>NC_142885.1:40612500-41237500 GCF_051225735.1 Oryctolagus cuniculus | reverse complement strand
TGTCTGAGGGTGGGCAGAGACGGTACCCAGACGTCTGAAACCAGTGTTGATCAAGCGTGGACAGTTTCTTGCCCCACCGGAATTTGACGCTGTGACTGTGTGATTTTATTCTGCTGAAACCACTTTCAATTGATAACATAAGTTTCAGATGTTAGAGATGAATAAGATGTGTTATCTTCATAAAATTATTTTCATGTATTTATATGAACATGGGTACATGAATGTTCTTCCAAATCTTAATAAAAAAGAATTGAAGACCAATTTAATTTAATAGAAGTTTTATTGATTTAAACGAATGAATTCTTTATTTATTGTGACTTAGTAATGGTCACAGAGGGAGAGGCAAAAAGAGAGTGAGAAATTTCATCTGCTGGTTCTCTCGGCAAATGGCTGATTGGCTGGGGCTGTTCAAGGCAAAAACTAGGAGCCTAGAACTCCAACAGATTTCTCACGCGTGTGTCAGTGTACCGGGTACTTGGATCTTCACCCATGGCTTTGGCAGGCACATTAGCAGGGATCTAGATCAGAAGCAGAGCAGCCAGGATGTGAACCCACACCTCTATAGACTATGCTGCTGTGCCAAATAGTGGCTTAACCTACATAGCTACAATTTGGCTAGTTCTGTGTCAATTTTTGAACCCATGCTGAGATCAGTAAATAGCGCAGAGTATTTATTATTTACGGAGAGAAGTCGAGACAGATAGAGAGAGGTCTTCCATCCACTGGTTCACTCCCCAGTTGGCCTCAATGGCCTGAGCTGCACCTGTCAGAGGCTAGGTGTGAGGAGCTTCTTCCAGGTCTCCCACATGGAAGCAGGGGCCCAAGGACCTCGGCCATCTTCTGCTGTTTTCCTAGACCATAGCAGAGACATGGATCAGGAGAAGAGCACCCAGAGGTAGAACCAGTGCCCATATGGGATGCTGTTACTTCAGGCCAGGGCTTTAACCCACTGCACCACAGTGCCAGCCCCCAACCTTGTGTTTTGATTGTTGGCCTGAGTCCATGGGCAGGGTCCAAAGCTCTGTGTTACAATCATGGCCCTGTTCTCCTCCTCAGCTAGACCTTTGGTGCTGAGCACCCTCTACAATGCTTCCTGGCCTCCCAGGATGACTAGGGAGTATGAGGCAAATGGCCAGTTACCATTTCCAGCTGGGTTTTCTGCTATCCCAGGCGTCAGTTGTTAATTAGGTTTTAACCAAAAGCTCTGAGAATCTCACTTGATCTAATCATGGCCATCACTTTCAAGATAAATGAACTTTTTTTTTTATTTTCACCTACTTTTTTTATTATCAACTATGTGTGTTTGTATAACATTGACTCTGTTTTCCCTCAGAAACATTTTAGTTAAATTATACAAATTTCATAATTACAACTTTAGAAATACAGTGATTTTTTTCCCCACCATATGCACCACCATCCCTCTTTCCCCTCCCTTTCCTATGCCCATTCTTATTTTTTACTAAGATCTATTTTGAATTATCTTTATAAACATATGATTAATTCTATGTTAAGAAAAGAGTTCAACAATAGTATAAAAAAAAACTTCCTCAGTAGTCGAGAAAAAGAAAAAGAGCTGTTCAAAGCCATTGCTTCTCAAGGTGTCAATTTCACTTCTATAGATTGGTTTTAAGTGATTTATTAGTTATCACAGGTCAGGCAGAACATTTGGTATTTGTCCTTTGGTGATTGGCTTATTCCACTAACTACATTGACTAATTTGAAATTTGTCATTTCTGAACATTTGGGAATTTAAACACATCTGTTCAAAATTTAACAGTATTTATTATTCTATCATGTGCCAAACATTTGTAAAAATGCCAACATCCTCATTGATCCTGCAACTTGAAATTAGGGCAGGGTCAGAAAAATGCTTCAGCATGGTAACTGGGCTGGAATTCAGATCAGGACCAGTTCTGTCCCTGTGCCCTCTAGTTCTATTATCCTGATTTTTGGCACAAAGATTGGACATTACATCTGGGTCCCCACTCCAGCCACAGACCAAAGATTTTTATTGAGACACTGGTCATCAACAGTAGAAAGGAATGTCTTCCACCCATAGAAGAGAGCCATGACCAGAGCAGAGGCTTTAAAAGGTAGATGGAGAAGGGCCATCCTCACTCTTTGGACACTTGAGTTCAGGATGGGACTGGGAATTGAGAGCATGCCCCTGAGCAACCACCTTCCCCGCAGATGTCTCTTAAAGATGAGAGCACAGATGAGGAAGGGCAATTACTGGAAGGAAAAGGTGAGACACTTGCTTCTGATTTCTCTGAGCTATGTGCAGAGTCAAGGTAGAGATGTGAGATGTCTGCAAGGAATGTGGAAGGTGATATGGAATCAGGAAACTGAGTTGTGTATCTTTGGGTGGGTGTAATTTTGAAATGGGGAATGGGAAATGGCTTGAAGCTCCAAGATATATTGAGAAATGTGGCAATGAACCTGTGACCCCTAATCTTTTTGTTTGCCTTTGACACTGGTATAACAGGGCTAAGGTAACAAAATGACTCGGAAACATGAATCAGGGACAAATCTGGAGAACTCCATGTGTCTGGAAGTTATTAGATTTTCATTCCTATAACAAATATGGGGGAGAAGGTACTAAGGAAGGAAGGTTCACTTTAATCCACATTTTGAAACTTCACAGTAAAAGGCTGGGTGACCCATGAGTTTGATAATCCCTTTATTCTGGCCTCTGATGAAGGTGGCTGGAAGTGCCAAGGAAAATCACATGATAATCCAGGAAGCAAATGTGATTTCCCCTTGTACAGACACCTTGATTCCAACAGGGGGTTCCATTGTGACAACATAATCCAATCCCAGCATTTCCAGTCACCCTCAGCATGAGAATTAGATCAACACTCCACTCTTGCTCAATTTCCATTATTGTTACCATTAATCATTTAAGCATTAACAGAAGACTTTTGGGACAAAGAGAATAATATACTGGATGTGAGTGGACAGGAAAACTTAGATCCGAGTTATATTATGGGGAAAGTCAGTCACTTGGACTCCTTTTGATCTAGGATCAGAGCCCAATGCCAGTGAGGAGATGTCCCAGACTACTAAGCTCAAAGCCAGAAACAGCATTTTTGGATCAGGTAAGATGTGATGGTCCTGAAGTGAGGAGGGACAAAATATGGTATGACACAGTCTCCTGTGTCAGGGAACAGTGATCTGGTTGGCAGCCAGGACTTCTAAATACTGCAGTGTGGGGAACAGAGGTGAAGACAGAACTGGTGACAAATGGTGCTCCTTGCGTGTTCTGGATGGAAGAGGGTTGTGGCAGTCCATCTGGAGGCCACCACTCAAACTCTCTATCTCAGAATCTGAATCTAGCTGTGATAGGGTGAACTCTAAGAATAGGAAAATCAGTTCGAAGGACAGTCGTCATGTCAGCATAGAGTGGATCTTGCTTTCCCCACCTCGGGGCAGCGTTGGGCTGGAAGGTGATTGTTAGGGTCTGAGTGGTTGAGAAGAGGATGGTGCAGCCTTCTGGAGTCCAGGGGGTGGGGGAGAAGGGAAGAGTTAGGTGGGGTTCACTTGAAGGCACCTGAATTCAGACTTTAGAGCCCAAGGAACCAATACTGGTCTCTTGGGTGTGTTTTACGCAGGCAACTGTGTGTATATGCTCAGTGTGACTTTGCAAAGGAGGCAGAAACCTTCGGACTCTGGAAACCACACAGAAATTCAGCAAGCTCCTGATGACCATCACAGGGGATCCTGGACGGTCCACCCTGGGCACAAGACGAAGCACAGATCCTGGTCCCAAGCAGACCAACCACCACCCTTTGGGGAGAATCTGATAACCTCTCTGCACTCTCTGCCGGAGGCAGTTTATGAAGATGTTGCATGAGCACAGGTGCAGCAGGAGCAGTTCCTGTGGATCCAGGAGCAGCTGTGCACACTGGAGCAGCTTCCTGGGTCTCTACGTGCAGCTCTGCACTGGCCTCACAGGCATCCTGGGCTGTGCTGCTCAGTGCTTGCTCCTTCTGGCCCCTCAGCCTGAGCTCTGCAGTCGTTCACTCGCTTGTGTTCATAGCTTCACCAGGGATGAGAAAGGCCAGTCACACACTGTGCAGGTGGCAACTGAGGCAGGCAGAGGATTCGATTAGTTGTGCTGCCAGCTTGGGTCATGTTCAGTAGTGGATGTATCTCTGGTGGAGACAAAGACTTGCTTTTGCTCCTTCTCAGGATGACCCGCGGAGACCCAATATTCAGGAATTGTTGATTGGTGACAGAATGGGGGCAGTACTGGGAAAGCAACTTGATTGACATCCTCAGAATTATAAACCTGTTTAACCTAGGTGTATGATGGCGAGAATGTTAAATTTCATGTTAATCGTTGGTTGTCTTGCAACAGTCATACTTAAAAAAAAAAAGATTTATGGGAGCTGGCACCATGGTGCAATAGTTTAATCCTCTGCCTGTGGCACTGGCATCCGATACAGACACCGGTTCTAGTCCCGGCTGCTCTCTTCCAATCCAGCTCTCTGTTATAACCTGGGAAAGCAGTAGAAGACAGCGTGAGTGCTTGTGCCCCACACCCACATGGGAGGCTGGGAAGATGCAGCTGGCTCCTTGCTTTGGATTGGTGCAGCTTCAGCCATTGCAGCCATCTGGGGAGTGAACCAGCAGAAGGAAGACCATTCTCTGTCTCTCCCTCTCACTGTCTGTAACTCTACCTCTCAAATAAATAAATAAAAGATCTTTTAAAATATTTATTTATTTGAAAGAGTTACAGAGAGAGGTAGAGAGAGAGAGTGTGAGAAGAGAGAACAGAGAACAGAAAAGAGAGAGAAGAGAGAGAGAGCTTTTTCATTCTTCTGGTTCACTTCCCAAATGACTGCAACGGCCAGAGCTGAGCTGATCTGAAGCCAGGAGACAGGAGCTTCCACCAGGTCTCCCATGAGGGTGCAGGGGCCCAAGGACTTGTGCCATCTTCCACTGCTTTTCCAGGCCATAACAGAGAGCTGGATTGGAAGAGGAACAGCCAGGATTTGAGCCAGTGCCCATATGGGGTGCCAGCACTGCAGGCTGGGGCTTTAGTCCACTGTGCTATAGCGCCGACCCAAAAAGTCATGCATTTTTTAAAAATAATCAGATAAATGTTAAAGAGGAATCATTTACACTTCTGTGGGTTTTTTCTTTTTCTTTTTCTTTTTTCTTTTTGGTCTTAAAGCTTTTAGGCTTGGAGAAGTCCTTGTGAAGTGGGACGAGTAGTCACCAGGAGAACTTTGACCTCCTCTAGTCTGCTCTGAGGGAGATGACAAGGTGGGTCCACCTGGTACAGGGATTCAGAAGTGGGTGGTTATCCCACAGTGGGCATTGGTGGGTCTTAGGCTTCTTTTTTATTTTTTTGACAGGCAGAGTGGACAGTGAGAGAGAGAGAGAGAGACAGAGAGAGAGGTCTTCCTTTTTCTGTTGGTTCACCCCACAATGGCTGCTGCGGCTGTTGCGCTGTGGCCAGCACACTGTGCTGATCCAAAGCCCGGAGCCAGGTGCTTCTCTTGGTCTGCCATGTGGGTGCAGAGATCAAGGACTTGGGCCATCCTCCACTGCACTCCCGGGCCAGAGCAGAGAGCTGGACAGGAAGAGGAGCAACCAGGACAGAATCTAGCACCCAGACCGGGACTAGAACCCGGGGTCCTGGTGCTGCAGGTGGAGGATTAGCCTATTGAGCCGTGGTGCCAGCCTCTCAGGCTACTGAGACCTTTGCTGGTCAAGTATGGACTGTCTGTGTTGCCCAAAAAGAAGCTGACACTGAGATTCTTTGGGATTTTATTGTGTTGCAGCCACTCTTTTTTTCCATTTTATGATATAATGTGACAAGCAATTTAACCTAAATCCCTAGAATCTTCTGGAACAATTATATTAGCTATTAAGCAGTTAATTCATAACAATACAAAAGCAACAAAATCATAACTTTAGAGACAGGCATTTGATGTAGTGGTTGGGATGCTGACTGGGACACCTCCATCCTATATTGAAATACTGGGACCGCTGCCCAGTCCAACTCCTGACTACCAGATTCTTGCTAGTGCACACCCTAGAGGCAGCAGTGACAGCCCAAGTGTTTGAATCCCTTCCATAGAGCTGGATTGGTGATTCATGATTCTGGATTCTCTTCCCTCCCCAAAGGTTGCTATGCTTATTTGGGGAGTGAAACAGCAGATGGTACTTCTCGTCTATCTCTGTCTCTTAAGTCAATCATAAAAATAAAACAGTAATACTTCCATTAGTGCGTGGGCCTTCAGAGAGCCTAACAAGAATCTGATGGAAACTGACAAAACTGAATCTAAACTCTCTTAAAAACCTCCCTTCACTGGTACTGAGCCCACAATGCTGAGTCTCTTGTGACTATGTGTTATTTTGTGGGTGATTTCTTTTGTTTACCATAATAACTTCAATATCCAGCTATGCTGATACAAATATCAGCTGTTCACTGTTCCCATGCTGAATAGTATTTCTTTGCATCTATTTACCTCTTTAAAAACTGGTCGTGGACATCGGGTGGATTCTACTTTTTGTATTTGGAGTAATACTTTTGGAAACTATGATATACAGCATTTTTTTCACCTATGGCATATCACTCATCTGAGTTCTGAGTCACTTAAAAAGTCTACATGATCTAGAGGAAAGAGATTATCCCACTTCCTCATTATTTGGGTGAAATACTACCTTTTCTTCTGGTGATATTTTGTTCATTTCATAGCTTTATTGAGATAGTGTCCACTCATTGAACTATATATTACAGCGCACAACTTGATGTTTTGATAGATGTGTATATGGTGACATGTTCAAAATGTACCTAAGTAACACATCTATCAACTCTTCTTTTTTCATTTAATTTTAATTAATTTTTAACAGATTCTCTAATATGATTTGTACATACACATCTAAGAAAATAGTGATATTCCCTTTCTTCCACCCTGCCTCCCACTCTTATTTCTTCTACCATTTGTTTTGTTTTTCAGTTTTTGAGAGTAAATATTTTAAATGTACATTTCAAGAAAAGGCTTAATAATTCACTAAATAAGAATTTTAACAAGTAAAAATCAAATAAAAACCTCTAGTTTAGTGATAATTATACATTACATATTTTGTACTCTATTGGTTACCACAGATCAGGAAAAAAATACAGTATTGTTTTTTTTGAGATTGGTTTCTTTCACTAAGTATGATTATTTCCAGTTGTATCAGCTTGCTGCAAAAGACAGGATGTTACTATTTTTTTGTTGTTGTTTTGTTTTGTTTTTTTTTTACAGCTAAATAATATTCCATAGTGTATATAGCCCACATTTTCTATATCCAGTCATTGGTTGCTGGACATCTGGCTTGATTCTATATCTTAGCTATTGTGCAGTGAGCTCTAGTAAACATGGGGGTACACATAACTCTTTCATATGCTGATTTCATTTTGTTTGGGTAAATTCTTAGGAGTAGGATGCCTGGGTTAAATGGTAGATCTATTTTCAGCTTTTTTAGAAATCTCCATACTGTCTTCCACAATGGTTGTACTAGGTTACATTCCCACCAACAATTAGGTTGGGTACCTTAGGATACCTTTTCCCCCATATCTTCCCCAGCATTTATTATTTTTTGATTTCTGTATTAGAGTCATTGTAACTGGGGTGAGGTGAAACCTCATTGTGATATTTATTTGCATTTCTCTGATGGCTAGTGAACCTGAGGTTTTTCTCATGTGTCTGTTGGCCATTTGGATTTCATCTTTTGATAAAATGTCTGTTCAAATCCTTTGCCAACTTCTTAATTGGATTGCTTGTTTTGTTGTTGTTGAGAATCCCATTTGCCTATTTTTACTTTGATTGCCCATGCTTCTGGGGGCCTTTTCCAAGAAGTCTTTGCCTATGCCAATGTCTTGCAGATTTTCTCCCATGTTCTCTAGTAATTTGATGTTATCAGGTTATAGATTAAGATCCCTGATCCATTTTGAATTGATTTTTGTAGAATGTGTAAGGTATGGGTCTTGTTTCATACTTTTACACATGCAGATCCAATTTTTCCAATACCACTTGTTGAGGAGACATTCCTTTCTTCAGGGATTGATTTTACCTCTTTTATCAAAGGTTAGTTGATTGCAGAGGTGTGGATTGATTTCTGGAGACTCTATTATGTTGCAGTTATCTACACATCTATTTTGGTGCAAGTACCAGGTTGTTTTGATTATAATTGCCTTTATAGTATGTCTTGAAGTCAGGTATTGTGATACCTCTAGCTTTGTTTTTGTTGTCTAAATTGCTTTAGCTATTCATAGTCTCTTCTGTTTCCATATGAATTATAGCATCATTTTTGCATTTTTGTAGATATGAGAAGGATTTGGTATTTTGATTGGGATCACATTGAATCTGAAAATCGCTTTGGTAGTATGGACATTTGGTTTATGTTAACTCTTGCAATCCACAGGCATGGAAAATTTTTCCAGTTTTTACATTTTCTTCTATTTCTTTCTTTCATGTTTTGTAATTTTCATTGTAGAGATCTTTCGCATTATTGGTTAAATTAATTACAAGGTAAGCCATTCATCCTCCTCCTGGGTTGTACTCTGTATAGTCTTCAATCCCACATAGCTGTCTGTATCTCGAGAAATGGCCACTAGAGGACAGAAAGAACTGCTTCTCTTGAAAGTTCTTCCAGGCTTGGGCAAGCCTAATTTCTGTTAGGCAATGCCGTTATCCATTGTATACATGTAGCTATCTTTATCTTGCAACTATTTTTCTTCAGTTTTATTTCCTAAACAAACTCTCATCTCTACATAGTGTTACCAAAGCACCTTCTAAATAGTAATCACCTTGATTTTCAACTCTTGCATATTTTCAGACTCTATAAATAATCAATAAAAACATTTATGAACAAAGTTTATGAGAATACTTTTTATACCAATATTTTGGCTTTTTCAAGGAAACATAAGAATTCCCTTCCTCACATCACTTCAATTAATGTACTTAGATAATTATAAAATGAAAGCACATACTTTATTAAAATAGTGTTACATTATACAAAATATATAAAATTGTCTTATAACTCACTGCCCCCATGAGAATTCATGGTTAAGTTTTTTGTACTTCAAAATTCTCTATGAATGCTTCTCACAGAGTTGGAGGGGAAGAAAGAAGTGTGTGTATGTATGTGTGTAATATGTATGGGTAAAAGTGGAAGTAAAAGATAAATTTATGTTGGTGGAAAAAATTTCTTAACCGATGCAGAGTTTTCCTTTTAGTAAATGTGCTGCTGTAGTGAGCGTTATGCAGAACTTTCAAAAAATACTTATTTATTTATTTGAAAGAGTTTAGAGATAGAGAAGGAGAGAAAGAGAAAGAGATCTTTCTGCTGGTTCACTCCTCAAATGACCTCTTCCTGAATTTCACAGAGAAGGAATTGCAAATCCCATGCCCAGAAGGAAATGAAGAGGGAGGAGGAGAGGAAGAGAGAGAAGGCACGGAGGTCAGTATCTGTGGACACAGCCTGTCCCGTAACAGGTGGTCCATTCCCACCCTTCTCTAATTCACACAGTGCTGCTGTGAAGAGAAACAGATTGCATCATTTAAAAATTATTGCCATCCAAATTATGGACCTTACTGCCTTCTCATGTTCTCAGGTGTATGTAGTTGATAATTCAACTATATTAATGTTAAACCACCATACTCTAGTCTAAGGGGGACCAAATATGGTCATGCCTGGATCCTTTTTTTTTATGAGTTCTGTGGCCCTGAGAAAGTCCTTGTTTCTTTCCTAGTCTTCCCAGTCCCCCCTCTGCTCAACTGGAATAATTCCAGCATCCTCATTCTTGGCTTCTCATGGGGCATATGGCATATAAACCCATGAGCTAATACCAATGCAGCTAATGCACAGACTTAGAGATGGACGAACTGAATTATGAAATGAGCTGGGACACAACATGGGATACTACTAAATACAGCTCTGGTCAGCAGAACGGCATGACCTTGTGAAAGTCGCTTCATTTCCTTCACTTCTTGGCTTCATTTCCTAGTCTGCATTAGATTTGAGTTGACCTGAGTTGCAATGTAGATATCATCTTCCTCTGGCATTAAATATTACAACGTCCACCCTTTGTATTTGGAATCAGACCCAAATTCCTCCCCCTTACCTAAGTACTGGGCAGTCGCCATGTGGTTTACTATGACTCCTACCTCCTGGTGTGCACAGCCCCCCTGCAATCCCTCCCCTAGGAGTTACACAAAGTTGGTGACTTCTGTCTGTCTCTGTCCTACATTCCTCACCTCTCCGCCTGCCTTGGTACCTTCCTCTAGGGAAACAACCTGAGGTATAATGAGCTGTTCTGTGGAGGGGCCCCAATCACAAAGAACTGAGGGAGGGCCATGGAAGCAGAATGAAGAGATTCCAGCCAAGCTTGAATCTTTCCAATAACTTACTAATAAGCTTGGAAGTGAATCTTGCCTAAGCAGCCTCGGTTGAGATAGCAGTGCCAGCTTTCCGTGAGCCCTCCAGGCAGAGGCACCAGGCTTATCTCTGCTTGGAACCTACTGCACAGTAACTGGGAGATAATGTCTGCTGTTGTAAGTTGCTGAATTGGGGATAGGAGTGATGTCATCACATAACAATAGATGAGTAGCACTGTCTTCCAGGCCCCAGAGCCTGTCCCTCTCCGCATTCCTTGTTCTCCAGCTCACCTACAATTCTCTGCATCCACCCTGGCTGCGTTTGTAACCTCCTCTCTGGCTCAACTCATGCCTGCCTCTACCTCTGTATCTCTGCATAGTTGTGCCTCCCCCTAACACATTGCTCCCAGACTTGTGCAAAGCTGGATCTCTGAGATGCAGGAAAAGTGTTCTCTCCCTGAGGCCTTCCAGATACTCTCACCTACTCCCCTCTCGAGTTCCTCTCACAGTGTCCTCCTTCACTCCTCTATAGCACTTGCTCCTCTTTTTCACACCATTCTCCTTCTGTGCTTCTGTCCTCTCCTATCAGACTGAGCCCCTGGCAGGATCCATTTCAGATTTTTTTCAGAGCCTCACTCAGGTCCTAACATTGTCCCTCCATGAGGTTGCTGCTGAGGGTACAGGTGCTGAATAGACATGAGAGGAACTCATGGGCAGCTCATAGCGTGGGGGTGGACACTAGCAACAGGAGGTGCCAGGTGGATGTGAGTTAAGAGGACACCCGGAATGACCTTTGGAGGCTTTACCCTGGCAATAGCTGCTTCACTGAGCACAGTGGGCTCTGCCATCCTTGCCTGCTCAGCTCAAACACTATGGCCCCAGGTAGGAAATCAGAAACAAAATCTTCACATGGTGTTGAGTGTCCACATTAGGAGTCCAGGACTGAAGGGGATGAAGGAGCACGACCTGCAAGCACTAGTAACAATGAGAGGGACCTCAGAAGACTCCCTTGTCTCACTCTTTTTTCTGCCTCTGGAGGCATCCAGGTCACTCACTGCAGCTGGGGTAATGACTCTTGTCCTGCACCCACTGAGGGACTTGAGGCTCCAACAAGGGCTGTGTTGGCCCTGGAGAAATGATCCTGAGCTCGGCCACATCCTGCACCACCCAAATCCTCTTTACCCCAAGCCCCACATCTTTCTGCTTGGGAGGACCCACCCTGGGGTTGAAGGCATTTCCAAAATCTCAAGGGGCAGTAGATTCATTGATGGAGAATCAAGGCCAATAGAGATTTTTGAGAGCCTATGGAATTCTCCGGGTCACATACTCCCAGCCCAGGACCCTAATTGTAGAAAGGAAAGCTGAGGCCATCTCTCATATTTTTTTGCCCCATATACAACGGATTGGCCCTGGAAATCATACCCTAGACCCAACTATTCTGGCGACTGCCACAGAATCACAGATCTTGTCTGCCTGAAGTGCTCTGGAGATAGCTCCTGCCAGGGGAGAAACAGAACATAGAGGAAGCCACTCACACACACACACGCACACATGCACACACGCACACATACACACACATACACATACATACACGCACACATACACATGCATGCATGGTAGGCACCAGCTACGTTGCTAGGAGATGGCAAGCCTGGAGCCACTTTCCTAGCCAAAGAACCCGACCACTTGTTTGATTCTAGAAGAACACCACACATGATGTCTCCAGCCAATCAGGATGAGTTCCATCAACCAATCAGGGGGCTTGCAGTGCACGTGGGGTCTCCAAGTAACCAACATGGCTGCTGCTATCCTCACCAACTGATCAGAGACAGCTGTCACTAACAGCACAACACCAAGAATGACGAAGATCCCTGTTCTGGGGCTGGGCACCTGGAAGGTGAAATGGTCTGGCATGCCGGAAGTGGCCGCCTCTTCTGCCACTGCACGCCTGACTTAAGTGAATTCTGGAGGGTGGGGGCTGGGCTCTGGATGGGTGAATCTTCGCCTTGGGGTCTCCGGCACCCAGAACTTACCAGGCTTCTCGCCCTACTCCTCAGACCCCGGCCCCTCCACCTGATACGGATCCAAACTGGGATCCGTAGCGGGTCTGGGAAGTCGCTTGTGCCATGCTAGAGGTCCACTCCTGCCTGAGGAAGACACGGCTATTAACCTAAAATGGCATCCCGCTATGACGTGAGCAGGACTGAAACTTTTGTAAAACAAATTTTAGTAAATTATCTGAGAATCTGGTGGCAGTTATGGCATTTCAGAGTCACTTTTAATATTTTAAACCTCCTATTTTTTAGCATTTTGTCTGTTTTTGAGTTTAGGGTTATGCTGAAGAGTTTAGAACACTTGCTTTCTTATTACATTATTACACGGCTATTAAACCTTCATTTATTCTTGAATTTTTAATTTATTTCTAGAAACCTTTCCATTTCATGTTATTGTTCTAATAATATATATGTATAGCTATAGGTAATATTTTCTTTTAAGTTTATTGGGTATGCACATCCTTCTTTTTCATATCATTTTACAAAGTGGGCTTCTATTGATTAATCTTTCCCAAAGATTGATCGGTATGTGTGACGGAGGGTTTCATTTCGAAGTGGGAAATGGGAAGTAGCTGGTAGCAGCTGTTTGCGCTGGCACAGCTCCGCGGGCCTCTATGCAGCGCCATGCAGAGCTGCTATGTGCTGGCCTCGCAGGCGGCCTGGGCCTTCCCTGCCCAGGGCTGGCTCCTCCCGGCCCAAGCCCCGGCCTCCGCCCGGGCCCCGGCCCCGGCCCCGGAGCACATGCCTGCTGTCCAGTCGCGGGCACCTGCTCAGAGCTCCTCCCAGGAGGGGGAAGGCCAGCCCTCTGCTGAGCAGGAAGAACCTGAGGCACACAGGGCATCAGACTAATCTTGTGCTGGGGAGCCCGCATGGTGGACACTAGAGGGCGCATCTCTGACACACAGAAAGCCTTGCAGCTGCTACTTCTCCGCAAGCCCGGCAGAGACCCTGTAGTCGGGATGAGCTGATGCCTGAGGGAATCTGGGTGGCCATAGGAAAGGAACTCGAGCGACTTCCTTGGAATCAGGAACCTGTTCTTTCCTTGACAGAAGAATGTCGGTTTTCACATTACCAATCTGGATCCTTCTAACTGACTTGAAGTTTTAAATGAAGCACATATTAAGAGGTCATCATTGACACTTGTGCGTTTTTGTCAATGTAAAGTTTTCTACCTGGAGAAGCTCTGGGGAGGAGCAGTGCCCAGGAGGACTCTGAGGGGAGATGACAGGGTGGGTCTGTGTGAGACAGGGCCTCAGAATGAGTGGGTGTCTGAGGGTGGGCAGAGACAGTACCCAGACGTCTGAAACCAGTGTTGATCAAGCGTGGACAGTTTCTTGCCCCACCGGAATTTGTCGCTGTGACTGTGTGATTTTATTCTGCTTAAACCACTTTCAATTTATAACATAAGTTTCAGATGCCAGAGATGAATAAGGATGTTTTATCTTCATAAAATTAGTTTCGTGTATTTATATGAACATGAGTACATGAATGTTATTCTAAATCTTAATAAAAACGAATTGAAGACCAATTGAATTTAATAGAAGTTTTATTTCTTTAAATGAATGAATTCTTTCTTTATTGTGACTTAGTAATGGTGACAGAGGGAGAGGCAAAAAGAGAGTGAGAAATTTCATCTGCTGATTCTCTTTGCAAATGGCTGAGTGGTTGGGGCTGTTCAAGGCAAAAACTTTAAATGAAGCACATATTAAGAGGTCATCATTTACACTTGTGCATTTTTGTCAATTTAAAGTTTTCTAACTGGAGATGTTCTGGGGAGGTGGGAGGAGCAGTGCTCATGAGGACTCTGAGGGGAGATGACAGGTTTGGCCTGCATTTAATAGTGCATTAGAAAGTATGTCACTTTGTTTTATTTTTACGTTTTCTCTTTTTGTGCATATTGGTAGGGGTTAGCCAATTTTAATGATTTTGGGATGACGAAACTAGCCTTCAACTTGTTTTCTGTATGCTTTTTCTGTACTTGTGGTGTGAATTCTTCATTAACATATCAAAAGCGAAAAAAAATCTTTGTAAAATATCTAAAGGAACAACAGAAAACCTTGTGTCAAGCATTCCTCTTTTTTTTTGTATGTACTTAGCTGTACTGTAAGTAGTTTTTGATTATGAGATAGTTAAAAAGGCCAAAGATAGGGGCCAGCAATGTAGTAGTGTGGGCTAAGTGTCTGCCTGTTCTGCCAGAATCCCATATGGGTACCAGTTGGAGTCCCAGATACCCCTCTTCTTTTTATTTATTTTATTTTTATTTTTTTTTTTTTTGACAGGCAGAGTGGACAGTGAGAGAGAGAGACAGAGAGAAAGGTCTTCCTTTGCCATTGGTTCACCCTCCAATGGCCGCCGCTGCAGCCGGCGCACCGCGCTGATCCGATGGCAGGAGCCAGGATCCAGGTGCTTTTCCTGGTCTCCCATGGGGTGCAGGGCCCAAGCACCTGGGCCATCCTCCACTGCACTCCCTGGCCATAGCAGAGAGCTGGCCTGGAAGAGGGGCAACCGGGACAGAATCCGGCGCCCTGACCGGGACTAGAACCCGGTGTGCCGGCACTGCAAGGTGGAGGATTAGCCTATTGAGCCACGGCGCCGGCCAGATACCCCTCTTCTAAACCAGCTCTCTGCTATGGCCTGGAAAAGCAGTAGAACATAGCCCAGATGCTTGGGCCTCTTCACCTGCATGGGAGACCTGCAAGAAACTTCTGGCACTCAGCTTCTGCCATTTAGACCATTTCCTGAGGGACCAGCAGGGGGAACCTTTCTGTTTCTCTCTCTGTCTGTCTATAATTCTATCAACAAATAAATAAATAAAATCCCCTCCACACAAAAGCCAAAGGTTTCCGTTTTTTTTTTTTTTGTCTATGTAGTTTTCGTTGAGTTTTTTATTTTTCACATTCTTGACATGTGTGAAACACTGACAGATGGATAAGTCCAGATGTGTTATGCATTTGAAATATTATATTTCTATGTTACATTGTATGCATGAGGCTACTTCATAGGTTTATGGAAAAACAGATTCACACAAATTAATTTCATATGTAGAATTTTTTAAATTTTTCTTTCTTTAATTATTGACACAGTGATGGGGAGAAAGGGAGAAAGAGAGAGAGAGAGAGGGAGAGAGAGAGAAAATTTTTCATCTGCTGGTTCCCTTCCCAAATGGCTGAATGGATGCAGCTTGTCAAGGCAGAAATCAGGAGCTGGGAATTCCATTCAGGGCTCTTTCAAGGTTAATACAAGCTCAAAATTTTGGATCATCATCTGATGCTTTGGCGGGCACAGTAGAAGGGAGCTGAAACAGAAGCAGAGCAGTCAAAACTTGAATGTGAATCCCTTTATTCAATGATGCTGTTCCAAATTGTGGCTTAACTCGCAGTGCTGACAAGTGGCCTACTCAGTTACAATTTTTGAATCAAAGCAGATGTTTTAAATAATGCATGAGTTCCACAGACTCATTTTAAGCCTCACTAATTAACTAATTTAGAGACCAGGGGGGATAGTGAGGTAGAGAAGGAGAGGGAGATCAAAAGATGCACACAGAGGCACAGGGATGGAGAGGTCATATCTACTGGTTCATTGTCTTAAGCCTCTTCAGTTAGAGTTGGGACATTGACTCCAGGAGCTGAAATCTCAATCTAGGTTTCTCATAAGAGTGGCAGGGTTTCAACTACCCGAGTGGTCATTTCTTTGAAGAATTATTTATTTTCTTTGAAAGGCAGAGTTACAGAGAGACAAAGGCAGAAACAGAGAGAGACAGACAGACAGAGAGAGACAAAGAGGGAGGGAGGGAGAGAGATCAACCATCAGCTGGCTCACTCCCCAAATGGCCATAATGGCCACAGCTTGGCTGATCTGAAGCCAGGAGACAGGAACTACTTCTGGGTCTCCCATGAGGGTTCAGAGGCCCAAGTACTTGGGCCATCCTCTGCTGCTTTCCAGGGGAACAAGCAGGGACCTGGTTCAGAAGTGGAGCAGCTGGGACTCAGGCAGTGACCTAGTCCTCTTCCACTTCTGGTCTCAGAATCTCAATGTAATCACTTTGGAGCAGAGGCCGCCGCCGCCCGTGGAGGTGCCCCCTGCCGAAGACGCACTCTCTGTACCTCCCAACCAAGATCAAATGTGTTTGCAACAGGGAGGGAAAAAAAAAATTCAGCTATGCTTGTATCTGAAAAGGACATCAGAAAGGAAAGTTCCTTTGTATTTTACCTTTTTTTATGATTTGTATTTTTGTTCATATTGGTAGGGAGCAGCCATTTTTAATGATCTTGGGATGAAAAAGCAGCCTGCAGGGTGTTCTCTGTATGCTTCTGACTGTACTTGTGTTGTGACCATGTTCATTTACTTAGCTGTACAGTAAGTTTTCTGTTTTTTTGGGAGAGTGGGCTAAGCATCTGCTTGTGGTGCCAGAATTCCATATGCATGCCAGGTTCTAGTCCCACATACCCCTCTTCTGAGCCAGCTCTCTGCTACGGCCTTGGAAAGCATTAGAAAGGGGCCACAAAGCTCAGACCCTTGCACCTGCAGGGAGACATGGGAGAAACTCCTGGCTCTCAGCTACAGCTGTTTAGGCCATTTCCAGAGGAACCAGCAGAATGAAGACCTTTATCTCTGTTTCTCCCTCTGTCTGTAACTATCTTTCAAGTAAAAAAAAAATGCCCCCTCATAAGCAAAAGGATTGTTCTTTTTTTCTTTTTTTCTCTATGAAGTTTCTGTTTACTTTTTGCTTTTGGTCTTTGATGGACTTGTGAACCATGCTATCCAACAATAAACTAGAATTTCATTTTGCTGTTGTTCTAAATAAAGATAAGACATGTATACAAGGATGTGGGTAGAAGAGGACACTTATCCAGTGTTGCTGGAGTATATGTTACTACATCCATTATGGAAAACAATGGAGAGGTTTTATCCAAACTAAAAATTTAGCTTTCCTTGAATGTGAATCCCTTTATTCAATGATGGTGTTCCAAATTGTGGCTTAACTCGCAGTGTTCCTCAGAATATTATAACAAATAATTATCAAAGGAATAAAGCAATTTTAAATTAAAACTGCTATAGATCTGCAATCCCTATCCTGGGTATAAATCCAAATGAATGAAATCTCTGTGTAGAGAGAGAAGGCACCCCATGAATAATTGTACAGCAATGCTGACTTGTAGTGCCAATGTATGGAAACAGTGTAAGTACCCATTGGCAGACAGATGAGTGAGTATGTGCTATCCATATGAAATGTTATGTTTCTAGGTTGCTATGTGGGCATGAGGCTTCCTCATAAGTTTATGGAAAAACAAGATTTACACAAATTAATTTCATATATAGAATTTCATTTGTCTATTTATTTTTTGATACATAGTGATGAGATGAAAGGAAGACAGAGAGAGAGCGGGAGAGAGAGAAAATCTTTCATCTGCTGGATCCCTTCCAAATGGCTGAATGGCTGGGGCTTTTCAAGGCAGAAGTCAGGAGCCTGGAATTCCATGGAGGGCGATTACATGATTAATACGGGCGAATGAACTTGGATCATCATCTGATGCTTTGGCAGGCATAGTAGAAGGGAGCTGAATCAGAAGCAAAGCAGCCAGAACTTGAATGCACATCCCTGTATTCAATGATGCTGTTCGAAAATGCGGCTTAAATCACAGTGCAGTGAGAGACAGTGAGCCAGAGAGAAAGTTCTTCCTTTTCCATTGGTTCAACCACCAAATGGCCTCTATGCCAGCATGCTGGGGTCGGACCCTGAGCTGATCCAGAGCAAGGAGCTTCCTCCTGCTCTCCCATGCAGGTTCAGGGACCCAGGGCTTGGGCCATCCTCCACTGCCTTCCCAGTCCACAGCAGAGTGCTGGACTGGAAGAGGAGCAACCAGGACAGAATCCAGAGCCCCAACTGGGACTAGAACCTGGGGTGCTGGCACTACAGGCTGATGATTAGCATGTGAGCCAGGGCTCCAGCCCTAATTAGGTTTTAAAAAACACCTTCAGGTGGTGACTGATGAGATTGTAACCAGACATTGTAACCTGATGAGTGAATGTGCTATCCATAAGAAATATTATATTTCCAGGAGTAAGGAGATTCTTCTGGGGCTCCCACATGGGTGCAGGGGCCCAAGGACTTTTGCCATTTTCTAATGCTTTCCCAGGTCACAACAGAGAGCTGGGAATGTATTGGAGCAGCCAAGTTTCGAACCAGCATGCATATGGGATGCTGGTGTTTCATGCCAGGGTGTTAACCTGCTGAGCCACAGTGCCAGGCCTAGACTGATAAGCTGTGAAACAAAGACCTTCAGGCGGTGACTGATGAGATTGTACCCTACAACCTCAGGTGATCTCACTTAATCTGATTTCGCACAATGAAATTCCTTTTTTCACTTTTCACATACCTTTGAATATTAACATTTATGTTGTGAACCTGACACAATTGATTATTTTGATATTGTCATTGCTGAATGGCTAGGATTTCTTAGCTTGTGTCTATAAAATTTAATCCTATTGATTACTCTCTTCATATGGAAAACATTTCCTTTTATCTCTTTCTTTCTTTTACTGATGTCTTTACTCATTTGAAAGGCAAACCTACATGGAGGCAGAGGCAGAGAGAGAACGTTCTTCCATCTGATGGTGCACTCCCCATATGGCTACAATGGCAGGAGCTGAGCCAATCCGAAGCCAGGAGCCAGGAGCCTCCTGCTGGTCTCCCACTTGGGTGCAGGGGCCCAAGGACCTGGGCCATCCTCCACTTCTCTGCCAGACCACAGCAGAGAGCTGGATAGGAAGTGGAGTAGCTGGGACAGGAACCGGCATCCATATGGCATGCCAGCACTTCAGGTGGCAGCTTTACCGGCTATGCCACAGCACCGGATCCAAGTGGAAGACTGTTCTAGAAATGTCAACATGCAGCTTGTTTGATTCTGCAGCTGGAAATCTAGGCAGGGTCTTACTGACACATTTGGGTGGTAATTGGGCTGGAAGAGCTGGGGTCCAGTCCCCTGCCTTTTGTCCCAGTGTCCTCTCACACTGTATTTCTGCATTGGACACCAAAATGCATGTTACATCTGCGTAACACCACCACCACCACAGGTGAAAACTGATGCTTGCACTGGTGATTGACAGGAGAAAGGAATTCCTCCCTCCAATAGGCATGAGCCCCGCCCTCAGGAGGGGCTTTAAAAGGCAGATGGAGCAGGGCTATCCTCCCTCTCTGCACACTTGAGCCTGGAACCTTGAACTTCAGGATGGCACAGGAAAGTGCAGACCAGGAAGCTCTTGGGCTGTCAGTTGAGCTGCCCTCTTCCCCACAAAGGTCTTTTAAAGATGGGGGCACAGATGAAGAGGAGCAACCACCACAAGGACAAGGTGAGACACTGTTTTCTGATTTCCCTGAGAGCTGCCTGCAAAGGCAAGGTAGGTCCTTGGGATGTCAGGGTGAGTGCGGAAAGTGGTTTGGAACCTGGCAGCTGGTCTGTGTGTGTGATGGAGGGTTTCATTTCAAAGTGGGAAATGGGAAGTAGCTGGTAGCTCCAGGGGCCTATTGAGAAATGTGGCAGCAATGAACCTATGGAACTCTAATGTGCTCATTTTCCTTTGATCCTGGCTTAACTGGCTCAGCCAACAGGATGCCAGAAACTTGAAATCTGAGACAAAATGGGGGCCGGTGGGATAAAATGCAAACATGTTATTAGTTTTTTCATTCTCATGACAAATATCTGAGACATGTCACTAAAGAAGGAACGTTTCTTTCAAACCACAAGAAAAGTCTTCATGTCCCTAATAGTTCATGGCCCGACTGCTCTGGCATTTTATGAGGGTAGGGGAGGATTCAGAAGGAGTATGGAGGAAAACTCACATGACAACCCAATCTGTCAGGGAGCTTGCTGTGCACGTGATCTCTCCTTATTCAGATACCAAGATTTCAACAGCCGGGCTCCCCCTTCCCAACATCACCCAGTCTAAACATTGTCCACATCTCAGGTTATTCCCCACCCTTGATCCATTTCTATTTTCATTAGTTTCCCCTTAATACTTTTTCTTAAAGAGATTTATTCATTTATCTGAAAGAGGTACACAGAAGGAGAAGCAGAGTTTGAGAGAGATCTTCCATCTGCTGCTTCACTCCCAATTGGCAGCAACAGCCAAAACTGCGCTGGTCTATAACCAGGAGCCAGGAGCTTCTTCCACATCTCCTTCAACGGTGCAGGGGCTCAAGAACTTGAGCTATCTTCCCCTGCTTTCCCAGGCCATAGCAGAGAGCTGGATTGGAAGTGGAGCAGCTGGGACTCGAACCAGTTCTGTAATGGGTTTTCCTACTATGCCACAGAGCTGGCCCCTTCCCCTTAATACTTGAAATATTAAGTTCGATTTTGTAGACAAAGAGATTCACAAACAACCTTTGGAGGACACAAATTTTATACACGTGGGGAATTTTTATTTTATTTCGTGGGGAAACTCAGTCATACGTACTCTCTTTTGATGTAGGATCCAAGCCCAGTCCACATGAGGAGAAGTCCCAGGAAAGGAAGCTCAGAGGCAGAAGCAGCGTTGCCAGAGCAGGTCAGTTCAGACTCACCCGGAGCGAGAAGGTCACAGGGTGCTGTGGCACAGTCTTCTCTGGGAGACAGGGGCCCTGAGACCAGATGGGTCAGCAGCACCTCAGAGATGCTGGGGTACGGGGACCAGAGGGGAAGGGAGCACTGGTGGGAGGTGCTGCTCCCTGTGTCCTGGGTAGACCTGGGCTGTGGCTGTGCCTTTGGAGGCAGGCACTCCAACTCCCTGTGTTTTGCAGAATCAGAGTCCAGCTGTGACGGGGTTAGCTCCAGGAAGAGGACAATCAGTTCTGAGGACAGCAGCCACACGGGGACAGGTAGCATCGTGCTTTCTCTGCCTAGAGGGTCAGGACCAGGGAGCTTATCCAAGGTTGGGAAGGGAGGGATTGTCAGAGATTGAGAGCAGTTTCGAGATCCCAAGAGCATGTGAGGGGGAGGGTGGGTGCTGCCTGGGTTCCTGCTGGAGTCCATTGTGGGGAAGGAAGTGCAGGATTCGGTGGGGTTCACGTGAAGGGGGCAGGACTTAGGTTTTAGGGCCCAAGGAGCTGTGCTGAGTGTCTCCCGTGTGTCTCTGCAGGCAGCTGTGTGCAAGAGCTCAGCGTGACTTTGCAAAAGAAAGCAAAACCTTCGGACGATGGAAATGACAGAGGAATTCAGGAGGCGCATGCGGAACCTCGCAGGGGATCCTCCAGGGCCCGCTCTGGGCACAAGAGGAGGCGCAGGTCCAGGTCCCCAGCAGACCACCCACCGCCTCTTCGGAAGAGCCTGGTGACCTCCCTGCGCTCTCTGTCTGAGCCCATATTTGAAGATTTAGCCCGGGTGCAGGCGCAGCAGGCGCAGTTCCCGCTGACCCAGGAGCAGCTGTTTGCTCTGGCACAGCTCCGCGGGCCTCTATGCAGCGCCATGCAGAGCTGCTATGCGCTGGCCTTGCAGGCAGCCTGGGCCTTCCCTGCCCAGGGCTGGCTCCTCCCGGCCCAAGCCCCGGCCTCCGTCCGGGCCCCGGCCCCGGCCCCGGAGCACATTCCTGCTGTCCAGTCGCGGGCACCTGCTCAGAGCTCCTCCCAGGAGGGGGAAGGCCAGCCCTCTGCTGAGCAGAAGAACCTGAGGCACACAGGGCATCAGACTAATCTTGTGCTGGGGAGCCCGCATGGTGGACACTAGAGGGCGCATCTCTGACACACAGAAAGACTTGCTGCTGCTACTTCTCCGCAAGCCCGGCAGAGACCCTGTAGTGGGGATGAGCTGATGCCTGAGGGAATCTGGGTGGCCATAGGAAAGGAACTCGAGCGACTTCCTTGGAAACAGAAACCTGTTCTTTCCTTGACAGAAGAATGTCGGCTTTCACATTACCAATCTGAATCCTTGTAACTGACTTGAATTTTTAAATGAAGCACATATTAAGAGGTCATCATTGACACTTGTGCATTTTTGTCAATGTAAAGTTTTCTACCTGGAGAAGTTCTGGGGAGGTGGGAGGAGCAGTACCCAGGAGGACTCTGAGGGGGATGATAGGGTGGGGCTGCGTTTAAAAGTGCATTAGAAGGGTGTGCCTTTGTTCTATTTTTAAGTTTTCTATTTATGTGCATATTGGTAGGGGTTAGCCAATTTTAATGATTTTGGGATGACCAAACTAGCCTTCAACTTGTTTCTGTATGCTTTTTCTGTACTTGTGGTGTGAATTATTCATTAACATATCAAAGGAGAAAAAAATCTTTCTAAAATATCTAAAGCAACAACAGAAAACCTTGTGTCAAGCATTCCTTTTTTTTCATGTACTTAGCTGTACTGTAAGTAGTTGTTTAGTAAGAGATAGTTAAAAAGGCCAAAGATAGGGGCCAGCAATGTGGTAGAGTGGGCTAAGTGTCTGCCTGTTGTGCCAGAATCCCATATGGGTACCAGGTTCGAGTCCCAAATGCCCCTCTTCTAAACCAGCTCTCTGCTATGGCCTGGAAAAGCAGTAGAACATAGCCCAGATGCTTGGGCCTCTTCACCTGCATGGGAGACCTGCAAGAAACTTCTGGCTCTCAGCTACTGCCATTTAGGCCATTTCCTGAGGGACCAGCAGGTGGAACCTTTCTGTTTCTCCCTCTGTCTATAATTCTACCATCAAATAAATAAAGAAAATCCCCTCCACACAAAAGCCAAAGGTTTCCCTTTTTTGTCTATGTATTTGTCATTGAGTTTTTTATTTTCCACATTCTTGACATATGTGTGAAACATTTTATCATAAAATAACTGGAATTTTGTTTGCTGAGTTGTAAAAAAAAAGATAAGATATGTAGACAAGGATGTGGCTGGAAGTGGACATTTATCCAGTGTTGCTGGAATATATGTTACTACAGCCATTGCAGAAAATGATGGAGAGGTTTTACCAAAAATAAAAATTTAGCTTTCCTCAGAATATTATACAAATAATTATCAAATAGATAAAACAATTTGAAATAACAACTATTATAAATGCCACAATCCCTATTCTGGGTACAAATGCAAAGGAAATGAAATCCCTGTGTAGAGAGAGATGTCACCCCATGTTTAGTACATCAATGCTCACTAGTAGTGCCAATGTATCGAAACAGTTTAACTACCTATTGGCAGACAGAGGAGTATGTGCTATCCAGATGAAGTATTATATTTCTATATTAAACGTGTGCATGAGGATACTTCATAAGCTTTATGGAAAAGTAAGATTCACACAAATGAATTTCATATGTAGATTTTCATTTATTTATTTAATTATATTGATTTATTGTCACATAGTGATGGGGAAAAAGAAAGAAAAGAGAGAGAGAGATCAAGAGAGAAAATTTCATCTGCTGCTTCCCTTCCAAAATGGTCGAATTGCTGGGGTCTGTCAAGCCAGAAATCAGGAGCCTGGAATTCCATCCAGAGGGACAGAGAGGTCATATCTGCTGGTTCATGCTCAAAAGCCTTTTAGAAAGAGATGGGACATATAGATTCCAGTAGTTGAAATAACAAACTAGATTGCTCATGAGAGTGGCAGGGTTTCAACTACCTTCTTTTAAGATTTATTGATTTTATTTGAAAGGCAGAGGAGATAGAGAAAGAGAGAGAGAGAGAGAAAGAGAGAAACAGAGAAAGAGAGAGAGAGAGAGAGATATCAACCATCAGCTGGCTCACTCCCCAAATAGCCATAAAAGCTCAGAGGCCCAAGTACTTTGCTGGAATGTTTGCTACTACAGCCATTGCAGAAAACAATGGAGAGGTTTTACCCAAAATAAAATTTTAGCTTTCCTCAGAATATGATAGCAAACAATTCTCAGAGTATAGAGCAATTTTAAATTAAAACTGGTACAGATCCTACAATCCCTCTCCTGGGTATAAATCCAAAGAAACCAAATCTCTTTATAGAGAGAGATGGAACCACATGTAAAGTACAGCAATGCTCACTAGTAGTCCCAGTGTATGGAAAGAGTGTAAGTACCCATTGACAGATGGATGAGTCCGGATGTGTTATCCATTTGAAATAGTATATTCCTATGTGACATTGTATGCATGAGGCTACTTCATAGGTTTATGGAAAAACAGATTCACACAAATTAATTTCCTATGTAGAATTTCATTTCTTTCTTTCTTTAATTTATTTATTGACACAGCGATGGGGAGAAAGGGAGAAAGAGAGAGAGTGAGGGAGAGAGAAAGAAAACTTTTCATCTGCTGATTCCCTTTCCAAATGGCTGAATGGATGGAGCTTGTCAAGGCAGATCAGGAGCTGGGAATTCATTCAGGGCTCTTCCAAGATTAACACAAGCTCAAAATCATGGATCGTCATCTGATGCTTTGGTGGGCACAGTAGAAGGGAGATGAAACAGAAGCAGAGCAGTCAGAACTTGAATGTGAATCCCTTTATTCAATGATGCTGTTCCAAATTGTGGCTTAACTCACAGTGCTGCCATGTGGCCTGCCCAGTTACAATTTTTGAATTAAAGAAGATATTTTAAATAATGCATGTGTTCCACAGACTCATTTTAAGCCTCACTAATTAACTAATTTAGAGACCAGGGGAGAGAGAAGGAGAGGGAGATCAAAAGATGCACACAGAGGCAGAGGGATGGAGAGGTCATATCTGCTGGTTCATTATCTTAAGCCTCTTCAGTTAGAATTGGGACATTGACTCCAGGAGCTGAAATCTCAATCTAGGTTTCTCATGAGAGTGGCAGGGTTTCAAATACCCGAGTGTTCATTTCTTTGAAGAATTATTTATTTTATTTGAAAGGCAGAGTTACAGAGAGACAAAGGCAGAAACAGAGAGAGAGAGAGAGAGAGAGAGAGAGAGAGAGAGGGAGGGAGGGAGAAAGAGAGATCAACCATCACCTGACTCACTCTCCAAATGGCCATAATGGCCACAGCTTGGATGATCCAAAGCCAGGAGACAGGAGCTTCTTCTGGGTCTCCCATGAGGGTTCAGAGGCCCAAGTCCTTGGGCCATCCTCTGCTACTTTCCCAGGTGAACAAGCAGGGAGCTGGTTCAGAAGTGAAGCAGCTGGGACTCAGGCAGTGGCTACACCTGCTATGCCACAGTGCTGAAATGGAGTTGACACTTTTGTACCCCAGGATGTTCACCAGCATAAAGTTGTAATCAGGGGTCAGGTGGGACTAGAAGCCCGCCACCCTGAAATGAGCTGCAGGTGTCTAATCTCCTGGTTTAACTGCTAGGTGAGATTTGGGACACATAAAGTCTTTGAAGTTCCCTTGAATTCACAGAAACACACACACAGGAGTGACACAGTAGCAAGGCCAACAGCACTAAGGTATGATCACGGCCCAGGTGTCCTCAGCTAAACTGTGGGTGCTGAGCACCTTCTACAGAGTGTCCTGAGCTTCCAGGGTGACTAGGGAGATTGAGGTTGGGTCAGCTCCCCATGCGGCTGGAATTTTTCTGCAGAGAAATCAGTGACTGATGAGATTTAAACACCCTCAGGTGGTGACCAATGAAGTTGTAACCAGACACCCTCAGATGATCTCACTTATTCTAATTTGGCACATTGAAATACCTTTTTCACTTTCTATATATCTTTGAATATTAGGACTTACATTGCAACTTGTCACAATTGATTATTTAGATATGGTCATTACTGAGCAGCTAGGATTTCCTAGCATGTGTAGATAAAATTTAATCTTATTGATTATTTGATTCTCTTCATTTGGAAGACTTTTCTAAACATGTGTACAGGCTGTTTGATTCTGCAGCATGAGATCTAGGCAGGGCCTTAATAACACTTTTGAGTGGTGATTGGGCTGGAAATGAAATGGGGACCAGTGCCTATCTTTCAGTCTGTGTGCCCTCTAGCACTGTGTCCCTCCATTGGACACAATGATAGGACCTTACATCAGGGTCACATCACCACCACAAATGAAAACTTAAGCATGACTGGTGATCCACAGGAGAATGGAATTCCTCTCTCCAATAGGCATGAGCACCACCCTGAGGAGGGGCTTTAAAAGGCAGATGCAGCACATCTTTGAATACCTTGTTTCTACTTGTGGTTGTGTGATTTTCTTTTAAGATTTTCTTTATTTTACTTGGGAGGTAGAGTTTGAGACAGTAAGAGGGAGAGACAGAGAGAAATGTCTTCCCTACGTTGGTTTACTCCCCAGATGGCTGCAATAGCTAGAGCTGCACCAATCTGAAGCCAGGAGACAGGCACCTCTTTCTGGTCTTCCAAATGAGGGCAGAGGCCCAAGTATCCAGGCCATCCTCCACTGCTTTCCTAGGCCATAGCAGAGAGCTGGATTGGAAGTGGAGCAGCTGGGTCTAGAATCAGCGCCCATATGTGAAGCCTGTGCTGCAGGCAGAGGATTAACCTACTGCACCACTGTGCTGGGCCTGGCTGTGTGATTTTCAGCATTTAGCATTGGAGCATGGGTGTGTCATGGTTGGCCATTCCCTAACACCATGGCTGATCTCTACTCAGGTTTGCAGTTTTAGGCAACATTTTGAGCTGCACACACAGAATTTTCCACATGAGGCTGCCCTTCTCACCTCATGGAACTAACAATTTAGACAAGGCAGGCTAGAAAATAAATCTTTCTAAAATTATGGGGCCGGCATTTTGGTGTAATGGGATGCCACCATCCCATTAGGGCACTGGTTCACATCCTGTCTGTTCCACTTCTGATCCAGAACCCTACTAATGAGCCAGGGTAAGCAGTGAAGGATGGCACATGTACTTGGACCTCTGAACCCCCATGGGAAACTCAGATAACTCTCCTGGCTCCTGACTTCTGCCTGAACCATCACAGGTAGTGGCAGCCATTTGGGAGTGAACCAGTGGAATGAAGACATCTCGCCAACTCTCCCACTCTCTGTAACTCTTTTTCAAATAAACACAAATAAATGTTTCAAAATAAAGAAATGGCAGGTATGACATGCATTATTTCATAAAGAAGCTTTTTTTTTTCACTCTTCATTGCAGAAGGTCAGAGTTCATGCATTGTGATGGTGCAGCCTGTAAGAACTGAAAATACTGAGAAAGCTCTCCAGGCATAAAATTCTCCATGCAGCAAATGAAATTTTGTCTGGAATTAACTTTACAAGGAGAAAGGTGTGGGTGGCTACATGGCCCAATCACCAGTGTCAAGCTCCACTCCCTTCCTAATCGGATTCCCTGTTTCTACTTCCCTGCCTGCCCCTGGGCAAAGTTTTAAAAGGACCTGTTCCTGAACATGTCTCTCTCTTTCTCTCCTTTGCTCTCTCCAGGACCATCTCCATCTGTATCTCCATCTCCATCTCCTGACCTCTGTCTCTGTCTCTGTCTGTATCTCTCCCTTATGCTTTCATACTACCTCTTTTCCTTCATTGCCCCTTCCCTCCAGTCTGTCAGGTTTCCCTGAATAAACTCTTTCTCTAATAAAAGAAAGAGAGAGAGAGAGGAAATATATGAGAGAGAGAGAGACGGCTGCCACAACAACAACAAAAAACAAAGTTCTGAGCCTGCATGGAGGGTGACTGTGTCAGAGTGGTAATAAAATGACAGACTACTGTGGGACTCTCAAGTCCTGAATGTGTGTTTTTAACCATATCTTGAGAACAATAAATTTCCTGTAAGGAACACAAGCGTTTTTACATTTTACTGACTTAAATGTAATCTCCATCAAAAATCATCAAAATAAGCTGGCTAGACATACATGAAACTGTGAAGTAATTTTATTAAACACTCAGGGAGCTGAGAAATGTATCTCAGCACAAATATTTTAAACCACATAACTGTTAAGGAGTAATAGCTGCCATACTTAAGGACTGACAAAATTCAAAAGCGAAAATTTCCCTATTTGGTATCAGCAAAGTGTCTTCACGTGTGTTTTTCCTGATACGACTTATGAACATCTAATCAGTATCTGAAAAGGGATTACCATCACTCATCATCTGGGAGAGGCAATTTAGAACTATAGACAGTTTGTCACACTTCTTAAAATGGATGCCTCTTTATTTATTTATTTTTATTGGTATACTTCATTTTTTTCACTTTTATTTAATGAATATAAACCTCCAAAAGAAAAAGACACATTAGTTTATTTAAGAGTGTGGGAGAGGGGGAGAGAGAGAGAGAGAGAGAGAGAGAGAGAGGGAGAAGGCAGAATGAGCAAGTTAGAGAGAGGCAGCTGGAGGTCTTGCACATAATCACTCATTCCTCCAAGTTCCTTCCCCAGCTGTGGCTGGGTTGGGCAGAAGTGGGATCCAGGGATTCTTCAGGGATGCATGCAGGGCAGGGATCCAAGATTTGACCAGTGTCAGCTGCCTTGCAGGTGCATTCCCAGGAAGCTTGATTGGAAGGGGAGTGTCCGGGACTCCAACAGGCCCACTGCAGTGGATTGGGGCATCGCAAGCCACAGCCTCACCTGCTGCATCATGAATTCCACCCCAGGTTTTATTTTAAAATGCAAAGAATGCCATCTTTTCATTATTGTGGGGTCCAGCTCCCCATTCATCCACCGCCTCAGCTGCCGTGGAATCCCGCAGCTTGGGCCCCAGTCTCTGCACTCTCGCCATGTCAAACCAAACCAGCCTGGCCTGAAATCCGCTCCCAGATCACCACCAAGGACTTACAGAGAACAAGGACGTCCTGGAGGAGGCTGGGAACCGAAGAGGCGCCCCTGCCAAATGGGAGCGCTCATGAGGACAATGGGGAGTAGGAGACGCACAAGGAGGTAGAGGAAGAAGGTGGAGAGTAGGAGGGCATGGAGGAAGAGGGCCATGGAGAAGAAGAGGATGGAGACATAGGTGAGGAGGCCGAGGCAGCTCGAGGAAACGGGCACCTGAAGATGATGAAGATGACTCGACAGTAGAAAAGGAAAAATAAAACTTAAAAAAATAAGTAAATTAAAGGCAGCAGTGAGCTAGTCCTCTTCCACTTCTGGTCTCAGAATCTCAACGTGATCAGTATGGAGCAGAGGCCGCGGCCGCCCGCGGCAGCGCCCCCTGCCGACGACGCGCTCTCTGCACCTCCCAACCAAGATCAAGTGTGTTTGCAACAGGGGAGGGAAAAAAAAAATTCAGCTCTGCTTGTATCTGAAAAGTACTTCAGGAAGGATAGTTTGTATGTATTTTCCCTTTTTTACGAATTGTGTTTGTGTACATTTTTAATGATCTTGGGATGAAAAACCAGCCTACAGGGTGTTCTCTCTTTGCTTCTGACTGTACTTGTGTTGTGACCATGTTCATTTACATCTCAGGGGAGGAAAAAAAAAACTGTAAAAGAGCAAAATCAACAACAACAGAAAATCTTGCATCAAACGTTCCTGTTTTTTTTTTTTGTTTGTACTTAGCTGTACAGTAAGTTTTCTGTTTGTTTGGTAGAGTGGGCTAAGCAGCTGCTTATGGTGCCAGAATCCCATCTGCATGCCAGGTTCGAGTCCCACATACCCCTCTTCTAAGCCAGCTCTCTTCTACGGCCTGGGAAAGCATTAGAAAGGGGCCCCAAAGCTCAGACCCTTGCAACTGCATGGGAGAGATGGGAGAAACTCCTGGCTCTCAGCTACAGCTGTTTAGGCCATTTCCAGAGGAACCAGCAGAATGAAGACCTTTCTCTCTGTCTCTCCCTCTGTCTGTAACTCTCTCTCTCAAATAAAAAAATGCCCCCACCATAAGCCAAAGGATTGTTCTTTTTTTCTTTTTTTGTCTACGATGTTTCTGTTTACGTTTTGCTTTTGGTGTTTGATGGACTTGTGAAACATGTTATCCAACAAGAAACCAGAATTTTATTTTGCTGAGTTCTAAAAAAAAGGATAAGACATGTAGACCAGGATGTGGGTAGAAGAGGACACTTATCCAGTGTTGTTTGATGTTACTACATCCATTATGGGAAACAATGGAGAGGTTTTATCCAAACTAAAAATTTATCTTTCCTCAGAAGATTATAACAAATAATTATCAAAGCTGGCGGCATGGCTCAATAGGCTAATCGTCTACCTTTTTGCGCCAGCACACTGGGTTCTAGTCCCGGTCTGGGCGCCGGATGCTGTCCCGGTTACCCCTCTTCCAGGCCAGCTCTCTGCTATGGCCTGGGAGTGCAGTGGGGTATGGCCCAAGTCCTTGGGACCTGCACCTGCATGGGAGACCAGGAAAAGCACCTGAATCCTGGCTTCGGTTCAGCCCAATGCACCGGCTGCAGCGCAATGGCAGTGGCGGCCATTGGAGGATGAACCAACGGCAAAAGGAAGACCTTCTCTCTGTCTCTCTCTCTCTCACTGTTCACTTTGCCTGTAAAAAACAAAAACAAAAACAAAAACAAAAAACAAATAACTATCAAAGGAATAAAAAAAATTTAAATTAAAACTGCTATAGATCCTGCAATCCCTATCCTGGGTATAAATCCAAATAAATGAAATCTCTGTGTAGAGAGAGATAGCACTCCGTGAACCATACAAAAATGCTCATGAGAAGTGCCAATGTAAGTACCCATCAGCAGACAGAGGAGTGAGTATGTGCTATTCATATGAAATATTATATTTCTAGGTTGTTATGTGGCCATGAGGCTTCCTCATAAGTTTATGGAAAAACAAGATTTACACAAAATAATTTCATATATGGATTTTCATTTATTTATTTAATTTACGGACACACAAGCTGGGGAGAAAGAGAGAGAGACAGAGACAGAGAGAGGGAGAGAATCTTTCATGTGCTGGATTGTGTCAAGGCAAAATTCAGGGGCCTGGAATTCCATGGAGGGCTATTGCATGATTAATACGGGCACATGAACGTGGATCATCATCTGAAGCTTTGGCAGGCATAGTAGAAGGGAGCTGAATCAGAAGCAGAGCAGCCTGAACTTGAATGCACATCCCTGTATTCAATGATGCTGTTCCAAAATGGGGCTTAAATCACAGTGCTGCCATGTGGCCTACCCTGTTACAATTTTTGAATCTATGCAGATATTTTGCAGAATGCATGTGTTCCACAGACTCATTTTATCTCAAATTAATTAACTAATTTAGAGATGGGGAAAGAGAGAAAAGGAGAGGGAGATCAAGAGATTCACACAGAGACAGAGGGACAGAGAGGTCATATCTGCTGGTTCATTGTCTTAAGCCTCTTCAGTTAGAATTGGGACATTGACTCCAGGAGCTGAAATCTCAATCTAGGTTTCTCATGAGAGTGGCAGGATTTCAAATACCCGAGTGGTCATTTCTTTGAAGAATTATTTATTTTCTTTGAAAGGCAGAGTTACAGAGAGACAAAGGCAGAAACAGAGTGGGCGAGAAAGAGAGAGGGAGCGAGAAACAGAAATAGCAACCATCAGCTGCCTGACCCCCCAAATGGCCATAATGGGCACAGCTTGGCTGTTCCAAAGCCGGGAGACAGCACCTCGGGCCTCTATGCAGCGCCGTGCAGAGCTGCTATGCGCTGGCCTCGCAGGCAGCCTGGGCCTTCCCTGCCCAGGGCTGGCTCCTCCCGGCCCAGGCCCCGGCCTCCGCCCCGGAGCACATGCCTGCTGTCCAGTCGCGGGCACCTGCTCAGAGCTCCTCCCAGGAGGGGGAAGGCCAACCCTCTGCTGAGCAGGAAGAACCTGAGGCACACAGGGCATCAGACTAATCTTGTGCTGGGGAGCCCGCATGGTGGACACTAGAGGGCGCATCTCTGACACACAGAAAGACTTGCTGCTGCTACTTCTCTGCAAGCCCAGCAGAGACCCTGTGGTTGGGATGAGCTGATGCCTGAGGGACTCTGGGTGGCCACAGGAAAGGAACTGGAGCGACTTCCTCGGAATCAGGAACCTGTTGTGTCCTTGAGGACGCCATGACAGAAGAATGTCGGTTTTCACATTACCAATCTGAATCCTTGTAACTGACTTGAATTTTTAAATGAAGCACATATTAAGAGGTCATCATTGAGTATTTCAGGCATGGAAAGCCAAGACACTCTGGCAAAAGATCTCTGTGAGTGAGATCCCAGTGGAAAGAACAGGTCTTCAAAGAAGGAGGTACCTTTCTCTGAAGGGAGGAGAGAACCTCCACTTTGACTATGACCTTGTCTAAACAAGATAAGAATCGGAGAACTCAGAGGGCTTCCATAGCCTTGGAAACTCATGACTGGAGCATAGGGAGACTACTGATGCCATAGACAGGAGTGTCAATTGGTAAAGTCAACAACAGGAGTCACTGTGCACTTACTCCTCATGTAGGGTCTCTGTCCTTAATGTGCTGTGTATTGAGATTTAATGCTATAACGAGTACTCAAACAATATATTTCACTTTGTGTTTTTATGGGGGTGCAAACTGTTGAAATCTTTACTTAATGCATACTAAACTGATCCTCTGTAAAAAAAAAAAAAAAAAGAAAGAGAAATTATCAACTCCCAACTTGACTCTCACTGGGATTAGATCCATTTGGGCAATAGTGTCAATTAAATCTGCTGTTTCCTTATTGATCTTCTGTCCGGATGATCTGTCTATTTCTGAGAGTGGAGTATTGAAGTCCCCCAGTACTATTGTATTGGAATCTAAATCTCCCTTTAAGTCCCTTAACATATCTTTTAAATAGACCGGTGCCCTGTAATTAGGTGCATATACATTTATAATAGTTACATCTTCCTGTTGAATTGAACCCTTAATCATTATATAGTGTCCCTCTTTGTCTCTCTTAACAGGTTTTGTATTAAAGTTTATTTTGTCTGATATTAATATGGCTACACCTTCTTTTTTTGGTTTCTGTTGGCATGGAATATCTTTTTCCAACCTTTCACTTTCAGTCTGCATGCCTCTTTGTTAGAGAGATGTGTTTCTTGTAGGCAACAAATAGTTGGGTTGTGTTCTGTGAGCCAGTCAGCCAAACGGTGTCTTTTAACTGAAGAATTCAGACCATTAATGTTCAATGTGACTATTGATACGTAGTGACTTTGCCCTGCCATTTTCCCGGAGATATTTCCTAGTATATGCTTTGAGCTTCCCATGCTCTTTTACTGGTAGGTGTTCTTCCTTTCCCTTCTTTCATATTGATGGCCGTGTTTCTGTGTTTCTGAGTGTAGCACATCTTTAAGTATCTTTTGCAGGGCTGGACGGGTGGCCACAAAGTCTTTCAATTTCTGTTTGCTATGAAAGGTCTTTATTTCACCTTCATTCACAAATGAGAGCTTGGCAGGATATAATATTCTGGGCTGGCAATTTTTCTCTCTTAGCACCTGTGCTATGTCTCGCCATTCCCTCCTAGCTTGTAGGGTTTCTGATGAGAAGTCAGCTGTGAGTCTGATTGGAGATCCTCTGAGAGTAATCTGACGTTTCTCTCTTGCACATTTTAGGATCTTTTCTTTATGTTTCACTGTGGTAAGTTTAATTACCACGTGTCGTGGTGAGGATCTCTTTTGGTCATGTTTATTGGGGGTTCTATGAGCTTCCTGTACTAGGATATCTCTGTCCTTCTCCAAACCTGGAAAGTTCTCTGCTAGTATCTCACTAAAAAGGCCTTCCAATCCTTTCTCTCTCTCTCCATGCCTTCAGGAACTCCTAGAACTCGAATGTTGGTTTTTTTAATAGTATCCTGTAGATTCCCAACAATATTTTTTAGGTTTCTAATTTCCTCTTCTTTTCTTTGGTTTGACTGTATGTTTTCCTGTGCTCTATCTTCTAAGTCCGATATTCTCTCTTCTGCTTCACCCATTCTGTTTTTAAGGCTTTCTAATGTGTTTGTAATTTGATCTATTGAGCTCTTCATTTCATTTTGATTTCTCTTCACTATTACACTTTCCTGTTCTACTAGTTTCTGAGTTTCATTTTGACTCTTCCTTAAAATTTCATTTTCACGAGAGAGATTTTCAATCTTGTCCATTAAGGATTTCTGTAGTTCAAGGATTTGCTTTTGAAAACTTCTAAATGTTCTTATCATAAATTTTTTGAAATCTGTATCTTGCATTTCTTCTATCTCATCATCTTCATACTCTTGGCTTGGGGTGTTTTGCTTATTTGGAGGCATCATAGTGTCATCATTGATCTTGCTCCCTCTATTTCTGTGTTTGTTACTCGGCATAGTTAATTCTTCTTGCGTCACTGTGCGTTTTTTTTTTTTTTATACTGTGTCCGTGTTAAGTGGACTGCCTGCTGTTGGAGGAGCCTTGGAGGCTTGAGATGGGTGTGGCCTGAGAGCTCTGCCTGGTTCTTCCTGGTTAAGGGTGTGCAAAGGTGACACCCTCAGGTTATGCGTGGTAAATCTCTCTCTTTTTATTTATTTATTTATTTTATTTATTCAGGGGGTAAGTAACACCACAGGGCAGGGCTGTGCAGAATTGATGGTATTTAGCTTCCAGTCTTTGGCTCCTCTGGACTCCCACTGGGTTGCCTAGGCTACTGAATTGTAGTGACTCAGTTCCTTAACTCTCCCCCATTGATATGTAAATCCAGAGAGGAGGCCTGCTCTTTGTCTCTTGGGAATTCTTCAAGCCTTGCAGCCTTGTAACCTTTGCAAGGTTAGGGGGAAGAGAAACCCCGAAGCTTTTTTTTTTTCTTCTTTCCGGTAGTGAGTTTGCTGCACTTTCCGGCCCCCCTCTAGATTCTGACCCCCGTTTCCCCACCAATGTCTCGGGTTACTGAGCTCACCTCCCCTTCCAGCACCGATGTGTGGATTCGGTGCCCAGAGCGTCCCAAGTCTCCCCGCTGTTGTCTGTGTGGCATGCACTCCCCTTGGAGCACTGGCGCGCAGACCCTGGGGATTCTGCGGCTCGGTCCCGCGACTTGGCTTCCGCGCGGTGGGCGACCTTGTTCTCCCAGTAGGTCCTCCGATTCACGGCTGCTCCATCCAGAAGGGTTTCCCCTGCAATTTTTTTTTTGGTTCTATTTTCTGCGGCTACCGTAACTCCCCTTTTATTAAACTAAATTTTCCCGGACTCTCGGTGCGCGGTCTCACTATTCCGCTATCTTGGCTCCGCCCCCTCTCACTGGGATTAAACATGACAATAGGTCTGATCTGATTTCATCATCATTTAAAAAAAATCATCTATTATTTCTCTCTTTATCTTTCTGTGCGAGAGCAAACTGTTGAAATCCTTACTTAATGTATACTAAGCTGATCTTCTGTATATTAAGATAATTGAAAATGAATCTTGATGTGAATGGAAGGGGAGAGGGAGTGGGAAAGGGGAGGGTAGTGGGTGGGAGGGACGGTATGTGGGGGAAGCCATTGTAATCCATAAATCGTACTTTGGAAATTTATATTCATTAAATAAAAGTTAAAAAAAAAAGGTCATCATTCACACTTGTGCATTTTTGTCAATGTAAAGGTTTCTACCTGGAGAAGTTCTGGGGAGGTGGGAGGAGCAGTGCCCAGGAGGACTCTGAGGGGAGATGACAGGGTGGGTCTGTGTGAGACAGGGCCTCAGAACGAGTGGGTGTCTGAGGGTGGGCAGAGACGGTACCCAGACGTCTGAAACCAGTGTTGATCAAGCGTGGACAGTTTCTTGCCCCACCGGAATTTGACGCTGTGACTGTGTGATTTTATTCTGCTGAAACCACTTTCAATTGATAACATAAGTTTCAGATGTTCGAGATGAATAAGGATGTGTTATCTTCATAAAATTAGTTTCGTGTATTTATATGAACATGAGTACATGAATGTTCTTCCAAATCTTAATAAAAACGAATTGAAGACCAATTGAATTTAATAGAAGTTTTATTTCTTTAAATGAATGAATTCTTTCTTTATTGTGACTTAGTAATGGTGACAGAGGGAGAGGCAAAAAGAGAGTGAGAAATTTCATCTGCTGGTTCTCTTTGCAAATGGCTGAGTGGCTGGGGCTGTTCAAGGCAAAAACTAGCAGCCTGGAACTCCAACAGATTTCTCACACGTGTGTGTGTCAGTGTACCAGGACTTGGATCTTCCCCCATGGCTTTGGCAGGCACATTAGCAGGGATCTAGATCAGAAGCAGAGCAGCCAGGATGTGAACCCACAGCTCTATAGACTATGCTGCCGTGCCAAATAGTGGCTTAACCTACATAGCTACAATTTGGCTAGTTCTGTGTCAATTTTTGAACCCATGCTGAGATCAGTAAATAGCACAGAGTATTTATTATTTACAGAGAGAAGTCAAGACAGATAGAGAGAGGTCTTCCATCCACTGGTTCCCTCCCCAGTTGGCCTCAATGGCCTGAGCCGCACCTGTCAGAGGCTAGGTGTGAGGAGCTTCTTCCAGGTCTCCCACACGGAAGCAGGGGCCCAAGGACTTGGTCCATCTTTGGCTGTTTTCCCTGGTCACAGCAGAGAGTTGAAGAAGAATTGGAGCAGCCAGGTCTCGAACCAGCACCCATATGGGATGCTGGTACTTCTCAGGCCATGGTGTTAATCTTCTGAGCAACAGCACCAGGCCTGCACTGATTAGGCTTTTTTAACAGACAGAGTTAGACAGTGAGAGAGAGAGAGAGACAGAGAGAAAGGTCTTCCTTTAACATTGGTTCACCCCCCAAATGACCGCTATGACCAGCACACTGGGGCTGGCGTGCTGCACTGCTCTGAAGCCAGAAGCCGGGTTCTTCCTCCTGGTCTCCCATGTGGGTGCAGGACACAAGACTTGGGCCATTCTCCACTGCCTTACCGGGACACAGAGGAGAGTTGAACTGGAAGAGGAGCAACTGGGACAGAATACGGAGCCACAATCAGGACTAGAACCCGGGGTGCCAGCACCACAGGCAGAGGATTAGCCAAGTGAGCTGAGGCTCCAGCCCTGATAAGGTTTTAAACAACTTCAGGCAGGCACTGTTGGGATTGTACCCAGTCACCCTCAGGTGATCTCACTTCATCTATTTGGCACAATGGAATGCCTTTTTTCACTTTTCACATACCTTTGAATATTAACATTTATGTTGTGAACCTGACACAATTGATTGCTGAAAGGCTAGGATTTCTTAGCTTGTGTCTATAAAATTTAATCCTATTGATTATTCTCTTCATATGAAAAACATTTCCTTTTATCTCTTTCTTTCTTTTACTGATTTCTTTGCTCATCTGAAAGGCAAACCTACATGGAGGCAGAGGCAGAGAGAGAAAGTTCTTCCATCTGATGGTGCACTCCCCATATGGCTACAATGGCAGGAGCTGAGCCAATCCGAAGCCAGGAGCCAGGAGCCTCCTCCTGGTCTCCCACTTGGGTGCAGGGGCCCAAGGACCTGGGCCATCCTCCACTTCTCTGCCAGACCACAGCAGAGAGCTGGATAGGAAGTGGAGTAGCTGGGACAGGAACTGGCATCCATATGGCATGCCAGCACTTCAGGTGGCAGCTTTACTGGCTATGCCACAGCACCGGATCCAAGTGGAAAACTGTTCTAGAAATGTCAACATGCAGCTTGTTTGATTCTGCAGCTGGAAATCTAGGCAGGGTCTTATTGACACATTTGGGTGGTAATTGGGCTGGAAGAGATGGGGTCCAGTCCCCTGCCTTTTGTCCCAGTGTCCTCTCACACTGTATTTCTGCATTGGACACTAAAAACGGACCTTACATCCGTGTCACACCACCACCACCACCACAGGTGAAAACTGATGCTTGCACTGGTGATTGACAGGAGAAAGGAATTCCTCCCTCCAATAGGCATGAGCCCCGCCCTCAGGAGGGGCTTTAAAAGGCAGATGGAGCAGGGCTATCCTCCCTCTCTGCACACTTGAGCCTGGAACCTTGAACTTCAGGATGGCACAGGAAAGTGCAGACCAGGAAGCTCTTGGGCTCTCAGTTGAGCTGCCCTCTTCCCCACAAAGGTCTTTTCAAGATGGGGGCACAGATGAAGAGGAGAAACCACCACAAGGACAAGGTGAGACACTGTTTTCTGATTTCCCTGAGAGCTGCCTGCAAAGGCAAGGTAGGTCCTTGGGATGTCAGGGTGAGTGCGGAAAGTGGTTTGGAACCTGGCAGCTGGTCTGTGTGTGTGATGGAGGGTTTCATTTCGAAGTGGGAAATGGGAAGTAGCTGGTAGCTCCAGGGGCCTATTGAGAAATGTGGCAGCAATGAACCTATGGAACTCTAATGTGCTCATTTTCCTTTGATCCTGGCTTAACTGGCTCAGCCAACAGGATGCCAGAAACTTGAAATCTGAGACAAAATGGGGGCCGGTGGGATAAAATGCATACATGTTATTAGTTTTTCATTCTCGTGACAAATATCTCAGACATGTCACTAAAGAAGGAACGTTTCTTTCAAACCACAAGAAAAGTCTTCATGTCCCTAATAGTTCATGACCCGAATGCTCTGGCATTTTATGAGGGTAGGGGAGGATTCAGAAGGAGTATGGAGGAAAACTCACATGACAACCCAATCTGTCAGGGAGCTTGCTGTGCACGTGATCTCTCCTTATTCAGATACCAAGATTTCAACAGCCGGGCTCCCCCTTCCCAACATCACCCAGTCTAAACATTGTCCACATCTCAGGTTATTCCCCACCCTTGATCCATTTCTATTTTCATTAGTTCCCCCCTTAATACTTTTTGTAAAGAGATTTATTGATATGAAAGAGGTACACAGAAGGAGAAGAAGAAGCAGAGTTTGAGAGAGATCTTCCACCTGCTGCTTCACTCCCCAATTGGCAGCAACAGCCAAAGCTGCACTGGTCTGTAACCAGGAGCCAGGAGCTTCTTCCACATCTCCTTTAAGGGTGCAGGGGCTCAAGAACTTGAGCTATCTTCCCCTGCTTTCCCAGGCCATAGCAGAGAGCTGGATTGGAAGTGGAGCAGCTGGGACTCGAACCAGTTCTGTAATGGGATGGCAGCACTGCAGACCATGGGTTTTCCTACTATGCCACAGAGCTGGCCCCTTCCCCTTAATACTTGAAATATTAAGTTCGATTTTGTAGACAAAGAGATTCACAAACAACCTTTGGAGGACACAAATTTTATACACGTGGGGAATTGTTATTTTATTTCGTGGGGAAACTCAGTCATATGTACTCTCTTTTGATGTAGGATCCAAGCCCAGTCCACATGAGGAGAAGTCCCAGGAAAGGAAGCTCAGAGGCAGAAGCAGCATTGCCAGAGCAGGTCAGTTCAGACTCACCCGGAGCGAGAAGGTCATAGGGTGCTGTGGCACAGTCTTCTCTGGGAGACAGGGGCCCTGAGAGCAGATGGGTCAGCAGCACCTCAGAGATGCTGGGGTACGGGGACCAGAGGGGAAGGGAGCACTGGTGGGAGGCACTGCTCCCTGTGTCCTGGGTAGACCTGGGCTGTGGCTGTGCCTTTGGAGGCAGGCACTCCAACTCCCTGTGTTTTGCAGAATCAGAGTCCAGCTGTGACTGGCGAGCTCCAGCAAGAGGACAATCAGTTCTGAGGACAGCAGCCACACGGGGACAGGTAGCATCGTGCTTTCTCTCCCTAGAGGGTCAGGACCAGGGAGCTTATCCAAGGTTGGGAAGGGAGGGGTTGTCAGAGATTGAGAGCAGTTTCGAGATCCCAAGAGGGTGTGAGGGGGAGGGTGGGTGCTGCCTGGGTTCCTGCTGGAGTCCATTGTGGGGAAGGAAGTGCAGGATTCGGTGGGGTTCACGTGAAGGGGGCAGGACTTAGGTTTTCGGGCCCAAGGAGCTGTGCTGAGTGTCTCCCGTGTGTCTCTGCAGGCAGCTGTGTGCAAGAGCTCAGCGTGACTTTGCAAAAGAAAGCAAAACCTTCGGACGATGGAAATGACAGAGGAATTCAGGAGGCACATGCGGAACCTCGCAGGGCAAACTCCAGGGCCCGCTCTGGGCACAAGAGGAGGCGCAGGTCCAGGTCCCCAGCAGACCACCCACCGCCCCTTCGGAAGAGCCTGGTGACCTCCCTGCGCTCTCTGTCTGAGGCCATTTATGAAGATTTAGCCCGGGTGCAGGCGCAGCAGGCGCAGATCCCGCTGACCCAGGAGCAGCTGTTTGCGCTGGCACAGCTCCGCGGGCCTCTATGCAGCGCCATGCAGAGCTCCTATGCGCTGGCCTCGCAGGCAGGCAGCCTGGGCCTTCCCTGCCCAGGGCTGGCTCCTCCCGGCCCAAGCCCCGGCCTCCGCCCGGGCCCCGGCCCTGGCCCTGGCCCGGGAGCACATGCCTGCTGTCCAGTCGCGGGCACCTGCTCAGAGCTCCTCCCAGGAGGGGGAAGGCCAGCCCTCTGCTGAGCAGGAAGAACCTGAGGCACACAGGGCATCAGACTAATCTTGTGCTGGGGAGCCCACATGGTGGACACTAGAGGGCGCATCTCTGACACACAGAAAGACTTGCTGCTGCTACTTCTCCACAAGCCCAACAGAGACCCTGTAGTCGGGATGAGCTGATGCCTGAGGGAATCTGGGTGGCCATAGGAAAGGACCTCGAGCGACTTCCTCGGAATCAGGAACCTGTTCTTTCCTTGACAGAAGAATGTCGGTTTTCACATTACCAATCGGATCCTTCTAACTGACTTGAATCTTTAAATGAAGCACATATTAAGAGGTCATCATTGACACTTGTGCATTTTTGTCAATGTAAAGTTTTCTACCTGGAGAAGTTCTGGGGAGGTGGGAGGAGCAGTGCCCAGGAGGACTCTGAGGGGAGATGACAGGGTGGGTCTGTGTGAGACAGGGCCTCAGAACGAGTGGGTGTCTGAGGGTGGGCAGAGACGGTACCCAGACGTCTGAAACCAGTGTTGATCAAGCGTGGACAGTTTCTTGCCCCACCGGAATTTGACGCTGTGACTGTGTGATTTTATTCTGCTGAAACCACTTTCAATTGATAACATAAGTTTCAGATGTTCGAGATGAATAAGGATGTGTTATCTTCATAAAATTAGTTTCGTGTATTTATATGAACATGAGTACATGAATGTTCTTCTAAATCTTAATAAAAACGAATTGAAGACCAATTGAATTTAATAGAAGTTTTATTGATTTAAATGAATGAATTCTTTCCTTATTGTGACTTAGTAATGGTGACAGAGGGAGAGGCAAAAAGAGAGTGAGAAATTTCATCTGCTGGTTCTCTTTGCAAATGGCTGAGTGGCTGGGGCTGTTCAAGGCAAAAACTAGCAGCCTGGAACTCCAACAGATTTCTCACACGTGTGTGTGTCAGTGTACCAGGACTTGGATCTTCCCCCATGGCTTTGGCAGGCACATTAGCAGGGATCTAGATCAGAAGCAGAGCAGCCAGGATGTGAACCCACAGCTCTATAGACTATGGTGCCGTGCCAAATAGTAGCTTAACCTACATAGCTACAATTGGGCTAGTTCTGTGTCAATTTTTGAACCCATGCTGAGATCAGTAAATAGCACAGAGTATTTATTATTTACAGAGAGAAGTCGAGACAGATAGAGAGAGGTCTTCCATCCACTGGTTCACTCCCCAGTTGTCCTCAATGGCCTGAGCCGCACCTGTCAGAGGCTAGGTGTGAGGAGCTTCTTCCAGGTCTCCCCCACGGAAGCAGGGGCCCAAGGACTTGGTCCATCTTTGGCTGTTTTCCCTGGTCACAGCAGAGAGTTGAAGAAGAATTGGAGTAGCCGGGTCTCGAACCAGCGCCCATATGGGATGCTGGTACTTCTCAGGCCATGGTGTTAATCTTCTGAGCAACAGCACCAGGCCTGCACTGATTAGGTTTTTTTTTTTTTTGACAGAGTTAGACAGTGAGAGAGAGAGACAGAGAGAAAGGTCTTCCTTTAACATTGGTTCACCCCCTAAATGACCGCTATGTCCAGCACACTGGGGCTGGCATGCTGCACTGCTCTGAAGCCAGAAGCCGAGTTCTTCCTCCTGGTCTCCCATGTGCGTGCAGGACACAAGACTTGGGCCATTCTCCACTGCCTTACCGGGACACAGAGGAGAGTTGAACTGGAAGAGGAGCAACTGGGACAGAATACGGAGACACAATCAGGACTAGAACCCGGGGTTCCAGCGCCACAGGCAGAGGATTAGCCAAGTGAGCTAAGGCGCCAGTCCTGATTAGGTTTTAAACAGCTTCAGGCAGGCACTGATGGGATTGTACCCAGACACCCTCAGGTGATCTCACTTAATCTATTTGGCACAATGGAATGCCTTTTTTCACTTTTCACATACCTTTGAATATTAACATTCATGTTGTGAACCTGACACAATTGATAATTTTGATATTGTCATTGCTGAATGGCTAGGATTTCTTAGCTTGTGTCTATAAAATTTAATCCTATTGATTACTCTCTTCATATGGAAAACATTTCCTTTTATCTCTTTCTTTCTTTTACTGATTTCTTTCCTCATTTGAAAGGCAAACCTACATGGAGGCAGAGGCAGAGAGAGAAAGTTCTTCCATCTGATGGTGCACTCCCCATATGGCTACAATGGCAGGAGCTGAGCCAATCCGAAGCCAGGAGCCAGGAGCCTCCTCCTGGTCTCCCACTTGGGTGCAGGGGCCCAAGGACCTGGGCCATCCTCCACTTCTCTGCCAGACCACAGCAGAGAGCTGGATAGGAAGTGGAGTAGCTGGGACAGGAACCGGCATCCATATGGCATGCCAGCACTTCAGGTGGCTGCTTTACTGGCTATGCCACAGCACCGGATCCAAGTGGAAGACTGTTCTAGAAATGCCAATATGCAGCTTGTTTGATTCTGCAGCTGGAAATCTAGGCAGGGTCTTATTGACACATTTGGGTGGTAATTGGGCTGGAAGAGATGGGGTCCAGTCCCCTGCCTTTTGTCCCAGTGTCCTCTCACACTGTATTTCTGAATTGGACACCAAAAACGGACCTTACATCCGTGTCACACCACCACCACCACCACAGGTGAAAACTGATGCTTGCACTGGTGCTTGACAGGAGAAAGGAATTCCTCCCTCCAATAGGCATGAGCCCCACCCTCCGGAGGGGCTTTAAAAGGCAGATGGAGCAGGGCTATCCTCCCTCTCTGCACACTTGAGCCTGGAACCTTGAACTTCAGGATGGCACAGGAAAGTGCAGACCAGGAAGCTCTTGGGCTCTCAGTTGAGCTGCCCTCTTCCCCACAAAGGTCTTTTCAAGATGGGGGCACAGATGAAGAGGAGAAACCACCACAAGGACAAGGTGAGACACTGTTTTCTGATTTCCCTGAGAGCTGCCTGCAAAGGCAAGGTAGGTCCTTGGGATGTCAGGGTGAGTGCGGAAAGTGGTTTGGAACCTGGCAGCTGGTCTGTGTGTGTGATGGAGGGTTTCATTTCGAAGTGGGAAATGGGAAGTAGCTGGTAGCTCCAGGGGCCTATTGAGAAATGTGGCAGCAATGAACCTATGGAACTCTAATGTGCTCATTTTCCTTTGATCCTGGCTTAACTGGCTCAGCCAACAGGATGCCAGAAACTTGAAATCTGAGACAAAATGGGGGCCGGTGGGATAAAATGCATACATGCTATTAGTTTTTCATTCTCATGACAAATATCTGAGACATGTCACTAAAGAAGGAACATTTCTTTCAAACCACAAGAAAAGTCTTCATGTCCCTAATAGTTCATGGCCCGAATGCTCTGGCATTTTATGAGGGTAGGGGAGGATTCAGAAGGAGTATGGAGGAGAACTCACATGACAACCCAATCTGTCAGGGAGCTTGCTGTGCACGTGATCTCTCCTTATTCAGATACCAAGATTTCAACAGCCGGGCTCCCCCTTCCCAACATCACCCAGTCTAAACATTGTCCACATCTCAGGTTATTCCCCACCCTTGATCCATTTCTATTTTCATTAGTTTCCCCTTAATACTTTTTCTTAAAGAGATTTATTCATTTATCTGAAAGAGGTACACAGAAGGAGAAGCAGAGTTTGAGAGAGATCTTCCATCTGCTGCTTCACTCCCAATTGGCAGCAACAGCCAAAACTGCGCTGGTCTATAACCAGGAGCCAGGAGCTTCTTCCACATCTCCTTCAACGGTGCAGGGGCTCAAGAACTTGAGCTATCTTCCCCTGCTTTCCCAGGCCATAGCAGAGAGCTGGATTGGAAGTGGAGCAGCTGGGACTCGAACCAGTTCTGTAATGGGATGGCAGCACTGCAGACCGTGGGTTTTCCTACTATGCCACAGAGCTGGCCCCTTCCCCTTAATACTTGAAATATTAAGTTCGATTTTGTAGGCAAAGAGATTCACAAACAACCTTTGGAGGACACAAATTTTATACACGTGGGGAATTGTTATTTTATTTCGTGGGGAAACTCAGTCATACGTACTCTCTTTTGATGTAGGATCCAAGCCCAGTCCACATGAGGAGAAGTCCCAGGAAAGGAAGCTCAGAGGCAGAAGCAGCATTGCCAGAGCAGGTCAGTTCAGACTCACCCGGAGCGAGAAGGTCATAGGGTGCTGTGGCACAGTCTTCTCTGGGAGACAGAGGCCCTGAGACCAGATGTGTCAGCAGCACCTCAGAGATGCTGGGGTACGGGGACCAGAGGGGAAGGGAGCGCTGGTGGGAGGCGCTGCTCCCTGTGTCCTGGGTAGACCTGGGCTGTGGCTGTGCCTTTGGAGGCAGGCACTCCAACTCCCTGTGTTTTGCAGAATCAGAGTCCAGCTGTGACGGGGTGAGCTCCAGGAAGAGGACAATCAGTTCTGGGGACAGGTAGCATCGTGCTTTCTCTCCCTAGAGGGTCAGGACCAGGGAGCTTATCCAAGGTTGGGAAGGGAGGGGTTGTCAGAGATTGAGAGCAGTTTCGAGATCCCAAGAGCATGTGAGGGGGAGGGTGGGTGCTGCCTGGGTTCCTGCTGGAGTCCATTGTGGGGAAGGAAGTGCAGGATTCGGTGGGGTTCACGTGAAGGGGGCAGGACTTAGGTTTTAGGGCCCAAGGAGCTGTGCTGAGTGTCTCCCGTGTGTCTCTGCAGGCAGCTGTGTGCAAGAGCTCAGCGTGACTTTGCAAAAGAAAGCAAAACCTTCGGACGATGGAAATGACAGAGGAATTCAGGAGGCGCATGCGGAACCTCGCAGGGCAAACTCCAGGGCCCGCTCTGGGCACAAGAGGAGGCGCAGGTCCAGGTCCCCAGCAGACCACCCACCGCCCCTTCGGAAGAGCCTGGTGACCTCCCTGCGCTCTCTGTCTGAGGCCATTTATGAAGATTTAGCCCGGGTGCAGGCGCAGCAGGCGCAGTTCCCGCTGACCCAGGAGCAGCTGTTTGCGCTGGCACAGCTCCGCGGGCCTCTATGCAGCGCCATGCAGAGCTGCTATGCGCTGGCCTCGCAGGCAGGCAGCCTGGGCCTTCCCTGCCCAGGGCTGGCTCCTCCCGGCCCAAGCCCTGGCCCAAGCCCTGGCCCCGGCCCTGGCCCCGGCCGGAGCACATTCCTGCTGTCCAGTCGCGGGCACCTGCTCAGAGCTCCTCCCAGGAGGGGCAAGGCCAGCCCTCTGCTGAGCAGGAAGAACCTGAGGCACACAGGGCATCAGACTAATCTTGTGCTGGGGAGCCCGCATGGTGGACACTAGAGGGCGTATCTCTGACACACAGAAAGACTTGCTGCTGCTACTTCTCCACAAGCCCAGCAGAGACCCTGTAGTCGGGATGAGCTGATGCCTGAGGGAATCTGGGTGGCCATCGGAAAGGAACTGGAGCGACTTCCTCGTAATCAGGAACCTGTTGTGTCCTTGAGGACGCCATGACAGAAGAATGTCGGTTTTCACATTACCAATGTGGATCCTTCTAACTGACTTGAAGTTTTAAATGAAGCACATATTAAGAGGTCATCATTGACACTTGTGCATTTTTGTCAATGTAAAGTTTTCTACCTGGAGAAGTTCTGGGGAGGTGGGAGCAGCAGTGCTCAGGAGGACTCTGTGGGGAGATGACAGGGTGGGCCTACGTTTAAAAGTGCATTAGAAAGTATGTTCCTTTTTTTTATTTTTATGTTTTCTTTTTTTGTTCATATTGGTAGGGGTTATCTAGTTTTAATGATTTTGGAATGACCAAACTAACCTTCAATTATTTTTCTGTATGCTTTTTCTGTACTTGTGGTGTGAATTCTTCATTAACATATCAAAGGAAAAAAATCTTTGTAAAATATCTAAAGCAACATCAGAAAACCTTGTGTGAAGCATTCCTTTTTTTTATATGTACTTAGCTGTACTGTAAGTAGTTGTTTAGTATGAGATAGTTAAAAAGGCCAAAGATAGGGGCCAGCAATGTGGTATAGTGGGCTAAGTGTCTGCCTGTTGTGCCAGAATCCCATATGGGTACCAGGTTCGAGTCCCAGATGCCCCTCTTCTAAACCAGCTCTCTGCTATGGCCTGGAAAAGCAGTAGGACATAGCCCAGATGCTTGGGCCTCTTCACCTGCATGGGAGACCTGCAAGAAACTTCTGGCTCTTAGCTACTGCCATTTAGACCATTTCCTGAGGGAACAGCAGGCGGAACCTTTCTGTTTCTCTCTGTCCATAATTCTACCATCAAATAAATAAATAAAATCCCCTCCACACAAAAGCCAAAGGTTTCCCTTTTTTGTCTATGTAGTTGCCATTGTTTTTTATTTTTCACATTCTTGACATATGTGTGAAACATTTTATCTTAAAATAACTGGAATTTTATTTTGCTGAGTTGTTCTAAAATAAAAGATCAGATGTGTAGATAAGGATGTGGGTAGAAGTGGACACTTATCCAGTGTTGCTGGAATGTATGTTACTACAGCCATTGCAGAAAGTGATGGAGGGGTTTTACCAAAAATAAAAATTGAGCTTTCCTCAGAATATTATGCAAATAATTATCAAATAGATAAAACAATTTGAAATAACAACTATTATAAGTGCTACAATCCCTATTATGGGTACAAATGCAAAGGAAATGAAATCCCTGTGTAGAGAGAGATGTCACCCCATGTTTAGTACAGCAATGCTCACTAGTAGTGCCAATGTATGGAAACAGTTTAAGTACCTATCAGCAGACAGATGAGTATGTGCTATCCATATGAAATATTATATTTCTATATTAAATGATGGATACTTGATAAGCATGAGGATACTTCATAAGCTTTATGGAAAAGTAAGATTCACACAAATGAATTTCATATATAGATTTTCATTTATTTATTTAAATATATTTATTTATTGTCACATAGTCATGGGGAAAAAGAAAGAAGAGAGAGAGAGAAAGAGAAAATTTCATCTGCTGCTTCCCTTCCAAAATGGTCGAATTGCTGGGGTCTGTCAAGGCAGAAATCAGGAGCCTGAAATTCCATCCAGAGGGACAGAGAGGTCATATCTGCTGGTTCATGGTCAAAAGCCTTTTAGAAAGAGATGGGACATATAGATTCCAGTAGTTGAAATATCAAACTAGATTTCTCGTGAGAGTGGCAGGGTTTCAACTACCTTCTTTTAAGATTTATTGATTTTATTTGAAAGGCAGAGTTAGAGAGAGACAAAGGCAGAGGAGATGGAGAGAGAGAGAGAGAGAGAGAGAGAGAGAGAGAGATCAACCATCAGCTGGCTCACTCCCCAAATAGCTATAAAAGCTCAGAGGCCCAAGTACTTTGCTGGAATGTTTGTTACTACAGCCATTGCAGAAAACGATGGAGAGGTTTTACCCAAAATAAAAATTTAGCTTTCCTCAGAATATGATAGCAAACAATTCTCAGAGTATAGAGCAATTTTAAATTAAAACTGGTACAGATCCTACAAACCCTCTCCTGGGTATAAATCCAAAGAAACCAAATCTCTTTGTAGAGAGAGATGGAACCACATGCATAGTACAGCAATGCTCACTAGTAGTCCCAGTGTATGGAAAGAGTGTAAGTACCCATTGACAGATGGATGAGTCTGGATGTGTTATCCATTTGAAATAGTATATTTCTATGTGACATTGTATGCATGAGGCTACTTCATAGGTTTATGGAAAAACAGATTCACACAAATTAATTTCGTATGTAGAATTTCACTTCTTTATTTCTTTATTTATTGACACAGTGATGGGGAGAAAGGGAGAAAGAGAGCAAGAGAGAGGGAGAGAGAGTGAAGGAGAGAGAGAGAAAATTTTTCAACTACTAGTTCCCTTCCCAAATGGCTGAATGGATGGAGCTTTTCAAGGCAGAAATCAGGAGGTGGGAATTCCATTCAGGGCTCTTACAAGATTAATACAAGCTCAAAATCTTGGATCATCATCTGATGCTTTGGCGGGCACAGTAGAAGGGAGCTGAAACAAGCAGAGCAGTCAGAACTTGAATGTGAATCCCTTTATTCAATGATGCTGTTCCAAATTGTGGCTTAACTCACAGTTGCCATGTGGCCTGCCCAGTTACAATTTTTGAATCTAAGCAGATATTTTGCATAATGCATGTGTTCCTCAGGCTCATTTTAACTCAAATTAATTAACTAATTTAGAGACCAGGGGTGAGAGACTGAGAGAGAAGGAGAGGGAGATCAAAAGATGCACAAAGAAACAGAGGGATGGAGAGGTCATATCTGCTGGTTCATTATCTTAAGCCTCTTCAGTTAGAGTTGGGACATTGACTCCAGGAGCTGAAATCTCAATCTAGGTTTCTCATAAGAGTGGCAGGGTTTCAACTACCCGAGTGGTCATTTCTTTGAAGAATTATTTATTTTATTGGAAAGGCAGAGCTACAGAGAGACAAAGGCAGAAACAGAGAGAGACAGAGAGAGAGAGGGAGGGAGGGAAACCAACCATCAGCTGGCTCACTCCCCAAATGGCCATAATGGCCACAGTTTGGCTGATCCAAAGCCGGGAGACAGGAGCTTCTTCTGGGTCTCCCATGAGGGTTCAGAGGCCCAAGTCCTTGGGCCATCCTCTGCTACTTTCCCAGGTGAACAAGCAGGGAGCTGGTTCAGAAGTGGAGCAGCTGGGACTCAGGCAGTGGCTACAACTGCTATGCCACAGTGCTGAAATGGAGTTGACACTTTTGTACCCCAGGATGTTCACCAGCATAAAGTTGTAATCAGGGGTCAGGTGGGACTAGAAGCCAGGCACCCTGAAATGATCTATATGTGTCTAATCTCCTGGTTTAACTGCTAGGTGAGATTTGGGACACATAAAGTCTTTGAAGTTCCCTTGAGTTCACCAAACACACACACAGGAGTGACACAGTAGCAAGGCCAACACCACTAAGGTATGATCATGGGCCAGATGTCCTCAGCTAAACTGTGGGTGCTGAGCACCTTCTACAGAATGTCCTGAGCTTCCAGGGTGACTAGGGAGATTGAGGTTGGGTCAGCTCCCCATGCAGCTGGAATTTTTCTGCAGAGAAATCAGTGACTGATGAGATTTAAACACCCTCAGGTGGTGACCAATGAAGTTGTAACCAGACACCCTCAGATGATATCTCACTTATTCTAATTTGGCACATTGAAATGCCTTTTTCACTTTCTATATACCTTTGAATATTAGGACTTACATTGCAACTTGTCACAATTGATTATTTTGATATGGTCATTACTGAGCAGCTAGGATTTCACAGCACGTGTAGATAAAATTTAATCTTTTGATTATTTGATTCTCTTCATTTGGAAGACTTTTCTAAACATGTGTACAGGCTGTTTGTTTGATTCTGCAGCATGAGATCTAGGCAGGGCCTGAATAACACTTTTGAGTGGTGATTGGGCTGGAAATGAAATGGGGACCAGTGCCTACCTTTCAGTCTGTGTGCCCTCTAGCACTGTGTCCCTCCATTGGACACAATGATAGGACCTTACATCAGGGTCACATCAACACCACAAATGAAAACTTAAGCATGCACTGGTGATCCACAGGAGAATGGAATTCCTCTCTCCAATAGGCATGAACACCACCCTGAGGAGGGGCTTTAAAAGGCAGATGCAGCACATCTTTGAATACCTTGTTTCTACATGTGGTTGTGTGATTTTCTTTTTTTTTAGGATTTTCTTTATTTTACTTGGGAGGTAGAGTTTGAGACAGTAAGAGGGAGAGACAGAGAGAAATGTCTTCCCTACGTTGGTTCACTTCACAAATGGCTGCAATAGCTAGAGCTGCACCAATCTGAAGCCAGGAGACAGGCACCTCTTTCTGGTCTTCCAAATGAGGGCAGAGGCCCAAGTATCCAGGCCATCCTCCACTGCTTTCCCAGGCCATAGCAGAGAGCTGGATTGGAAGTGGAGCAGCCGGGGCTAGAATCAGCACCCATATGTGAAGCCTGTGCTGCAGGCAGAGGATTAACCTACTGCACCACTGTGCTGGGCCTGGCTGTGTGATTTTCATCATTTAGCATTGGAGCATGGGTGTGTCATGGTTGGCCATTCCCTAACACCATGGCTGATCTCTACCCAGGTTTGCAGTTTTAGGCAACATTTTGAGCTGCACACACAGAATTTTCCACATGAGGCTGCCCTTCTCACCTCATGGAACTTACAATTTAGACAAGGCAGGCTAGAAAATAAATCTTTCTAAAATTATGGGGCCGGCATTTTGGTGTAATGGGATGCCACCATTGCATTAGGGCACTGGTTCACATCCTGTCTGTTCCACTTCTGATCCAGAACCCTACTAATGAGCCAGGGTAAGCAGTGAAGGATGGCACATGTAGTTGGACCTCTGCACCCACATGGGAAACTCAGATAACTCTCCTGGCTCCTGACTTCTGCCTGAACCATCACAGGTAGTGGCAGCCATTTGGGAGTGAACCAGCAGAATGAAGACATCTCGCCAACTCTCCCACTCTCTATCTGTAACTCTTTTTCAAATAAACAAAAATAAATATTTCAAAATAAAGAAATGGCAGGTATGAAATGCATTATTTCATAAAGAAGCTTTTTTTTTCATTCACTCTTCATTGCAGAAGGTCAGAGTTAATGCATTGTGATGGTTCAGTGTGTAAGAACTGAAAATACTGAGAAAGCTCTCCAGGCATAAAATTCTCCATGCAGCAAATGAAATTTTGTCTCCAATTAACTTTACAAGGAGAAAGGTGTGGGTGGCCACATGGCCCAACCACCAGTGTCAAGCTCCACCCCCTTCCTAATGGGATTCCTGTTCCTACTTCCCTCCCTGCCCCTGGGCAAAGTTTTAAAAGGACCTGTTCCTGAAAATGTCTCTCTCTTTCTCTCTCCTTTGCTGTCACCAGGACCATATCCATCCCTATCAACATCTCCATCTCCTGACCTCTGTGTCTGTCTCTGTCTGTATCTCTCCCTTATGCTTTCATACTGTCTCTTTTCCTTCATTGCCCCTTCCCTCCAGTCTGTCAGGTTTCCCTGAATAAACTCTTTCTCTAAAAAAAGAAAGAGAGAGAGAGAGAAAGGTAATTTATGAGAGAGAAGGCTGCCACAACAACAAAAAAGAAAGTTCTGAGCCTGCATGGAGGGTGATTGTGTTAGAGTGGAAATTAAATATCAGCCTACTGTGGGACTCTCAAGTCCTGAATGTGTGTTTTAACCAAATCTTGAGAACAACAAATTTCCTTTAAGGAACACAAGCATTTTCACATATTTACAGACTTAAATGTATTCTCCATCAAAAATCATCAAAATAAGCTGCCTAGACATATATGAAAGTGTTAAGTAATTTTACTAAACACTCAGGGAGCTCAGAAATGTATCTCAGCACAAATATTTTAAACCACATAACTGTTAAGGGGTAATAGCTGCCAGACTTAAGGACTGACAAAATTCAAAAGGAAAAATTTCCCTATTTGGTATCAGCAAAGTGCCTTCACGTGTGTTTTTCCTGATAAGACTTATGAATGTCTAACCAGTATCTGAAAAGGGATTAACATCACTCACTATCTGGGAGAGGCAAATTAGAACTATAGACAGAATTTGTCACACTTCTTAAAATGGATGCCTCTTTGTTTATTTTTAAAAAGACACATTAGTTTATTTAAGATTCGGAGAGAGAGAGAGAGCAGGCAGAATGAGCAAGTTAGAGAGAGACAGATGGAGGTCTTCCACATAATCACTCATTCCTCCAAGTTCCTGCCCCAGCTGTGGCTGGGTTGAGCAGAAGTGGGAGCCAGGGACCAGTGTCAGCTGCCTTGCAGATGCATTCCCAGGAAGCTTGATTGGAAGGGGAGTGTCCGGGACCCCATCAGGCCCACTGCAGTGGATTGGGGCATCGCAAGCCACAGCCTCACCTGCTGCATCATGAATCCCACCCCAGGTGTTATTTTAAAATGTCAAAGACTGCTATAAATAGCCATCTTTGCATTGTTGTGGCATCCAGCTCCCCAAGCATCCACCCCCTCTGCTGCCATGGAATCAGGCAGCTTGGGGCCCCGTCTCTGCACTCTCGCCATGTCAAACCAGACCACCCTGGCCTGACACCCGCTCCCAGGTCACCACCAAGGACTTACAGAGAACAAGGACGTCCTGGACAAGGCTGGAAACTGAAGAGATACCCCTGCCAAATGGGAGCGGTCATGAGGACAATGGGGAGTAGGAGGTGCACAAGGAGGTAGAGGAAGAAGGTGGAGAGGAGGAGGGCATGGAGGAAGAGGGCCATGGAGAGGAAGAGGATGGAGATGAAGGGAAGGAGGCCGAGGCAGCTCCAGGAAACGTGAACCTGAAGATATTGAAGATGACTTGGCAGCACAAAAGGAAAAATAAAACATAAAAAAATAAGTAAATTAAAGGCAGCAGTGAGCTAGTCCTCTTCCACTTCTGGTCTCAGAATCTCAACGTGATCACTTTGGAGCAGAGGCCACGGCCTCCCGCGGCAGCACCCCCTGCCGACGACGCGCTCTCTGCACCTCCCAACCAAGATCAAGTGTGTTTGCAACAGGGGAGGGAAAAATAAAAATTCAGCTCTGCTTTTATCTAAAAAGTACTTCAGGAAGGAAAGTTTGTACGTATTTTCCCTTTTTTACGATTTGTATTTGTGTACATTTTTAATGATCTTGGGATGAAAAACCAGCCTGCAGGGTGTTCTCTGTATGCTTCTGACTGTACTTGTGGTGTGACCAGGTTCATTTATAGCTCAAAGCAGAAAAAAAACTGTAAAAGAGCAAAATCAACAACAGCAGCAAATCTTGCATCTAGCGTTCCTCCTTTTTTGTTTTTTTTGTTTGTACTTAGCTGTACAGTAAGTTTTCTGTTTGTTTGGTAGAGTGGGCTAAGCATCTGCTTGTGGTGCCAGAATCCCATCTGCATGCCAGGTTCAAGTCCCACATACCCCTCTTCTAAGCCAGCTCTCTTCTACGGCCTGGGAAAGCATTAGAAAGGGGCCACAAAGCTCAGACCCTTGCACCTGCATGGGAGAGATGGGAGAAACTCCTGGCTCTCAGCTACAGCTCTTTAGGCCATTTCCAGAGGAACCAGCAGAATGAAGACCTTTCTCTCTGTCTCTCCCTCTGTCTGTAACTCTATCTCTCAAATAAAGAGAATTCCCCCACCACAAGCCAAAGGATTGTTCTTTTTTTCTTTTTTTGTCTATGAAGTTTCTGTTTACTTTTTGCTTTTGGTGTTTGATGGACTTGTGAAACAAGTTATCCAACAAGAAACCAGAATTTTATTTTGCTGAGTTGTTCTAAAAAAAAAGATAAGACATGTAGACAAGGATGTGGGTAGAAGAGGACACTTATCCAGTGTTGCTGGAATATATGTTACTACATCCATTATGGAAAACAATGGAGAGGTTTTATCCAAACTAAAAATTTAGCTTTCCTCAGAATACTATAACAAATAATTATGAAAGGAATAAGGCAATTTTAAATTAAAACTGCTAATCCAAATGGCCAACAGCCACATGAAAAAATGTTCAAGATCACTAGTAATCAGGGAAATGCAAATCAAAACCACAATGAGGTTTCACCTCACCCTGGTTAGCATGGCTCACATACAGAAATCTACCAACAACAGATGCTGGCGAGGATGTGGGGAAAAAGGGACACTAACCCACTGTTGGTGGGAATGCAAACTGGTCAAGCCACTATGGAAGTCAGTCTGGAGATTCCTCAGAAACATGAAGATAACCCTACCGTTCGACCCAGCCATCCCACTCCTTGGAATTTACCCAAAGGAAATTAAATTAGCAAACAAAAAAAGCGGTCTGCACCCTAATGTTTATTGCAGCTCAATTCACAATAGCCAAGACCTGGAACCAACCTAAATGCCCATCAATGGTAGACTGGATAAAGAAATTATGGGATATGTACTCTTTAGAATACTATACCGCAGGAAAAAAAAATGAAATCCAGTCATTTGCAACAAAATGGAGGAATCTTGGACACATCATGCTGAGTGAAATAAGCCAGTCCCAAAGGGACAAATATCATATGTTCTCCCTGATCGGTGACAACTGACTGAACACCAAAAAGGAAACCTGTTGAAGTGAAATGGACACTATGAGAAATGGTGACTTGATCAGCATAGCCTTGACTGTTAATGAACAACTTAATACATTATCCCTCTTAGTATTTTTTGTCTGTTCTACTTAATACTACTATAATTAATACAGAGTTATTCTTAAGTGTTGAAATTTAACACTTAATACTACTGGTCTGTTCTACTTAATACTACTTAATATTACTGTAATTAATACAGAGTTATTCTTAAGTGTTGAAATTTAACTGAAATGTGATCCCTGTTAAACATATAGTGGGAATAAGAGAGGGAAGAGATGTACAATTTGGGACATGCTCAAGCTGACTTGCCCCAAATGGTAGAGTTAGAAACATACCAGGGGATTCCAATTCAATCCCATCAAGGTGGCATGTACCAATGCCATCTCACTAGTCCAAGTGATCAATTTCAGTTCACAATTGATCATAATGAAAGGACTAAGAGTCAAAGGGATCACATAAACAAGTCTAGTACCCGCTAATACTAACCGATAGAATAAATAAAGGGGAGAGTGATCCAACATGGGAAGCAAGATATCAGCAGAGTCATAGAATGGCAGATGTCCTAAACAGCACTCTGGCCTCAGAATCAGCCCTAAAGGTATTCCGATCAGGCTGAAAAGCCCACGAGAGTATTTCAGGCATGGAAAGCCAAGACACTCTGGGAAAAAGAAAAAAACCCTAAATGAAAGATCTCTGTGAGTGAGATCCAAGTGGAAAGAATGGGTCTTCAAAGAAGGAGGTACCTTTCTCTGAAGGGAGGAGAGAACCTCCACTTTGACTATGACTTTGTCTAAATTAGATAAGTGTCAGAGAACTCAAAAGGCTTCCATAGCCTTGGAAACTCATGACTGGAGCAGAGGGAGATTGCTGATGCCATAAACAGGAGCGTCAATTTGTAAAGTCAACAACAGGAGTCACTGTGCACTTACTCCTCATGTAGGATCTCTGTCCTTAACATGCTGTATATTGAGATTTAATGCTATAACGAGTACTTAAACAGTATATTTCACTTTGTGTTTCTATGGGGGTGCAAACTGTTGAAATCTTTACTTAATGTATACTAAACTGATCTGTATATATAGAAAATTGAAAATGAATCTTGATATGAATGGAAGTGGAGAGAGAGTGAGAAAGTGGAGGGTTGTGAGTGGGAAGGAAGTCATCGGGGCGGGGGAGCCAATGTAGTCCATAAGCTGTACTTTGGAAATCTATATTCATTAAATAAAAGTTAAAAAGGGGGGGGGCTTAAATCACAGTGCCGCAATGTGACCTACACTGTCACAATTTTTGAATCTATGCAGATATTTTGCAGAATGCATGTGTTCAACAGACATGTTTTAACCCTCTCTAATTAACTAATTTAGAGATCAGGGGAGAGAGAGAGGTGGGAGAAAGCAAGGGATTCACACAGAGACAGAGGGACAGAGAGGTCATATCTGCTGGTTCATTGTCTTAAGCCTCTTCAGTTAGAGTTGGGACATTGAATCCAGGAGCTGAAATCTCAATCTGGGTTTCTCGTAAGAGTGGCAGGGTTTCCACTACCTGAATGTTCATTTCTTTGAAGAATTATATATTTTATTTCAAAGGCAGAGTTACAGAGAGAAAAAGGCAAAAACAGAGAGAGAAGGAGGGAGGGGGGGGAGAGAGATCAAACATCAGCTGGCTTACTCCCTAAGTGGTCATAATGGCCACAGCTTGGCTGATCCGAAGCCAGGAGATAGGAGCTTCTTCTGGGTCTCCCATGAGGGTTCAGAGGCCCAAGTCCTTGGGCCATCCTCTGCTACTTTCCCAGGTGAACAAGCAGGGAGCTGGTTCAGAAGTGGAGCAGCTGGGACTCAGGCAGTGGCTATACCTGCTATGCCACAGCGCTGAAATGGAGTTGACACTTTTGTATCCCAGGACAGGCATGAGCAGGAAGTTATAATCAGGGGTCTGATGGACTAGAAACCAGGCACCCTGATATGAGCTGGGGGTTTCTAATCTCCTGGTTTAACTTCTAGGTAAGATATCAGCCCCATAAAGGCTTTGAAATTCCTTGAGTTTACAGATACACAAACACACACACACACACACAGGAAAACACAGTAGGAAGTCACAGAGCAATAAAGTGAGATCATGGCCAGGTTTCCTCCTCAGCCACACTGTGGGTGCTGAGCTCCACTGCAGAGCATCGGGGGCTCCCAGGGTGAATGGGGAGAGTAAGTTTAGGCTTAGATACCCATCCCATACAGCTGGATATTCTGCTGCCCAGGTGCCCAGGAATTAATGCCCGACAAGGTTTTTTTTTTTTTTTTCCTTTAGGGATTTCTTTAATATTTGCAAGTCAGAGTTACACAGAGAGAGGAGAGAGAGAGAGAGAGAGAGAGAGAGAGAGAAGAGAGAGAGAGAGAGAGGTCTTCCATCCAATGGTTTACTCCCCAATTGGCCACATGGCCCAGATATGGGACTATCTGAAGCCAGGAGCCAGGAGTTTCTACTGGGTCTCCCACGAGGGTATAGGGGCCCAAGGACTTTGGCCATCTTCTGCTGCTTTCCCAGGTCACAGCAGAGAGCTGGATAAGAATTGGAAAAGCCAGGTTTTGAAAAGGTGCTCATATGGGATGCTGGTGCTTCAGGCCAGGGTTTGAACCAGCTGAGCCACAGCACCAAGCCTGCACTGTATAGGTTTTTTTTCCACAGGTAGAATTAGAAAGTGACAGAGAGACAGAGCAAAATGTCTTCCTTTAAGATTGGTTCACCCCCCAAATTGCCGTTATGGCCATCACGCTGGGACCGGTGTGCTATGCTGATCTGAAGCCAGGAGTCTGGTTCTTCCTCCTGGTCTCCCATGAAGGTGCAGAGCCCAAGCCTTTGGGCCATCCTCCACTGCCTTACCAGACCACAGAGGAGAGCTGGACTGGAAGAGGAGCAATGGGAAGGATCTGGAGCCCCAACTGGTACTAGCACCCGGGCTGCCAGTCCTGCAGGTGGAGGATTAGCCAAGTGAGCTAAGGCGCCTGCCCTGATGGATTTAAACAACTGTAACCATATCTTGAGGCCAATAAATATCCTTTAAAGAACACAAGCATAGAGAGCAGTGGCCTTACCAACAAAAACAAATGAACAACAACAAAAAAACCGCAGAAGCGTTTTTACATTTTACAGACTTAAATGTAGTCTCCATCAAAAATCATCAAAATAAGCTGACTAGACATACATGAAACTGTGAAGTAATTTTTTTAAACACTCAGGGAGCTCAGAAATGTATCTCAGCACAAATATATTAAACCACATCACTGTTAAGGAGTAATAGCTGCCAGACTTAAGGACTGACAAAATTCAAAAGCAAAAATTTCCCTATTTGGCATCAGTGAAGTGCCCTCACATGGTATTTTCCTGATAAGACTTATGAATGTCTAACCGGTATCTCAAAAGGGATGAACATCACTCATCATCTGGGAGAGGCAATTTAGAACTATAGACAGAGTTTGTCACACTTCTTAAAATGGATGCCTGTTTATTTATTTTTAAAAAGACACATTAGTTTATTTATTTTCGAAGAGAGAGAGAGAGAGAGAGAGAGAGCAGGCAGAATGAGCAAGTCAAAGAGAGACAGCTGGAGGTCTTCCACATAATCACTCATTCCTCCAAGTTCCTGCCCCAGCTGTGGCTGGGTTGGGCAGAAGTGGGAGCCAGGGATTCTTCAGGGATGCATGCATGGCAGGGATCCAAGATTTGACCAGCGTCAGCTGCCTTGCAGATGCATTCCCAGGAAGCTTGATTGGAAGGGGAGTGTCCGGGACCCCATCAGGCCCACTGCAGTGGATTGGGGCATCGCAAGCCACAGCCTCACCTGCTGCATCATGAATCCCACCCCAGGTGTTATTTTAAAATGTCAAAGACTGCTATAAATCGCCATCTTTGCATTGTTGTGGCGTCCAGCTCCCCACTCATCCACCGCCTCTGCTGCCGTGGAATCCCGTAGCTTGGGCCCCAGTCTCTGCACTCTCGCCATGTCAAACTGACCACCCTGGCCTGACACCCGCTCCCAGGTCACCACCAAGGACTTACAGAGAACAAGGATGTCCTGGACGAGGCTGGAAACTGAAGAGACGCCCCTGTCACATGGGGGTGCTCATGAGGACAATGGGGAGTAGGAGGCGCACAAGGAGGTAGAGGAAGAAGGTGGAGAGGAGGAGGGCGTGGAGGAAGAGGGCCATAGAGAGGAAGAGCATGGAGACGAGGGTGAGGAGGCCGAGGCAGCTCCAGGAAACGGGCACCTGAAGATTTTGAAGACTCGACAGCAGAAAAGGAAAACTAAAACATAAAAAAAAAAATAAGTAAATAAAAGGCAGCAGTGACCTAGTCCTCTTCCACTTCTGGTCTCAGAATCTCAAGGTGATCACTTTGGAGCAAAGGCCACCGCCGCCTGCGGCAGCGCCCCCTGCCGACGACGCGCTCTCTGCACCTCGCAACCAAGATCAAGTGTGTTTGCAACAGGGTAGGGAATAAAAATTCAGCTCTGCTTTTATCTGAAAAGTACTTCAGGAGGGAAAGTTCCTTTGTATTTCTACTTTTTTTACGATTTGTATTTTTGTTCATATTGGTATGGAGCAGCCATTTTTAATGATCTTGGGATGAAAAATCAGCCTACAGGGTGTTCTCTGTATGCTTCTGACTGTACTTGTGTTGTGACCATGTTCATTTACATCTCAGAGGAGAAAAAAAACTGTAAAAGAGTGAAATCAACAACAACAGAAAATCTTGTATCAAGCATTCCTCTAACTTTTTTTTTGTCTGTACTTAGCTGTACATTAAGTTTTTGGTTTGATTGGTAGAGTGGGCTAAGCATCTGCTTGTGGTGCCAGAATCCCATCTGCATGCCAGGTTTGAGTCCCACATACCCCTCTTCTAGGCCAGCTCTCTTCTACGGCCTGGGAAAGCATTAGAAAGGGGCCCCAAAGCTCAGACCCTTGCACCTGCATGGGAGAGATGGGAGAAACTCCTGGCTCTCAGCTACAGCTCTTTAGGCCATTTCCAGAGGAACCAGAAGAATGAAGACCTTTCTCTCTGTTTCTTCCTCTGTCTGTAACTATCTCTCAAGTAAAAAAAATGCCCCCTCCATAAGCCAAAGGATTGTTCTTTTTTTCTTTTTTTGTCTATGAAGTTTCTGTTTGCTTTTTTCTTTTGGTCTTTGATGGACTTGTGAACCATGGTATCCAACAATAAGCTAGAATTTTATTTTGCTGTTGTTCTAAATAAAGATAAGACATGTAGACAAGGATGTGGGTAGAAGAGGACACTTATCCAGTATTGCTGGAATATATGTTACTACATCCATTATGGAAAACAATGGAGCGATTTTATCCAAACTAAAAATTTAGCTTTCCTCAGAATAGTATAACAAATAATTATGAAAGGAATAAGGCAATTTTAAATTAAAACTGCTATAGATCCTGCAATCCCTATCCTGGGTATAAATCCAAATGAATTCAATCTCTGTGTAGAGAGAGAAAGTGCCAGGTGCCCCATGAATAATTGTACAGCAATGCTGACTCGTAGTGCCAATGTTGGAAACAGTGTAAGTACCCATCGGCAGACAGATGAATGAGTATGTGCTATCCATATGAAATATTATATTTCTAGGTTGCTATGTGGCCATGAGGCTTCCTCATAAGTTTATGGAAAAACAAGATTTACACAAATTAATTTCATATATAGAATTTCATTTGTCTATTTATTTTTTGACACATAGTGATGAGATGAACGGAAGACAGAGAGAGAGGGAGAGAGAGAAAATCTTTCATCTGCTGGTTCCCTTCCAAATGGCTGAAAGGCTGGGGCTTTTCAAGGCAGAAGTCAGGAATCTGGAATTCCATGGTGGGCGATTACATGATTAATACGGGCACATGAACTTGGATCATCATCTGATGCTTGGCAGGCATAGTAGAAGGGAGCTGAATCAGAAGCAGAGCAGCCAGAACTTGAATGCACATCCCTGTATTCAATGATGCTGTTCCAAAATGGGGCTTAAATCACAGTGCCGCAATGTGGCCTGCCCTGGTACAATTTTTGAATCTATGCAGATATTTTGCAGAATGCATGTCTTCCACAGACTCATTTTAAACTCTCACTAATTAAGTAATTTAGAGACCAGGGCAGAGAGAGAGTTGGGAGAAAGCAAGGGATTCACACAAAGACAGAGGGATAGAGAGGTCACATCTGCTGGTTCATTGTCTTAAGCCTCTTCAGTTAGAGTTGGGACATTGACTCCAGGAGCTGAAATCTCAATCTAGGTTTCTCTTGAGTGTGGCAGGGTTTCAACTACCCGAGTGGTCATTTCTTTGAAGAATTATTTATTTTCTTTGAAATGCAGAGTTGCAGAGAGACAAAGGCAGAAACAGAGAAACACAGAGAGCGAGCGAGAGAGAGATCAACCATCAGCTGTCTCACTCCCCAAATGGCCATAATGGCCACAGCTTGGCTGATCCGAAGCCAGGAGATAGGAGCTTCTTCTGGGTCTCCCATGAGGGTTCAGAGGCCCAAGTCCTTGGGCCATCCTCTGCTACTTTCCCAGGTGAACAAGCAGGGAGCTGGTTCAGAAGTGGAGCAGCTGGGACTCAGGCAGTGGCTATACCTGCTATGCCACAGCACTGAAATGGAGTTGACACTTTTGTATCCCAGGACAGGCATGAGCAGGAAGTTATAATCAGGGGTCTGAGTGGACTAGAAACCAGGGACCCTGAAGTGAGCTGCAGGTTTCTAATCTCTTGGTTTAACTTCTAGGTGAGATCAGCCCCATAAAGGCTTTGAAGTTCCTTGAGTTTACTGATACACACACACTCACAGAGGAAAACACAGTAGGAAGTCACTGAAATAAGGTGAGATCATGGCCAGGTTTCCTCCTTAGCTAGACTGTGGGTGTTGAGCCCCACTGCAGAGCATCGGGGGCTCCCAGGGTGAATGGGGAGCGTAAGTTTAGGCTTAGATACCCATCCCATACAGCTGGACATTCTGCTGCCCAGGTGTCCAGGAATTAATTCCCTTCAAGGTTTTTTTTTTTCCTTTAGGGATTTCTTTAATATTTGCAAGTCAGAGTTACACAGAGAGGAGAGTCAGAGAGAGAGAGAGAGAGAGAGAAGAGAGAGAGAGAGAGAGGTCTTCCATCCAATGGTTTACTCCCCAGTTGGCCACATGGCCCAGATATGGGACTATCTGAAGCCAGGAGCCAGGAGTTTCTTCTGGGGCTCCCACATGGGTATAGGGGCCCAAGGACTTTGGCCATCTTCTGCTGCTTTCCCAGGTCACAGCAGAGAGCTGGATAAGAATTGAAGCAGCCAGGTCTTGAAACAGTGCCCATATGAGATGCTGGCACTACAGGCCAGGGTTTGAACCAGCTGAGCCACAGCACCAAGCCTGCACTGAATAGGTGGTTTTTTTTACAGGTAGAATTAGACAGTGAGAGAGAGAAAGAGAAAAAGGTCTTCCGTTAAGATTGGTTCACCCAAACGGTGTCTTTTAACTGAAGAATTCAGACCATTAATGTTCAATGTGACTATTGATACGTAGTGACTTTGCCCTGCCATTATCCCAGAGATATTTTCTAGTATATGCTTTGAGCTTCCCATGCTCTTTTACTGGTAGGTGTTCTTCCTTTCCCTTCTTTCATATTGATGGCCGTGTTTCTGTGTTTCTGAGTGTAGCACATCTTTAAGTATCTTTTGCAGGGCCGGACGAGTGGCCACAAAGTCTTTCAATTTCTGTTTGCTATGAAAGGTCTTTATTTCACCTTCATTCACAAATGAGAGCTTGGCAGGATATAATATTCTGGGCTGGCAATTTTTCTCTCTTAGCACCTGTGCTATGTCTCGCCATTCCCTCCTAGCTTGTAGGGTTTCTGATGAGAAGTCAGCTGTGAGTCTGATTGGAGATCCTCTGAGAGTAATCTGACGTTTCTCTCTTGCACATTTTAGGATCTTTTCTTTATGTTTCACTGTGGTAAGTTTAATTACCACATGTCGTGGTGAGGATCTCTTTTGGTCATGTTTATTGGGGGTTCTATGAGCTTCCTGTACTAGGATATCTCTGTCCTTCTCCAAACCTGGAAAGTTCTCTGCTAGTATCTCACTAAAAAGGCCTTCCAATCCTTTCTCTCTCTCCATGCCTTCAGGAACTCCTAGAACCCGAATGTTGGTTTTTTTAATAGTATCCTGTAGATTCCCAACAATATTTTTTAGGTTTCTAATTTCCTCTTCTTTTCTTTGGTTTGACTGTATGTTTTCCTGTGCTCTATCTTCTAAGTCCGATATTCTCTCTTCTGCTTCACCCATTCTGTTTTTAAGGCTTTCTAATGTGTTTGTCATTTGATCTATTGAGCTCTTCATTTCATTTTGATTTCTCTTCACTATTACACTTTCCTGTTCTACTAGTTTCTGAGTTTCATTTTGACTCTTCCTTAAAATTTCATTTTCACGAGAGAGATTTTCAATCTTGTTTATTTAAGATTCGGAGAGAGAGAGAGCAAATGAGCAAGAGAAATAGAGCAGGCAGAATGAGCAAGTCAAAGAGACAGCTGGAGTTCTTCCACATAATCACTCATTCCTCCAAGTTCCTTCCCCAGCTGTGGCTGGGTTGGGCAGAAGTGGGAGCCAGGGATTCTTCAGGGATGCATGCATGGCAGGGATCCAAGATTTGACCAGCGTCAGCTGCCTTGCAGATGCATTCCCAGGAAGCTTGATTGGAAGGGGAGTGTCCGGGACTCCAAGGGGCCCACTGCAGTGGATTGGGGCATCGCAAGCCACAGCCTCACCTGCTGCATCATGAATCCCACCCCAGGTGTTATTTTAAAATGTCAAAGACTGCTATAAATCGCCATCTTTGCATTGTTGTGGCGTCCAGCTCCCCACTCATCCACCACCTCTGCTGCCGTGGAATCCCGTAGCTTGGGCCCCAGTCTCTGCACTCTCGCCATGTCAAACCAGACCACCCTGGCCTGACACCCGCTCCCAGGTCACCACCAAGGACTTACAGAGAACAAGGATGTCCTGGACGAGGCTGGAAACTGAAGAGGCGCCCCTGCCAAATGGGAGCGCTCATGAGGACAATGGGGAGTAGGAGGCGCACAAGGAGGTAGAGGAAGAAGGTGGAGAGGAGGAGAGCGTGGAGGAAGAGGGCCATGGAGAGGAAGAGGATGGAGATAAAGGGAAGGAGGCCGAGGCAGCTCCAGGAAACGGGCACCTGAAGATTTTGAAGACTCGACAGCAGAAAAGGAAAAATAAAACATAAAAAATAAGTAAATAAAAGGCAGCAGTGACCAATATATTCCTCTTCCACTTCTGGTCTCAGAATCTCAACGTGATCACTTTGGCACAGAGGCCGCCTCTGCCCGCGGCAGCGCCCCCTGCCGACGACGCGCTCTCTGCACCTCCCAACCAAGATCAAGTGTGTTTGCAACAGGGGAGGAAAAAAAAAATTCAGCTCTGCTTTTATCTGAAAAGTACTTCAGGAGGGAAAGTTCCTTTGTATTTTTACTTTTTTATGATTTGTATTTTTGTTCATATTGTTAGGGAGCATCCATTTTTAATGATCTTGGGATGAAAAACCAGCCTACAGGGTGTTCTCTCTTTCCTTCTGACTGTACTTGTGTTGTGACCAGGTTCATTTACATTTCAGAGGAGAAAAAAAACTGTAAAAGAGCAAAATCAACAACAGCAGCAAATTTTCCATCAAGCGTTCCTTTTTTTATTGTTTGTTTGTACTTAGCTGTACCGTAAGTTTTCTGTTTGTTTGGTAGAGTGGGCTAAGCATCTGCTTGTGGTGCCAGAATCCCATCTGCATGCCAGGTTCGAGTCCCACATACCCCTCTTCTAAGCCAGCTCTCTTCTACGGCCTGGGAAAGCATTAGAATGTGGCCCCAAAGCTCAGACCCTTGCACCTGCATGGGAGAGATGGGAGAAACTCCTGGCTCTCAGCTACAGCTCTTTAGGCCATTTCCAGAGGAACCAGCAGAATGAAGACCTTTCTCTCTGTCTCTCCCTCTGTCTGTAACTCTCTCTCACAAATAAAAAAATTCTCCCACCATAAGCCAAAGATTGTTCTTTTTATCTTTTTTTGTCTATGAAGTTTCTGTGTACTTTTTGCTTTTGGTCTTTGATGGACTTCTGAAACATGTTATCCAACAATAAACCAGAATGTTATTTTGCTGAGTTGTTCTAAAAAAAAAGAAAGATAAGACATGTAGACAAGGATGTGGGTAGAAGAGGACACTTATCCAGTGTTGCTGGAATATATGTTACTACATCCGTTATGGAAAACAATGGAGCGATTTTATCCAAACTAAAGATTTAGCTTTCCTCAGAATAGTATAACAAATAATTATGAAAGGAATAAGGCAATTTTAAATTAAAACTGCTATAGATCCTGCAATCCCTATCCTGGGTATAAATCCAAATGAATTCAATCTCTGTGTAGAGAGAGAAGGCACCGCATGAATTATTGTACAGCAATGCTGACTCGTAGTGCCAATGTTGGAAACAGTGTAAGTACCCATAGGCAGACAGATGAGTGAGTATGTGCTATGCATATGAAATATTATATTTCTAGGTTGCTATGTGGGCATGAGGCTTCCTCATAAGTTTATGGAAAAACAAGATTTACACAAATTAATTCCATATATAGAATTTCATTTGTCTATTTAGTTTTTGACACATAGTGATGAGAAGAAAGGAAGAGAGAGGGAGGGAGAGAGAGAAAATCTTTCATCTGCTGGATCCCTTCCAAATGGCTGAATGGCTGGGGCTTGTTAAGGCAGAAGTCAGGAGCCTGCAATTCCATGGAGAGCAATTACATGATTAATACGGGCACATAAACTTGGATCATCATCTGCTGCTTTGGTACGCATAGTAGAAGGGAGCTGAATCAGAAGCAGAGCAGCCAGAACTTGAATGCACATCCCTTTATTCAATGATGCTATTCCAAAATGGGGCTTAAATCACAGTGCAGTGAGAGAGAGTGAGCCAGAGAGAAAGTTCTTCCTTTTCCATTGGTTCACCCCCCAAAATGGCCGCTATGCCAGCATGCTGGGGTTGGACCCTGAGCTGATCCAGAGCAAGGAGCTTCCTCCTGGTCTCCCATGCAGCTGCAGGGACCCAGGGCTTGGGCCATCCTCCACTGCCTTCCTAGTCCACAGCAGAGTGCTGGACTGGAAGAGGAGCAACTGGGACAGAATCCAGAGCCCCAACTGGGACTAGAACCTGGGGTGCTGGCACTACAGGCTGAGGATTAGCCAAGTAAGCCAGGGCTCCAGCCCTAATTAGGTTTTAAAAAACACCTTCAGGTGGTGACTGATGAGATTGTAACCAGACATTGTAACCTGATGAGTGAATGTGCTATCCATAAGAAATATTATATTTCCAGGAGTAAGGAGATTCTTCCAGTGCTCCCATGTGGGTGCAGGGGCCCAAGGACTTGGGCCATTTTCTAATGCTTTCCCAGGTCACAACAGAGAGCTGGAAAAGTATTGGAGCAGCCAAGTTTCGAACCAGCACCCATATGGGATGCTGGTGCTTCAGGCCAGGGTGTTAACCTGCTGAGCCACAGTGCCAGGCCTAGATTGATAAGGTGTGAAACAAAGACCTTCAGGCCTTCAGGCGGTGACTGATGAGATTGTACCCTACACCCTCAGGTGATCTCACTTAATCTAATTTGGCACAATGGAATGCCTTTTATCACTTTTCACATACTTTTGAATATTAACATTTATGTTGTGATACAATTGATTATTTTGATATTGTGATTGCTGAAGCACTAGGATTTCTTAGCTTGTGTCTATAAAATTGAATCCTATTGATTATTCTCTTCATATAGAAAACATTTCATTTTATCTCTTTCTTTTACTGATTTCTTTACTCATTTGAAAGGCAAACCTACATGGAGGCAGAGGCAGAGAGAGAAAGTTCTTCCATCTGATGGTCTATTCCCCATATGGCTACAATGGCAGGAGCTGAGCCAATCCGAAGCCAGGAGCCAGGAGCCTCCTGCTGGTCTCCCACTTGGGTGCAGGGGCCCAAGGACCTGGGCCATGCTCCACTTCTCTGCCAGACCACAGCAGAGAGCTGGATAGGAAGTGGAGTAGCTGGGACAGGAACCGGCATCCATATGGCATGCCAGCACTTCAGGTGGCAGCTTTACTGGCTATGCCACAGCACCGGATCCAAGTGGAAAACTGTTCTAGAAATGTCAACATGCAGCTTGTTTGATTCTGCAGCTGGAAATCTAGGCAGGGTCTTATTGACACATTTGGGTGGTAATTGGGCTGGAAGAGATGGGGTCCAGTCCCCTGCCTTTTGTCCCAGTGTCCTCTCACACTGTATTTCTGAATTGGACACCAAAAACGGACCTTACATCCGTGTCACACTACCACCACCACCACAGGTGAAAACTGATGTGTGCACTGGTGATTGACAGGAGAAAGGAATTCCTCCCTCCAATAGGCATGAGCCCCGCCCTCAGGAGGGGCTTTAAAAGGCAGATGGAGCAGGGCTATCCTCCCTCTCTGGACACTTGAGCCTGGAACCTTGAACTTCAGGATGGCACAGGAAAGTGCAGACCAGGAAGCTCTTGGGCTCTCAGTTGAGCTGCCCTCTTCCCCACAAAGGTCTTTTCAAGATGGGGGCACAGATGAAGAGGAGAAACCACCACAAGGACAAGGTGAGACACTGTTTTCTGATTTCCCTGAGAGCTGCCTGCAAAGGCAAGGTAGGTCCTTGGGATGTCAGGGTGAGTGTGGAAGGTGGTTTGGAACCTTGCAACTGGTCTGTGTGTGTAACGGAGGGTTTCATTTCGAAGTTGGAAATGGGAAGTAGCTGGTAGCTCCAGGGGCCTATTGAGAAATGTGGCAGCAATGAACCTATGGAACTCTAATGTGCTCATTTCTCTTTGATCCTGGCTTAACTGGCTCAGCCAACAGGATGCCAGAAACTTGAAATCTGAGACAAAATCGGGGCCGGTGGGATAAAATACATACGTGTTATTAGTTTTTCATTATCATGACACATATCTGAGACATGTTACTAAAGAGGGAACGTTACTTTCAAACCACATTTTGGAAATTCACAAGAAAGGTCTTCATGTCCCTAATAGTTCATGACCCAAATGCTCTGGCATTTTATGAGGGTAGGGAAGGATACAGAAGATTATGGAGGAAAACTCACATGGCAATCCAATCTGTCAGGGAGTTTGCTGTGCAAGTGATCTCTCCTTATTCAGATACCAAGATTCCAACAGCCGGACTCCTCCTTCCCAACATCACCCAGTCTAAACATTGTCCACATCTCAGGTTATTCCCCACCCTTGATCCATTTATATTTTCATTAGCTTCCACCTTAATACTTTTTCTTAAAGAGATTTATTCATTTATCTGAAAGAGGTACACAGAAGAAGGAGAAGCAGAGTTTGAGAGAGATTTTCCACCTGCTGGTTCACTCCCCAATTGGCAGCAACAGCCAAAGCTGTGCTGGTCTTAACCAGGAGCCAGGACCTCTTCAACAGCTCCTTCACGGGTACAGGGGCTCAAGAACTTGAGCTATCTTCCACTGCTTTCCCAGGCCATAGCAGAGAGCTGGATTGGAAGTGGAGCAGCTGGGATTCGAACCAGTACCATAATGGGATGGCAGCACTGCAGACCGTGGGTTTTCCTACTATGCCACAGAGCTGGCCCCTTCCCCTTAATACTTGCAGCATTAAGTTTCAATTTTGTAGACAAAGAGATTCACAACCTTTGGAGGACACAAATTTTATACACGTGGGGAATTTTTATTTTATTTCGTGGGGAAACTCAGTCATACGTACTCTCTTTTGATGTAGGATCCAAGCCCAGTCCACATGAGGAGAAGTCCCAGGAAAGGAAGCTCAGAGGCAGAAGCAGCATTGCCAGAGCAGGTAAGTTCAGACTCACCCGGAGCGAGAAGGTCATAGGGTGCTGTGGCACAGTCTTCTCTGGGAGACAGGGGCCCTGAGACCAGATGGGTCAGCAGCACCTCAGAGATGCTGGGGTACGGGGACCAGGGGGGAAGGGAGCGCTGGTGGGAGGCGCTGCTCCCTGTGTCCTGGGTAGACCTGGGCTGTGGCTGTGCCTTTGGAGGCAGGCACTCCAACTCCCTGTGTTTTGCAGAATCAGAGTCCAGCTGTGACGGGGTGAGCTCCAGGAAGAGGACAATCAGTTCTGAGGACAGCAGCCACACGGGGACAGGTAGCATCATGCTTTCTCTACCTAGAGGGTCAGGACCAGGGAGCTTATCCAAGGTTGGGAAGGGAGGGGTTGTCAGAGATTGAGAGCAGTTTAAAGATCCCGAGAGCGTGTGAGGAGGAGGATGGTTGCTGCCTGGGTTCCTGCTGGAGTCCATTGTGGGGAAGGAAGTGCAGGATTCGGTGGGGTTCACGTGAAGGGGGCAGGACTTAGGTTTTAGGGCCCAAGGAGCTGTGCTGAGTGTCTCCCGTGTGTCTCTGCAGGCAGCTGTGTGCAAGAGCTCAGCGTGACTTTGCAAAAGAAAGTAAAACCTTCGGACGATGGAAATGACAGAGGAATTCAGGAGGCGCATGCGGAACCTCGCAGGGCAAACTCCAGGGCCCGCTCTGGGCACAAGAGGAGGCGCAGGTCCAGGTCCCCAGCAGACCACCCACCGCCCCTTCGGAAGAGCCTGGTGACCTCCCTGCGCTCTCTGTCTGAGGCCATTTATGAAGATTTAGCCCGGGTGCAGGCGCAGCAGGCGCAGTTCCCGCTGACCCAGGAGCAGCTGTTTGCTCTGGCACAGCTCCGCGGGCCTCTATGCAGCGCCATGCAGAGCTGCTATGCGCTGGCCTCGCAGGTGGCCTGGGCCTTCCCTGCCCAGGGCTGGCTCCTCCCGGCCCCGGTCCCGGCCCTGGCCCCGGCCACGGAGCACATTCCTGCTGTCCAGTCGCGGGCACCTGCTCAGAGCTCCTCCCAGGAGGGGCAAGGCCAGCCCTCTGCTGAGCAGGAAGAACCTGAGGCACACAGGGCATCAGACTAATCTTGTGCTGGGTAGCCCGCATGCTGGACACTAGAGGGCGCATCTCTGACACGCAGAAAGACTTGCTACTGCTACTTCGCAAGCCCAGCAGAGACCCTGTAGTGGGGATGAGCTGATGCCTGAGGGAATCATGGTGGCCATAGGAAAGGAACTCGAGCGACTTCCTCGGAATCACGAACCTGTTGTGTCCTTGAGGACGCCATGACAGAAGAATGTCGGTTTTCACATTACCAATCTGAATCCTTGTAACTGACTTGAATTTTTAAATGAAGCACATATTAAGAGGTCATTATTGACACTTATGCATTTTTGTCAATTTAAAGTTTCCCCTGGAGAAATTCTGGGAAGGTGCAGTGCTCAGGAGGACTCTGAGGGGAGATGACAGGGTGGGTCTGTGTGAGACAGGGCCTCAGAACGAGTGGGTGTCTGAGGGTGGACAGTGATGGTACCCAGACGTCTGAAACCAGTGTTGATCAAGGGTGGACAGTTTCTTGCCCCACCGGAATTTGTCGCTGTGACTGTGTGATTTTATTCTGCTTAAACCACTTTCAATTTATAACATAAGTTTCAGATGCTAGAGATGAATAAGGATGTGTTATCTTCATAAAATTAGTTTCGTGCATTCATATAAACATGAGTACATGAATGTTCTTCCAAATCTTAATAAAAAAGAATTGAAGACCAATTTAATTTAATTGAAGTTTTATTTCTTTAAATGAATGAATTCTATATTTATTGTGACTTAGTAATGGTGACAGAGGGAGAGGCAAAAAGAGAGTGATAAATTTCATCTGCTGGTTCTCTTTGCAAATGGCTGAGTGGCTGGGGCTGTTCAAGGCAAAAACTTTAAATGAAGCACATATTAAGAGGTAATCATTTACACTTGTGCATTTTTGTCAATTTAAAGTTTTCTACCTGGAGATGTTCTGGGGAGTTGGGAGGAGCAATGCTCAGGAGGACTCTTAGGGGAGATGACAGGGTGGGCCTGCGTTTAATAAATGTCCCTTTGTTTTATTTATACATTTTCTATTTTTGTGCACAATGGTAGGGGTTAGCCAATTTTAATGATCTTGGGATGACCAAACTAGCCTTCAATTTGTTTTCTGTATGCTTTTTCTGTACTTGTGGTGTGAATTCTTCATTAACATATCAAAAGAGAAAAAAATCTTTGTAAAATATCTAAAGCAACAACAGAAAACCTTGTGTAAAGCATTCCTTTTTTTTGTATGTACTTAGCTGCACTGTAAGTAGTTGTTTAGTATGAGATAGTTAAAAAGGCCAAAGATAGGGGCCAGCAATGTGGTAGAGTGGGCTAAGTGTCTGCCTGTTGTGCCAGAATCCCATATGGGTACCACGTTGGAGTCCCAGATGCCCCTCTTCTAAACCAGCTCTCTGCTATGGCCTGGAAAAGCAGTAGAACATAGCCCAGATGCTTGGGCCTCTTCACCTGCATGGGAGACCTGCAAGAAACTTCTGGTTCTCAGCTACTGCAATTTAGACCATTTCCTGAGGGACCAGCAGGGGGAATCTTTCTGTTTCTCCCTCTGTCTGTCTATAATTCTATCATCAAATAAATAAATAAAATCCCCTCCACACAAAAGCCAAAGGTTTCCCTTTTTTGTCTATGTAGTTGCCATTGTTTTTTATTTTTCAAATTGTTGACATATGTGTGAAACATTTTATCTTAAAATAACTGGAATTTTATTTTGCTGAGTTGTTCTAAAATAAAAGATCAGATGTGTAGATAAGGATGTGGGTAGAAGTGGACACTTATCCAGTGTTGCTGGAATATATGTTACTAGAGCCATTGCAGAAAATGATGGAGAGGTTTTACCAAAAATAAAAATTGAGCTTTCCTCAGAATATTATACAAATAATTATCAAATAGATAAAACAATTTGAAATAACAACTATTATAAGTGCTACAATCCCTATTCTGGGTACAAATGCAAAGGAAATGAAATCCCTGTGTAGAGAGAGATGTCACCCCATGTTTAGTACAGCAATGCTCACTAGTAGTGCCAATGTATGGAAACAGTTTAAGTACCTATCGGCAGACAGATGAGTATGTGCTATCCATATGAAATATTATATTTCTATATTAAATATGTGCATGAGGACACTTCATAAGCTTTATGGAAAAGTAAGATTCACACAAATGAATTTCATATATAGATTTTCATTTCTTTATTTAAATATATTTATTTATTGTCACATAGTGATGGGGAGAAAGAAAGAAAAGAGAGAGAGAGAGAAAATTTCATCTGCTGCTTCCCTTCCAAAATGGTCGAATTGCTGGGGTCTGTCAAGGCAGAAATCAGGAGCCTGAAATTCCATCCAGAGGGACAGAGAGGACACATCTGCTGGTTCATGGTCAAAAGCCTTTTAGAAAGAGATGGGACATATAGATTCCAGTAGTTGAAATATCAAACTAGATTGCTCATGAGAGTGGCAGGGTTTCAACTACCTTCTTTTAAGATTTATTGATTTTATTTGAAAGGCAGAGTTAGAGAGAGACAAAGGCAGAGGAGATGGAGAGAGAGAGAGAGAGAGAGAGAGATCAACCATCAGCTGGCTCACTCCCCAAATAGCCATAAAAGCTCAGAGGCCCAAGTACTTTGCTGGAATGTTTGTTACTACAGCCATTGCAGAAAACGATGGAGAGGTTTTACCCAAAATAAAAATTTAGCTTTCCTCAGAATATGATAGCAAACAATTCTCAGAGTATAGAGCAATTTTAAATTAAAACTGGTACAGATCCTACAAACCCTCTCCTGGGTATAAATCCAAAGAAACCAAATCTCTTTGTAGAGAGAGATGGAACCACATGCATAGTACAGCAATGCTCACTAGTAGTCCCAGTGTATGGAAAGAGTGTAAGTACCCATTGACAGATGGATGAGTCTGGATGTGTTATCCATTTGAAATAGTATATTTCTATGTGACATTGTATGCATGAGGCTACTTCATAGGTTTATGGAAAAACAGATTCACACAAATTAATTTCCTATGTAGAATTTCATTTATTTCTTTCTTTAATTTATTTATTGACACAGTGATGGGGAGAAAGGGAGAAAGAGAGAGAGAGAGAGGAAGAGAGTGAAGGAGAGAAAGAGAAAATTTTTCATCTGCTGGTTCCCTTCCCAAATGGCTGAATGGATGGAGCTTGTCAAGGCAGAAATGGATGAAGCTGGGAACCGAAGAGACGCCCCTGCCAAATAGGAGCGCTCATGAGGACAATGGGGAGTAGGAGGCGCACAAGGTGGTAGAGGAAGAAGGTGGAGAGGAGGAGGGCATGGAGGAAGAGGGCCATGGAGAGGAAGAGGATGGAGACGTGGGGAGGAGGCCGAGGCAGCTCCAGGAAACGGGCACCTGAAGATCCTAAAGATGACTCGACAGCAGAAAAGGAAAAATAAAACATAAAAAAAATAAGTAAATAAAAGGCAGCAGTGACCTAGTCCTCTTCCACTTCTGGTCTCAGAATCTCAACGTGATCACTTTGGAGCAGAGGCCGCCTCTGCCCGCGGCAGCGCCCCCTGCCGACGATGCGCTCTCTGCACCTCGCAAACAAGATCAAGTGTGTTTGCAACAGGGTAGGGAAGAAAAAATTAGCTATGCTTTTATCTGAAAAGTACTTCATGAGGTAAAGTTTGTATGTATTTTCCCTTTTTCACGATTTGTATTTGTGTACATATTGGTAGGGAGGAGTCATTTTTAATGATCTTGGATGAAAACCAGCATGCAGGGTGTTCTCTGTATGCTTCTGACTGTACTTGTGTTGTGACCATGTTCATTTACATCTCAGAGGAGAAAAAAAACTGTAAAAGAGCAAAATCAACAACAACAGAAAATCTTGCATCAAGGGTTCCTCTAACTTTTTTTTTTGTTTGTAGTTAACTGTACAGTTAGCTTTTGGTTTGATTGGTAGAGTGGGCTAAGCATCTGCTTGTGGTGCCAGAATCCCATCTGCATGCCAGGTTTGAATCCCACATACCCCTCTTCTGGGCCAGCTCTCTGCTACAGGGGCCCCAAAACTCAGACCCTTGCACCTGCATGGGAGAGATGGGAGAAACTCCTGGCTCTCAGCTACAGCTGTTTAGGCCATTTCCAGAAGAACCAGCAGAATGAAGACCTTTATCTCTGTCTCTCCCTCTATCTGTAACTCTCTCTCTCAAATAAAAAAAAAAATTCCCCCACCGTAAGCCAAAGGATTGTTCTTTTTTTGTCCATGAAGTTTCTGTTTACTTTTTGCTCTTGGTGTTTGATGGACTTGTGAAACATGTTATCCAATAAGAAACCAGAATTTTATTTTGCTGAGTTGTTCTAAAAAAAGATAAGACATGTAGACAAGGATGTGGGTAGAAGAGGACACTTATCCAGTGTTGCTGGAATATATGTTACTACATCCATTATGGAAAACAATGGAGAGATTTTATCCAAACTAAAATTTAGCTTTCCTCAGAATATTATAACAAATAATTATCAAAGAAATAAAGCCATTTTAAATTAAAACTGCTATAGATCCTGCAATCCCTATCCTGGGTATAAATCCAAATGAATTCAATCTCTGTGTAGAGAGAAAAGGCACCCCATGAATAATTGTACAGCAATGCTGACTCATAGTGCCAATGTATGGAAACAGTGTAAGTACCCATAGGCAGACAGATGAGTGAGTATGTGCTATGCATATGAAATATTATATTTCTAGCTTGCTATGTGGGCATGAGACTTCCTCATAAGTTTATGGAAAAACAAGATTTACACAAATTAATTTCATATATAGAATTTCATTTATCTATTTATTTTTTGACACATAGTGATGAGAAGAAAGGAAGAGAGAGAGAGAGAGAAAATCTTTCATCTGCTGGTTCCCTTCCAAATGGCTGAATGACTGGGGCTTGTCAAGGCAGAAGTCAGGAGCCTGGAATTCCATGGAGGGCGATTACATGATTAATACAGGCGCATGAACTTGGATCATCATCTGGTGCTTTGGCAGGCATAGTAGAAGGGAGCTGAATCAGAAGCAGAGCAGCCAGAACTTGAATGCACATCCCTTTATTCAATGATGCTGTTCCAAATGGGTCTTAACAGTTGCTAAGAGAAAAAAATTGCCAGCCCAGAATATTATATTCTGCCAAACTCTCATTTGTGAATGAAGTTGAAATAAAGACCTTTCATAGCAAACAGAAATTGAAAGACTTTGTGGCCACTCTTCCGGCCCTGCAAAAGATACTTAAAGATGTGCTACACTCAGAAACACAGAAACACGGCCATCAATATGAAAGAAGGTAATGGAAGAACACCTACCAGTAAAAGAGCATGGGAAGCTCAAAGCATATACTAGAAAATATCTCCGGGATAATGGCAGGGCAAAGTCACTATGTATCAATAGTCACACTAAACACTAATGGACTTAACTCTTCAGTTAAAAGACACCAATTGGCTGATTGTCATAAGGTCAAAATCCAACTATTTGTTGCCTACAAGAAACACATCTCTTTAACAAAGATGCATGCAGACTGAAAGTGAAAGGTTGGAAAAAGATATTCCATGCCAACAGAAACCAAAAAAGAAACAGGTGTAGCCATATTAATATCAGACAAAATAAACTTTAATACAAAAACTGTTAAGAGAGACAAAGAGGGGCACTATATAATGATTAAGGGTTCAATTCAACAGGAAGATGTAACTATTATAAATGTATACGCACCTAATTACAGGGCATCGGTCTATTTAAAAGATATGTTAAGGGACTTAAAGGGAGATTTAGATTCCAATACAATAGTACTGGGGGACTTCAATACTCCACTCTCAGAAATAGACAGATCATCCGGACAGAAGATCAACAAGGAAACAGCAGATTTAATCGACACTATTGCCCAAATGGATCTAACAGATATCTACAGAACTTTCAATCCTACATCTACAGAGTTTACATTCTTCTCAGCAGTGCATGGAACCTTCTCTGGGATTGATCACATACTAGGCTATAAAGCAAGTCTCAGCAAATTTAAAAGAATTAGAATCATACCATGCAGCTTCTCAGACCACAGCAGAATGAAGTTGGAAATTAGCAACTCAGGAAACCCCAGAAAGTATGCAAACACATGGAGACTGAACAACATGCTCCTGAATGAACAATGGGTCATTCAAGAAATCAAAAGAGAAATCAAAAACTTTCTGGAAGTAAATGAGGATAACAACAAACATATCAAAACTTATGGGATACAGCAAAAGCAGTATTGAGAGGCAAGTTTATAGCAATAAGTGCCTATATCAAGAAATTGGAAAGGTACCAAATAAATGAGCCTTCAGCGCATCTCAAGGACGTAGAAAAACTGCAGCACACCAAACCCAAATCTAGTAGAAGAGAAATTATTAAAATCAGAGGAGAAATTAACAGGATTGAATCCAAAAAATATTACAAAAAATCAGCCAAGCGAGGAGCTGGTTTTTTGAAAAAACAAACAAAACTGACACCCCATTGGCCCAACTAACTAAAAAAAGAAGAGAAAAGACCCAAATCAATAAAATCAGAGATAAAAAAGGAAATGTAACAACAGACACCACAGAAATAAAAAGAATCATCAGAAATTACTACAAGGACTTGTATGCCAGCAAACAGGGAAACCTATCAGAAATGGATAGATTCCTGGACACATGCAATCTATCTAAATTGAACCATGAAGACATAAAAAACCTAAACAGACCCATAACTGAAACAGAAATTGAAACAGTAACAAAGGCCCTCCCAACAAAGAAAAGCCCAGGACCAGATGGATTCACTGCTGAATTCTACCAGACATTTAAAGAAGAACTGACTACAATTCTTCTCAAACTATTCAGAACAATCGAAAAAGAGGGAATCCCCCCAAATTCTTTCTATGAAGCCAGAGAAAGATGCAACACTGAAAGAAAATTACAGACCAATATCCCTGATAAACATAAATGCAAAAATCCTCAATAAAATTCTTGCCAATAGAATACAACAACACATCAGGAAAATCATCCACCCAGACCAAGTGGGATTCATCCCTGGTATGCAGGGATGGTTCAACATTTGCAAATCAATCAATGTGATTCACCACATTAACAGACTGCAGAAGAAAAACCATATGATTATCTCAATTGATGCAGAGAAAGCATTCGATAAAATTCAACACCCTTTCACGATGAAAACTCTAAGCAAATTGGGTATAGAAGGAACATTCCTCAATATAATCAAAGAAATTTATGAAAAACCCACGGCCAGCATCCTATTGAATGGGGAAAAGTTAGAAGCATTTCCACTGAGATTTGGCACCAGGCAGGGATGCCCACTCTCACCACTGCTATTTAACATAGTTCTGGAAGTTTTAGCCAGAGCCGTCAGACAAGAAAAAGACATTAAAGGGATACAAATTGAGATGGAAGAACTCAAACTATCCCTCTTTGCAGATGATATGATTCTTTACTTAGAGGATCCAAAGAACTCTACTAAGAGACTATTGGAACTCATAGAGGAGTTTGGCAAAGTGGCAGGATATAAAATCAATGCACAAAAATCAACAGCCTTTGTATACACAAGCAGTGCCACAGTGGAGAAAGAACTGCTAATATCAATCCCATTCATAATAGCTACAAAAATGATCAAATACCTTGGAATAAACTTAACCAAGGATGTTAAAGATCTCTACGATGAGAATTACAAAATCTTAAAGAAAGAAATAGAAGAGGATACCAAAAAATGGAAAAATCTTCCATGCTCATGGATTGGAAGAATCAACATCATCAAAATGTCCATTCTCCCAAAAGCAATTTATAGATTCAATGCAATTCCAATCAGGATACCAAAGACATTCTTTTCAGATCTAGAAAAAATGATGCTGAAATTCATATGGAGGCACAAGAGACCTCGAATAGCTAAACCAATCTTGTACAACAAAAACAAAGCCAGAGGCCTCACAATACCAGATTTCAGGACATACTACAGGGCAGTTGTAATCAAAACAGCATGGTACTGGTACAGAAACACATGGATATTCCAATGGAACAGAATTGAAACACCAGAAATCAATCCAAAAATCTATAGCCAACTTATATTTGATCAAGGATCTAAAACCAATTCCTGGATCAAGGACAGTCTATTCAATAAATGGTGCTGGGAAAACTGGATTTCTACGTGCAGAAGCATGAAGCAAGACCCCTACATTACACCTTACACAAAAATCCACTCAACATGGATTAAAGACCTAAATCTATGACCTGACACCATTAAGTTATTAGAGAACATTGGAGAAACCCTTCAAGATATTGGCACAGGCAAAGAGTTTCTGGAAAAGACCCGGGAGGTACAGGCAGTCAAAGCCAAAATCAACTATTGGGATTGCAACAAATTGAAAAGTTTCTGTACTGCACAAGAAACAGTCAGGAGAGTGAAGAGACAACTGACAGAATGGGAAAAAAATATTTGCAAACTATGCAACAGATAAAGGGTTAATAACCAGAATCTACAAAGAGATCAAGAAACTCCACAAAAACAAAACCAACAACCCACTTAAGAGATGGGCCAAGGACCTCAATAGACATTTTTCAAAAGAGGAAATCCAAATGGCCAACAGACATATGAAAAAATGTTCAAGATCATTAGTAATCAGGGAAACACAAATCAAAATCACAATGAGGTTTCACCTCACCCCGGTTAGAATGGCTCACATACAGAAATCTACCAACAACAGATGCTGGAGAGGATGTGGGGGAAAAAGGGACACTAACCCACTGTTGGTGGGAATGCAAACTGGTCAAGCCACTATGGAAGTCAGTCTGGAGATTCCTCAGAAACCTGAATATAACCCTTCCGTTCGAGCCAGCCATCCCACTCCTTGGAATTGACCCAAAGGAATTTAAATTGGCAAACAAAATTGCGGTCTGCACCCTAATGTTTATTGCAGCACAATTCACAATAGCCAAGACCTGGAACCAACCTAAATGCCCATCAATGGTAGACTGGATAAAGAAATTATGGGATATGTACTCTTCTTTTAATTTTTTTTTTATTTTTTTATTTTTTGACAGGCAGAGTGGACAGTGAGAGAGAGAGACAGAGAGAAAGGTCTTCCTTTGTCGTTGGTTCACCCTCCAATGGCCGCCGCGGCCGGCGCGCTGTGGCCGGCGCACCCCGCTGATCCGATGGCAGGAGCCAGGAGCCAGGTGCTTTTCCTGGTCTCCCATGGGGTGCAGGGCCCAAGAACCTGGTCCATCCTCCACTGCACTCCCTGGCCACAGCAGAGAGCTGGCTTGGAAGAGGGGCAACCGGGACAGAATCCAGCGCCACAACCGGGACTAGAACCCGGTGTGCCGGCACCACAAGGCGGAGGATTAGCCTAGTGAACCGCGGCGCCAGCGGGATATGTACTCTTTAGAATACTATACCGCAGTTAAAAAAAAATGAAATCCAGAATTTGTAACAAAATGGAGGAATCTGGAACACATCATGCTGAATGAAATAAGCCAGTCCCATAGGGACAAATATCACATGTTCTCCCTGATCGGTGACAACTGACTGAACACCAAAAAGGAAACCTGTTGAAGTGAAATGGACACTATAAGAAATGGTGACTTGATCAGCATAGCCTTGACTGTTAATGAACAACTTAATACATTATCCCTCTTAGTATTTTTTGTCTGTTCTACTTAATGCTACTATAATTAATACAGAGTTATTCTTAAGTGTTGAAATTTAACACTTAATACTATTGGTATGTTCTACTTAATACTACTTAATACTACTGTAATTAATACAGAGTTATTCTTAAGTGTTGAAATTTAACTGAAATATGATCCCTGTTAAACATATAGTGGGAATAAGAGAGGGAAGAAATGTACAATTTGGGACATGCTCAAGCTGACTTGCCCCAAATGGTAGAGTTAGAAACATACCAGGGGATTCCAATTCAATCCCATCAAGGTGGCATGTACCAATGCCATCTCACTAGTCCAAGTGATCAATTTCAGTTCACAATTGATCATAATGAAAGGACTAAGAGTCAAAGGGATCACATAAACAAGTCTAGTACCCGCTAATACTAACCGATAGAATAAATAAAGGGGAGAGTGATCCAACATGGGAAGCAAGATACTCAGCAGACTCATAGAATGGCAGATGTCCTAAACAGCACTCTGGCCTCAGAATCAGCCCTAAAGGTATTCCGATCTGACTGAAAAGCCCACGAGAGTATTTCAAGCATGGAAAGCCAAGACACTCTGGCAAAAAAAGACCTAAATGAAAGATCTCTGTGAGTGAGATCCCAGTGGAAAGAACAGGTCTTCAAAGAAGGAGGTACCTTTCTCTGAAGGGAGGAGAGAACCTCCACTTTGACTATGACCTTGTCTAAACAAGATAAGAGTCGGAGAACTCAAAAGGCTTCCATAGCCTTGGAAACTCATGACTGGAGCATAGGGAGATCACTGATGCCATAAACAGGAGTGTCAATTTGTAAAGTCAACAACAGGAGTCACTGTGAACTTACTCCTCATGTAGGATCTCTGTCCTTAATGTGCTGTACATTGAGATTTAATGCTATAACAAGAACTCAAACTATATTTCACTTTGTGTTTCCATGTGGGTGCAAACTGTTGAAATCTTTACTTTATACATACTAAAATGATCTGTATATATATATATATATATATATATATAGAAAATTGAAAATGAATCTTGATTGAATGGAAGCGGAGAGAGAGCGGGAAAGGGGAGGGTTGTGGGTGAAAGGGAAGTCATCAGGGGGGAGGGGGATGCCAATGTAGTCCATAAGCTGTACTTTGGAAATCTATATTCATTAAATAAAAGTTAAAAAGGGGGGGGCGGCTTAAATCACAGTGCCGCAATGTGGCCTGCACTGTCACAATTTTTGAATCTATGCAGATATTTTGCAGAATGCATGTGTTCCACAGACACGTTTTAACCCTCACTAATTAATTAACTTAGAGACCAGGGGAGAGAGAGAGGTGGGAGAAAGCAAGGGATTCACACAGAGACAGAGGGACAGAGAGGTCATATCTGCTGGTTCATTGTCTTAAGCCTCTTCAGTTAGAGTTGGGACATTGACTCCAGGAGCTGAAATCTCAATCTAGGTTTCTCTTGAGTGTGGCAGGGTTTCAACTACCTGAGTGTTCATTTCTTTGAAGAATTATTTATTTTCTTTGAAATGCAGAGTTGCAGGGAGACAAAAGTAGAGACAGAGAGAGAGACAGACAGAGACAGACAGAAAGAGAGAGAGAGAGAGGGAGGGGGATCAACTATCAGCTGGCTCACTCACCAAATGGCCATAAATGCCACAGCTAGGCTGATCCAAAGCCAGGAGATAGGAGCTTCTTCTGGGTCTCCCATGAGGGTTCAGAGGCCCAAGTCCTTGGGCCATCCTCTGCTACTTTCCCAGGTGAACAAGCAGGGAGCTGGTTCAGAAGTGGAGCAGCTGGGACTCAGGCAGTGGCTACACGTGCTATGCCACAGCGCTGAAATGGAGTTGACACTTTTGTATCCCAGGACATGCATCAGCAGGAAGTTATAATCAGGGGTCTGATTGGACTAAAAACCAGGCACCCTGAAATGAGTTGCAGGTTTCTAATCTCCTGGTTTAACTTCTAGGTAAGATATCAGCCCCATAATGGCTTTGAAGTTCCTTGAGTTTACAGATAAACACACACACAGGAAAACACAGTAGGAAGTCACAGAGCAATAAGGTGAGATCATGGCCAGGTTTCCTCCTCAGCCATACTGTGGATGCTGAACACCACTGCAGAGCATCGTGGGCTCCCAGGGTGACTGGGGAGAGTAAGCTTGTGGGTAGATACCCATCCCATACAGCTGGACATTCTGCTGCCCAGGTGACCTTGAATTAATGGCTGACAAGGTTTTTTTTCCTCTAGAGATTACTTTAATATTTGCAAGTCAGAGTTACACAGAGAGAGGAGAGGCAGAGAGCAAGTGAGGTCATCCATCCAATGGTTTACTCCCCAATTGGCCACTTGGCCCAGATATGGGACTATCTGAAGCCAGGAGCCAGGAGTTTCTTCTGGGGCTCCCACGTGGGTATAGGGGCCCAAGGACTTTGGCCATCTTCTGCTGCTTTCCCAGGTCACAGCAGAGAGCTGGATAAGAAATGGAGCAGCCAGGTCTTGAAACAGTGCCCATATGGGATGCTGGGGCTTCAGGCCAGGGTTTGAACCAGCTGAGCCACTGCACCAAGCCTGCACTGAATAGGTTTTTTTTTTAACAGGTAGAGTTAGACAGTGAGAGAGAGACAGAGAAAAAGGTCTTCCTTTAACATTGGTTCACCCCCCAAATGGCCGCTATGACCGGCACGATGCGGCCGGCGTGCTACGCTGATCTGAAGCCAGGAGCCTGGTTCTTCCTCCTGGTCTCCCATGCAGGTGCAGAGCCCAAGCCTTTGGGCCATCCTCCACTGCCTTACCAGACCACAGAGGAGAGCTGGACTGGAAGAGGCACAATGGGAAGGATCTGGAGCCCCAATTGGTACTAGAACCCGGGGTGCCTGCGTTGCAGGTGGAGGATGGGCCAAGTGAGCTAAGGCGCCTGCCCTGATGGATTTAAACAACTGTAACCATATCTTGAGGCCAATAAATATCCTTTACTGAACACAAGCATAGAGAGCAGTGGCCTTAAAAACAAAAACAAACGAACAACAACAACAACAACAAAACACAGAAGCGTTTTTACATTTTACAGACTTAAATGTAGTCTCCATCAAAAATCATCAAAATAAGCTGACTAGACAAATATGAAATTGTGAAGTAATTTTTATAAACACTCACGTAGCTGAGAAATGTATCTCAGTACAAATATATTAAACCACATCACTGTTAAGGAGTAATAGCTGCCAGACTTAAGGACTGACAAAATTCAAAAGAAAAAATTTCCCTATTTGGCATCAGTGAAGTGCCCTCACATGTGTTTTTCCTGATAAGACTTATGAATGTCTAACCAGTATCTGAAAAGGGATTAACATCACTCATCATCTGGGAGAGGCAAATTAGAACTATATACAGAGTTTGTCACACTTCTCAAAATGGATGCCTCTTTATTAAAAGACACATTAGTTTATTTAAGAGTCGGCAAGAGAAAGAGAGAGCGAGCGAGCGAGCGAGAGAAATAGAGCAGGCAGAATGAGCAAGTCAGAAAGAGACAGCTGGAGGTCTTCCACATAATCACTCATTCCTCCAAGTTCCTGCCCCAGCTGTGGCTGGGTTGGGCAGAAGTGGGAGCCAGGGATTCTTCAGGGATGCATGCAGGGCAGGGATCCAAGATTTGACCAGCGTCTGCTGCCTTGCAGATGCATTCCCAGGAAGCTTGATTGGAAGGGGAGTGTCCGGGACTCCAACAGGCCCACTGCAGTGGATTGGGGCATCGCAATCCACAGCCTCACCTGCTGCATCATGAATCCCACCCCAGGTGTTATTTTAAAATGTCAAAGACTGCTATAAATCGCCATCTTTGCATTGTTGTGGGGTCCAGCTCCCCACTCATCCACCGCCTCTGCTAACATGGAATCCAGCAGCTTGGGCCCCAGTCTCTGCACTCTCGCCATGTCAAACTGACCACCCTGGCCTGACACCCGCTTCCGGATCACCACAAGGACTTACAGAGAACAAGGGCATCCTGGATGAGGCTGGGAACCGAAAAGAGCCCCCTACCAAATGGGAGCGTTCATGAGGACAATGGGGAGTAGGAGGCGCACAAGAGGTAGGGGAAGAAGGTGGAGAGGAGGAGGGCGTGGAGGAAGAGGGCCATGGAAAGGAAGAGGATGGAGACGAAGGTGAGGAGGCCGAGGCAGCTCAAAGAAACGGGCACCTGAAGATCCTAAAGATGACTTGACAGCAGAAAAGGAAAAATAAAACATAAAAAAAATAAGTAAATAAAAGGCAGCAGTGACCTAGTCCTCTTCCACTTCTGGTCTCAGAATCTCAACGTGATCACTTTGGAGCAGAGGCCGCCGCCGCCCGCGGCAGCGCCCCCTGCCGACGACGCGCTCTCTGCACCTCCCAACCAAGATCAAGTGTGTTTGCAACAGGGGAGGGAATAAAAATTCAGCTCTGCTTTTATCTGAAAAGTACTTCAGGAGGGAAAGTTCCTTTGTATTTTTACTTTTTTTTCGATTTGTATTTGTGTACATATTGGTAGGGAGGAGCCATTTTTAATGATCTTGGGATGAAAACCAGCATGCAGTGTGTTCTCTGTATGCTTCTGACTGTACTTGTGTTGTGACCATGTTCATTTACATTTCAGAGGAGAAAAAAACTGTAAAAGAGCAAAATCAACAACAACAGCAAATCTTGCATCAAGCGTTCCTCTTTTTTTTGTTTGTTTTTTTTGTACTTAGCAGTACAGTAAGTTTTTGGTTTGTTTGGTAGAGTGGGCTAAGCATCTGCTTATGGTGCCAGAATCCCATATGCACGCCAGGTTCGAGTCCCACATACTCCTCTTCTAAGCCAGTTCTCTGCTATAGCCTGGTAAAGCATTAGAAAGAGGCCCCAAAGCTCAGACCCTTGCACCTGCATGGGAGAGATGGGAGAAACTCCTGGCTCTCAGCTACAGCTGGTTAGGCTATTTCCAGAGGAACCAGCAGAATGAAGACCTTTCTCTCTGTCTCTCCCTCTGTCTGTAACTCTCTCTCTCAAATAAAAAAAAATTCCCCCACCACAAGTCAAAGGATTGTTCTATTTTTCTTTTTTTGTCTATGAAGTTTCTGTTTACTTTTTGCTTTTGGTGTTTGATGGACTTGTGAAACATGTTATCCAACAAGAAACCAGAATTTTATTTTGCTGAGTTGTTCTAAAAAAAGAATAAGACTTGTAGATTACAATATGGGTAGAGGAGGACACTTATCCAGTGTTGCTGGAATATGTGTTACTACATCCATTACGGAAAGCAATGGAGAGGTTTTACCCCAACTAAAAATTTAGCTTTCCTCAGAATAGTATAACAAATAATTATCAAAGGAATAAAGCCATTTTAAATTAAAACTGCTATAGATCCTGCAATCCCTATCCTGGGTATAAATCCAAATGAATGAAATCTCTGTGTAGAGAGAGAAGGCACCCATGAATAATTGTACAGCGATGCTGACTCGTAGTGCCAATGTATGGAAACAGTGTAAGTACCCATAGGCAGACAGATGAGTGAGTATGTGCTCTCCATGTGAAGTATTATATTTCTAGGTTGCTATGTGTACATGAGGCTTCCTCATAAGTTTATGGAAAAACAAGATTTACACAAATTAATTTCATATATGGAATTTCATTTATTTATTTAATTTATGGACACATAGGATGGTGAGAAAGAGAGAGAGAGAGACAGAGAGAGAGAGAGAGAGAAAGAGAGAGTTTTCCATATGCTGGTTTCCCTCCCAAATGGCTGAATGGCTGGAGCTTGTCAAGACAAAAGTCAGGAGCCTGGAATTCCATGGAGGGTGATTACATGATTAATACGGGTGCATGAACTTGAATCATCATCGGATGCTTTGGCAGGCCCAGTAGAAGGGAGCTGAATCAGAAGCAAAGCAGCCAGAACTTGAATGCACATCCCTTTACTCAATGATGCTGTTCCAAAATGGGGCTTAAATCACAATGCCGCAATGTGGCCTGCCCTGTTACAATTTTTGAATCTATGCAGATATTTTGCATAATGCATGTGTTCCACAGACTCATTTTATCTCAAATTAATTAACTAATTTAGAGATGGGGGAGAGAGAGAGAAGGAGAGGGAGATCAAGAATGCACACAGAGACAGAGGGACAGAGAGGTCATATCTGCTGGTTCATTGTCAAAATCCTCTTTAGTTAGAGTTAGGACACTGACTCCAGGAGCTGAAATTTCAATCTAGGTTTCTCATGAGAGTGGCAGTGTTTCAATTACCTGAGTGTTCATTTCTTTGAAGAATTTTTTATTTTATTTGGAAGGCAGATTTACAGAGAGACAAAGGCAGAGACAGAGAGAGAGAGAGAGAGAGAGAGAGAGAGAGCGAGAAAGAGAAAGAAAGATCAACCATCAGCTGGTTCACCTCCCAAATGGCCATAATGGCCACAGCTTGGCTGATCCAAAGCTGGGAGACAGGAGCTTCTTCTGGGTCTCCCATGAGGGTTCAGAGGCCCAAGTCCTTGGGCCATCCTCTGCTACTTTCCCAGGTGAACAAGCAGGGAGCTGGTTCAGAAGTGGAGCAGCTGGGACTCAGGCAGTGGCTATACCTGCTATGCCACAGTGCTGAAATGGAGTTGACACTTTTGTATGCCAGGACATGCATTAGCAGGAAGTTATAATCAGGGGTCTGATTGGACTAGAAACCAGGCACCCTGAAATGAGTTGCAGGTTTCTAATCTCCTTGTTTAACTTTTAAGTGAGATATAAACCCCATATAGGCTTTGAAGTTCCATTGATTTTACAGATACACACACTGGAAGGACACAGTAGCAAGTCACAGAGCAATAAGGTGAGATCATGGCCCAGGTTTCCTCCTCAGCCAGACTGTGGGTGCTGAACACCACTGCAGAGCATCGTGGGCTCCCAGGGTGACTGGGGAGAGCAAGTGTGTGGTTATCTACCCATCTTATCCAGGTGGACATTCTGCTGCCCAGGTGTCCAGGAATTAATGACTGACAAGGTTTTTTATTTTTTTTATTTTTTTTTAATTTTTTTTTTGACAGGCAGAGTGGACAGTGAGAGAGAGAGAGACAGAGAGAAAGGTCTTCCTTTGCCATTGGTTCACCCTGCAATGGCCGCCGCGGCCGGCACGCTGCGGCTGGTGCACCGCGCTGATCTGATGGCAGGAGCCCGGTACTTATCCTGTTCTCCCATGGGGTGCAGGGCCCAAGCACTTGGGCCATCCTCCACTGTACTCCCTGGCCACAGCAGGGAGCTGGCCTGGAAGAGGTGTCAACCGGGACAGAATCCAGCACCCTGACCAGGACTAGAACCCAGTGTGCTGGCGCTGCAAGGCGGAGGATTAGCCTAGTGAGCCGCGGCGGCGGCCGACAAGGTTTTATTTTTGTTCATCATGGATTTCTTTAATATTTACAAGTCAGAGTTACATAGAGAGAGGAAAGGCAGAGAGAGAGAGAGAGAGAGGCCTTCCATCGAATAGTTTATGCCTCAATTGTCCTTAAGGGCTGGAGCTGGGCCTATTGGAATCCATAGGTTGAGAGATTCTTCTGGGTCTCCCACGAGGGTACAGGGGACCAAGGACTTGTACCATCTTCTGCTGCTTTCCCAGGTCACAGCATAGAGCTGGATAAGAATTGGAGCATCCAGGTCTTGAACCAGCACCCAAATGGGATGCTGGACCTTCAGGCCAGGTGTTAACCTGCTGAGCCACAGTGCCAGGCCGGCACTGATTAGGTTTTTTTTTTTTTTTTTTTTGACAGGCAGAGTTAGACAGTGAGAGACAGAGAGAGCCATAAAGTTCTTCCTTTTCCATTGGTTCACCCCCCAAATGGCCGCTATGCCAGCGTGCTGGGGTCAGACCCTGAGCTGATCCAGAGCAAGGAGCTTCCTCCTGGTCCCATGCAGGTGTAGGGCCCTGAGACTTAGGCCATCCTCCACTGCCTTCCCAGTCCACAGCAGAGTGCTGGACTGGAAGAGGAGCAACTGGGACAGAATCCAGAGCCCACCTTGGACTAGAATCTGGGGTGCTGGTACCACAGGCTGAGGATTAGCCAAGTAAGCCAGGGCTCCAGCCCTAATTAGGTTTTAAACACACCTTCAGGTGGTGACTGATGAGATTGTAACCAGACATTGTAACCTGATGAGTGAATGTGCTATCCACAAGAAATAATATATTTCCAGGAGTAAGAAGATTCTTCTGGGGCTCCCATGTGGGTGCTTGGGTCCAAGAGCTTGGGCCATTTACTAATGCTTTCCCAGTCACAGCAGAGAGCTGGAAAAGTATTGGAGCAGCCAAGTCTCGAACCAGCACGCATATGGGATGCTGGTGCTTCAGGCCAGGGTGCTAACCTGCTAAGCCACAGTGCCAGGCCTAGACTGATAAGGTGTGAAACAAACACCTTCAGGCAGTGACTGATGAAAATGTAACAGACACCCTCAGGTGATCTCACTTAATCTAATTTGGCACAATGGAATGCCTTTTTTCACATCTCACATACCTTTGAATATTAACATTTATGTTGTGAACCTGACACAATTGATTATTTTGATATTGTCATTGCTGAATGGCTAGAACTTCTTGGTTGTTTCTATAAAATTGAATCCTATTGATTATTCTCTTCATATGGTAAACATTTCCTTTTGTCTATTTTACTGATTTCTTTACTCAATTGAAAGACAGACGTACGTGGAGGCAGAAGCAGAGAGAGAAAGTTCTTCCATCTGATGGTGCACTCCCCATATGGCTACAATGGCAGGAGCTGAGCCAATCCGAAGCCAGGAGCCAGGAGCCTCCTCCTGGTCTCACACTTGGGTGCAGGGGCCCAAGAATCTCGGACATCCTCCACTTCTCTGCCAGACCACAGCGGAGAGCTGGATAGGAAGTGGAGTAGCTGGGACAGGAACCGGCATCCATATGGCATGCCAGCACTTCAGGTGGCAGCTTTACTGGCTATGCCACAGCACCGGATCCAAGTGGAAAACTGTTCTAGAAATGTCAACATGCAGCTTGTTTGATTCTGCAGCTGGAAATCTAGGCAGGGACTTATTGACACATTTGGGTGGTAATTGGGTCCAGTCCCCTGCATTTTGTCCCAGTGTCCTCTCACACTGTATTTCTGAATTGGACACTAAAATGGACCTTACATCCGTGTCACACCACCACCACCACCACAGGTGAAAACTGATGCTTGCACTGGTGATTGACAGGATAAAGGAATTCCTCCCTCCAATAGGCATGAGCCCCGCCCTCCGGAGGGGCTTTAAAAGGCAGATGGAGCAGGGCTATCCTCCCTCTCTGGACACTTGAGCCTGGAACCTTGAACTTCAGGATGGCACAGGAAAGTGCAGACCAGGAAGCTCTTGGGCTCTCAGTTGAGCTGCCCTCTTCCCCACAACGGTCTTTTAAAGATGGGTGCACAGATGAAGAGAAGCAACCACCACAAGGACAAGGTGAGACACTGTTTTCTGATTTCCCTGAGAACTGCCTGCAAAGGCAAGGTAGGTCCTTGGGATGTCAGGGTGAGTGTGGAAGGTGGTTTGGAACCTTGAAACTGGTCTGTGTGTGTGATGGAGGGTTTCATTTTGAAGTTGGAAATGGGAAATACCTGGTAGATCCAGGGGCCTATTGAGAAATGTGCAGGAATGAACCTATGGAACTCTAATGTGCTCATTTTCCTTTGATCCTGGCTTAACTGGCTCAGCCAACAGGATGCCAGAAACATGAAATCTGAGACAGAACAGGGGCTGGGGTGATAAAATGCATACATGGTATTAGTTTTTCATTCTCATTACCAATATCTGAGACATGTCACTAAAACAGGAACGTTTCTTTCAAACCACATTTTGGAAATTCACAAGAAAAGTCTTCATGTCCCTAATAGTTCATGACCCAAATGCTCTGGCATTTTATGAGGGTAGGGGAGGATTCAGAAGGAGTATGGAGGAAAACTCACATGACAATCCAATCTGTCAGGGAGCTTGCTGTGCACGTGATCTCTCCTTATTCAGATACCAAGATTCCAACAGCCGGGCTCCTCCTTCCCAACATCACCCAGTCTAAACATTGTCCATGTCTCAGATTATTCCCCACTCTTGATCCATTTCTATTTTCATTAGTTTCCCCCTTAATACTTTTTCTTAAAGAGATTTATTCATTTATCTGAAAGAGGTACACAGAAAGAGCAGGAGAAGCAGTTTGAGAGATATCTTCCATCTGCTGGTTCACTCCCCAAATGGCAGCAACAGCCAGAGATGGACTGGTCTGTAATCAGGAGCCAGGAGCTTCTTCCAAATCTCCTTCAAGGGTGCAGGGGCTCAAGAACTCAAGCTATATTCTACTGCTTTTGAACCATGGCAGAGAGCTGGATTGGACGTGGAGCAGCTGGGACTCAAACCAGTTCTGTAATGGGATGGCAGCACTGCAGACCATGGGTTTTCCTACTATGCCACAGAGCTGGCCCCTTCCCCTTAATACTTGAAGCATTAAGTTCGATTTTGTAGACAAAGAGATTCAAAAACAACCTTTGGAGGACACAAATTTATACACGTGGGGAATTTTTATTTTCTTTCGTGGGGAAACTCAGGCATACGTACTCTCTTTTGATGTAGGATCCAAGCCCAGTCCACATGAGGAGAAGTCCCAGGAAAGGAAGCTCAGAGGCAGAAGCAGCATTGCCAGAGCAGGTAAGTTCAGACTCACCCGGAGCGAGAAGGTCATAGGGTGCTGTGGCACAGTCTTCTCTGGGAGACAGGGGCCCTGAGACCAGATGGGTCAGCAGCACCTCAGAGATGCTGGGGTACGGGGACCAGGGGGGAAGGGAGCGCTGGTGGGAGGCGCTGCTCCCTGTGTCCTGGGTAGACCTGGGCTGTGGCTGTGCCTTTGGAGGCAGGCACTCCAACTCCCTGTGTTTTGCAGAATCAGAGTCCAGCTGTGACGGGGTGAGCTCCAGGAAGAGGACAATCATTTCCGAGGAAAGCAGCCACACAGGGACAGGTAGCATCGTGCTTTCTCTCCCTAGAGGGTCAGGACCAGGGAGCTTATCCAAGGTTGGGAAGGGAGGGGTTGTCAGAGATTGAGAGCAGTTTCGAGATCCCAAGAGCGTGTGAGGGGGAGGGTGGGTGCTGCCTGGGTTCCTGCTGGAGTCCATTGTGGGGAAGGAAGTGCAGGATTCGGTGGGGTTCACGTGAAGGGGGCAGGACTTAGGTTTTAGGGCCCAAGGAGCTGTGCTGAGTGTCTCCCGTGTGTCTCTGCAGGCAGCTGTGTGCAAGAGCTCAGCGCGACTTTGCAAAAGAAAGCAAAACCTTCGGACGATGGAAATGACAGAGGAATTCAGGAGGCGCATGCGGAACCTCGCAGGGGATCCTCCAGGGCCCGCCCTGGGCACAAGAGGAGGCGCAGGTCCAGGTCCCCAGCAGACCACCCACCGCCCCTTCGGAAGAGCCTGGTGACCTCCCTGCGCTCTCTGTCTGAGGCCATTTATGAAGATTTAGCCCGGGTGCAGGCGCAGCAGGCGCAGTTCCCGCTGACCCAGGAGCAGCTGTTTGCCCTGGCACAGCTCCGCGGGCCTCTATGCAGCGCCATGCAGAGCTGCTATGCGCTGGCCTCGCAGGCAGCCTGGGCCTTCCCTGCCCAGGGCTGGCTCCTCCCGGCCCCGGCCCCTTCCTCCGTCCCGGCCCCGGCCCCGGCCCCGGCCCCGGAGCACATGCCTGCTGTCCAGTCGCGGGCACCTGCTCAGAGCTCCTCCCAGGAGGGGCAAGGCCAGCCCTCTGCTGAGCAGGAAGAACCTGAGGCACACAGGGCATCAGACTAATCTTGTGCTGGGGAGCCCGCATGGTGGACACTAGAGGGCGCATCTCTGACACACAGAAAGACTTGCTGCTGCTACTTCTCCGCAAGGCCAGCAGAGACCCTGTAGCGGGGATGAGCTGATGCCTGAGGGAATCATGGTGGCCATAGGAAAGGAACTCGAGCGACTTCCTCGGAATCAGGATCCTGTTGTGTCCTTGAGGACGCCATGACAGAAGAATGTCGGTTTTCACATTACCAATCTGAATCCTTGTAACTGACTTGAATTTTTAAATGAAGCACATACATTAAGAGGTCATCATTGACACTTGTGCATTTTTGTCAATTTAAAGTTTTGTACCTGGAGAAGTTCTGGGGAGGTGGGAGGAACCGTGCTCAGGAGGACTCTGAGGGGAGATGACAGGGTGGGGCGGCTTTTCAAAGTGCATTAGAAAGTATGTTCCTTTGTTTTATTTTTATGTTTTCTATTTTTGTACATATTGGTAGGGGTTAGCCAATTTTAATGATCTTGGGATGACCAAACTAACCTTCAATTATTTTTCTGTATGCTTTTTCTTTACTTGTGATGTGAATTCTTCATTAACATATCAAAGGAGAAAAAATCTTTGTAAAATATCTAAAGCAACAACAGGAAATCTTGTGTGAAGCATTCCTTTTTTTTTTTTTTTGTATGTACTTAGCTGTACTGTAAGTAGTTGTTTAGTATGAGATAGTTAAAAAGGCCAAAGATAGGGGCCAGCAATGTGGTAGAGTGGGCTCAGTGTCTGCCTGATGTGCCAGAATCCCATATGGGTACCACGTTGGAGTCCCAGATGCCCCTTTTCTAAACCAGCTCTCTGCTATGGCCTGGAAAAGCAGTAGAACATAGCCCAGATGCTTGGGCCTCTTCACCTGCATGGGAGACCTGCAAGAAACTTCTGGTTCTCAGCTACTGCCATTTAGGCCATATCCTGAGGGACCAGCAGGGGGAACCTTTCTGTTTCCCCCTCTGTCTGTCTATAATTCTATCATCAAATAAATAAATAAAATCCCCTCCATACAAAAGCCAAAGGTTTGCCTTGTTTTGTCTATGTAGTTGCCATTGTTTTTTATTTTTCAAATTGTTGACATATGTGTGAAACATTTTATCTTAAAATAACTGGAATTTTATTTTGCTGAGTTGTTCTAAAATAAAAGATCAGATGTGTAGATAAGGATGTGGGTAGAAGTGGACACTTATCCAGTGTTGCTGGAATATATGTTACTAGAGCCATTGCAGAAAATGATGGAGAGGTTTTACCAAAAATAAAAATTGAGCTTTCCTCAGAATATTATACAAATAATTATCAAATAGATAAAACAATTTGAAATAACAACTATTATAAGTGCTACAATCCCTATTCTGGGTACAAATGCAAAGGAAATGAAATCCCTGTGTAGAGAGAGATGTCACCCCATGTTTAGTACAGCAATGCTCACTAGTAGTGCCAATGTATGGAAACAGTTTAAGTACCTATCGGCAGACAGATGAGTATGTGCTATCCATATAAACTATTATATTTCTATATTAAATGTGTGCATGAGGATACTTCATAAGCTTTATGGAAAAGTGGGATTCACACAAATGAATTTCATATATAGATTTTCATTTCTTTATTTAAATATATTTATTTATTGTCACATAGTGATGGAGAGAATGAAAGAAAAGAGAGAGAGAGAGAAAATTTCATCTGCTGCTTCCCTTCCAAAATGGTCGAATTGCTGGGGTCTGTCAAGGCAGAAATCAGGAGCCTGGAATTCCATCCAGAGGTGTTAGAGTCGACCGCCCGAAAAACGTCACCTATGGACACGTCTCTTATGCAACCAGCAAGGGGAAGCTTTATTCATTATCCAGCATGCTGGGGCTGTCTGATCATACAAGAGCAGAGCAGCCTCAAGGAACTAAAGTATAGGTTTTATAAAGACAAAAACCCCAAAATCGGGAGGGGGAGAGAATACACAGTTGCTAAGCGGTTGCTAATATCTTACAATCAGCAATTATGATCTTAAGACATAGACAGATCACATTTTTATTAGCTCAGATAACCCAGGTGTAACCTTTTTATTTTTAAAAATGAGCAATCATGCTAGGGGGTTTTTGTGCGTTGCCAATGGTGATGTAGTGCACTGCCATTGTCCAACTATTTGAGATCATAGTTTCAGACCAGAGTCTCATGGTGTGGGGGTTGCTTTCCCAGAATGCAGTCTCAAGTGCTCCAAAATGGAGTCCCTACTGTCAAGGTAATACTTTACTCTATCTTATTTTCACAGCTGCACTAGGAAGGTTTAAACCTGTTAAGCTTAAGCTTAACTTTTTACACCCGCACATATACAATTTTAACGCTTCATTCCCCACTCCTTGTTGTGAGGATCTCTAATCTTAGAGATTATTCATTTTCGTCTCTGTTAATGTGACATATTGTTGTCTTATGACGATGAGTTTAACATTTTTAACTTGTTCCTGCACGAAGGTGATGAGTCTATTTAACACACAAGGTCCTATGGTTACAATTAGGAGTAGGATAATTAAGGGTCCTGCTAGGGCTGTCGGTAGGGTAGTAAGCCATGGGGACCAGCTGAACCATGACTCAAACCATCCCTGTTGAGTTTCCCTCTCCCGTTGCCATTTTTCCAGTGGTTTTTTGAGTTTGGCCATGGAGTTTCTAACCACACCAGTTTAGTTGGCATAAAAACAACAATTTTTTCTTTAGGGCCGCACATAACCCCCCCACCATGAAAATGAGATTCAACCCCTGCCTGTTCTGTAATACTGAAATGCAGATACTGGGCTGCATCTGGGAGATTGTGGAAGATTTGTTAGGCAGAAGGGGCAGGGATCTCCACCTGGCAGGTTATCAGGTAGAAGGGGGCAGGGCAGGATGCAAAGGCCAGGCTGCCCATGAAACATTGTCAGGATGACTGAGATGTAGATGCATATGCTGGACATATTGGGCATTTTTGTCACACACACACATAAGCTCATAAGTGACTTTCTGCCTAATATTTTCCCCTCAAGAGGTAATACCCAAAATTTTTCTTTGGGATTATGGATGGAGTTCCGTTTTCTGTAACTTCTTCGAAGCTGGCATGTGGGTGTCGAGGGGGATTTGGGTGTTTCCTCTTGCTACCTGTCTTATGGTGTGCAACAGTGGCCTTGGAAAGACTGTGTTGCTCGGTCCAGAGGGCTGCTCAGGTCGTCCAGTGGAATGGGCTGGAAGTCTTGCCTGATGACCATTTGGAGTTCAACAGCTTTTAGTCTGTTAGAGACAAAATGAACAAGGGCATTAAAAACACACAGTGCAAAGAGAAGCATCAAGATTGCAGAAGTTAGTGGGCCAAGAAGAGGAGATAGCCAGGATTTTTATGATCAGATGTTAGGCCAGAAACCCCAGCCCTGCTTGGCCTGGTCCTGGAGCTGCTTGGCTTTTTCCAGGAAAAGTACAAATTTGGTTTGTGCCTGTCCAGTCTGATTGACCCAGAGACAATTTTTTTCCAGATATTTAGTAGCCAGTTTTGCTAGGAAGTTAAGCCAATGTACAAGACTAGAGTCTCAAGCTGGGAAAGAAGACAGACTAATGAATTATTTACATTTAACTATTTATATTATGGATTATTGTGCACCCCCCTCAAGAGATAGGCCCTTTAAGTCCCCAGTGAGGACCTGTTCAAATAGGTGTAGGGCTATCTGAGTTAGCTGTTACTGAAAGCCCTGTTTTTAGGAACTGGCAGGGAGGGCTTTTTAAGCTTAATGTTATTGGATAGACTTTTAAGGCCTTGCTGGGTGTGTGAGGCCCAGACCTATCCATGGGGTGCTGGAAGAGAATTGCAAGAGATGCAAATCTCCTTTAAGGGAGGCACCCTGCTGACTTGCATTACATGGCTGGACTAGGAGGAGAGCTGAATAGGAGGCTCATAGAAATAGGCAACTTGCATTTTACTGACCCTAGGCCATCCCCTCAATAGGGGCAGCTGGAGCTGGAAGCAGGGCAGAGGCCGGGCAGAGCCAAAGACTTTTTAGCTCAGGGCCACAGGGTCTGCGGTTCTGAACCAGGAGTCCTTCGACACCCAGGGCAGTTCCGTGTCCAGTGGCTGTGCTCTTGGCAGAGCTGACAGAAGGCAGTTGCTGTCACAACAGCTGCTTGCCCAATGCCCTGGCTCCTCATATCAGCAAGTTTGGGGTGCACTGGCCTTGCTGGGTCTCCTTGATGGCAGATCACCGTGTAAAGCAGCCATGGATTGGCCTGTTGCCCATCTTCTGCTTCTTGCTTGCTCCTTATTCTCCTGGTCTCTAATAAAGTAGACCAAATAGGCAGCCTCTATGATGTCAGTCAAGGGGGTGCTCAACCCAACCCTGATTTTTGGAGATTTTTTTAATATCAGGGTGAGCTAGAAAAACTATGGTCATGGGCATTTTGACACTTAGTATTTTCCTGCAAGTTAAGACCATGCCCATGAGGAGAACTATAACCCTTTAGGTAAGATCAACTGTGGTGACCTGCTTGCATACTTTGAGGTCATTAGTGTAACTTTTTACACCGAAAAATTGATCTAGTTGTCACATTATTTTATAGTTTAACCTTTTTTTTGTTGTTATGTTGTTTGGGGCCCTATACTGTGGCCAGGCATTATTACAGAAAAGGTCAGTCATCCCTTACATAAGGTCTGGGGATCAAACCGTACATCACAGTGCAGAGTCCTGCAGAACAATAGTAACTTCCCTTCTGGAAGAGAAAACAGGAGAAGTGAGGCAGTGAGTTGGGTCTCTAGCCTGACTTTCTGGGCTTTTAGATTTAACTGGCAGTTTAACCAGTGTTTACTGTATAGCCTGACTTAGAGGAGAAATTGTGGCAGAGGTCTCTGCCATCCTTTGGCTTCTGGGTATTTACCGTGTAGCCTGTGGACACTAGAGCTTTTTTGGTTTTCTGGAACCCAGTTTTCTAGCATCTGCCGCATAACCATAACTTAACAGAGACAGTAGAGTACACAATGGATTAAGATGAATTTTATCTCTCTTGTTGTCGAATAAACCAGAAATAAAAAAAAACCTTGTATATAAGAGTTTACATAATTTAGAATTATTTAACAGAGTCAAAAAGAGCTTACAGGACCTAACTCTAGAAATGGCAGAGTAATTGATTAAGCAGACACTGTTAAAATAGATGTTACAGTTTTTGCAAAAACAGATTTCAAGATTTATGATTTAGACCATTTTTAGATATTTACTAACATTACTATACATTTTTTTTAAACCCATTGTTATAACAGAAGATCAGACTTCAACTTTTAGGTCAGTGTAGTTTTGGCATTAGCACTCAACTCTGTAAATAATATTTTAAAATCATAAACATTTTAAAACTTTTTATGACTTGTTTACACCTTTTGAAACTTTATACCCATAGTTACTTTTACATAGCCTTGAATTGTCATGTATGGACAACCTATGAGAATACATGTTAACAAACTCAAACAGTTCTTTTTAAATCAAATTTGAGATGTTAGAAGTATATATAATATATTTTCCCAAGTTTTACTTAGCACTGATGCCTAGATGACTTAAGACACTGAGTTATTAATGAATACCATACCATTATTTGAAATAAAAGTTAAAATTACATTTTTATGTTTTTAAGTAACATGAGGATAACACCTCCTGGACAGTAAACACTAGTGCATGTTTACAACTTTGAAAAGATCTTCCTCATTAAGAGAAACAAGTTTAAAGCATATCAAAGACATGTAAAACTGAGCAAGCAAGCCACTGAGAAAACTGAAGGGCATTTGCATTACCTCAATTTTCTGAACCAATCTGCATTGGCTTACTTTAGTTAACAACATAAAGGCTTGTATACACAGAATTTACTCTTACTTTTATAAGACCACTTTAGCTGGAAAGCAAAAACATAAATACAGCATAGGTCTGACACCATTTATAACATTTTAATATATTTTATATAATCTGAATTGACCCAAGCAGCTGTTACTTTAACAAATTTAGAGTCTCATCCTTTGAGAGTTCCAGGGATCCAACTGGAAGCCCAAAGTTGGAAGACTCGGTTTAGAATTTAAGCTGTCAGAGAGTCAAACCATTTAGCCAAAATTAGTACATTTCTGATCAGTTGGGTAATCACTCAGACATTAAAAACAGATAAACAATGTAAACAAACTTCACGCTGTAGTTTTTCCAATCAAGACTCATAATGGCAATAGAAAAACACGAAACCTTCAAGACAGGTGAACACTCATCAGATAAGTCAGGGACAGCAGCACAGAAAAGAGCTGATTATCAGCATATGAACCCATTGTTTAGGTTTTCATTAGCTGAAAAGAGAAAAACCCATCAGGTTGGAAAGGGTTAATGGCTTAAGGTTCTGGCTCCCTTAGGTAAGGCCAGCAGTAGTATTGAATTGGAAATTCCTCCAGGAGAGGAGAAAAAAAAGCAGCCCTGGGGTGGGGGCTCTGCCTAGAGATATTTGGCTATGCCTGCCTGGGTGCCGCAGACCACACGGACTAGAATAGAGTGTAGAGAAAGGCTGTGGTCCCCCATTTACAGGGAAGACTGCACACACCGGGGCCTGGCAGGACTAACCGTGGGGTTGGGTAGGTGTGCCATTTCACCAAGAGTGTTGGGAACCTCCTATAATTTAACCAAAGCCAGATCAATTAGGACTACTGCAGACACTGTCAATTACAACAGATAGTAAACTTTAGCTCTTTTCCAGATTTAGTCCTCAGGCAATCAAAGCTTAGCAACAGTAATAGTTCACAAAAAACGTTAAGATGCACCAGAGCTACCATAAGCTGCAAAGACAGAAAACTTTTACCAGGTTGGGAAGGGTTAACAGGTAACAGATAACAGCTTTTTCCTAGGTGGAGAGACTTGTGGAATTTTCCTCTTTCTTTCTCCTGGCAAGTGGTATAGGAATGGAGATGAGGAGAGCAAAAGAGTGGGGTAGGGGGTCCCCAGGAGGAGGAGGAAGGCAGAAAGCAATGAAGCTCCTCATGTCTGGGGGCTGAGTGGGGTTTGAAATCTCCTATCACTCAAGATTACCCACTGCCTAGTTGTCTGAGTTTACCTGAAGGCCGAATATTAGCCTCGTCCAAAGCTAAGCCCTGCTCGCGTAGCAGTAGGCAGCGTGACCAGGTGTCCCTCCTGAAGGACCCCAAAAGCGGTGCCCTTTTGTGACGACCCCAGAAACACAGACTCCAGACCAGGCGATGCAAAAAGCAAGAGGCAGTTTTATTTCATTTGCGCAAATGGGCCCTCTGCTGGCTGCTGCAAGCCACGAGAAAGAGAGGAGCCCCAAGCAGTTATCTCACACAGCTTTTAAGGGGCAAAACCACAAAATTAACATACCATAGTGTGGCGTGAGTTCATTGGGCAACTACAAGGGGAGGGGGTCGTTGAGGAGGAGAAACGGGTGGCTACATGCCCTACGTGCCTTGCGGTTTCTTTGTTAAGCTTGGACAAGGGGAGGGGGTCGTTGAGTGGTGAGGAAGTATAGTTAGTGGAAAAGTACTGGGTCAAAGTTCCTGTTTTTCTATCTTATCAAGGCCACCTTTAGGGTGGCTCTCAGCGGCTCTCGGCTGCTCCCTTCACCTCCGAGAGAGAGACCTGGTCCTCGGGTCACAGTCCAGCCGCTGGGAAGCTGAAGCGAGCTCAGGGGGTCTCCAGGCTCTCAGCCAACTGCCCTTCCTAATTTTCCTCCCGTTCCTTACAATCCCTCTGGAGTTTCAGCCATAGCTAAGCTGTAGCCAGGGGGGACTCCGCGTTCTCGGAGAGCTGTGGGGTGCCGGATACTCAACGGTCACTTCCACAGATCCGTTCCCACTTGAGGGAAGGAATAATGACCTCCTATGTCTTCTCAAAATCCCGGTCTGGGTGCCCATGACGGCCAGGCTGGAGAATGGCCTCTTTCACTGGACAAATGAGTGGTAAAAGGAATGAGCCCTCTGGGGGCCAATCCACTCTGAAAGCTGGCCATTCAGAGGCAAAGAAAGACTGCCACTTTACCTTCTCAATTGACAAAGAAAGGTTATGCACCCAGTCACTTACCTCCTACCAATGATTCAAAGTTAGAGACAAAGGTGTAGACACAGTCTGGCCCATGTTAGCAGACAGAAAAGCAATTCCCCAAAAAACTGAAACCTAAAATGTAACCGCTGTTGGCACAAAACTCCCGCCTAGGGGAATTTCTGATGGGAGTTTCGCTGAGCGTCCTCAGTCTCCCGGTCCTCTTGGGGCATCCCCCAAGGTGGTAGCCTGGGGCTTCCAGGCACGTGTGCCAGCCACAGTGCATACCATGCCAACCCAAAAATCGAAACCGAAACATGCCTGTAACCCAAAAAACTGAAACCTGAAAGTGCACATATACTGAGTCCCTACCTTAGGCGCCTTTCTACTTTACCCAAAGAGACGTCCGTTGGAGGTGTCCACGGGCAGCCACAATCTCACTAGGGGCTCCAAATGTTAGAGTCCACTGCAAAAAAACGTCACCAAGGGACACGTCTATTATGCAACCAGCAAGGGGAAGCTTTATTCATTATCCAGCATGCTGGGGCTGTCTGATCATACAAGAGCAGAGCAGCCTCAAGGAACTAAAGTATAGGGTTTATAAAGACAAAAACCACAAAATCAGGAGGGGGGAGAGAATACACAGTTGCTAAGCGGTTGCTAATATCTTACAATCAGCAATTATGATCTTAAGACACAGATCACATTTTCATTATTAGCTCAGATAACCCAGGTGTAACCTTTTTATTTTTAAAAATGAGCAATCATGCTAGGGGGTTTTTGTGCATTGCCAAGGGTGATGTAGTGCACTGCCATTGTCCAACTATTTAAGATCATAGTTTCAGACCAGAGTCTCATGGTGTGGGGGTTGCTTTCCCAGAATGCAGTCTCAAGTGCTCCAAAATGGAGTCCCTACTGTCAAGGTAATACTTTATCTTATTTTCACAGCTGCACTAGGAAGGTTTAAACCTGTTAAGCTTAAGCTTAACTTTTTACACCCGCACATATACAATTTTAACTCTTCAGAGTGACAGAGAGATCATATCTGCTGGTTCACGGTCAAAAGCCTTTTAGAAAGAGATGGGACATATAGATTCCAGTAGTTGAAATATCAAACTAGATTGCTCGTGAGAGTGGCAGGGTTTCAACTACCTTATTTCAAGATCTATTGATTTTATTTGAAAGGCAGAGTTAGAGAGAGACAAAGGCAGAGGAGATGGAGAGAGAGAGAGAGAGAGAGAGAGAGAGAGAGAGAGAGAAATATCAGCCATCAGCTGGCTCACTCCCCAAATAGCTATAAAGGCTCAGAGGCCCAAGTACTTTGCTGGAATGTTTGTTACTACAGCCATTGCAGAAAACAATGGAGAGGTTTTACCAAAAATAAAAATTTAGCTTTCCTCAGAATATGATATCAAGCAATTATCAGAGTATAAAGCAATTTTAAATTAAAACTGGTACAGATCCTACAATCCCTCTCCTGGGTATAAATCCAAAGAAACCAAATCTCTTTGTAGAGAGAGGTGGAACCACATGTATAGTACAGCAATGCTTACTAGTAGTCCCAGTGTATGGAAAGAGTGTAAGTACCCATTGACAGATGGATGAGTCCGGATGTGTGATCCATTTGAAATAGTATATTTCTATATTACATTGTATGCATGAGGCTACTTCACAGGTTTATGGAAAAACAGATTCACACAAATTAATTTCATATGTAGAATTTCATTTATTTATTTAAATTATTTATTGACAATGTGATGGGGAGAAAGGGAGAACGAGAGTGAGAGAAAGGGAGAGAGAATGAAGGAGAGAAAGAGAAAATTTTTCATCTGCTGGTTCCCTTCCCAAATGGCTGAATGGATGGAGCTTGTCAAGGCAGAAATCAGGAGCTGGGAATTCCATTCAGAGCTCTTTCAAGATTAATACAAGCTCAAAATCTTGGATCATCATCTGATGCTTTGGCGGGCACAGTAGAAGGGAGCTGAAACAGAAGCAGAGCAGTCAGAACTTGAATGTGAATCCCTTTATTCAATGATGCTGTTCCAAAATGGGGCTTAACTCACAGTGCTACCATGTGGCCTGCCCAGTTACAATTTTTGAATCAAAGCAGATGTTTTAAATAATGCATGTGTTCCACAGACTCATTTTAACCCTCACTAATTAACTAACTTAGAGACCAGGGGAGAGAGAGAGAAGGAGAGGGAGATCAAATGATGCACACAGAGACAGAGGGATGGAGAGGTCATATCTGCTGGTTCATTGTCTTAAGCCTCTTCAGTTAGAGTTGGGACATTGACTCCAGGAGCTGAAATCTCAATCTAGGTTTCTCATGAGAGTGGCAGTGTTTCAACTACCTGAGTGTTCATTTCTTTGAAGAATTATTTATTTTATTTGAAAGGCAGAGTTACAGAGAGACAAAGGCAGAAACAGAGAGAGAGAGAGAGAGAGAGAGAGAGAGAGAGATCCACCATCAGCTGGCTCACTCCCCAAATGGCCATAATGGCCACAGCTTGGCTGATCCAAAGCCGGGTGACAGGAGCTTCTTCTGGGTCTCCCATGAGGGTTCAGAGGCCCAAGTCCTTGGGCCATCCTCTGCTACTTTCCCAGTTGAAAAAGCAGGGAGCTGGTTCAGAAGTGGAGCAGCTGGGACTCAGGCAGTGGCTATACCTGCTATGCCACAGCACTGAAATGGAGTTGACACTTTTGTGGGTTTTTTAAAATTTTTTTAAACTTTAATTTAATGAATATAAATTACCAAAGCATGGCTCATGGATTACAATGGCTTCACCCCCAAAACGTCCCTCCCACCCACAAACCTCCCCTTTCCCACTCCCTCTCCCCTTCCATTCACATCAAGATTCATTTTTGATTCTCTTTATATACAGAAGATAACATACATTAAGTAAAGATTTCAACAGTTTGCTCCCACACAGAAGCATAAAGTGAAAAATAATAGATGATTTTTGAAATGATGATGAAATCAGGTCATTCCTATTATGTTTAATCCCAGTGAGAGTCAGTTGGGAATTGATAATTTTTTTTTTAGAGAAGATCAGTTTAGTATACATTAAGTAAAGATTTCAACAGTTTGCACCCCCATAGAAACACAAAGTGAAATATACTGTTTGAGTACTTGTTATAGCATTAAATCTCAATGTACAGCACATTAAGGACAGAGATCCTACATAAGGAGTAAGTTCACAGTGACTCTTGTTGTTGACTTTACAAACTGACACTCCTGTTTATGGCATCAGTAATCTCCCTATGCTCCAGTCATGAGTTTCCAAGGCTATGGAAGCCTTTTGAGTTCTCTCTTATCTTGTTTAGACAATGTCATAGTCAAAGAGTCAAAGTGGAGGTTCTCTCCTCCCTTCAGAGAAAGATACCTCCTTCTTTGAAGACCTGTTCTTTCCACTGGGATCTCACTCACAGAGATCTTTCATTTAGGTGTTTGTTTTTTTTTTTTTGCAAGAGTGTCTTGGCTTTCCATGCTTGAAATACTCTCATGGGCTTTTCAGCCAGATCGGAATTCCTTTAGGGCTGATTCTGAGGCCAGAGTGCTGTTTACAACATCTGCCATTCTATGACTCTGCTGATATCTTGCTTCCCATGTTGGATCACTCTCCCCTTTATTTATTCTATTGGTTAGTAATAGCAGGTACTAGACTTGTGTATGTGCTCTCTTTCACTCTTAGTCCTTACATTATGATCAATTGTGAACTGAAATTGATCACTTGGACTAGTGAGATGGCATTGGTACATGCCACCTTGATGGGATTGAATTGGAATCCCCTGGTATGTTTCTAACTCTACCATTTGGGGCAAGTCAGCTTGAGCATGTCCCAAATTGTACATCTCTTCCCTCTCTTATTCCCACTCTTATATTTAACAGGGATCATATTTGTATCCCAGGATGTTCACTAGCATAAAGTTGTAATCCGGGGTCAGGTGGGACTAGAAGCCAGGAACCTTGAAATGATCTGTAGGTGTCTAATCTCCTGGTTTAACTGCTAGGTGAGATTTGGGACCCATAAAGTCTTTGAAGTTCCCTTGAGTTCACAGAAACACACACACTGGAGTGACACCGTGCAAGACCAACAGCACTAAGGTATGATGACGGCCCAGGTGTCCTCAGCTAAACTGTGGGTGCTGAGCACCTTCTACAGAGTGTCCTGAGCTTCCAGGGTGACTAGGGAGATTGAGGTTGGGTCAGCTCCCCATGTGGCTGGAATTTTTCTGCAGAGAAATCAGTGACTGATGAGGTTTAAACACCCTCAGGTGGTGACCAATGAAGTTGTAACCAGACACCTTCAGATGATCTCACTTATTCTAATTTGGCACATTGAAATTCCTTTTTCACTTTCTATATACCTTTGAATATTAGGACTTACATTGCAACTTGTCTCAATTGATTATTTTGATATGGTCATTACTCAGCAGCTAGGATTTCCTAGCATGTGTAGATAAAATTTAATCTTATTGATTATTTGCTTCTCTTCATTTGGAAGACTTTTCTAAACATGGGTACAGGCTGTTTGATTCTGCAGCATGAGATCTAGGCAGGGCCTTAATAACACTTTTGAGTGGTGATTGGGCTGGAAATGAAATGGGGACCAGTGCCTACCTTTCAGTCTGTGTGCCCTCTAACACTGTGTGCCTGTCCAGTCGCGGGCACCTGCTCAGAGCTCCTCCCAGGAGGGGGAAGGCCAGCCCTCTGTTGAGCAGGAAGAACCTGAGGCACACAGGGCATCAGACTAATCTTGTGCTGGGGAGCCCGCATGGTGGACACTAGAGGGCGCATCTCTGACACACAGAAAGACTTGCTGCTGCTACTTCTCTGCAAGCCCAGCAGAGACCCTGTAGTGGGGATGAGCTGATGCCTGAGGGAATCTGGGTGGCCATAGGAAAGGAACTCGAGCGACTTCCTTGGAATCAGGAACCTGTTCTTTCCTTGACAGAAGAATGTCGGTTTTCACATTACCAATCTGGATCCTTGTAACTGACTTGAATTTTTAAATGAAACACATATTAAGAGGTCATCATTGACACTTGTGCATTTTTGTCAATGTAAAGTTTTCTACCTGGAGAAGTTCTGGGGAGGTGGGTGGAGCAGTGCTCAGGAGGACTCTGAGGGGAGATGACAGGGTGGGCCTGCGTTTAAAAGTGCATTAGAAGGGTGTGCCTTTGTTCTCTTTTTACGTTTTCTATTTTTGTGCATGTTGTTACGGGTTAGCCAATTTTAATGATTTTGGGATGACCAAACTAGCCTTCAATTTGTTTTTGTATGGTTTTTCTGTACTTGTCGTGTGAATTCTTCATTAACATATCAAATGATAAAAAAATCTTTCTAAAATATCTAAAGCAACAACAGAAAACCTTGTGTCAAGCATTCCTTTTTTTTGTATGTACTTAGCTGTACTGTAAGTAGTTGTTTAGTATGAGATAGTTAAAAAGGCCAAAGATAGGGGCCAGCAATGTGGTAGAGTGGGCTCAGTGTCTGCCTGATGTGCCAGAATCCCATATGGGTACCACGTTGGAGTCCCAGATGCCCCTCTTCTAAACCAGCTCTCTGCTATGGCCTGGAAAAGCAGTAGAACATAGCTCAGATGCTTGGGCCTCTTCACCTGCATGGGAGACCTGCAAGAAACTTCTGGCTCTCAGCTACTGCCATTTAGGCCATTTCCTGAGGGACCAGCAGGTGGAACCTTTCTGTTTCTCCCTCTGTCTGTCTATAATTCTATCATCAAATAAATAAATAAAATCCCCTCCACACAAAAGCCAAAGGTTTCCCTTTTTTTTGTCTATGTATTTGTCATTGAGTTTTTTATTTTCCACATTCTTGACATATGTGTGAAACATTTTATCATAAAATAACTGGAATTTTGTTTGCTGAGTTGTAAAAAAAAAAGATCAGATGTGTAGACAAGGATGTGGGAAGAAGTGGACACTTATCCATTGTTGCTTGAATATATGTTACTCTAGCCATTGCAGAAAATGATGGAGAGGTTTTACCAAAAATAAAAATTGAGCTTTCCTCAGAATATTATACAAATAATTATCAAATAGATAAAACAATTTGAAATAACAACTATTACAAATGCTACAATCCCTATTCTGGGTACAAATGCAAAGGAAATGAAATCCCTGTGTAGAGAGAGATGTCAACCCATGTTTAGTACAGCAATGCTCACTAGTAGTGCCAACTTATCGAAACTGTTTAACTACCTATTGGCAGACGGATAAGTATGTGCTATCCATATGAAATATTATATTTCTATATTAAATGTGTGTATGAGGATACTTCATAAGCTTTATGGAAAAGTAAGATTCACACAAATGAATTTCATATGTAGATTTTCATTTATTTATTTAATTATATTGATTTATTGTCACATAGTCAAGGGGAAAAAGAAAGAAAAGAGAGAGAGAGAGAAAGAGAGAAAATTTCATCTGCTGCTTCCCTTCCAAAATGGTTGAATTGCTGGGGTCTGTCAAGGCAGAAATCAGGAGCCTGGAATTCCATCCAGAGGGACAGAGAGGTCATATCTGCTGGTTCATGGTCAAAAGCCTTTTAGAAAGAGATGGGACATATAGATTCCAGTAGTTGAAATATCAAACTAGATTGCTCATGAGAGTGGCAGGGTTTCAACTACCTTCTTTTAAGATTTACTGATTTTATTTGAAAGGCAGAGGAGATGGAGAAAGAGAGAGAGAGAAAGAGAGAAATAGAGAAAGAGAGAGAGAGATAGATCAACCATCAGCTGGCTCACTCCCCAAATAGCCATAAAAGCTCAGAGGCCCAAGTACTTTGCTGGAATGTTTGTTACTACAGCCATTGCAGAAAACGATGGAGAGGTTTTACCCAAAATAAAAATTTAGCTTTCCTCAGAATATGATAGCAAACAATTCTCAGAGTATAGAGCAATTTTAAATTAAAACTGGTACAGATCCTACAATCCCTCTCCTGGGTATAAATCCAAAGAAACCAAATCTCTTTATAGAGAGAGATGGAACCACATGTATAGTACAGCAATGCTCACTAGTAGTCCCAGTGTATGGAAAGAGTGTAAGTACCCATTGACAGATGGATGAGTCCGGATGTGTTATCCATTTGAAATAGTATATTCCTATGTGACATTGTATGCATGAGGCTACTTCATAGGTTTATGGAAAAACAGATTCACACAAATTAATTTCCTATGTAGAATTTCATTTCTTTCTTTCTTTAATTTATTTATTGACACAGCAATGGGGAGAAAGGGAGAAAGAGAGAGAGTGAGGGAGAGAGAAAGAAAACTTTTCATCTACTGATTCCCTTCCCAAATGGCTGAATGGATGGAGCTTGTCAAGGCAGAAATCAGGAGCTGGTAATTCCATTCAGGGCTCTTCCAAGATTAATACAAGCTCATATTAATATGGCTACACCTGCTTTTTTTTTTGGTTTCTGTTGGCATGGAATATCTCTGTCCTTAATGTGTTGTACACTGAGGCTTAATGCTATAACGAGTACTCAAACAGTATATTTCACTTTGTGTTTCTATGGGGGTGCAAACGATTGAAATCTTTACTTAATGTACACTAAACTGATCTTCTGTAAAAAAAAAAGAAATTATCAATTTCCAACTTGACTCTCACTGGGATTAAACATGACAATAGGTCTGATCTGATTTCATCATCATTTTAAAAAAATCATTTATTATTTTTCACATTATGTTTCTGTGTGGGAGCAAACTGTTGAAATCCTTACTTAAGGTATACTAAGCTGATCTTCTGTATATTAAGATAATCGAAAATGAATCTTGATGTGAATGGAAGGGGAGAGGGAGTGGGAAAGGGGAGGGTTGTGGGTGGGAGGGACGGTATGGGGGGGGAAGCCATTGTAACCCATGAGTCGTACTTTGGAAATTTATATTCATTAAATAAAAGATAAAAAAAAAATACAAGCTCAAAATCTTGGATTGTCATCTGATGCTTTGGCGGGCACAGTAGAAGGGAGCTAAAACAGAAGCAGAGCAGTCAGAACTTGAATGTGAATCCCTTTATTCAATGATGCTGTTCCAAATTGTGGCTTAACTCACAGTGCTGCCATGTGGCCTGCCCAATTACAATTTTTGAATCAAAGAAGATATTTTGCATAATGCATGTGTTCCACAGACTCATTTTAACCCTCACTAATTAACTAATTTAGAGACCAGGGGAGAGAGAGAGAGAGAAGGAGAGGGAGATCAAAAGATGCACACAGAGGCAGAGGGATGGAGAGGTCATATCTACTGGTTCATTATCTTAAGCCTCTTCAGTTAGAGTTGGGACATTGACTCCAGGAGCTGAAATCTCAATCTAGGTTTCTCAGGAGAGTGGCAGGGTTTCAACTACCCGAGTGTTCATTTCTTTGAAGAATTATTTATTTTATTTGAAAGGCAGAGTTACAGAGAGACAAAGGCAGAAACAGAGAGAGAAAGAGAGAGAGAGAGAGAGACAGAGAGAGAGGGAGAGATATGGAGGGAGGGAGAAAGAGAGATCAACCATCACCTGACTCACTCTCCAAATGGCCATAATGGCCACAGCTTGGATGATCCAAAGCCAGGAGACAGGAGCTTCTTCTGGGTCTCCCATGAGGGTTCAGAGGCCCAAGTACTTGGGACATCTTCTCCTACTTTCCCAGGTGAACAAGCAGGGAGCTGGTTCAGAAGTGGAGCAGCTGGGACTCAGGCAGTGGCTACACCTGCTATGCCACAGCGCTGAAATGGAGTTGACACTTTTGTACCCCAGGATGTTCACCAGCATAAAGTAATCAGGGGTCAGGTGGGACTAGAAGCCCGGCACCCTGAAATGATCTGCAGGTGTCTAATCTCCTGGTTTAACTGCTAGGTGAGATTTGGGACACATAAAGTCTTTGAAGTTCCCTTGAATTCACAGAAACACACACACACAGGAGTGACACAGTAGCAAGGCCAACAGCACTAAGGTATGATGACGGCCCAGGTGTCCTCAGCTAAACTGTGGGTGCTGAGCACCTTCTACAGAGTGTCCTGAGCTTCCAGGGTGACTAGGGAGATTGAGGTTGGGTCAGCTCCCCATGTGGCTGGAATTTTTCTGCAGAGAAATCAGTGACTGATGAGGTTTAAACACCCTCAGGTGGTGACCAATGAAGTTGTAACCAGACACCCTCAGATGATATCTCACTTATTCTAATTTGGCACATTGAAATGCCTTTTTCACTTTCTATATACCTTTGAATATTAGGACTTACATTGCAACTTGTCACAATTGATTATTTTGATATGGTCATTACTGAGCAGCTAGGATTTCCTAGCTTGTGTAGATAAAATTTAATCTTGTTGATTATTTGATTCTCTTCATTTGGAAGACTTTTCTAAACATGGGTACAGGCTGTTTGATTCTGCAGCATGAAATCTAGGCAGGGCCTGAATAACACTTTTGAGTGGTGATTGGGCTGGAAATGAAATGGGGACCAGTGCCTACCTTTCAGTCTGTGTGCCCTCTAGCACTGTGTGCCTGCAGTGGACACAATGATAGGACCTTACATCAGGGTCACATCAACACCACAAATGAAAACTTAAGCATGACTGGTGATCCACAGGAGAATGGAATTCCTCTCTCCAATAGGCATGAGCACCACCCTGAGGAGGGGCTTTAAAAGGCGGATGCAGCACATCTTTGAATACCTTGTTTCTACTTGTGGTTGTGTGATTTTCTTTTAAGATTTTCTTTATTTTACTTGGGAGGTAGAGTTTGAGACAGTAAGAGGGAGAGACAGAGAGAAATGTCTTCCCTATATTGGTTTTCTCCCCAAATGGTTGCAATAGCTAGAGCTGCACCAATCTGAAGCCAGGAGACAGGCACCTCTTTCTGGTCTTCCAAATGAGGGCAGAGGCCCAAGGATCCAGGCCATCCTCCACTACTTTCCCAGGCCATAGCAGAGAGTTGGATTGGAAGTGGAGCATCCGGGGCTAGAATCAGCGCCCATATGTGAAGCCTGTGCTGCAGGCAGAGGATTAACCTACTGCACCACTGTGCTGGGCCTGGCTGTGTGATTTTCAGCATTTAGCATTGGAGCATGGGTGTGTCATGGTTGGCCATTCCCTAACACCATGGCTGATCTCTACTCAGGTTTGCAGTTTTAGGCAACATTTTGAGCTGCACACACAGAATTTTCCACATGAGGCTGCCCTTCTCACCTCATGGAACTTACAATTTAGACAAGGCAGGCTAGAAAATAAATCTTTCTAAAAACATGGGGCCGGCATTTTGGTGTAATGGGATGCCACCATCCCATTAGGGCACTGGTTCACATCCTGTCTGTTCCACTTCTGATCCAGAACCCTACCAATGAGCCAGGGTAAGCAGTGAAGGATGGCACATGTACTTGGAACTCTGCACCCATGTGGGAAACTCAGATAACTCTCCTGGCTCCTGACTTCTGCCTGAACCATCACAGGTAGTGGCAGCCATTTGGGAGTGAACCAGCAGAATGAAGACATCTCGCCAACTCTCCCACTCTCTGTCTGTAACTCTTTTTCAAATAAACAAAAATAAATATTTCAAAATAAAGAAATGGCAGGTATGACATGCATTATTTCATAAAGAAGCTTTTTTTTTCACTCTTCATTGCAGAAGGTCAGAGTTCATGCATGTGATGGTGCAGCCTGTAAGAACTGAAAATACTGAGAAAGCTCTCCAGGCATAAAATTCACCATGCAGCAAATGAAATTTTGTCTGGTATTTACTTTACAAGGAGAAAGGTGTGGGTGGCCACAAGGCCCAATCACCAGTGTCAAGCTCCACTCCCTTCCTAATGGGATTCCCTGTTTCTACTTCCCTGCCTGCCCCTGGGCAAAGTTTTAAAAGGACCTGTTCCTGAACATGTCTCTCTCTTTCTCTTTCCTTTGCTCTCTCCAGGACCATTTCCATCTATATCTCCATCTCCATCTCCTGACCTCTGTCTCTGTCTCTGTCTGTATCTCTCCCTTATGCTTTCATACTACCTCTTTTCCTTCATTGCCCCTTCCCTCCCGCCTGTCAGGTTTCCCCCAATAAACTCTTTCTCTAAAAAAAGAAAGAGAGAGAGAGAGGAAATATATGAGAGAGAGAGAGAGAGAAGGCTGCCACAACAACAACAAAAAACAAAGTTCTGAGCCTGCATGGAGGGTGACTGTGTCAGAGTGGAAATAAAATATCAGACTACTGTGGGACTCTCAAGTCCTGAATGTGTGTTTTTAACCATATCTTGAGAACAATAAATTTCCTTTAAGGAACACAAGCGTTTTTACATATTTACAGACTTAAATGAAGTCTCCATCAAAAATCATCAAAATAAGCTGCCTAGACATATATGAAACTGTTAAGTAATTTTATTAAACGCTCAGGGAGCTCAGAAATGTATCTCAGCACAAATATTTTAAACCACATAACTGTTAAGGAGTAATAGCTGCCAGACTTAAGGACTGACAAAATTCAAAAGCGAAAATTTCCCTATTTGGCATCAGCAAAGTGTCTTCACGTGTGTTTTTCCTGATGCGAATTATGAACATCTAACCAGTATCTGAAAAGGGATTAACATCACTCATCATCTGGGAGAGGCAAATTAGAACTATAGACAGTTTGTCACACTTCTTAAAATGGATGCCTCTTTATTTATTTATTTTTATTGGTATACTTCATTTTTTTTTCACTTTTATTTAATGAATATAAACCTCCAAAATAAAAAGACACATTAGTTTATTTAAGAGTCTGGGAGAGGGAGAGAGAGAGAGAGAGTGAGAGAGAGAAGGCAGAATGAGCAAGTTAGAGAGAGGCAGCTGGAGGTCTTGCACATAATCACTCATTCCTCCAAGTTCCTGCCCCAGCTGTGGCTGGGTTGGGCAGAAGTGGGAGCCAGGGATTCTTCAGGGATGCATGCATGGCAGGGATCCAGGATTTGACCAGCATCAGCTGCCTTGCAGATGCATTCCCAAGAAGCTTGATTGGAAGGGGAGTGTCTGGGACTCCAACAGGCCCACTGCAGTGGATTGGGGCATCGCAAGCCACAGCCTCACCTGCTGCATCATGAATCCCACCCCAGGTGTTATTTTAAAATCTCTTTGCATTGTTGTGGCATCCAGCTCCCCACTCATCCACCGCCTCTGCTGCTGTGGAATCCTGCAACTTGGGCCCCAGTCTCTGCACTCTCGCCATGTCAAACCAGACCACCCTGGCCTGACACCCACTCCCAGATCACCACCAAGGACTTACAGAGAACAAGAATGTCCTGGACGAGGCTGGGAACCGAAGAGGCGCCCCTGCCAAATGGGAGCGCTCATGAGGACAGTGGGGAGTAGGAGGCGCACAAGGAGGTAGAGGAAGAAGGTGGAGAGGAGGAGGGCGTGGAGGAAGAGGGCCATGGAGTGCAAGAGGATGCTGATGAATGTGAGGAGGCCGAGGCAGCTCCAGGAAACGGGCACCTGAAGATGATGAAGATGACTCAACAGCAGAAAAGGAAAACTAAAACATAAAAAAAAATAAGTAAATAAAAGGCAGCAGTGACCTGTTCCTCTTCTACTTCTGGTCTCAGAATCTCAACATGATCACTTTGGAGCAGAGGCCGCCGCCACTCGCGGCAGCGCCCCCTGCCGACGACGTGCTCTCAGGTCCTCCCAACCAAGATCAAGTGTGTTTACAACAGGGAGGAAAAAATAAATTCAGCTCTGCTTGTATCTGAAAAGTACTTCAGGATGAAATTTTGTATGTATTTTCCCTTTTTTACGATTTGTATTTGTGTACCTTTTTAATGATCTTGTGATGAAAAACTAGCCTGCAGGGTGTTCTCTTTATGGGAGAAACTCCTGGCTCTCAGCTACAGCTGTTTAGGCCATTTCCAGAGGAACCAGCAGAATGAAGACCTTTCTCTCTGTCTCTCCCTCTGTCTGTTAATTTCTCTCTCAAATAAAAAAAATGACCCTACCATAAGCCAAAGGATTGTTCTTTTTTTCTTTTTTTGTCTATGAAGTTTCTGTTTACTTTTTGCTTTTGGTCTTTGATGTACTTGTGAAACATATTATCCAACAAGAAACCAGAATTTTATTTTGCTGAGTTGTTCTAAAAAAAGATAAGACATGTAGACAAGGATGTGGGTAGAAGAGGACACTTATCCAGTGTTGCTGGAATATATGTTACTACATCCATTATGGGAAACAATGGAGAGGTTTTATCCAAACTAAAAATTGAGCTTTCCTCAGAATATTATAACAAATAATTATCAAAGGAATAAAGCAATTTTAAATTAAAACTGCTATAGATCCTGCAATCCCTATCATGGGTATAAATCCAAAATATATGAAATCTCTGTGTGGAGAGAGATGGCACCCCATGAATCATACAGAAATCCTCACAAATAGTGCCAAAGTACCCATCAGCAGACAGATGGGTGAGTATGTGCTATCCATATGAAATATATTTCTAGGTTGCTATGTGGGCATTAGGCTTCCTCATAAGTTTGTGGAAAAACAAGATTTACACAAATTAATTTCACATATAGAATTTCATTTATCTATTTATTTTTTGACACATAGCAATGAGAAGAAAGGAAGAGAGAGAGAGAGGGAGAGAGAGAAAATCTTTCATCTGCTGGTTCCCTTCCAAATGGCTGAATGGCTGGGGCTTGTCAAGGCAGAACTCAGGAGCCTGGATTTCCATGGAGAGCTATTGCATGATTAATACGGGCACATGAACTTGGATCATCATCTGATGCTTTGGCAGGCATAGTAGAAGGGAGCTGAATCAGAAGCAGAGCAGCCTGAACTTGAATGCACATCCCTTTATTCAATGATGTTGTTCCAAAATGCGGCTTAAATCACAGTGCGGCAATGGGGCTTGCCCTGTTACAATTTTTGAATCTATGCAGATATTTTGCAGAATGCATGTGTTCCACAGACTCATTTTAACCCTCACTAATTAAATAATTTAGAGACCAGGGGAGAGAGAGAGGTGGGAGAAAGCAAGGGATTCACACAGAGACAGAGGGACAGAGAGGTCACATCTGCTGGTTCATTGTCTTATGCCTCTAGAGTTGGGACATTGACTCCAGGAGCTGAAATCTCAATCTAGGTTTCTCATGAGAGTGGCAGGGTTTCAACTACCTGAGTGTTCATTTCTTTGAAGAATTATTTATTTTATTTGAAAGGCAGAGTTACAGAGAGAAAAAGGCAGAAACAGAGAGAGAGAGAGAAAGACAGAGAGAGAGAGAGAGAGAGAGAGAGAGAGAGAGATCAGCTGGCTCACTCCCCAAATGGCCATAGGTTGGCTGATCCAAAGCCGGGGGACAAGAGCTTCTTCTGGGTCTCCCATGAGGGTTCAGAGGCCCAAGTCCTTGGGCCATCCTCTGCTACTTTACCAGGTGAACAAGCAGAGAGCTGGTTCAGAAGTGGAGCAGCTGGGACTCAGGCAGTGGCTATACATGCTATGCCACAGCACTGAAATGGAGTTGACACTTTTGTATCCCAGGACATGCATCAGCAGGAAGTTATAATCAGGGGTCTGATTGGACTAGAAACTAGGCACCCTGACATGAGCTGGGGGTTTCTAATCTCCTGGTTTAACTTCTAGGTGAGATATCAGCCCCATAAATGCTTTGAAGTCCCTTGAATTTACAGATACACACACACAGGAAAACACAGTAGGAAGTCACAGAGCAATAAGGTGAGATCATGGCTCAGGTTTCCTCCTCAGCCAGACCATGGGTGCTGAGCCCCACTGCAGAGCATCGGGGGCTCCCAGGGTGAATGGGAGAGTAATTCTGGGGTTAGATACCCATCCCATACAGCTGGACATTCTGCTGCCCAGGTGGCCAGGAATTAATGGCCGACAAGGTTTTTTTTTTCCTTTAGGGATTTCTTTAATATTTGCAAGTCAGAGTTATATAGAGAGAGGAGAGGCAGAGAGAGAGAGAGAGAGAGAGAGAGAGAGAAGAGAAGACAGAGAGAGAGGTCTTGCATCCAATGGTTTACTCCCCAATTGCCTACATGGCCCAGATATGGGACTATCTGAAGCCAGGAGCCAGGAGTTTCTTCTGGGTCTCCCACGTGGGTATAGGGGCCCAAGGACTTTGGCCATCTTTTGCTGCTTTCCCAGGTCACAGCAGAGAGCTGGATAGGAATTGGAGCAGCCCGGTCTTGAAACAATGCCCATATGGGATGCTGGTGCTTCAGGCCGGGGTTTGAACCAGCTGAGCCACAGCACCAAGCCTGCACTGAACAGGTTTTTTTCTTTGTTTGTTTGTTTTTTACAGGTAGAGTTAGGCAGTGAGAGACAGAGAAAAAGGTCTTCCTTTAACATTGGTTCACCCCCCAAATGGCTGCTATGGCCGTCACACTGGGGCCAGTGTGCTACGCTGATCTGTAGCCAGGAGGCTGGTTCTTCCTCCTGGTCTCCCATGCAGGTGCAGAGCCCAAGCCTTTGGGCCATCCTCCCCTGCCTTACCAGACCACAGAGGAGAGCTGGACTGGAAGAGGAGCAATGGGAAGGATCTGGAGCCCCAACTGGTACTAGAACCTGGGGTGCCAGCGCTGCAGGTGGAGGATTAGCCAAGTGAGCTAAGGTGCGTGGCCTGATAATTTAAACAACTGTAACCATATCTTGAGGGCAATAAATATCCTTTAAAGAACACAAGCATAGAGAGCAGTGGCCTTAAAAACAAAAAGAAACGAACAACAACAAAAAACCACACAAGCATTTTTACATTTTACAGACATAAACGTAGTCTCCATCAAAAATCATTAAAATAAGCCGACTACAGATATATGAAACTGTGTGAAGTAATTTTTTTAAACACTCAGGTAGCTGAGAAATGTATCTCAGTACAAATATATTAAACCACATAACTGTTAAGGAGTAATAGCTGCCAGACTTAAGGACTGACAAAATTCAAAAGCAAAAATTTGCCTATTTGGCATCAGTGAAGTGCCCTCACATGTGTTTTTCCTGATAAGACTTATGAATGTCTAACCAGTATCTGAAAAGGGATTAACATCACTCATCATTTGGGAGAGGCAATTTAGAACTATAGACAGTTTGTCACACTTCTTAAAATGGATGCCTGTTTATTTATTTTTAAAAAGACACATTAGTTTATTTAAGAGTCGGGGAGAGAGAAGGAGAGAGAGAGAGAGAGAGAGAGAGAGAGAGAGAGAGAAATAGAGCAGGCAGAATGAGCAAGTTAGAGAGAGGCAGCTGGAGGTCTTGCACATAATCACTCATTCCTCCAAGTTCCTTTCCCAGCTGTGGCTGGGTTGGGCAGAAGTGGGAGCCAGGGATTCTTCAGGGATGCATGCATGGCAGGGATCCAAGATTTGACCAGCATCAGCTGCCTTGCAGATGCATTCCCAGGAAGCTTGATTGGAAGGGGAGTGTCCGGGACTCCAAGAGGCCCACTGCAGTGGATTGGGGCATTGCAAGCCACAGCCTCACCTGCTGCATCATGAATCTCACCCCAGGTGTTATTTTAAAATGCAAAGAATGCCATCTTTGCATTATTGTGGGGTCCAGCTCCCCACTCATCCACCGCCTTGCTGCTGTGGAATCCCGCAGCTTGGGCCCCAGTCTCTGCACTCTCGCCATGACAAACCAGACCAGCCTGGCCTGAAATCCGCTCCCAGATCACCACCAAGGACTTACAGAGAACAAGGACGTCCTGGAGGAGGCTGGGAACCGAAGAGGCGCCCCTGCCAAATGGGAGCGCTCATGAGGACAATGGGGAGTAGGAGACGCACAAGGAGGTAGAGGAAGAAGGTGGAGAGGAGGAGGGCGTGGAGGAAGAGGGCCATGGAGAGGAAGAGGATGGAGAGGAAGGGAAGGAGGCCGAGGCAGCTCCAGGAAACGGGCACCTGAAGATGATGAAGATGACTCGACAACAGAAAAGGAAAAACAAAAGTTAAAAAAATAAGTAAATAAGAGGCAGCAGTGACCTTCTCCTCTTCCACTTCTGGTCTCAGAATCTCAACGTGATCACTTTGGAGCAGAGGCCGCGGCCGCCCGCGGCAGCGCCCCCTGCCGACGACGCGCTCTCTGCACCTCCCAACCAAGATCAAGTGTGTTTGCAACAGGGAGGGAAAAAAAAAATTCAGCTCTGCTTGTATCTGAAAAGGACTTCAGGAAGGAAAGTTTGTATGTATTTTCCCTTTTTTATGATTTGTGTTTGTGTACATTTTTAATGATCTTGGGATGAAAAACCAGCCTGCAGGGTGTTCTCTGTATGCTTCTGACTGTACTTGTGTTGTGACCATGTTCATTTACATCTCAGGGAAGGAAAAAAAAAAAACTGTAAAAGAGCAAAATCAACAACAACAGCAAATCTTGCATCAAGCGTTCCTCTTTTTTTTTGTTTGTTTGTACTTAGCTGTACAGTAAGTTTTCTGTTTGTTTGGTAGAGTGGGCTAAGCATCTGCTTATGGTGCCAGAATCCCATCTGCATGCCAGGTTCAAGTCCCACATACCCGTCTTCTAAGCCAGCTCTCTTCTACGGCCTGGGAAAGCATTAGAAAGGGGCCCCAAAGCTCAGACCCTTGCACCTGCATGGGAGAGATGGGAGAATCTCCTGGCTCTCAGCTACAGCTCTTTAGGCCATTTCCAGAAGAACCAGCAGAATGAAGACCTTTCTCTCTGTCTCTCCCTCTGTCTGTAACTCTCTCTCTCAAATAAAAAAATGCCCCCACCTTAAGCCAAAGGATTGTTCTTTTTTTCTTTTTTTGTCTACGATGTTTCTGTTTACTTTTTGCTTTTGGTGTTTGATGGACTTGTGAAACATGTTATCCAACAAGAAACCAGAATTTTATTTTGCTGAGTTCTAAAAAAAAAAGATAAGACATGTAGACCAGGATGTGGGTAGAAGAGGACACTTATCCAGTGTTGTTTGATGTTACTACATCCATTATGGGAAACAATGGAGAGATTTTATCCAAACTAAAAATTTAGCTTTCCTCAGAATATTATAACAAATAATTTTCAAAGCTGGCGGCATGGCTCAATAGGCTAATCGTCTACCTTTTTGCACCAGCACACTGGGTTCTAGTCCCGGTCTGGGCGCCAGATGCTGTCCCGGTTACCCCTCTTCCAGGCCAGCTCTCTGCTATGGCCTGGGAGTGCAGTGGAGTATGGCGCAAGTCCTTGGCACCTGCATGGGAGACCAGGAAAAGCACCTGAATCCTGGCTTCGGTTCAGCCCAATGCACCGGCTGCAGTGCAATGGCAGCGGCTGCCATTGGAGGATGAACCAACGGCAAAAGGAAGACCTTCTCTCTGTCTCTCTCTCACTGTTCACTTTGCCTGTAAAACAAACAAACAAACAAACAAACAAAAAAAACAAATAATTATCAAAGGAATAAAAAATTTTAAATTAAAACTGCTATAGATCCTGCAATCCCTATCCTGGGTATAAATCCAAATAAATGAAATCTCTGTGTAGAGAGAGATGGCACTCCGTGAACCATACAAAAATGCTCACGAGAAGTGCCAATGTAAGTACCCATCAGCAGACAGAGGAGTGAGTATGTGCTATCCATATGAAATATTATATTTCTAGGTTGTTATGTGGCCATGAGGCTTCCTCATAAGTTTATGGAAAAACAAGAATTATAGAAAATAATTTCATATATGGATTTTCATTTATTTATTTAATTTATGGACACACAAGCTGGGGAGAAAGAGAGAGAGAGACAGAGACGGAGAGAGGGAGAGAATCTTTCATGTGCTGGATTGTGTCAAGGCAAAATTCAGGGGCCTGGAATTCCATGGAGGGCTATTGCATGATTAATACGGGCACATGAACGTGGATCATCATCTGATGCTTTGGCAGGCCCAGTAGAAGGGAGCTGAATCAGAAGCAGAGCAGCCAGAACTTGAATGCACATCCCTTTATTCAATGATGCTGTTCCAAAATGGGGCTTAAATCACAGTGCCGCAATGTGGCCTGCCCTGTTACCATTTTTGAATCTATGCACATATTTTGCAGAATGCATGTGTTCCACAGACTCATTTTATCTCAAATTAATTAACTAATTTAGAGATGGGGGAGAGAGAGAAAAGGAGAGGGAGATCAAGAGATTCACACAGAGACAGAGGGACAGAGAGGTCATATCTACTGGTTCATTGTCTTAAGCCTATTCGGTTAGAATTGGGACATTGGCTCCAGGAGCTGAAATCTCAATCTAGGTTTCTCATGAGAGTGGCAGGATTTCAAATACCCGAGTGGTCATTTCTTTGAAGAATTATTTATTTTATTTCAAAGGTAGAGTTATAGAGAAACAAAGGCAGAAACAGAGTGGGCGAGAAAGAGAGAGCGAGCAAGAAACAGAAATAGCAACCATCAGCTGGCTGACCCCACAAATGGCCATAATGGCCACAGCTTGGCTGTTCCAAAGCCGGGAGACAGCACCTCGGGCCTCTATGCAGCGCCGTGCAGAGCTGCTATGCGCTGGCCTCGCAGGCGGCCTGGGCCTTCCCTGCCCAGGGCTGGCTCCTCCCAGCCCCGGCCCCGGCCTCGGCCCCGGAGCACATGCCTGCTGTCCAGTCGCGGGCACCTGCTCAGAGCTCCTCCCAGGAGGGGCAAGGCCAGCCCTCTGCTGAGCAGGAAGAACCTGAGGCACACAGGGCATCAGACTAATCTTGTGCTGGGGAGCCCGCATGGTGGACACTAGAGGGCGCATCTCTGACACACAGAAAGACTTGCTGCTGCTACTTCTCTGCAAGCCCAGCAGAGACCCTGTAGTGGGGATGAGCTGATGCCTGAGGGAATCTGGGTGGCCACAGGAAAGGAACTGGAGTGACTTCCTCGGAATCAGGAAGCTGTTGTGTCCTTGAGGACGCCATGACAGAAGAATGTCGGTTTTCACATTACCAATCTGAATCCTTGTAACTGACTTGAATTTTTAAATGAAGCACATATATTAAGAGGTCATCATTGACACTTGTGCATTTTTGTCAATGTAAAGTTTTCTACCTGGAGAAGTTCAGGGGAGGTGGGAGGAGCAGTGCTCAGGAGGACTCTGAGGGGAGATGACAGGGTGGGCCTGCGTTTAAAAGTGCATTAGAAGTATGTCCCTTTTTTTTATTTTTATGTTTTCTATTTTTGTGCATATTGGTAGGGGTTATCCAGTTTTAATGATTTTGGGATGACCAAACTAGCATTCAATTTGTTTTTGTATGCTTTTTCTGTACTTGTGGTGTGAATTCTTCATTAACATATCAAAGAAAAAAAATCTTTGTAAAATATCTAAAGCAACATCAGAAAACCTTGTGTGAAGCATTCCTTTTTTTTGTATGTACTTAGCTGTACTGTAAGTAGTTGTTTAGTATGAGATAGTTAAAAAGGCCAAAGATAGGGGCCAGCAATGTGGTAGAGTGGGCTAAGTGTCTGCCTGTTGTGCCAGAATCCCATATGGGTACCACGTTGGAGTCCCAGATGCCCCTCTTCTAAACCAGCTCTCTGCTATGGCCTGGAAAAGCAGTAGAACATAGCCCAGATGCTTGGGCCTCTTCACCTGCATGGGAGACCTGCAAGAAACTTCTGGCTCTCAGCTACTGCCATTTAGACCATTTCCTGAGGGAACAGCAGGGGGAACCTTTCTGTTTCTCCCTCTGTCTGTCTATAATTCTACCATCAAATAAATAAATAAAATCCCCTCCACACAAAAGCCAAAGGTTTCCCTTTTTTGTCTATGTAGTTGTCGTTGAGTTTTTTTATTTTTCACATTCTTGACATATGTGTGAAACATTTTATCTTAAAATAACTGGAATTTTATTTTGCTGAGTTGTTCTAAAATAAAAGATAAGATGTGTAGACAAGGATGTGGGAAGAAGTGGACACTTATCCAGTACTGCTGGAATATATGTTACTACAGCCATTGCAGAAAGTGATGGAGAGGTTTTACCAAAAATAAAAATTGAGCTTTCCTCAGAATATTATACAAATAATTATCAAATAGATAAAACAATTTTAAATAAAAACTATTATAAATGCTACAATCCCTATTCTGGGTACAAATGCAAAGGAAATGAAATCCCTGTGTAGAGAGAGATGTCACCCCATGTTTAGTACAGCAATGCTCACTAGTAGTGCCAAGGTATGGAAACAGTTTAAGTACCTATCAGCAGACAGATGAGTATGTGCTATCCATATGAAATATTATATTTCTATATTAAATGATGGATACTTGATAAGCATGAGAATACTTCATAAGCTTTATGGAAAAGTAAGATTCACACAAATGAATTTCATATCTAGATTTTCATTTATTTAAGTATATTTATTTATTGTCACATAGTGATGGGGAGAAAGAAAGAAAAGAGAGAGAGAGAGAAAGAGAGAAAATTTCATCTGCTGCTTCCCTTCCAAAATGGTCGAATTGCTGGGGTCTGTCAAGGCAGAAATCAGGAGCCTGGAATTCCATCCAGAGGGACAGAGAGGTCATATCTGCTGGTTCATGGTCAAAAGCCTTTTAGAAAGAGATGGGACATATAGATTCCAGTAGCTGAAATATCAAACTAGATCGCTCGTGAGAGTGGCAGTGTTTCAACTACCTTCTTTTAAGATTTATTGATTTTATTTGAAAGGCAGAGTTAGAGAGAGACAAATGCAGAGGAGATGGAGAGAGAGAGAGACACAGAGAGAGAGCGCAACCATCAGCTGGCTCACTCCCCAAATAGGTATAAAAGCTCAGAGGCCCAAGTACTTTGCTGGAATGTTTGTTACTACAGCCATTGCAGAAAACGATGGAGAGGTTTTACCCAAAATAAAAATTCATCTTTCCTCTGAATATGATATCAAACAATTCTCAGAGTATAGAGCAATTTTAAATTAAAACTGGTACAGATCCTACAATCCCTCTCCTGGGTATAAATCCAAAGAAACCAAATCTCTTTATAGAGAGAGATGGAACCACATGTATAGTACAGCAATGCTCACTAGTAGTCCCAGTGTATGGAAAGAGTGTAAGTACCCATTGAGAGATGGATGAGTCCGGATGTGTTATCCATTTGAAATAGTATATTTCTATGTGACATTGTATGCATGAGGCTACTTCATAGGTTTATGGAAAAACAGATTCACACAAATTAATTTCCTATGTAGAATTTCACTTCTTTATTTCTTTATTGACACAGCAATGGGGAGAAATGGAGAAAGAGAGAAAGAGAGAGGGAGAGAGAGTGAAGGAGAGAGAGAGAAAATTTTTCATCTACTAGTTCCCTTCCCAAATGGCTGAATGGATGGAGCTTGTCAAGGCAGAAATCAGGAGCTGGTAATTCCATTCAGGGCTCTTTCAAGATTAATACAAGCTCAAAATCTTGGATCATCATCTGATGCTTTGGCGGGCACAGTAGAAGGGAGCTAAAACAGAAGCAGAGCAGTCAGAACTTGAATGTGAATCCCTTTATTCAATGATGCTGTTCTAAATTGCGGCTTAACTCACAGTTGCCATGTGGCCTGCCCAGTTACAATTTTTGAATCAAAGCAGATATTTTGCATAATGCATGTGTTCCACAGGCTCATTTTAACTCAAATTAATTAACTAATTTAGAGACCAGGGGAGAGAGACTGAGAGAGAAGGAGAGGGAGATCAAATGATGCACACATAGGCAGAGGGATGGAGAGGTCATATCTGCTGGTTCATTATCTTAAGCCTCTTCAGTTAGAGTTGGGACATTGACTCCAGGAGCTGAAATCTCAATCTAGGTTTCTCATGAGAGTGGCAGGGTTTCAACTACCCGAGTGTTCATTTCTTTGAAGAATTATTTATTTTATTTGAAAGGCAGAGTTACAGAGAGACAAAGGCAGAAACAGAGAGAGACAGAGAGAGAGAGAGAGAGAGAGAGAGGGAAGGAGGGAGGGAGAGAAACCAACCATCAGCTGGCTCACTCCCCAAATGGCCATAATGGCCACAGCTTGGATGATCCAAAGCCAGGAGACAGGAGCTTCTTCTGGATCTCCCATGAGGGTTCAGAGGCCCAAGTCCTTGGGCCATCCTCTGCTACTTTCTCAGGTGAACAAGCAGGGAGCTGGTTCAGAAGTGGAGCAGCTGGGACTCAGGCAGTGGCTATACCTGCTATGCCACAGCGCTGAAATGGAGTTGACACTTTTGTACCCCAGGATGTTCACCAGCATAAAGTTGTAATCAGGGTCAGGTGGAACTAGAAGCCAGGCACCCTGAAATGGTCTGTAGGTGTCTAATCTCCTGGTTTAACTGCTAGGTGAGATTTGGGACCCATAAAGTCTTTGAAGTTCCCTTGAGTTCACAGAAACACACACACAGGAGTGACACCATGCAAGACCAACAGCACTAAGGTATGATGACGGCCCAGGTGTCCTCAGCTAAACTGTGGGTGCTGAGCACCTTCTACAGAATGTCCTGAGCTTCCAGGGTGACTAGGGAGATTGAGGTTGGGTCAGCTCCCCATGCAGCTGGAATTTTTCTGCAGAGAAATCCATGACTGATGAGATTTAAACACCCTCAGGTGGTGACCAATGAAGTTGTAACCAGACACCCTCAGATGATATCTCACTTATTCTAATTTGGCACATTGAAATGCCTTTTTCACTTTCTATATACCTTGAATATTAGGACTTACATTGCAACTTGTCACAATTGATTATTTTGATATGGTCATTACTGAGCAGCTAGGATTTCCTAGCTTGTGTAGATAAAATTTAATCTTGTTGATTATTTGATTCTCTTCATTTGGAAGACTTTTCTAAACATGGGTATAGGCTGTTTGATTCTGCAGCATGAGATCTAGGCAGGGCCTGAATAACACTTTTGAGTGGTGATTGGGCTGGAAATGAAATGGGGACCAGTGCCTATCTTTCAGTCTGTGTGCCCTCTAGAACTGTGTGCCTGCAGTGGACACAATGATAGGACCTTACATCAGGGTCACATCAACACCACAAATGAAAACTTAAGCATGACTGGTGATCCACAGGAGAATGGAATTCCTCTCTCCAATAGGCATGAGCACCACCCTGAGGAGGGGCTTTAAAAGGCAGATGCAGCACATCTTTGAATACCTTGTTTCTACTTGTGGTTGTGTGATTTTCTTTTAAGATTTTATTTATTTTACTTGGGAGGTAGAGTTTGAGACAGTAAGAGGGAGAGACAGAGAGAAATGTCTTCCCTACGTTGGTTCACTTCGCAAATGGCTGCAATAGCTAGAGCTGCACCAATCTGAAGCCAGGAGACAGGCACCTCTTTCTGGTCTTCCAAATGAGGGCAGAGGCCCAAGTATCCAGGCCATCCTCCACTGCTTTCCCAGGCCACAGCAGAGAGCTGGATTGGAAGTGGAGAGGCTGGGGCTAGAATCAGCGCCCATATGTGAAGCCTGTGCTGCAGGCAGAGGATTAACCTACTGCACCACTGTGCTGGGCCTGGCTGTGTGATTTTCATCATTTAGCATTGGAGCATGGGTGTGTCATGGTTGGCCATTCCCTAACACCATGGCTGATCTCTACTCAGGTTTGCAGTTTTAGGCAACATTTTGAGCTGCACACACAGAATTTTCCACATGAGGCTGCCCTTCTCACCTCATGGAACTTACAATTTAGACAAGGCAGGCTAGAAAATAAATCTTTCTAAAAACATGGGGCCGGCATTTTGGTGTAATGGGATGCCACCATCCCATTAGGGCACTGGTTCACATCCTGTCTGTTCCACTTCTGATCCAGAACCCTACTAATGAGCCAGGGTAAGCAGTGAAGGATGGCACATGTACTTGGACCTCTGCGCCCACGTGGGAAACTCAGATAACTCTCCTGGCTCCTGACTTCTGCCTGAACCATCACAGGTAATGGCAGCCATTTGGGAGTGAACCAGCAGAATGAAGACATCTCGCCAACTCTCCCACTCTCTGTCTGTAACTCTTTTTCAAATAAACAAAAATAAATATTTCAAAATAAAGAAATGGCAGGTATGAAATGCATTATTTCATAAAGAAGCTTTTTTTTCCATTCACTCTTCATTGCAGAAGGTCAGAGTTCATGCATTGTGATGGTGCAGCCTGTAAGAACTGAAAATACTGAGAAAGCTCTCCAGGCATAAAATTCTCCATGCAGTGAATGAGATTTTGTCTGGTATTTACTTTACAAGGAGAAAGGTGTGGGTGGCCACATGGCCCAACCACCAGTGTCAAGTTCCACCCCCTTCCTAATGGGATTCCCTGTTCCTACTTCCCTCCCTGCCCCTGGGCAAAGTTTTAAAAGGACCTGTTTCTGAACATGTCTCTCTCTTTCTCTCTCCATTACTCTCACCAGGACCATCTGCATCCCTATCCACGTCTCCACCTGCTGACCTCTGTCTCTGTCTATCCCTTATGCTTTCATACTGCCTCTTTTCCTTCATTGCCCCTTCCCTCCCGCCTGTCAGGTTTCCCCCAATAAACTCTTTCTGTAAAAAAAGAAAGAGAGAGAGAGAGAGGAAATCTATAGGAGAGAGAGAAGGCTGCCACAACAACAAAAAAGAAAGTTCTGAGCCTGCATGGAGGGTGACTGTGTCAGAGTGGAAATAAAATGTCAGACTACTGTGGGACTCTCAAGTCCTGAATGTGTGTTTTTAACCATATCTTGAGAACAATAACTTTCCTGTAAGGAAAACAAGCATTTTTACATATTTACAGACCTAAATGTAGTCTCCATCAAAAATCATCAAAATAAGCTGCCTAGACATATATGAAACTGTGAAGTAATTTTATTAAACACTCAGGGAGCTGAGAAATGTATCTGAGTACAAATATATTAAACCTCATAACACTTAAGGAGTAATAGCTGCCAGACTTAAGGACTGACAAAATTCAAAAGCAAAAATTTCCCTATTTGGTATCAGCAAAGTGCCTTCACATGTGTTTTTCCGGAAAAGACGTATGAACATCAAACCAGCATCTGAAAAGGGATTAACATCACTCACTATCTGGGAGAGGCAAATTAGAACTATAGAAAGAGTTTGTCACACTTTTAAAACAGATGCCTCTTTATTTATTTTTATTGGCTTACTTTACTTTTTTTTCACTTTTATTTAATGAATATAAACTTCCAAAGTAAAAAGACACATTAGTTTATTTAAGTGTCGGGAGAGAGAGAGAGAGAGAGAGAGAGAGAGAGGGAGAAACAGAGCAGGCAGAATGAGCAAGTTAGAGAGAGACAGCTGGAGGTTTTCCACATAATCACTCATTCCTTGAAGTTCCTGCCCCAGCTGTGGCTGGGTTGGGCAGAAGTGGGAGCCAGGGATTCTTCAGGGATGCATGCATGGCAGGGATCCAGGATTTGACTAGCGTCAGCTGCCTTGCAGATGCATTCCCAGGGAGCTTGATTGGAAGGGGAGTGTCCGGGACTCCAACAGGCCCACTGCAGTGGATTGGGGCATCGCAATCCACAGCCTCACCTGCTGCATCATGAATCTCACCCCAGGTGTTATTTTGAAATGTCAAAGAGTGCTATAAATCGCCATCTTTGCATTGTTGTGGCGTCCAGCTCCCCACTCATCCACCGCCTTTGCTGCTGTGGAATCCCGCAGCTTGGGCCCCAGTCTCTGCACTCTCGCCATGTCAAACCTGAGCAGCCTGGCCTGACTCCCGCTCCCAGATCACCACTAAGGACTTACAGAGAACAAGGACGTCCTGGATGAGGCTGGGAACCGAAGAGATGCCCCTTCCAAATGGGAGCGCTCATGAGGACAATGGGGAGTAGGAGGCGCACGAGGTGGTAGAGGAAGAAGGTGGAGAGGAGGAGTTCGTGGAGGAAGAGGGGCATGGAGAGGAAGAGGATGGAGACTTAGGTGAGGAGGCCGAGGCAGCTCCAGGAAACGGGCACTTGAAGATAATAAAGATGACTCGACAGCAGAAATGGAAAAATAAAATATAAAAATTAAGTAAATAAAAGGCAGCAGTGACCTAGTCCTCTTCCACTTCTGGTCTCAGAATCTCAACGTGATCACTTTGGAGCAGAGGCCGCGGCCGCCCGCGGCAGCGCCCCCTGCCGACGATGCGCTCTCTGCACCTCCCAACCAAGATCAAGTGTGTTTGCAATAGGGTAGGGAAAAAAAAATCAGCTCTGCTTTTATCTGAAAAGTACTTCAGGAAGGATAGTTTGTATGTATTTTCCCTTTTTTACGATTTCTATTTGTGTACATTTTTAATGATCTTGGGATGAAAAACCAGCCTGCAGGGTGTTCTCTGTATGCTTCTGACTGTACTTGTGTTGTGACCATGTTCATTTACATCTCAGGGGAGGAAAAAAAAACTGTAAAAGAGCAAAATCAACAACAACAGAAAATCTTGCATCAAGCGTTCCTCTTCATTTGTTTGTTTGTTTGTACTTAGCTGTACAGTAAGGTTTTGGTTTGTTTGGCAGAGTGGGCTAAGGATCTGCTTGTGGTGCCAGAATCCCATATGCATGCCAGGTTCGAGTCCCACATACCCCTCTTCTAAGCCAGCTCTCTGCTATGGCCTGGGAAAGCATTAGAAAGGAGCCCCAAAGCTCAGACACTTGCAGTTGCATGGGAGAGATGGGAGAAACTCCTGGCTCTCAGCTACAGCTCTTTAGGCCATTTCCAGAGGAACCAGCAGAATGAAGACCTTTCTCTCTGTCTCTCCCTCTGTCTGTAACTCTCTCTCAAATAAAAAAAAATGCCTCCACCATAAGCCAAAGGATTGTTCTTTTTTTCCTTTTTTGTCTATGAAGTTTCTGTTTACTTTTTGCTTTTGGTGTTTGATGGACTTGTGAACCATGTTATCCAACAAGAAACCAGAATTTTATTTTGCTGAGTTGTTCTTAAAAAAAAGATAAGACATGCAGGTTGCATGTGTCCAGGAATGTATCCATTTCTGATAGGTTTCCCTGTTTGCTGGCATACAAGTCCTTGTAGTAATTTCTGATGATTCTTTTTATTTCTGTGGTGTCTGTTGTTACGTTTCCTTTTTCATCTCTGATTTTATTGATTTGGGTCTTTTCTCTTCTTTTTTTAGTTAGTTGGGCCAATGGGGTGTCAATTTTGTTTATTTTTTCAAAAAAACCAGCTCCTCGTTAGGCTGATTTTTTGTAATGTTTTTCTTGATTCAATCCTGTTGATTTCTTCTCTGATTTTAATTATTTCTCTTCTACTAGATTTGGGTTTGGTGTGCTGTAGGTTTTCTAGATCCTTGAGGTGAATTGAAAGCTCATCTATTTGGTGCCTTTCCAATTTCTTGATGTAGGCACCTATTGATATAAACTTTCCTCTTAACACTGCTTTTTCTGCGTCCCATAAGTTTTGGTATGTTGTGCTGTTATCCTCATTTACTTGCAGAAAGTTTTTGATTTCTCTTTTGATTTTTCTATGACCCATTGTTCATTCAGGAGCATGTTGTTCAATCTCCATGTGTTTGCATATGCTCTAGGGATTCCTGAGTTGCTAATTTCCAGATTCATTCTGCTGTGGTCTGAGAAGCTGCATGGTATGATTCTAATTCTTTTAAATTTGCTGAGACTTGCTTTATGGCCTAGTATGTGGTCAATCCTAGAGAAGGTTCCATGTACTGCTGAGAAGAATGTAAAATCTTTAGCTGTAGGATTGAAAGTTCTGTATATATCTGTTAGATCCATTTGGGCTATAGTGTCGTTTAAATCTACTGTATCCTTGTTGATCTTCTGTCCTGTTGATCTGTCTATTTCTGAGAGTGGAGTATTGAAGTCCCCCAGTACTATTGTATTGGGGTCTAAGTCTCCCTTTAAGTCCGTTAACAAATCTTTTAGATAAACAGGTGCCCTGTAGTTAGGTGCATATACATTGATAATTGTTATATCTTCCTGTTGAATTGATCCCTTAATCATTATGTAGTGTCCCTCTTTGTCTCTCTTAACGGTTTTTGTGGTAAAGTTTATGGTGTCTGAAATTAAGATGGCTACGCCTGCTCTTTTTTCATTTCTGTTGGCATGGTATATCTTTTTCCAGCCTTTCACTTTCAGTCTGTATGGATCTTTGTTGGAAAGATGAGTTTCTTGTAAGCAGCAAATAGATGGGTTTTGTTCCTTAACCCAATCAGCCAATCGGTGTCTTTTAAGTGGACAGTTCAGGCCATTCACGTTCAATGTGACTAATGATAAGTGGTAACTTTGCCCTGCCATTTGCCAAAGATAAGTTCTAATATATGCTTAACTCGCAGTGCTGACAAGTGGCCTACTCAGTTACAATTTTTGAATCAAAGCAGATGTTTTAAATAATGCATGTGTTCCACAGACTCATTTTAACTCTCATTAATTAACTAATTTAGAGACCAGGGCAGAGAGAGAGAGAGAAATAGAGGGAGATCAAAAGATGCACACAGAGGCTGAGGGATGGAGATGTCACATCTGCTGGTTCATTGTCTTAAGCCTCTTCAGTTAGAGTTGGGACATTGACTTCAGGAGCTGAAATCTCAATCTAGGTTTCTCAGGAGAGTGGCAGGGTTTCAACTACCTGAGTGTTCATTTCTTTGAAGAATTATTTATTTTCTTTGAAAGGTAGGGCTACAGAGAGACAAAGGCAGAAACAGAGAGAGACAGAGAGAGTGAGAGACAAAGAAGGAGGGAGAGAGAGAGATCAACCATCAGCTGGCTCACTCCCCAAATGGCCATAATGGCCACAGCTTGGCTGATCTGAAGCCGGGAGACAGGAACTACTTCTGGGTCTCCCATGAGGGTTCAGAGGCCCAAGTACTTGGGCCATCCTCTGCTGCTTTCCAGGGGAACAAGCAGGGACCTGGTTCAGAAGTGGAGCAGCTGGGACTCAGGCAGTGACCTAGTCCTCTTCCACTCTGGTCTCAGAATCTCAATGTGATCACTTTGGAGCAGAGGCCGCCGCCGCCCGCGGAGGCGCCCCCTGCTGAAGACGCACTCTCTGCACCTCCCAACCAAGATCAAGTGTGTTTGCAACAGGGAGGGAAAAAAAATTCAGCTATGCTTGTGTCTGAAAAGGACTTCAGAAAGGAAAGTTCCTTTGTATTTTTACTTTTTTTACGATTTGTATTTTTGTTCATATTGGTAGGGAGCAGTCATTTTTAATGATCTTGGGATGAAAAACCAGCCTGCAGGGTGTTCTCTGTATGCTTCTGACTGTACTTGTGTTGTGACCATGTTCATTTACTTAGCTGTACAGTAAGTTTTCTGTTTCTTTGGGAGAGTGGTCTAAGCATCTGCTTGTGGTGCCAGAATTCCATATGCATGCCAGGTTCTAGTCCAACATACCCCTCTTCTAAGCCAGCTCTCTGCTACGGCCTTGGAAAGCATTAGAAAGGGGCCACAAAGCTCAGACCCTTGCACCTGCATAGGAGAGATGGGAGAAACTCCTGGCTCTCAGCTACAGCTCTTTCGGCCATTTCCAGAGGAACCAGCAGAATGAAGACCTTTATCTCTGTTTCTCCCTCTGTCTGTAACTATCTTTCAAGTAAAAAAAAATGCCCCCTCCATAAGCAAAAGGATTGTTCTTTTTTCTTTTTTTGTCTATGAAGTTTCTGTTTACTTTTTGCTTTTGGTGTTTGATGGACTTGTGAACCATGTTATCCAACAATAAACTAGAATTTTATTTTGCTGTTGTTCTAAATAAAGATAAGACATGTAGACAAGGATGTGGGTAGAAGAGGACACTTATCCAGTGTTGCTGGAGTATATGTTACTACATCCATTATGGAAAACAATGGAGAGGTTTATCCAAACTAAAAATTGAGCTTTCCTCAGAATATTATAACAAATAATTATCAAAGGAATAAAGCCATTTTAAATTAAAACTGCTATAGATCTGCAATCCCTATCCTGGGTATAAATCCAAATGAATGAAATCTCTGTGTAGAGAGAGAAGGCACCGCATGAATAATTGTACAGCAATGCTGACTTGTAGTGCCAATGTATGGAAACAGTGTAAGTACCCATCGGCAGACAGATGAGTGAGTATGTGCTATCCATATGAAATGTTATGTTTCTAGGTTGCTATGTGGGCATGAGGCCTCCTCATAAGTTTGTGGAAAAACAAGATTTACACAAATTAATTTCATATATAGAATTTCATTTGTCTATTTATTTTTTGATACATAGTGATGAGATGAAAGGAAGACAGAGAGAGAGAGGGAGAGAGAGAAAATCTTTCATCTGCTGGCTCCCTTCCAAATGGCTGAATGGCTGGGGCTTGTCAAGGCAGAAGTCAGGAGCCTGGAATTCCATGGAGGGTGATTACATGATTAATACGGGCGAATGAACTTGGATCATCATCTGATGCTTTGGCAGGCATAGTAGAAGGGAGCTGAATCAGAAGCAGAGCAGCCAGAACTTGAATGCACATCCCTTTATTCAATGATGCTGTTCCAAAATGCGGCTTAAATCATAGTGCAGTGAGAGACAGTGAGCCAGAGAGAAATTTCTTCCTTTTCCATTGGTTCAACCACCAAATGGCCTCTATGCCAGCATGCTGGGGTCGGACCCTGAGCTGATCCAGAGCAAGGAGCTTCCTCCTGGTCTCCCATGCAGGTGCAGGGACCCGGGACTTGGGCCATCCTCCACTACCTTCCCAGTCCACAGCAGAGTGCTGGACTGGAAGAGGAGCAACCGGGACAGAATCCAGAGCCCCAACTGGGACTAGAACCTGGGGTGCTGGCACTACAGGCTGAGGATTAGCCAAGTGAGCCAGGGCTCCAGCCCTAACCAGGTTTTAAAAAACACCTTCAGGTGGTGACTGATGAGATTGTAACCAGACATTGTAACCTGATGATGGATTGTCCTATCCATAGAAATATTATATTTCCAGGAGTAAGGAGATTCTTCTGGGGCTCCCACATGGGTGCAGGGGCCCAAGGACTTTTGCCATTTTCTAATGCTTTCCCAGGTCACAACAGAGAGCTGGAAAAGTATTGGAGCAGCCAAGAGTTGAACCAGCATGCATATGGGATGCTGGTGCTTCAGGCCAGGGTGTTAACCTGCTGAGCCACAGTGCCAGGCCTGGAGTGATAAGGTGTGAAACAAAGACCTTCAGGTGGTGACTGATGAGATTGTACCCTACACCCTCAGGTGATCTCACTTAATCTAATTTGGCACAATGGAATTCCTTTTTTCACTTTTCACATACCTTTGAATATTAACATTTATATTGTGATACACTTGATTATTTTGATATTGTCATTGCTGAACCACTAGGATTTCTTAGCTTGTGTCTATAAAATTTAATCCTATTGATTATTCTCTTTATACGGAAAACAGTTCCTTTTATCTCGTTCTTTCTTTTACTGATTTCTTTACTCAGTTGAAAGGCAAACATACATGGAGGCAGAGGCAGAGAGAGAAAGTTCTTCCATCTGATGGTGCACTCCCCATATGGCTACAATGGCAGGAGCTGTGCCAATCCAAAGCCAGGAGCCAGGAGCCTCCTGCTGGTCTCCCACTTGGGTGCAGGGGCCCAAGGACCTGGGCCATCCTCCACTTCTCTGCCAGACCACAGCAGAGAGCTGGATAGGAAGTGGAGTAGCTGGGACAGGAACCGGCATCCATATGGCATGCCAGCACTTCAGGTGGCAGCTTTACTGGCTATGCCACAGCACCAGATCCAAGTGGAAAACTGTTCTAGAAATGTCAACATGCAGCTTGTTTGATTCTGCAGCTGGAAATCTAGGCAGGGTCTTATTGGCACATTTGGGTGGTAATTGGGCTGGAAGAGCTGGGGTCCAGTCCTCTGCCTTTTGTCCCAGTGTCCTCTCACACTGTATTTCTGCATTGCACACCAAAATGGATGTTACATCTGCGTCAGACCACCACCACCACTACAGGTGAAAACTGATCTGTGAACTGTTGATTGACAAGATAAAGGAATTCCTCCCTCCAATAGGCATGAGCCCCACACTCAGGAGGGGCTTTAAAAGGCAGATGGAGCAGGGCTATCCTCCCTCTCTGCACACTTGAGCCTGGAACCTTGAACTTCAGGATGGCACAGGAAAGTGCAGACCAGGAAGCTCTTGGGCTCTCAGTTGAGCTGCCCTCTTCCCCACAAAGGTCTTTTAAAGATGGGGGCACAGATGAAGAGGAGCAACCACCACAAGGACAAGGTGAGACACTGTTTTCTGATTTCCCTGAGAGCTGCCTGCAAAGGCAAGGTAGGTCCTTGGGATGTCAGGGTGAGTGCGGAAGGTGGTTTGGAACCTGGCAACTAGTCTGTGTGTGTGTGTGATGGAGGGTTTCATTTCGAAGTTGGAAATGGGAAATAGCTGGTAGGCTCAGGGGCCTATTGAGATATGTGGCAGCAATGAACCTATGGAACTCTAATGTGCTCATTTTCCTTTGATCCTGGCTTAACTGGCTCAGCCAACAGGATGCCAGAAACTTGAAATCTGAGACAAAATGGGGGCCGGGAGGATAAAATGCATACATGGTATTAGTTTTTCATTCTCATGACAAATATCTGAGACATGTTACTAAAGAAGGAACGTTTCTTTCAAACCACATTTTGGAAATTCACAAGAAAAGTCTTCATGTCCCTAATAGTTCATGACCCGAATGCTCTGGCATTTTATGAGGGTAGGGGAGGATTCAGAAGGAGTATGGAGGAAAACTCACATGACAATCCAATCTGTCAGGGAGCTTGCTGTGCACGTGATCTCTCCTTATTCAGACACCAAGATTCCAACAGCCGGGCTCCTACTTACCAACATCACCCAGTCTGAACATTTTCCACGTCTCAGGTTATTCCCCACCCGGATACATTTCTATTTTCATTAGCTTCCCCTTAATACTTTTTATTAAAGAGATTTATTTATTTATCTGAAAGAGGTACACAGAAGGAGAAGGAGAAGCAGAGTTTGAGAGAGATCTTCCATGTGCTGGTTCACTCCCGAATTGGCAGCAACAGCCAGAGCTGTGCTGGTCTGTAACCAGGAGCCAGGAGCTTCTTCAACAGCTCCTTGAAGGGGGCAGGGGCGCAAGAACTTGAGCTATCTTCCACTGCTTTCCCAGGCCATAGCAGAGAGCTGGATTGGAAGTGGAGCAGCTGGGACTCGAACCAGTTCTGTAATGGGATGGCAGCACTGCAGACCGTGGGTTTTCTTACTATGCCACAGAGCTGGCCCCTTCCCCTTAATACTTGAAATACTAAGTTCGATTTTGTAGACAAAGAGATTCACAAACAACCTTTGGAGGACACAAATTTTATACACGTGGGGAATTTTTATTTTATTTCGTGGGGAAACTCAGTCATACGTACTCTCTTTTGATGTAGGATCCAAGCCCAGTCCACATGAGGAGAAGTCCCAGGAAAGGAAGCTCAGAGGCAGAAGCAGCGTTGCCAGAGCAGGTAAGTTCAGACTCACCCGGAGCGAGAAGGTCATAGGGTGCTGTGGCACAGTCTTCTCTGGGAGACAGGGGCCCTGAGACCAGATGTGTCAGCAGCACCTCAGAGATGCTGGGGTACGGGGACCAGAGGGGAAGGGAGCGCTGGTGGGAGGCGCTGCTCCCTGTGTCCTGGGTAGACCTGGGCTGTGGCTGTGCCTTTGGAGGCAGGCACTCCAACTCCCTGTGTTTTGCAGAATCAGAGTCCAGCTGTGACGGGGTTAGCTCCAGGAAGAGGACAATCAGTTCTGAGGACAGCAGCCACACGGGGACAGGTAGCATCGTGCTTTCTCTGCCTAGAGGGTCAGGACCAGGGAGCTTATCCAAGGTTGGGAAGGGAGGGATTGTCAGAGATTGAGAGCAGTTTCGAGATCCCAAGAGCATGTGAGGGGGAGGGTGGGTGCTGCCTGGGTTCCTGCTGGAGTCCATTGTGGGGAAGGAAGTGCAGGATTCGGTGGGGTTCACGTGAAGGGGGCAGGACTTAGGTTTTAGGGCCCAAGGAGCTGTGCTGAGTGTCTCCCGTGTGTCTCTGCAGGCAGCTGTGTGCAAGAGCTCAGCGTGACTTTGCAAAAGAAAGCAAAACCTTCGGACGATGGAAATGACAGAGGAATTCAGGAGGCGCATGCGGAACCTCGCAGGGGATCCTCCAGGGCCCGCTCTGGGCACAAGAGGAGGCGCAGGTCCAGGTCCCCAGCAGACCACCCACCGCCCCTTCGGAAGAGCCTGGTGACCTCCCTGCGCTCTCTGTCTGAGGCCATTTATGAAGATTTAGCCCGGGTGCAGGCGCAGCAGGCGCAGTTCCCGCTGACCCAGGAGCAGCTGTTTGCGCTGGCACAGCTCCGCGGGCCTCTATGCAGCGCCATGCAGAGCTGCTATGCGCTGGCCTCGCAGGCAGCCTGGGCCTTCCCTGCCGAGGGCTGGCTCCTCCCGGCCCAAGCCCCGGCCTCCGCCCGGGCCCCGGCCCCGGCCCCGGCCCTGGCCCCGGCCCCGGAGCACATGCCTGCTGTCCAGTCGCGGGCACCTGCTCAGAGCTCCTCCCAGGAGGGGGAAGGCCAGCCCTCTGCTGAGCAGGAAGAACCTGAGGCACACAGGGCATCAGACTAATCTTGTGCTGGGGAGCCCGCATGGTGGACACTAGAGGGCGCATCTCTGACACACAGAAAGACTTGCTGCTGCTACTTCTCTGCAAGCCCAGCAGAGACCCTGTAGTCGGGATGAGCTGATGCCTGAGGGAATCTGGGTGGCCATAGGAAAGGAACTCGAGCGACTTCCTTGGAATCAGGAACCTGTTCTTTCCTTGACAGAAGAATGTCGGTTTTCACATTACCAATCTGGATCCTTCTAACTGACTTGAAGTTTTAAATGAAGCACATATTAAGAGGTCATCATTGACACTTGTGCATTTTTGTCAATGTAAAGTTTTCTACCTGGAAAAGTTCTGGGGAGGTGGCAGGAGCAGTGCCCAGGAGGACTCTGAGGGGAGATGACAGGGTGGGTCTGTGTGAGACAGGGCCTCAGAACGAGTGGGTGTCTGAGGGTGGGCAGAGACGGTACCCAGACGTCTGAAACCAGTGTTGATCAAGCGTGGACAGTTTCTTGCCCCACCGGAATTTGACGCTGTGACTGTGTGATTTTATTCTGCTGAAACCACTTTCAATTTATAACATAAGTTTCAGATGTTCGAGATGAATAAGGATGTGTTATCTTCATAAAATTAGTTTCGTGTATTTATATGAACATGAGTACATGAATGTTATTCTAAATCTTAATAAAAACGAATTGAAGACCAATTGAATTTAATAGAAGTTTTATTTCTTTAAATGAATGAATTCTTTCTTTATTGTGACTTAGTAATGGTGACAGAGGGAGAGGCAAAAAGAGAGTGAGAAATTTCCTCATCTGGTTCTCTTTGCAAATGGCTGAGTGGCTGGGGCTGTTCAAGGCAAAAACTAGCAGCCTGGAACTCCAACAGATTTCTCACACGTGTGTCAGTGTACCAGGACTTGGATCTTCACCCATGGCTTTGGCAGGCACATTAGCAGGGATCTAGATCAGAAGCAGAGCAGCCAGGATGTGAACCCACAGCTCTATAGACTATGCTGCCGTGCCAAATAGTGGCTTAACCTACATAGCTACAATTTGGCTAGTTCTGTGTCAATTTTTGAACCCATGCTGAGATCAGTAAATAGCACAGGGTATTTATTATTTACAGAGAGAAGTCGAGACAGATAGAGAGAGGTCTTCCATCCACTGGTTCCCTCCCCAGTTGGCCTCAATGGCCTGAGCCGCACCTGTCAGAGGCTAGGTGTGAGGAGCTTCTTCCAGGTCTCCCACACGGAAGCAGGGGCCCAAGGACTTGGTCCATCTTTGGCTGTTTTCCCTGGTCACAGCAGAGAGTTGAAGAAGAATTGGAGCAGCCAGGTCTCGAACCAGCGCCCATATGGGATGCTGGTTCTTCTCAGGCCATGGTGTTAATCTTCTGAGCAACAGCACCAGGCCTGCACTGATTAGGTTTTTTTGTTTGTTTTTTGACAGAGTTAGACAGTGAGAGAGAGAGAGACAGAGAGAAAGGTCTTCCTTTAACATTGGTTCACCCCCTAAATGACCGCTATGTCCAGCACACTGGGGCTGGCATGCTGCACTGCTCTGAAGCCAGAAGCCGAGTTCTTCCTCCTGGTCTCCCATGTGGGTGCAGGACACAAGACTTGGGCCATTCTCCGCTGCCTTGCCGGGACACAGAGGAGAGTTGAACTGGAAGAGGAGCAACTGGGACAGAATACGGAGCCACAATCAGGACTAGAACCCGGGGTTCCAGCGCCACAGGCAGAGGATTAGCCAAGTGAGCTAAGGCGCCAGTCCTGATTAGGTTTTAAACAGCTTCAGGCAGGCACTGAGGGGATTGTACCCAGACACCCTCAGGTGATCTCACTTAATCTATTTGGCACAATGGAATGCCTTTTTTCACTTTTCACATACCTTTGAATATTAACATTTATGTTGTGAACCTGACACAATTGATTATTTTGATATTGTCATTGCTGAATGGCTAGGATTTCTTAGCTTGTGTCTATAAAATTGAATCCTATTGATTACTCTCTTCATATGGAAAACATTTCCTTTTATCTCTTTCTTTCTTTTCCTGATTTCTTTACTCAGTTGAAAGGCAAACCTACGTGGAGGCAGAGGCAGAGAAAGTTCTTCCATCTGATGGTGCACTCCCCATATGGCTACAATGGCAGGAGCTGAGCCAATCTGAAGCCAGGAGCCAGGAGCCTCCTGCTGGTCTCCCACTTGGGTGCAGGGGCCCAAGGACCTGGGCCATCCTCCACTTCTCTGCCAGACCACAGCAGAGAGCTGGATAGGAAGTGGAGTAGCTGGGACAGGAACCGGCATCCATATGGCATGCCAGCACTTCAGGTGGCAGCTTTACTGGCTATGCCACAGCACCGGATCCAAGTGGAAAACTGTTCTAGAAATGTTAACATGCAGCTTGTTTGATTCTGCAGCTGGAAATCTAGGCAGGGTCTTATTGGCACATTTGGGTGGTAATTGGGCTGGAAGAGATGGGGTCCAGTCCCCTGCCTTTTGTCCCAGTGTCCTCTCACACTGTATTTCTGCATTGGACACTAAAAACGGACCTTACATCCGTGTCACACCACCATCACCACCACAGGTGAAAACTGATGCTTGCACTGGTGATTGACAGGAGAAAGGAATTCCTCCCTCCAATAGGCATGAGCCCCGCCCTCAGGAGGGGCTTTAAAAGGCAGATGGAGCAGGGCTATCCTCCCTCTCTGCACACTTGAGCCTGGAACCTTGAACTTCAGGATGGCACAGGAAAGTGCAGACCAGGAAGCTCTTGGGCTCTCAGTTGAGCTGCCCTCTTCCCCACAAAGGTCTTTTAAAGATGGGGGCACTGATGAAGAGGAGAAACCACCACAAGGACAAGGTGAGACACTGTTTTCTGATTTCCCTGAGAGCTGCCTGCAAAGGCAAGGTAGGTCCTTGGGATGTCAGGGTGAGTGCGGAAAGTGGTTTGGAACCTGGCAGCTGGTCTGTGTGTGTGATGGAGGGTTTCATTTCGAAGTGGGAAATGGGAAGTAGCTGGTAGCTCCAGGGGCCTATTGAGAAATGTGGCAGCAATGAACCTATGGAACTCTAATGTGCTCATTTTCCTTTGATCCTGGCTTAACTGGCTCAGCCAACAGGATGCCAGAAACTTGAAATCTGAGACAAAATGGGGGCCGGTGGGATCAAATGCATACATGTTATTAGTTTTTCATTCTCATGACAAATATCTGAGACATGTCACTAAAGAAGGAACGTTTCTTTCAAACCACAAGAAAAGTCTTCATGTCCCTAATAGTTCATGACCCGAATGCTCTGGCATTTTATGAGGGTAGGGGAGGATTCAGAAGGAGTATGGAGGAAAACTCACATGACAACCCAATCTGTCAGGGAGCTTGCTGTGCACGTGATCTCTCCTTATTCAGATACCAAGATTTCAACAGCCGGGCTCCCCCTTCCCATCACCCAGTCTAAACATTGTCCACGACTCAGGTTATTCCCCACCCTTGATCCATTTCTATTTTCATTAGTTTCCCCTTAATACTTTTTATTAAAGAGATTTATTCATTTATCTGAAAGAGGTACACAGAAGGAGAAGCAGAGTTTGAGAGAGATCTTCCATCTGCTGGTTCACTCCCAATTGGCAGCAACAGCCAAAACTGCGCTGGTCTATAACCAGGAGCCAGGAGCTTCTTCCACATCCCTTCAATGGTGCAGGAGCTCAAGAACTTGAGCTATCTTCCCCTGCTTTCCCAGGCCATAGCAGAGAGCTGGATTGGAAGTGGAGCAGCTGGGACTCGAACCAGTTCTGTAATGGGATGGCAGCACTGCAGACCGTGGGTTTTCCTACTATGCCACAGAGCTGGCCCCTTCCCCTTAATACTTGAAAAACTAAGTTCGATTTTGTAGACAAAGAGATTCACAAACAACCTTTGGAGGACACAAATTTTATACACGTGGGGAATTTTTATTTTATTTCGTGGGGAAACTCAGGCATACGTACTCTCTTTTGATGTAGGATCCAAGCCCAGTCCACATGAGGAGAAGTCCCAGGAAAGGAAGCTCAGAGGCAGAAGCAGCGTTGCCAGGGCAGGTAAGTTCAGACTCACCCGGAGCGAGAAGGTCATAGGGTGCTGTGGCACAGTCTTCTCTGGGAGACAGGGGCCCTGAGACCAGATGGGTCAGCAGCACCTCAGAGATGCTGGGGTACGGGGACCAGAGGGGAAGGGAGCGCTGGTGGGAGGCGCTGCTCCCTGTGTCCTGGGTAGACCTGGGCTGTGGCTGTGCCTTTGGAGGCAGGCACTCCAACTCCCTGTGTTTTGCAGAATCAGAGTCCAGCTGTGACGGGGTGAGCTCCAGGAAGAGGACAATCAGTTCTGAGGACAGCAGCCACACGGGGACAGGTAGCATCGTGCTTTCTCTCCCTAGAGGGTCAGGACCAGGGAGCTTATCCAAGGTTGGGAAGGGAGGGGTTGTCAGAGATTGAGAGCAGTTTCGAGATCCCAAGAGCGTGTGAGGGGGAGGATGGGTGCTGCCTGGGTTCCTGCTGGAGTCCATTGTGGGGAAGGAAGTGCAGGATTCGGTGGGGTTCACGTGAAGGGGGCAGGACTTAGGTTTTAGGGCCCAAGGAGCTGTGCTGAGTGTCTCCCGTGTGTCTCTGCAGGCAGCTGTGTGCAAGAGCTCAGCGTGACTTTGCAAAAGAAAGTAAAACCTTCGGACGATGGAAATGACAGAGGAATTCAGGAGGCGCATGCGGAACCTCGAAGGGGATCCTCCAGGGCCCGCAATGGGCACAAGAGGAGGCACAGGTCCAGGTCCCCAGCAGACCACCCACCGCCCCTTCGGAAGAGCCTGGTGACCTCCCTGCGCTCTCTGTCTGAGGCCATTATGAAGATTTAGCCCGGGTGCAGGCGCAGCAGGCGCAGTTCCCGCTGACCCAGGAGCAGCTGTTTGCGCTGGCACAGCTCCGCGGGCCTCTATGCAGCGCCATGCAGAGCTGCTATGTGCTGGCCTCGCAGGCAGCCTGGGCCTTCCCTGCCCAGGGCTGGCTCCTCCTGGCCCAAGCCCCAGCCTCCGCCCGGGCCAAGGCCTCCGCCCAGGCCCCGGCCCCGGCCCTAGCCCCCGCCCCGGAGCACATGCCTGCTGTCCAGTCGCGGGCACCTGCTCAGAGCTCCTCCCAGGAGGGGGAAGGCCAGCCCTCTGCTGAGCAGGAAGAACCTGAGGCACACAGGGCATCAGACTAATCTTGTGCTGGGGAGCCCGCATGGTGGACACTAGAGGGCGCATCTCTGACACACAGAAAGACTTGCTGCTGCTACTTCTCCGCAAGCCCAGCAGAGACCCTGTAGTCGGGATGAGCTGATGCCTGAGGGAATCTGGGTGGCCATAGGAAAGGAACTCGAGCGACTTCCTCGGAATCAGGAACCTGTTCTTTCCTTGACAGAAGAATGTCGGTTTTCACATTACCAATCTGAATCCTTGTAACTGACTTGAATTTTTAAATGAAGCACATATATTAAGAGGTCATCATTGACACTTGTGCATTTTTGTCAATGTAAAGTTTTCTACCTGGAGAAGTTCAGGGGAGGTGGGAGGAGCAGTGCTCAGGAGGACTCTGAGGGGAGATGACAGGGTGGGCCTGCGTTTAAAAGTGCATTAGAAGTATGTCCCTTTTTTTATTTTTATGTTTTCTATTTTTGTGCATATTGGTAGGGGTTATCCAGTTTTAATGATTTTGGGATGACCAAACTAGCATTCAATTTGTTTTTGTATGCTTTTTCTGTACTTGTGGTGTGAATTCTTCATTAACATATCAAAGAAAAAAAATCTTTGTAAAATATCTAAAGCAACATCAGAAAACCTTGTGTGAAGCATTCCTTTTTTTTGTATGTACTTAGCTGTACTGTAAGTAGTTGTTTAGTATGAGATAGTTAAAAAGGCCAAAGATAGGGGCCAGCAATGTGGTAGAGTGGGCTAAGTGTCTGCCTGTTGTGCCAGAATCCCATATGGGTACCACGTTGGAGTCCCAGATGCCCCTCTTCTAAACCAGCTCTCTGCTATGGCCTGGAAAAGCAGTAGAACATAGCCCAGATGCTTGGGCCTCTTCACCTGCATGGGAGACCTGCAAGAAACTTCTGGCTCTCAGCTACTGCCATTTAGACCATTTCCTGAGGGAACAGCAGGGGGAACCTTTCTGTTTCTCCCTCTGTCTGTCTATAATTCTACCATCAAATAAATAAATAAAATCCCCTCCACACAAAAGCCAAAGGTTTCCCTTTTTTGTCTATGTAGTTGTCGTTGAGTTTTTTATTTTTCACATTCTTGACATATGTGTGAAACATTTTATCTTAAAATAACTGGAATTTTATTTTGCTGAGTTGTTCTAAAATAAAAGATAAGATGTGTAGACAAGGATGTGGGAAGAAGTGGACACTTATCCAGTACTGCTGGAATATATGTTACTACAGCCATTGCAGAAAGTGATGGAGAGGTTTTACCAAAAATAAAAATTGAGCTTTCCTCAGAATATTATACAAATAATTATCAAATAGATAAAACAATTTTAAATAAAAACTATTATAAATGCTACAATCCCTATTCTGGGTACAAATGCAAAGGAAATGAAATCCCTGTGTATAGAGAGATGTCACCCCATGTTTAGTACAGCAATGCTCACTAGTAGTGCCAAGGTATGGAAACAGTTTAAGTACCTATCAGCAGACAGATGAGTATGTGCTATCCATATGAAATATTATATTTCTATATTAAATGATGGATACTTGATAAGCATGAGAATACTTCATAAGCTTTATGGAAAAGTAAGATTCACACAAATGAATTTCATATCTAGATTTTCATTTATTTAAGTATATTTATTTATTGTCACATAGTGATGGGGAGAAAGAAAGAAAAGAGAGAGAGAGAGAAAGAGAGAAAATTTCATCTGCTGCTTCCCTTCCAAAATGGTCGAATTGCTGGGGTCTGTCAAGGCAGAAATCAGGAGCCTGGAATTCCATCCAGAGGGACAGAGAGGTCATATCTGCTGGTTCATGGTCAAAAGCCTTTTAGAAAGAGATGGGACATATAGATTCCAGTAGCTGAAATATCAAACTAGATCGCTCGTGAGAGTGGCAGTGTTTCAACTACCTTCTTTTAAGATTTATTGATTTTATTTGAAAGGCAGAGTTAGAGAGAGACAAATGCAGAGGAGATGGAGAGAGAGAGAGACACAGAGAGAGAGCGCAACCATCAGCTGGCTCACTCCCCAAATAGGTATAAAAGCTCAGAGGCCCAAGTACTTTGCTGGAATGTTTGTTACTACAGCCATTGCAGAAAACGATGGAGAGGTTTTACCCAAAATAAAAATTCATCTTTCCTCTGAATATGATATCAAACAATTCTCAGAGTATAGAGCAATTTTAAATTAAAACTGGTACAGATCCTACAATCCCTCTCCTGGGTATAAATCCAAAGAAACCAAATCTCTTTGTAGAGAGAGATGGAACCACATGTATAGTACAGCAATGCTCACTAGTAGTCCCAGTGTATGGAAAGAGTGTAAGTACCCATTGAGAGATGGATGAGTCTGGATGTGTTATCCATTTGAAATAGTATATTTCTATGTGACATTGTATGCATGAGGCTACTTCATAGGTTTATGGAAAAACAGATTCACACAAATTAATTTCCTATGTAGAATTTCACTTCTTTATTTCTTTATTGACACAGCAATGGGGAGAAATGGAGAAAGAGAGAAAGAGAGAGGGAGAGAGAGTGAAGGAGAGAGAGAGAAAATTTTTCATCTACTAGTTCCCTTCCCAAATGGCTGAATGGATGGAGCTTGTCAAGGCAGAAATCAGGAGCTGGTAATTCCATTCAGGGCTCTTTCAAGATTAATACAAGCTCAAAATCTTGGATCATCATCTGATGCTTTGGCGGGCACAGTAGAAGGGAGCTGAAACAGAAGCAGAGCAGTCAGAACTTGAATGTGAATCCCTTTATTCAATGATGCTGTTCTAAATTGCGGCTTAACTCACAGTTGCCATGTGGCCTGCCCAGTTACAATTTTTGAATCAAAGCAGATATTTTGCATAATGCATGTGTTCCACAGGCTCATTTTAACTCAAATTAATTAACTAATTTAGAGACCAGGGGAGAGAGACTGAGAGAGAAGGAGAGGGAGATCAAATGATGCACACATAGGCAGAGGGATGGAGAGGTCATATCTGCTGGTTCATTATCTTAAGCCTCTTCAGTTAGAGTTGGGACATTGACTCCAGGAGCTGAAATCTCAATCTAGGTTTCTCATGAGAGTGGCAGGGTTTCAACTACCCGAGTGTTCATTTCTTTGAAGAATTATTTATTTTATTTGAAAGGCAGAGTTACAGAGAGACAAAGGCAGAAACAGAGAGAGACAGAGAGAGAGAGAGAGAGGGAGGGAAGGAGGGAGGGAGAGAAACCAACCATCAGCTGGCTCACTCCCCAAATGGCCATAATGGCCACAGCTTGGATGATCCAAAGCCAGGAGACAGGAGCTTCTTCTGGATCTCCCATGAGGGTTCAGAGGCCCAAGTCCTTGGGCCATCCTCTGCTACTTTCTCAGGTGAACAAGCAGGGAGCTGGTTCAGAAGTGGAGCAGCTGGGACTCAGGCAGTGGCTATACCTGCTATGCCACAGCGCTGAAATGGAGTTGACACTTTTGTACCCCAGGATGTTCACCAGCATAAAGTTGTAATCAGGGTCAGGTGGAACTAGAAGCCAGGCACCCTGAAATGGTCTGTAGGTGTCTAATCTCCTGGTTTAACTGCTAGGTGAGATTTGGGACCCATAAAGTCTTTGAAGTTCCCTTGAGTTCACAGAAACACACACACAGGAGTGACACCATGCAAGACCAACAGCACTAAGGTATGATGACGGCCCAGGTGTCCTCAGCTAAACTGTGGGTGCTGAGCACCTTCTACAGAATGTCCTGAGCTTCCAGGGTGACTAGGGAGATTGAGGTTGGGTCAGCTCCCCATGCAGCTGGAATTTTTCTGCAGAGAAATCCATGACTGATGAGATTTAAACACCCTCAGGTGGTGACCAATGAAGTTGTAACCAGACACCCTCAGATGATATCTCACTTATTCTAATTTGGCACATTGAAATGCCTTTTTCACTTTCTATATACCTTGAATATTAGGACTTACATTGCAACTTGTCACAATTGATTATTTTGATATGGTCATTACTGAGCAGCTAGGATTTCCTAGCTTGTGTAGATAAAATTTAATCTTGTTGATTATTTGATTCTCTTCATTTGGAAGACTTTTCTAAACATGGGTATAGGCTGTTTGATTCTGCAGCATGAGATCTAGGCAGGGCCTGAATAACACTTTTGAGTGGTGATTGGGCTGGAAATGAAATGGGGACCAGTGCCTATCTTTCAGTCTGTGTGCCCTCTAGAACTGTGTGCCTGCAGTGGACACAATGATAGGACCTTACATCAGGGTCACATCAACACCACAAATGAAAACTTAAGCATGACTGGTGATCCACAGGAGAATGGAATTCCTCTCTCCAATAGGCATGAGCACCACCCTGAGGAGGGGCTTTAAAAGGCAGATGCAGCACATCTTTGAATACCTTGTTTCTACTTGTGGTTGTGTGATTTTCTTTTAAGATTTTCTTTATTTTACTTGGGAGGTAGAGTTTGAGACAGTAAGAGGGAGAGACAGAGAGAAATGTCTTCCCTACGTTGGTTCACTTCGCAAATGGCTGCAATAGCTAGAGCTGCACCAATCTGAAGCCAGGAGACAGGCACCTCTTTCTGGTCTTCCAAATGAGGGCAGAGGCCCAAGTATCCAGGCCATCCTCCACTGCTTTCCCAGGCCACAGCAGAGAGCTGGATTGGAAGTGGAGAGGCTGGGGCTAGAATCAGCGCCCATATGTGAAGCCTGCGCTGCAGGCAGAGGATTAACCTACTGCACCACTGTGCTGGGCCTGGCTGTGTGATTTTCATCATTTAGCATTGGAGCATGGGTGTGTCATGGTTGGCCATTCCCTAACACCATGGCTGATCTCTACTCAGGTTTGCAGTTTTAGGCAACATTTTGAGCTGCACACACAGAATTTTCCACATGAGGCTGCCCTTCTCACCTCATGGAACTTGCAATTTAGACAAGGCAGGCTAGAAAATAAATCTTTCTAAAAACATGGGGCCGGCATTTTGGTGTAATGGGATGCCACCATCCCATTAGGGCACTGGTTCACATCCTGTCTGTTCCACTTCTGATCCAGAACCCTACCAATGAGCCAGGGTAAGCAGTGAAGGATGGCACATGTACTTGGACCTCTGCACCCACATGGGAAACTCAGATAACTCTCCTGGCTCCTGACTTCTGCCTGAACCATCACAGGTAATGGCAGCCATTTGGGAGTGAACCAGCAGAATGAAGACATCTCGCCAACTCTCCCACTCTCTGTCTGTAACTCTTTTTCAAATAAACACAAATAAATGTTTCAAAATAAAGAAATAGCAGGTATGAAATGCATTATTTCATAAAGAAGCTTTTTTTTTCCCATTCACTCTTCATTGCAGAAGGTCAGAGTTAATGCATTGTGATGGTGCAGCCTGTAAGAACTGAAAATACTGAGAAAGCTCTCCAGGCATAAAATTCTCCATGCAGTGAATGAAATTTTGTCTGGAATTAACTTTACAAGGAGAAAGGTGTACAACATCTTAACTTTACAAGGAGAAAGGTGTACAACATCTTCGAAGGCATGGAGTGCCGCGGCTCTCCACTGGTGGTCATCAGCCAGGGGAAGATCGTCCTGGAGGATGGCACGCTTCATGTCACCGAAGGCTTTGGGCGCTACATCCCCCGGAAGCCCTTCCCTGACTTTGTTTACAAGCTTATCAAGGCCAGGAGCAGGCTGGCGGAGCTAAGAGGCGTGCCCCGCGGCCTGTACGACGGACCCGTGTGCGAGGTGTCCATGACGCCCAGGACGGCCACTCCCGCTTCCTCGGCCAAGATGTCGCCCGCCAAGCAGCAGGCCCCGCCTGTCCGCAACCTGCACCAGTCTGGATTCAGCTTGTCTGGGGCACAGATCGATGACAACATTCCCCGCCGCACCACCCAGCGCATCTTGGCGCCCCCCGGCGGCCGTGCCAACATCACCAGCCTGGGCTAGAGCTCCTGGCCCCACCGGCTGCCTGGGGACGGGGATGGGACACCTGAGGACATTCTGAGACTTCCTTCCTTCCTTTTCTTTCCTTTTTTTTTAAAGAGCCTGTGATAGTTACTGTGGGGCAGCCAGTTCATGGGGCGCCCTGTGGGGCCCTGCTCCGCTGCCACGCGGAGCTCCCGGTGTGGCTCACTGCTTCCCTAGGCATCCACCCACCCGTACACAGAACCGCATCCAACACTCAGACATGCACCACAAAGCAAATCACCAAGAGGGGTCTGCATCGCGAACCTCTGCTGTACTCCGTAGCATCTGCCTTTCACTGAGGGAAGAGAAAGTGAACTGCCCAGAGCTGCCTTCTGCTTTTCTTTAAAAAAAAATATATATATATATATTTTTAATTAAAAGTTTTCTTTGTGGGGCTGGGGAGGTTCTGGGAGTGGGAGAGTTATCTTTTTTTTTTTTAATAGTCCATTGGAAAGTCTAATTTAATATTAACACAGGGGTTTGAACTGGACATCCTAATGATACAATTACATAACCATCGCGCTGAGTCAGGGGGTTGGCAGAGGGGTCGCGTGGGGCCTCCACACATCCCCTGCCATCATTTTCTGGATCAGATGTGTTCAATGGGCAGGTGTTCTTTTTTTGGCCTCGTTTTTGCTGCATACCGAATCTTTTGAGGATTCTCTTCTCTCTCCATCATTTTCTTGTGTGTGAGTACTGCATTCTCTCTCTGCCTCTAGCTTTTTCATTCATGAACATTTTCACGTCTCTCTTCTCGTTGTGTTTTCTCTGGCCCTCGCCTCTGAGACAGTGGATGTCTCTTCTTCTCTGGCTGTCTTTCCACCTCACCCAGTCTCCCATTTTACGGTGGTCCCAGGAACTGCCCGGAAGGACTCCAGCTTTGCCACTGTTGCCATGGTAATCTGTCATCCTAGTCCATGTAAGACTGGTGCTACCCTCTGCCATCGCGAGGCCACACATTTGAATCTGAGACCCTGGTCAGGCGCAGGGTCAGGCGCAGGGCCAGGCTGGGTTGCACTGCCCACGCGATCGCACATGGGCCTAGAATGGAACCGCAAACAGCGCCCAGATGCGGAAGTTGGAGGCTGCACACCTTGCGCAGGTTTCCTCTGGGCAATGCTGATTGGCTGAAGTCACAGACCCGTAGGTCCAGCCTCGTAACCCAGTTGAGCCAACGGCCAATGGCGACTACCTGCTTAGAGTGCTAAGCCAGCAGGGGTCTGGCCCCCCGGTCCTGCAGTTTCCTGGGCATGTATCTAGACCACACTGAGGCTCCTCACCTTGGGGAGAACAAAAAGTTTTTTTTGTTTTGTTTTGTTTTGTCCAATTATTTCTAAAGACATAATGCAATATAGGGAGGCCTTATAAATTCAGAAAACCCTTGGATATTTTGACCTAAGTTCGTTTTACTTTGCAAGAGGAAAAGTCAGTTTTAGCACTGCTACTACGTCACATCGACTCTGTTTTGGGGAGAAAACGTTACCAGTTAGACGTGTGTGCCCCTCAGAGACCTAGGGTGACCCCGGCTCCTTGTCTCAGTGACACTTTCCCACCGGCTCCCTCCTCCGTGTCCAGTCCTGTCCTTGCTGACTTGTGTGGCAGGGCCTTCCAGCTGTGCCCGCGGGTTGTTAGGAACAATGCTGTGCTCACAGGCTTCTGTAAAGCCAGATCCGCTGTCCTAACGTGTAACATCCCAAAGTAGGCCATCACACCATCCACTTGCCTCTCCTCATGTTATGCCTTTGGGGTTATGGTTGGGGTGTGGAACTTTGTTGTTATTGTTTTATTTGTTATTTTAAAGGTAAATTGCACTTTTTAAAAAATAATTGGTTGACTTAATATATTTGCTTCTTTTTTCCCTCACCTTCACTTAGAGAAAATTTGAACAAGTTGGAAAAAAAGTTTTGTTTCAATTCTAAGAAACACTTGCAGCTCTTCAGTATTCACTTGAGTCTTCCTATTTTTTTTTCCTGTACCAGATCATGGCAATTTTGGTTGTTCAATTGTTTTCTTAAGAAACAATTTAAAACCTGAAAATTCCCCAGGCTGTGTAAGCATGTTTACTTGTTGGCTTGCTTTGTGTGTGTGTTCAATGAATGTCATATGTAAACGCTAAAATAAACTGACAGTGTCTCAGAACTGATTAACTGCAGTGACTTGGTGCTCTAAAACAGTGTAGGATTGAATAATAGATGGTTTTTAATCCTTGAAATTGAAATTGTGATGTGACCCCTGAGTGGAGGAAATTTCAGTGCTAATGCTGATAATGTGTGTAGCCCGAAGACTACTTTTTTTTTTGTAACCACTGTCTTAATGTCAAAATAATTATGGTAAAATACAAGTCTCGTGTTTATGATTCCTTAAGAACTCTGTGTTATATTACCATGGAACGCCTAATAAAGCAAAACGTGGTTGTTAAAAAAAAAAAAAAAAAGAACTGAAAATACTGAGAAAGCTCTCCAGGCATAAAATTCTCAATGCAGCGAATGAGATTTTGTCTGGAATTAACTTTACAAGGAGAAAGGTGTGGGTGGCCACATGGCCCAACCACCAGTGTCAAGCTCCACCCCCTTCCTAATGAGATTCCCTGTTCCTACTTCCCTCCCTGCCCCTGGGCAAAGTTTTAAAAGGACCTGTTCCTAAACATGTCTCTCTCTTTCTCTCTCCATTGCTAGCACCAGGACCATCTCCATCCCTATCCACATCTCCATCTCCTGACCTCTGTCTCTGTCTCTGTCTCTCCCTTATGCTTTCATACTGCCTCTTTTCCATCATTGCCCCTTCCCTCCAACCTGTCAGGTTTCCCCCAATAAACTCTTTCTCTAAAAAAAGAAAGAGAGAGAGAGAGAGAGAGAGGAAATATATGAGAGAGAGAGAAGGCTGCCACAACAACAAAAAGAAAGTTCTGAGCCTGCATGGAGGGTGATTGTGTTAGAGTGGAAATAAAATGTCAGCCTACTGTGGGACTCTCAACTCCTGAATGTGTGCTTTTAACCATATCTTGAGAACAATAAATTTCCTTTAAGGAACACAAGGGTTTTTACATATTTACAGACTTAAATGTAGTCTCCATCAAAAATCATCAAAATAAGCTTGCTAGACATATATGAAACTGTGAAGTAATTTAATTAAACACACAGGGAGTTGAGAAGCGTATCTCAGCACAAATGTATTAAACCACATAACTCTTAAGGAGTAATAGCTGCCAGACTTAAGGACTGACAAAATTCAAAAGAAAAAATTTCTCTATGTGGTATCAGCAAAGTGCCTTCACGTGTGTTTTTCCTGATACGACTTATGAATGTCTAACCAGTATCTGAAAAGGGATTAACATCACTCATCATCTGGGAGAGGCAAATTAGAACTATAGACAGAGTTTGTCACACTTCTTAAAATGGATGCCTCTTTATTTATTTATTTTTATTGGCTTACTTTATTTTTTTTTCACTATTATTTAATGAATATAAACTTCCAAAGTAAAAAGACACATTAGTTTATTTAAGAGTCGGGGAGAGAGAGAAAGAGAGAGAGAGAGAGAGAAATGGAGCAGGCAGAATGAGCAAGTTAGAGAGAGACAGATGGAGGTCTTCCACATACTCACTCATTCCTCCAAGTTCCTGCCCCAGCTGTGGCTGGGGTGGGCAGAAGTGGGAGCCAGGGATTCTTCAGGGATGCATGCATGGCAGGGATCCAAGATTTGACAATTGTCAGCTGCCTTGCAGATGCATTCCCAGGAAGCTTGATTGGAAGGGGAGTGTCCGGGACTCCAACAGGCCCACTGCAGTGGATTGGGGCATCGCAATCCCCAGCCTCACCTGCTGCATCTTGAACACCACCCGAGGTGTTATTTTAAAATGTCAAAGACTGCTATAAATCGCCATCTTTGCATTGTTGTGGGGTCCAGCTCCCCACTCATCCACCGCCTCTGCTGCCATGGAATCCCGCAACTTGGGCCCCAGTCTCTGCACTCTCGCCATGACAAAGCAGACCACCCTGGCCTGACACCCACTCCCAGACCACCACCAAGAACTTACTGAGAACAAGGACGTCCTGGAGGAGGCTGACAACGGAAGAGACGGCCCTGCCAAATGGGAGCGCTCATGAGGACAATGGGGAGTAGGAGGCGCACAAGGAGGTAGAGGAAGAAGGTGGAGCGGAGGAGGGCGTGGAGGAAGAGGGCCATGGAGAAGAAGAGGATGGAGAGGAAGGGAAGGAGGCCGAGGCAGCTCCAGGAAACGGGCACCCGAAGATGATGAAGATGACTCAACAGCAGAAAAGGAAAAATAAAACACAAAACATAAGTAAATAAAAGGCAGCAGGGACCTAGTCCTCTTCCACTTCTGGTCTCAGAATCTCAACGTGATCACTTTGGAGCAGAGGCTGCGGCCGCCCGCGGCAGCGCCCCCTGCCGACGACGCGCTCTCTGCACCTCCCAACCAAGATCAAGTGTGTTTGCAACAGGGAGGGAAAAAAAAAAATTCAGCTCTGCTTGTATCTGAAAAGGACTTCAGGAAGGAAAGTTTGTATGTATTTTCCCTTTTTTACGATTTGTATTTGTGTACATATTAGTAGGGAGCAACCATTTTTAATGATCTTGGGATGAAAAAGCAGCCTGCAGGGTGTTCTCTGTATGCTTCTGACTGTACTTGTGTTGTGACCATGTTCATTTACATTTCAGAGTAAAAAAAACTGTAAAAGAGCAAAATCAACAACAGCAGCAAATTTTCCATCAAGCATTCCTCTAACTTTTTTGTTGTTTGGTTGTACTTAGCTGTACAGTAAGTTTTGGGTTTGTTTGGTAGAATGGGCTAAGCATCTGCTTGTGGTGCCAGAATCCCATCTGCATGCCAGGTTCTAGTCCCACATACCCCTTTTCTAAGCCAGCTCTCTGCTATGGCCCTAGAAAGCATTAGAAAGGGGCCCCAAAGCTCAGACCCTTGCACCTGCATGGGAGAGATGGGAGAAACTCCTGGCTCTCAGCTACAGCTCTTTAGGCCATTTCCAGAGGAACCAGCAGAATGAAGACCTTTCTCTCTGTCTCTCCCTCTGTCTGAAACTCTCTCTCTCAAATAAAAAAAAATTCCCACACCACAAGCCAAAGGATTGTTCTTTTTTTTCTTTTTTTGTCTATGAAGTTTCTGTTTACTTTTGCTTTTGGTGTTTCATGGACTTGTGAAACATGTTATCCAACAACAAACCAGAATTTTATTTTGCTGAGTTGTTCTAAATAAAAGATAAGAAATGTAGACCAGGATGTGGGTAGAAGAGGACACTTATCCAGTGTTGCTGGAATATATGTTACTACATCCATTATGGAAAACAATGGAGAGGTTTTATCAAAACTAAAAATTGAGCTTTCCTCAGAATAGTATAACAAATAATTATCAAGGCCGGCGCCGTGGCTCCATAGGCTAATCCTCTGCCTTGGGGTGATGGCACACCAGGTTCTAGTCCCAGTCGGGGGCCAGATTCTGTGCCAGTTGCCCCTCTTCCAGGCCAGCTCTCTGGCCTGGGAGTGCTGTGGAGGGTGGTCCAAGTGCTTGGGCCCTGCACCTGCTTGGGATACCAAGAAAAGCACCTGAATCCTGCCTTCGGATCAGCACGATGTGAAGGCCGCAGTGCACTGGCTGCAACGGCCATTGGAGGGTGAAACAATGGCAAAAGGAAGACCTTTCTCTCTGTCTCTCTCAATGTCCACTCTGCCTGTCAAAAAAAAAAAAAACAACAAATAATTATCAAAGGAATAAAACAATTTTAAATTAAAACTGCTATGGATCCTGCAATCCCTATCCTGGGTATAAATCCAAATGAATGAAATCTGTGTGGAGAGAGATGGCACCCCATGAATCATACAGAAATGCTCACTAGTAGTGCCAATGTAAGTACCCATCAGCAGACAGATGAGTGAGTATGTGCTATCCATATGAAATACTATATTTCTAGGTTGCTATGTGGGCATGAGGCTTCCTCATAAGTTTATGGAAAAACAAGTTACACAAATTGATTTCATATATGGAATTTCATTTATTTATTTAATTTATGGACACATAGGCTTGGGAGAAAGAGAGAGAGACAGAGAGTGAGAGAGAGAGAGAGAGAGAGAAAGAGAGAGAGATAATTTTTCATATGATGGTTTTCCTCCCAAATGGCTGAATGGCTGGAGCTTGTCAAGACAAAAGTCAGGAGCCTGGAATTGCATGAAGTGCGATTACATGATTAATATGGGTGCATGATCTTGGATCATCATCTGAAGCTTTGGCAGGCCCAGTAGAAGGGAGCTGAATCAGAAGCAGAGCAGCCAGAACTTGAATGCACATCCCTTTATTCAATGATGCTGTTCCAAAATGGGGCTTAAATCACAGTGCCGCAATGTGGCCTGCCCTGTTACCATTTTTGAATCTATGCACATATTTTGCAGAATGCATGTGTTCCACAGACTCATTTTAACTCAAATTTATTAACTAATTTAGAGATGGGGGAGAGAGAGAGAAGGAGAGGGAGATCAAGAGATGCACACAGAGACAGAGGGACAGAGAGGTCATATCTGCTGGTTCATTGTCTTAAGCCTCTTCAGTAAGAGTTGGGACATTGACTCCAGGAGCTGAAATCTCAATCTAGGTTTCTCATGAGAGTGGCAGTGTTTCAACTACCCAAGTGGTCATTTATTTGAAGAATTATTTATTTTCTTTGAAAGGCAGAGTTATAGAGAGACAAAGGCAGAAACAGAGTGGGCAAGAAAGAGAGATCGAACTAGCAGGAGAAAGAGAGATCAACCATCAGCTGGTTCACCCCCCAAATGGCCATAATGGCCACAGCTTGGCTGCTCCAAACCCAGGAGACATGAGCTTCTTTTTGGTCTCCCATGAGGGTTCAGAGGCCCAAGTGCTTGGGCCATCCTCTGCTACTTTCCCAGGTGAAGAAGCAGGGAGCTGGTTCAGAAGTGGAGCAGCTGGGACTCAGGCAGTGGCTATACATGCTATACCTCAGCGCTGAAATGGAGTTGATACTTTTGTATGCCAGGACATGCATCAGCAAGAAGTTATAAGCAGGAGTCTGATTGGACTAGAAACCAGGCATCCTGAAATGATCTGGGGTTTTCTATTCTCCTGGTTTAACTTTTAGGTGAGATATAAGCCCCATATAGGCTTTGAAGTTCCTTGAGTTTAAAGATACACACACTGGAAGGACACAGTACGAAGTCACAGACCAATAAGGTATGATCATGGCCCAGGTTTCCTCCTCAGCCAGACTGTGGGAGCTGAGCCCCACTGCAGAACATTGTTGGCTCCCAGGGTGACTGGGGAGAGCAAGTTTGTGGATTACTACCCACCTTATCCAGGTGGATATTCTGCTGCCCAGGTTTCCAGGTGCCCAGGAATTAATGGCCGACAAGGTTTTATTTTTGTTCATTATGGATTTCTTTAATATTTGCAAGTCAGAGTTACACAGAGAGAGGAGAGGCAAAGAGAGATAGAGAGAGAGAGAGAGAGAGAGAGAGAGAGTCCATCCATCCAAGAGTTTATGCCTCAATTGGCCTTAAGGGCTGGAGCTGGGCCTATTGGAATCCAGAGGTCAGGAGATTCTTCCAGGTCTCTCACAAGGGTATAGGGGACCAAGGACTTGTGCCATCTTCTGCTGCTTTCCCAGGTCACAGCAGAGAGCTGGATAAGAATTGGAGCAGCCAGGTCTCGAACCAGCATCCAAATGGGATGCTGGCCCTTCAGCCCAGGGTGTTAACCTGCTGAGCCACAGTGCCAGGCCTGCAGTGATTAGGTTTTTTTTTTTGGAAGGCAGAGTTAGACAGTGAGCGAGAGAGAGCCAGAGAGAAAGTTCTTCCTTTTCCATTGGTTCACCCCCCAAATGGCCGCTATGCCAGCATGCTGGGGTCGGACCCTGAGCTGATCCAGAGCAAAGAGCTTCCTCCTGGTCTCCCATGCAGGTGCAGGGCCCCGGGACTTGGGTCATCCTCCACTGCCTTCCCAGTCCACAGCAGAAAGCTGGACTGGAAGAGGAGCAACCAGGACAAAATCCAGAGCCCCAACCGGGACTAGAACTCAGGGTGTTGGGGCCACAGGCTGAGGATTAGCCAAGTGAGCTAGGACTCCAGCCCTAATTAGCTTTTAAAATCAGCTTCAGGGCTGGTGCTGTGGCTCACTAGGCTAATCCTCTGCCTCGAGGCGCAGGCACACCGGGTTCTAGTCCCGGTCTGGTTTCCCGATTCTGTCCATGTTGCCCCTCTTCCAGGCCAGCTCTCTGCTGTGGTCAGGGAGTGCAGTGGAGGATGGCCCAAGTCCTTGGGCCATGCACCCCATGGGGAGACCAGGATAAGTACCTGGCCCCTGCCATTGGATCAGCGCGGTGCGCAGGCTGAAATGCGCTGGCCATGGCGGCCATTGTAGAGTGAACCAATGGCAAAAGCAAGACTTTTCTCTCTGACTCTCTCTCTCACTGTCCACTCTGCCTACCAAAAAAAAAATCTTCTTGTGGTGACTGATGAGATTGTAACCAGACATTGTAACTAATGAGTGAATGTGCTGTCCATAAGAAATATTATATTTCCAGGAGTAAGGAGATTCTTCCAGGTCTCCCACGTGTGTGCAGGGCACAAAACTTGGGATATTTTCTAGCTTTCCCAGGTAACAGCAGAGAGCTGGAAAAGTATTGGAGCAGCCAAGTTTTGAACCAGCACACATATGGGATGCTGGTGCTTCAGGCCAGGGTGTTAACCTGCTGAGCCACAGTGCCAGGCTTGGACTGATAAGCTGTGAAACAAACAACTTCAAGAGGTAACTGATGAGAGTGTACCCAGACACCCTCAGGTGATCTCACTTAATCTAATTTGGCACAATGGAATGCCTTTTTTCACTTTTCACATACCTTTGAATATTAACATTTATGTTGTGAACCTGACACAATTGATTATTTTGATATTGTCATTGCTGAACGGCTAGGATGTCTTAGCTTGTGTCTATAAAATTTAATCCTTTTGATTATTCTCTTCATATGGAAAACATTTCCTGTTTTCTCTTTCTTTCTTTTACTGATTTCTTTACTCATTTGAAAGGCAAACCTATGTGGAGGCAGAGGCAGAGAGAGAAAGTTCTTCCATCTGTTGGTGCACTCCCCATTTGGCTACAATGGCAGGAGCTGAGCCAAACTGAAGCCAGGAGCCAGGAGCCTCCTCCTGGTCTCCCACTTGGGTGCAGGGGCCCAAGAATCTTGGACATCCTCCACTTCTCTGCCAGACCACAGCAGAGAGCTGGATAGGAAGTGGAGTAGCTGGGACAGGAACCGGCATCCATATGGCATGCCAGCACTTCAGGTGGCAACTTAACTGCCTATGCCACAGCACCGGATCCAAGTGGAAAACTGTTCTAGAAATGTCAATGTGCAGCTTGTTTGATTCTGCAGCTGGAAATCTAGGCAGGGTCTTATTGACACATTTGGGTGTTAATTGGGCTGGTAGAGATGGGGTCCAGTCCCCTGCCTTTTCTCCCAGTGTCCTCTCACACTGTATTTCTGCATTGGACACTAAAAACGGACCTTACATCTGTGTCACACCACCACCACCCCCACAGGTGAAAACTCATGCATGCACTGGTGATTGACAGGATAAAGGAATTCCTCCCTCCAATAGGCATAAGCCCCGCCCTCAGGAAGGGCTTTAAAAGGCAGATGGAGCAGGGCTATCCTCCCTCTCTGCACACTTGAGCCTGGAACCTTGAACTTCAGGATGGCACAGGAAAGTGCAGACCAGGAAGCTCTTGGGCTCTCAGTTGAGCTGCCCTCTTCCCCACAAAGGTCTTTTAAAGATGGGGGCACAGATGAAGAGGAGCAACCACCACAAGGACAAGGTGAGACACTGTTTTCTGATTTCCCTGAGAGCTGCCTGCAAAGGCAAGGTAGGTCCTTGTGAGTGCGGAAGTTGGTTTGGAACCTGGCAACTGGTCTGTGTGTGTGTGTAATGGAGGGTTTCATTTCGAAGTGGGAAATGGGAAATAGCTGGTAGCTCCAGGGGCCTATTGAGAAATTGGCAGCAATGAACCTATGGAACTCTAATATGCTCATTTCCCTTTGATCCTGGCTTAACTAGCTCAGCCAACAGCATGCCAGAAACATGAAATCTGAGACAAAACGGGGACTGGGGGGATAAAATGCATACATGGTGTTAGTTTTTCATTCTCATGACGAATATCTGAGACATGTTACTAAAGAAGGAACGTTTCTTTCAAACCACATTTTGGAAATTCACAAGAAAAGTCTTCATGTCCCCAATAGTTCATGACCCAAATGCTCTGACATTTTATGAGGGTAGGGGAGGATTCAGAAGGAGTATGGAGGAAAACTCACATGACAATCCAATCTGTCAGGGAGCTTGATGTGCAAGTGATCTCTCCTTATTCAGATAGCAAGATTCCAACAGCCGGGCTCCTCCTTCCCAACATCACCCAGTCTAAACATTGTCCACGTCCCAGATTATTCCCCACTCTTGATCCATTTCTATTTTCATTAGTTTCCCCCTTAATACTTTTTCTTAAAGAGATTTGTTCATTTATCTGAAAGACGTTCACAGAAAGAGAAGGAGAAGCAGAGTTTGAGAGAGATCTTCCATCTGCTGGTTCACTCCCCAATTGGCAGCAACAGCCAAAACTGCGCTGGTCTATAACCAGGAGCCAGGAGCTTCTTCCACATCTCCTTCAACGGTGCAAGGGCACAAGAACTCAAGCTATCTTCTACTGCTTTCGAACCATAGCAGAGAGCTGGATTGGAAGTGGAGCAGCTGGGACTCGAACCAGTTCTGTAATGGGATGGCAGCACTGCAGACCGTGGGTTTTCCTACTATGCCACAGAGCTGGCACCTTGCCCTTAATACTTGAAGCATTAAGTTCGATTTTGTAGACAAAGAGATTCACAAACAACCTTTTGAGGACACAAATTTTATACAGGTGGTGAATTTTTATTTTATTTCGTGGGGAAACTCAGGCATACGTACTCTCTTTTGATGTAGGATCCAAGCCCAGTCCACATGAGGAGAAGTCCCAGGAAAGGAAGCTCAGAGGCAGAAGCAGCGTTGCCAGGGCAGGTAAGTTCAGACTCACCCGGAGCGAGAAGGTCATAGGGTGCTGTGGCACAGTCTTCTCTGGGAGACAGGGGCCCTGAGACCAGATGGGTCAGCAGCACCTCAGAGATGCTGGGGTACTGGGTAGAGGGGAAGGGAGCACTGGTGGGAGGCGCTGCTCCCTGTGTCCTGGGTAGACCTGGGCTGTGGCTGTGCATTTGGAGGCAGGCACTCCAACTCCCTGTGTTTTGCAGAATCAGAGTCCAGCTGTGACGGGGTGAGCTCCAGGAAGAGGACAATCAGTTCCGAGGACAGCAGCCACACGGGGACAGGTAGCATCGTGCTTTCTCTCCCTAGAGGGTCAGGACCAGGGAACTTATCCAAGGTTGGGAAGGGAGGGGTTGTCAGAGATTGAGAGCAGTTTAGAGATCCCGAGAGCATATGAGGAGGAGGATGGGTGCTGCCTGGGTTCCTGCTGGAGTCCATTGTGGGGAAGGAAGTGCAGGATTCGGTGGGGTTCACGTGAAGGGGGCAGGACTTAGGTTTTAGGGCCCAAGGAGCTGTGCTGAGTGTCTCCCGTGTGTCTCTGCAGGCAGCTGTGTGCAAGAGCTCAGCGCGACTTTGCAAAAGAAAGCAAAACCTTCGGACGATGGAAATGACAGAGGAATTCAGGAGGCGCATGCGGAACCTCGCAGGGGATCCTCCAGGGCCCGCCCTGGGCACAAGAGGAGGCGCAGGTCCAGGTCCCCAGCAGACCACCCACCGCCCCTTCGGAAGAGCCTGGTGACCTCCCTGCGCTCTCTGTCTGAGGCCATTTATGAAGATTTAGCCCGGGTGCAGGCGCAGCAGGCGCAGTTCCCGCTGACCCAGGAGCAGCTGTTTGCACTGGCACAGCTCCGCGGGCCTCTATGCAGCGCCATGCAGAGCCGCTCTGCGCTGGCCTCACAGGCAGCCTGGGCCTTCCCTGCCCAGGGCTGGCTCCTCCTGGCCCAGGCCCCGGCCTCCGCCCCGGCCTAGGCCCCGGAGCGCATGCCTGCTGTCCAGTCGCTGGCACCTGCTCAAAGCTCCTCCCAAGAGGGGAAAGGCCAGCCCTCTGCTGAGCAGGAAGAACCTGAGGCACACAGGGCATCAGACTAATCTTGTGCTGGGGAGCCCGCATGGTGGACACTAGAGGGCGCATCTCTGACACACAGAAAGACTTGCTGCTGCTACTTCTCTGCAAGCCCAGCAGAGACCCTGTCGTTGGGATGAGCTGATGCCTGAGGGAATCTGGGTATCCATAGGAAAGGAACTGGAGCGACTTCCTCCGAATCAGGAACCTGTTGTGTCCTTGAGGAGGCCATGACAGAAGGATGTCGGTTTTCACATTACCAATCTGGATCCTTCTAACTGACTTGAATATTTAAATGAAGCACATATTAAGAGGTCATCATTGACACTTGTGCATTTTTGTCAATGTAAAGTTTTCTACCTGGAGAAGTTCTGGGGAGGTGGGAGGAGCAGTGCCCAGGAGGACTCTGAGGGGAGATGACAGGGTGGGCCTGCATTTAAAAGTGCATTAGAAAGTATGTTCCTTTGTTTTATTTTTATGTTTTCTATTTTTGTAGATATTGGTAGGAGTTAGCCAATTTTAATTCTCTTGGGATGACCAAACTAACCTTCAATTTTTTTGTGTGTATGCTTTTTCTTTACTTGTCATGTGAATTCTTCATTAACATATCAAAGGAGAAAAAAATCTTTATAAAATATCCAAAATAATATCAGAAAACCTTGTGTGAAGCATTCCTATTTTTTTGTATGAACTGAGCTGTACTGTAAGTAGTTGTTTAGTATGGGATAGTTAAAAAGGCCAAAGATAGGGGCCAGCAATGTGGTAGAGTGGGCTAAGTGTCTGCCTGTTGTGCCAGAATCCCATATGGGTACCACGTTGGAGTCCCAGATGCCCCTCTTCTAAACCAGCTCTCTGCTATGGCCTGGAAAAGCAGTAGAACATAGCCCAGATGCTTGGGCCTCTTCACCTGCATGGGAGACCTGCAAGAAACTTCTGGCTCTCAGCTACTGCCATTTAGGCCATTTCCTGAGGGACCAGCAGGGGGAACCTTTCTGTTTCCCCCTCTGTCTGTCTATAATTCTATCATCAAATAAATAAATAAAATCCCCTCCACACAAAAGCCAAAGGTTTCCCTTTTTTGTCTATGTAGTTGTCGTTGAGTTTTTTATTTTTCACATTCTTGACATATGTGTGAAACATTTTATCTTAAAATAACTGGAATTTATTTTGCTGAGTTGTTCTAAAATAAAAGATCAGATGTGTAGACAAGGATGTGGGTAGAAGTGGACACTTATGCAGTGTTGCTGGAATATATGTTACTACAGCCATTGCAGAAAATGATGGAGAGGTTTTACCAAAAATAAAAATTGAGCTTTCCTCAGAATATTATACAAATAATTATCAAGTAGATAAAACAATTTGAAATAAAAACTATTATAAATGCTACAATCCCTATTCTGGGTACAAATGCAAAGGAAATGAAATCCCTGTGTAGAGAGAGATGTCACCCCATGTTTAGTACAGCAATGCTCACTAGTAGTGCCAATGTATCCAAACAGGTTAAGTACCTATCGGCAGACAGATGAGTATGTGCTATCCATATGAACTATTATATTTCTATATTAAATGTGTGCATGAGGATACTTCACAAGCTTTATGGAAAAGTAGGATTCACACAAATGAATTTCATATCTAGATTTTCATTTATTTATTTAAGTATATTTATTTATTGTCACGTAGTGATGGGGAGAAAGAAAGAAAAGAGAGAGAGAGAGAAAGAGAGAAAATTTCATCTGCTGCTTCCCTTCCAAAATGGTCGAATTGCTGGGGTCTGTCAAGGCAGAAATCAGGAGCCTGGAATTCCATCCAGAGGGACAGAGAGGTCATATCTGCTGGTTCATGGTCAAAAGCCTTTTAGAAAGAGATGGGACATATAGATTCCAGTAGTTGAAATATCAAACTAGATTGCTTGTGAGAGTGACAGGGTTTCAACTACCTTCTTTTAAGATTTATTGATTTTATTTGAAAGGCAGAATTAGAGAGAGACAAGAGCAGAGGAGATGGAGAAAGAGAGAGAGAGATAGATCAATCATCAGCTGGCTCACTCCCCAAATAGCTATGAAGGCTCAGAGGCCCAAGTACTTTGCTGGAATGTTTGTTACTACAGCCATTGCAGGAAATGATGGAGAGGTTTTACCAAAAATAAAAATTTAGCTTTCCTCATAATATGATACCAAATAATTATGAGTTTATAAAGCAATTTTAAGTTAAAACTGGTACAGATCCTACAATCCCTCTCCTGGGTATAAATCCAAAGAAACCAAATCTCTTTGTAGAGAGAGATGGAACCACATGTATAGTACATCAATGCTCACTAGTAGTCCCAGTGTATGGAAAGAGTGCAAGTACCCATTGACAGATGGATAAGTCCAGATGTGTTATGCATTTGAAATATTATATTTCTATGTAACATTGTATGCATGAGGCTACTTCATAGGTTTATGGAAAAACAGATTCACACAAATTAATTTCATATGTAGAATTTCATTTATTTCTTTCTTTAATTTATTTATTGACACAGTGATAGGGAGAAAGAGAGAGGGAGAGGGAGAGGGAGAGAAAATTTTTCATCTGCTGGTTCCATTCCCAAATGGCTGAATGGATGGATCTTGTCAAGGCAGAAATCAGGAGCTGGGAATTCCATTCAGAGCTCTTCCAATTTTAATACAAGCTCAAAATTTTGGATCGTCATCTGATGCTTTGGCAGGCACAGTAGAAGGGAGCTGAAACAGAAGCAGAGCAGTCAGAACTTGAATGTGAATCCCTTTATTCAATGATGCTGTTCCAAATTGTGGCTTAACTCGCAGTGCTGACAAGTGGCCTACTCAGTTACAATTTTTGAATCAAAGCAGATGTTTTAAATAATGAATGTGTTCCACAGACTCATTTTAACTCTCATTAATTAACTAATTTAGAGACCAGGGCAGAGAGAGAGAGAGAGAAGGAGAGGGAGATCAAAAGATGCACACAGAGGCTGAGGGATGGAGATGTCACATCAGCTGGTTCATTTTCTTAAGCCTCTTCAGTTAGAGTTGGGACATTGACTCTAGGAGCTGAAATCTCAATCTAGGTTTCTCAGGAGAGTGGCAGGGTTTCAACTACCTGAGTGTTCATTTCTTTGAAGAATTATTTATTTTCTTTGAAAGGTAGAGCTACAGAAGACAAAGGCAGAAACAGAGAGAGACAGAGAGAGTGAGAGACAAAGAGGGAGGGAGAGAGAGAGATCAACCATCAGCTGGCTCACTCCCCAAATGGCTATAATGGCCACAGCTTGGCTGATCTGAAGCCGGGAGACAGGAACTACTTCTGGGTCTTCCATGAGGGTTCAGAGGCCCAAGTACTTGGGCCATCCTCTGCTGCTTTCCAGGGGAACAAGCAGGGACCTGGTTCAGAAGTGGAGCAGCTGGGACTCAGGCAGTGACCTAGTCTTCTTCCACTTCTGGTCTCAGAATCTCAATGTGATCACTTTGGAGCAGAGGCCGCTGCCACCCGCGGAGGTGCCCCCTGCCGAAGACGCACTCTCTGCACCTTCAACCAAGATCAAGTGTGTTTGCAACAGGGAGGGAAAAAAAAATTCAGCTATGCTTGTATCTGAAAAGGACTTCAGAAAGGAAAGTTCCTTTATATTTTACCTTTTTTTACGATTTGTATTTGTGTACATATTGGTAGGGAGCAGCCATTTTTAATGATCTTGGGATGAAAAACCAGCCTGCAGGGTGTTCTCTGTATGCTTCTGACTGTACTTGTGTTGTGACCATGTTCATTTACTTAGCTGTACAGTAAGTTTTCTGTTTGTTTGGGAGAGCGGGCTAAGCATCTGCTTGTGGTGCCAGAATCCCATCTGCATGCCAGGTTCGAGTCCCACATACCTCTCTTCTAAGCCAGCTCTCTGCTACGGCCTGGGAAAGCATTAGAAAGGGGCCACAAAGCTCAGAGCCTTGCACCTGCATGGGAGAGATGGGAGAAACTCCTGGCTCTCAGCTACAGCTCTTTAGGCCATTTCCAGAGGAACCAGCAGAATGAAGACCTTTATCTCTGTTTCTCCCTCTGTCTGTAACTATCTTTCTTTCTTTCTTTTTTTTTTTTTGACAGGCAGAGTGGAGAGTGAGAGAGAGACAGAGAGAAAGGTCTTCCTTTGCCGTTGGTTCACCCTCCAATGGCTGCCGCAGCCATCGCGCTGGGGCCAGCGCACCGAGCTGATCCGAAGGCAGGAGCCCGGTGCTTCTCCTGGTCTCCCATGGGGTGCAGGGCCCAAGCACCTGGGCCATCCTCCACTGCACTCCCTGGCCACAGCAGAGAGCTGGCCTGGAAGAGGGGCAACCGGGACAGAATCCGGCGCCCTGACCGGGACTAGAACCCGGTGTGCCGGCGCCACAAGGCGGAAGATTAGCCTATTGAGCCACGGCGCCGGCCTGTAACTATCTTTCAAGTAAAAAAAAAATGCCCCCTCCATAAGCCAAAGGATTGTTCTTTTTTTCTTTTTTTCGCTATGAATTTTCTGTTTACTTTTTGCTTTTGGTCTTTGATGGACTTGTGAACCATGTTACCCAACAAGAAACCAGAATTTTATTTTGCTGTTGTTCTAAATAAAGATAAGACATGTAGACAAGGATGTGGGTAGAAGAGGACACTTATCCAGTGTTGCTGGAGTATATGTTACTACATCCATTATGGAAAACAATGGAGAGGTTTTATCAAAAATAAAAATTTAGCTTTCCTCAGAATATTATAACAAATAATTATCAAAGGAATAAAGCCATTTTAAATTAAAACTGCTATAGATCTGCAATCCCTACCCTGGGTATAAATCCAAATGAATGAAATCTCTGTGTAGAGAGAGAAGGCACCCCATGAATAATTGTACAGCAATGCTGACTTGTAGTGCCAATGTATGGAAACAGTGTAAGTACCCATCGGCAGACAGATGAGTGAGTATGTGCTATCCATATGAAATGTTATGTTTCTAGGTTGCTATATGGGCATGAGGCTTCCTCGTAAGTTTATGGAAAAACAAGATTTACACAAATTAATTTCATATATAGAATTTCATTTGTCTATTTATTTTTTGATACATAGTGATGAGATGAAAGGAAGACAGAGAGAGAGAGGGAGAGAGAGAAAATCTTTCATCTGCTGGTTCCCTTCCAAATGGCTGAATGGCTGGGGCTTTTCAAGGCAGAAATCAGGAGCCTGGAATTCCATGGAGGGTGATTACATGATTAATACGGGCGAATGAACTTGGATCATCATCTGATGCTTTGGCAGGCATAGTAGAAGGGAGCTGAATCAGAAGCAGAGCAGCCAGAACTTGAATGCACATCCCTTTATTCAATGATGCTGTTCCAAAATGGGATTTAAATCACAGTGCAGTGAGAGACAGTGAGCCAGAGAGAAAGTTCTTCCTTTTCCATTGGTTCAACCACCAAATGGCCGCTATGCCAGCATGCTGGGGTCGGACCCTGAGCTGATCCAGAGCAAGGAGCTTCCTCCTGGTCTCCCATGCAGGTGCAGGGACCCGGGGCTTGGGCCATCCTCCACTGCCTTCCTAGTCCACAGCAGAGTGCTGGACTGGAAGAGGAGCAACCGGGACAGAATCCAGAGCCCCAACTGGGACTAGAACCTGGGGTGCTTGCACTACAGGCTGAGGATTAGAAAAGTGAACCAGGGCTTCAGCCCTAGCTAGGTTTTAAAAAACACCTTCAGGTGGTGCCTGATGAGATTGTAACCAGACATTGTAACCTGATGATGGAATGTCCTATCCATAAGAAATATTATATTTCCAGGAGTAAGGAGATTCTTCTGGGGTGCCCACATGGGTGCAGGGGCCCAAGGACTTTTGCCATCTTCTAATGCTTTCCCAGGTCACAACAGAGAGCTGGAAAAATATTGGAGCAGCCAAGTTTCGAACCAGCACACATATGGGATGCTGGTGCTTCAGGCCAGGGTGTTAACCTGCTGAGCCACAGTGCCAGGCCTGGAGTGATAAGGTGTGAAACAAAGACCTTCAGGCGGTGACTGATGAGATTGTACCCTACACCCTCAGGTGATCTCACTTAATCTGATTTGGCACAATGGAATTCCTTTTTTCACTTTTCACATACCTTTGAATATTAACATTTATGTTGTGATACACTGGATTATTTTGATATTGTCATTGCTGAATGGCTAGGATTTCTTAGCTTGTGTCTATAAAATTGAATCCTATTGATTATTCTTTTCATATGGAAAACATTTCCTTTTATCTCGTTCTTTCTTTTACTGATGTCTTTACTCATTTGAAAGGCAAACCTACGTGGAGGCAGAGGCAGAGAGAGAAAGTTCTTCCATCTGATGGTGCACTCCCCATTTGGCTACAATGGCAGGAGCTGAGCCAATCCGAAGCCAGGAGCCAGGAACCTCCTGCTGGTCTCCCACTTGGGTGCAGGGGCCCAAGGACCTGGGCCATCCTCCACTTCTCTGCCAGACCACAGCAGAGAGCTGGATAGGAAGTGGAGTAGCTGGGACAGGAACCGGCATCCATATGGCATGCCAGCACTTCAGGTGGCAGCTTTACTGGCTATGCCACAGCACCGGATCCAAGTGGAAAACTGTTCTAGAAATGTCAACATGCAGCTTGTTTGATTCTGCAGCTGGAAATCTAGGCAGGGTCTTATTGGCACATTTGGGTGGTAATTGGGCTGGAAGAGATGGGGTCCAGTCCCCTGCCTTTTGTCCCAGTGTCCTCTCACACTGTATTTCTGCATTGGACACCAAAATGGAAGTTACATTCATGTCACACCTCCACCACCACCACCACAGGTGAAAACTGATGCTTGCACTTGTGATTGACAGGATAAAGGAATTCCTCCCTCCAATAGGCATGAGCCCCGCCCTCAGGAGGGGCTTTAAAAGGCAGATGGAGCAGGGCTATCCGGCTATCCGGCCTCCGCCCCAGAGCACATGCCTGCTGTCCAGTCGCTGGCACCTGCTCAGAGCTCCTCCCAGGAGGGGCAAGGCCAGCCCTCTGCTAACCAGGAAGAACCTAAGGCACACAGGGCATCAGACTAATCTTGTGCTGGGGAGCCCGCATGGTGGACACTAGAGGGCGCATCCCTGACACACAGAAAGACTTGCTGCTGCTACTTCTCCGCAAGCCCAGCAGAGACCCTGTAGTCGGGATGAGCTGATGCCTGAGGGAATCTGGGTGGCCATAGGAAAGGAACTCGAGCGACTTCCTCGGAATCAGGAAGCTGTTGTGTCCTTGAGGACGCCATGACAGACGAATGTCGGTTTTCACATTACCAATCTGAATCCTTGTAACTGACTTGAATTTTTAAATGAAGCACATATTAAGAGGTCATCATTGACACTTGTGCATTTTTGTCAATGTAAAGTTTTCTACCTGGAGAAGTTCTGGGGAGGTGGGAGGAGCAGTGCCCAGGAGGACTCTGAGGGGAGATGAGAGGGTGGTCATGCGTTTAAATGTGCATTAGAAAGTATGTTCCTTTGTTTTATTTTTGCGTTTTCTATTTTTGTGCATATTGGTAGGGGTTAGACAATTTTAATGATCTTGGGATGACCAAACTAGCCTTCAACTTGTTTTCTGTATGCTTTTTCTGTACTTGTGATGTGAATTCATCATTAACATATCAAAGGGGAAAAATCTTTGTAAAATAGCTAAAGGAACAACAGAAAACCTTGTGTTTAGCATTCCTTTTTTTTTTTTTGTATGTACTTAGCTGTACTGTAAGTAGTTGTTTAGTATGAGATAGTTAAAAAGGCCAAAGATAGGGGCCAGCAATGTCGTAGAGTGGGCTAAGTGTGTGCCTATTTTGCCAGAATCCCATATGGGTACCATGTTGGAGTCCCAGATGCCCCTCTTCTAAACCAGCTCTCTGCTATGGCCTGGAAAAGCAGTAGAACATAGCTCAGATGCTTGGGCCTCTTCACCTGCATGGGAGACCTGCAAGAAACTTCTGGCTCTCAGCTACTGCCATTTAGGCCATTTCCTGAGGGACCAGCAGGGGGAACCTTTCTGTTTCCCCCTCTGTCTGTCTATAATTCTATCATCAAATAAATAAATAAAATCCCCTCCACACAAAAGCCAAAGGTTTCCCTTTTTTGTCTATGTAGTTGTCGTTGAGTTTTTTATTTTTCACATTCTTGACATATGTGTGAAACATTTTATCTTAAAATAACTGGAATTTTGTTTGCTGAGTTGTTCTAAAAAAAAGATAAGATGTGTAAACAAGGATGTGGGTAGAAGTGGACACTTATGCAGTGTTGCTTGAATATATGTTACTACAGCCATTGCAGAAAATGATGGAGAGGTTTTACCAAAAATAAAAATTGAGCTTTCCTCAGAATATTATACAAATAATTATCAAATAGTTAAAACAATTTTAAATAAAAACTATTATAATGCTACAATCCCTATTCTGGGTACAAATGCAAAGGAAATGAAATCCCTGTGTATAGAGATGTCACCCCATGTTTAGTACAGCAATGCTCACTAGTAGTGCCAATGTATGGAAACAGTTTAAGTACAGATGAGTATGTGCTATCCATATGAAGTATTATATTTCTATATTAAATGTGTGCATGAGGATAATTCATAAGCTTTATGGAAAAGTAGGATTCACACAAATGAATTTCATATATAGGTTTTCATTTCTTTATTTAAATATATTGATTTATTGTCACATAGTGATGGGAGAAAGAAAGAAAAGAGAGAGAGAAAGAGAGAAAATTTCATCTGCTGCTTCCCTTCCAAAATGGTCGAATTGCTGGGTCTGTCAAGGCAGAAATCAGGAGCCTGGAATTCCATCCAGAGGGACAGAGAGGTCATATCTGCTGGTTCATGGTCAAAAGCCTTTTAGAAAGAGATGGGACATCTAGATTCCAGTAGTTGAAATATCAAACTAGATCGCTCGTGAGAGTGGCAGGGTTTCAACTACCTTCTTTTAAGATTTATTGATTTTATTTGAAAGGCAGAGTTTGAGAGAGACAAAGGCAGAGGAGATGGAGAGAGAGAGAGAGAGAGAAGATCAACCATCAGCTGGCTCACTCCCCAAATAGCTATAAAAGCTCAGAGGCCCAAGTACTTTGCTGGAATATTTGTTACTACAGCCATTGCAGAAAACGATGGAGAGGTTTTACCAAAAATAAGAATTTAGCTTTCCTCAGAATATGATAGCAAACAATTTTGAGAGTATAAATCAATTTTAAGTTAAAACTGGTACAGATCCTGCAATCCCTCTCCTGGGTATAAATCCAAAGAAACCAAATCTCTTTGTAGAGAGAGATGGAACCACATGTATAGTACTGCAATGCTCACTAGTTATCCCAGTGTATGGAAAGAGTGTAAGTACCCATTGACAGATGGATGAGTCCGGATGTGTTATCCATTTGAAATAGTATATTTCTATGTGACATTGTATGCATGAGGCTACTTCATAGGTTTATGGAAAAACAGATTCACACAAATTAATTTCCTATGTAGAATTTCATTTCTTTCTTTCTTTAATTTATTTATTGACACAGTGATGGGGAGAAAGGGAGAAAGAGAGTGAGAGAGAGGGAGAGAGAGTGAAGGAGAGAGAGAGAAAATTTTTCATCTGCTGGTTCCCTTCCCAAATGGCTGAATGGATGGAGCTTGTCAAGGCAGAAATCAGGAGCTGGGAATTCCATTCAGAGCTCTTTCAAGATTAATACAAGCTCCAAATCATGGATCATCATCTGATGCTTTGGCGGGCACAGTAGAAGGGAGCTGAAACAGAAGCAGAGCAGTCAGAACTTGAATGTGAATCCCTTTATTCAATGATGCTGTTCCAAATTGTGGCTTAACTCACAGTGCTGCCATGTGGACTACCCAGTTACAATTTTTGAATCAAAGCAGATATTTTAAATAATGCATGTGTTCCACAGATTCATTTTAACCCTCATTAATTAACTAATTTAGAGACCAGTGGGGAGAGAGAGAGAGAGAGAGAGAGAGAGAGAGAGAGAAGGAGAGGGAGATCAAAAGATACACACATAGGCAGAGGGATGGAGGGTCATATCTACTGGTTCATTGTCTTAAGCCTCTTCAGTTAGAGTTGGGACATTGACTCTAGGAGCTGAAATCTCAATCTAGGTTTCTCTTGAGAGTGGCAGGGTTTCAACTACCTGAGTGTTCATTTCTTTGAAGAATTATTTATTTTCTTTGAAAGGCAGAACTACAGAGAGACAAAGGCAGAAACACAGAGAGACAGACAGTGAGAGACAAAGAGGGAGGGAGGGAGAGAGTTCAACCATCAGCTGGCTCACTCCCCAAATTGCCATAATGGCCAAAGGTTGGCTGATCAGAAGCCGGGAGACAGGAGCTTCTTCTGGGTCTCCCATGAGGGTTCAGAGGCCCAAGTCCTTGGGCCATCCTCTGCTGTTTTCACAGGTGAACAAGCAGGGAGCTGGTTCAGAAGTGGAGCAGCTGGGACTCAGGTAGTGGCTATACCTGCTATGCCACAGTGCTGAAATGGAGTTGACACTTTTGTATCCCAGGATGTTCACCAGCATAAAGTTATAATCAGGGGTCAGGTGGGACTAGAAACCAGGCACCCTGAAATGAGCTGCAGGTGTCTAATCTCCTGGTTTAACTGCTAGGTGAGATTTGGGACCCATAACGTCTTTGAAGTTCCCTTGAGTTCACAGAAACACACACACAGGAGTGACACAGTAGCAAGGCCAACAGCACTAAGGTATGATCATGGCCCAGGTGTCCTCAGCTAAACTGTGGGTGATGAGCACCTTCTACAGAGTGTCCTGAGCTTCCAGGGTGACTAGGGAGATTGAGGTTGGGTCAGCTCCCCATGGAGCTGGAATTTTTCTGCAGAGAAATCAGTGACTGATCAGGTTTAAATACCCTCAGGTGGTGACCAATGAAGTTGTAACCAGACACCCTCAGATGATCTCACTTATTCTAATTTGGCACATTGAAATGCCTTTTTCACTTTCTATATACCTTTGAATATTAGGACTTACATTGCAACTTGTCACAATTGATTATTTTGATATGGTCATTACTGAGCAGCTAGGATTTCCTAGCATGTGTTGATAAAATTTAATCTTATTGATTATTGGATTCTCTTCATTTGGAAGCCTTTTCTAAACATGTGTACAGGCTGCTTGTTTGATTCTGCAGCATGAGATCTAGGCAGGGCCTTAATAACACTTTTGAGTGGTGATTGGGCTGGAAATGAAATGGGGACCAGTGCCTACCTTTCAGTCTGTGTGCCCTCTAACACTGTGTGCCTGCATTGGACACAATGATAGGACCTCTCATCAGGGTCACATCACCACCACAAATGAAAACTTAAGCATGCACTGGTGATCCACAGGAGAATGGAATTCCTCTCTCCAATAGGCATGAGCACCACCCTAAGGAGGGGCTTTAAAAGGCAGATGCAGCACATCTTTGAATACCTTGTTTCTACATGTGGTTGTGTGATTTTCTTTTTTTTAAGATTTTATTTATTTTACTTGGGAGGTAGAGTTTAAGACAGTAAGAGGGAGAGACAAAGAGAAATGTCTTCTCTACCTTGGTTTACTCCCAAAATGGCTGCAATAGCTAGAGCTGCACCAATCTGAAGCCAGGAGACAGCCATCTCTTTCTGGTCTTCCAGATGAGGTCAGAGGCCCAAGGATCCCGGCCATCCTCCACTGCTTTCCCAGGCCATATCAGAGAGCTGGATTGGAAGTGGAGCAGCTGGGGCTAGAATCAGCACCCATATGTGAGGACTGTGCTGCAGGCAGAGGATTAACCTACTGCACCACTGTGCTGGGCCTGGCTGTGTGATTTTCATCATTTAGCATTGGAGCATGGGTGTGTCATGGTTGGCCATTCCTTAACACCATGGCTGATCTCTACTCAGGTTTGCAGTTTTAGGCAACATTTTGAGCTGCACACACAGAATTTTCCACATGAGGCTGCCCTTCTCACCTCATGGAACAAACAATTTAGACAAGGCAGGCTAGAAAATAAATCTTTCTAAAAACATGGGGCCGGCATTTTGGTGTAATGGGATGCCACCATCCCATTAGGGCACTGGTTCACATCCTGTCTGTTCCACTTCTGATCCAGAACCCTACTAATGAGCCAGGGTAAGCAGAGAAGGATGGCACATGTACTTGGACCTCTGCACCCACATGGGAAACTCAGATAACTCTCCTGGCTCCTGACTTCTGCCTGAACCATCACAGGTAATGGCAGCCATTTGGGAGTGAACCAGCAGAATGAAGACATCTCGCCAACTCTCCCACTCTCTATCTGTAACTCTTTTTCAAATAACAAAAATAAATGTTTCAAAATAAAGAAATAGCAGGTATGAAATGCATTATTTCATAAAGAAGCTTTTTTTTCCATTCACTCTTCATTGCAGAAGGTCAGAGTTAATGCATTGTGATTGTTCAGTCTGTAAGAACTGAAAATACTGAGAAAGCCCTCCAGGCATAAAATTCTCACTGTAGTGAATGAGATTTTGTCTGGAATGAACTTTGCAAGGAGAAAGGTGTGGGTGGCCACATGGCCCAACCACCAGTGTCAAGTTCCATCCCCTTCCTAATGGGATTCCCTGTTCCTACTTCCCTCCCTGCCCCTGGGCTAAGTTTTAAAAGGACCTGTTCCTGAACATGTCTCTCTCTCTCCTTTGCTCTCACCAGGACCATCTCCATCCCTATCCACATCTCCATCTCCTGACCTCTGTCTCTGTCTCTCCCTTATGCTTTCATACTGCCTCTTTTCCTTCATTGCCCCTTCCCTCCAACCTGTCAGGTTTCCCCCAATAAACTCTTTCTCCAAAAGAGAGAGAGAGAGAGAGAGAGAGAGAGAGAGAGAGAGGAAATATATGAGAGAGAGAGAAGGCTGCCACAACAACAAAAAGAAAGTTCTGAGCCTGCATGGAGGGTGATTGTGTTAGAGTGGAAATAAAATGTCAGCCTACTATGGGACTCTCAAGTCCTGAATGTGTGTTTTTAACCATATCTTGAGAACAATAAATTTCCTTTAAGGAACACAAGGGTTTTTACATATTTACAGACTTAAATGTAGTCTCCATCAAAACTCATTAAAATAAGCTTGCTAGACATATATAAAACTGTGAAGTAATTTTATTAAACACTCAGGTAGCTGAGAAATGTATCTCAGCACAAATATTTTAAACCATATAACTGTAAAGGAGTAATAGCTGCTGTACTTAAGGACTGACAAAATTCAAAAGCAAAAATTTCCCTATTTGGTATCAGCAAAGTGCCTTCACGTGTGTTTTTCCTGATAAGACTTATGAATGTCTAACCAGTATCTGAAAAGGGATTAACATCACTCATCATCTGGCAGAGAGGCAAATTAGAACTATAGACAGAGTTTGTCACACTTCTTAAAATGGATGCCTCTTTATATATATATATATATATATTTTAAAAAATATTAGTTTATTTAAGAGACGAAGAGAGAGAAATAGAGCAGGCAGAATGAGCAAGTCAGAGAGAGACAGCTGGAGGTCTTCCACATACTCACTCATTCCTCCAAGTTCCTGCCCCAGCTGTGGCTGGGGTGGGCAGAAGTGGGAGCCAGGGATTCTTCAGGGATGCATGCATGGCAGGGATCCAAGATTTGACAATTGTCAGCTGCCTTGCAGATGCATTCCCAGGAAGCTTGATTGGAAGGGGAGTGTCTGGGACTCCAACAGGCCCACTCAGTGGATTGGGGCATTGCAATCCACACCCTCACCTGCTGCACCATGAATCCCACCCCAGGTGTTATTTTAAAATGTCAAAGACTGCTATAAATCGCCATCTTTGCATTGTTGTGGGGTCCAGCTCTCCACTCGCCCACCGCCTCTGCTGCTGCTGAATCCCGCAGTTTGGGCCCAGTCTCTGCACTCTCGCCATGACAAACCAGACCACCCTGGCCTGACACCCACTCCCAGATCACCACCAAGGACTTACAGAGAGCAAGGACGTCCAGGAGGAGGCTGGGAACCGAAGAGACGCCCCTGCCAAATAGGAGCGCTCATGAGGACAAGGGGGAGTAGGAGGCGCACAAGGAGGTACAGGAAGTAGGTGGAGAGGAGGAGGGCGTGGAGGAAGAGGGCCATGGAGAGGAAGAGGATGGAGACGAAGGGGAGGAGGCCGAGGCAGCTCCAGGAAACGGGCACCTGAAGATGATGAAGATGACTCAACAGCAGAAAAGGAAAACTAAAACATAAAAAAAAAAATAAGTAAATAAAAGGCAGCAGTGACCTAGACCTCTTCCACTTCTGGTCTCAGAATCTCAACGTGATCACTTTGGAGCAGAGGCTGCGGCCGCCCGCGGCAGCGCCCCCTGCCGACGACGCGCTCTCTGCACCTCCCAACCAAGATCAAGTGTGTTTGCAACAGGGAGGGAAAAAAAAAATCAGCTCTGCTTTTATCTGAAAAGTACTTCAGAAAGGAAAGTTCCTTTGTATTTTTACTTTTTTTTCTATTTGTATTTGTGTACATATTGGTGTGGAGCATCCATTTTTAATGATCTTGGGATGAAAAACCAGCCTGCAGGGTGTTCTCTGTATGCTTCTGACTGTACTTGTGTTGTGACCATGTTCATTTACATCTCAGAGGAGAAAAAAAAACTGTAAAAGAGCAAATCAACAACAACAGAAAATGTTGCATCAAGCGTTCCTCTAACTTTTTTTTTTTTTGGAACTTAGCTGTACAGTAAGCTTTTGGTTTGTTTGGTAGAGTGGGCTAAGCATCTGCTTGTGGTGCCAGAATCCTATCTGCATGCCAAGTTTGAGTCCCACATACCCCTCTTCTAAGCCAGCTCTCTGCTACGGCCTGGGAAAGCATTAGAAAGGGGTCCCAAAGCTCAGACCCTTGTGCCTGCATGGGAGAGAAGGGAGAAACTCCTGGCTCTCAGCTACAGCTGTTTAGGCTATTTGCAGAGGAACTAGCAGAACCAAGACCTTTCTGTCTCTGTCTGTAACTCTCTCTCTCAAATAAAGAAAATTCCCCCACCACAAGCCAAAGGATTCTTCTTTTTTTCTTTTTTTTATCTATGAAGTTTCTGTTTACTTTTTGCTTTTGGTGTTTGATGGACTTGTGAAACATGTTATCCAACAAGAAACCAGAATTTTATTTTGCTGTTGTTGTAAAAAAAAGATAAGAGATGTAGACAAGGATGTGGGTAGAAGAGGACACTTATCCAGTGTTGCTGGAATATATGTTACTATATCCATTATGGAAAACAATGGAGAGGTTTTATCAAAAATAAAAATTTAGCTTTCCTCAGAATATTATAACAAATAATTATCAAAGGAATAAAGCCATTTTAAATTAAAACTGCTAATCCAAATGGCCAACAGGCGCCCATGAAAAAATGTTCAAGATCACTAGCAATCAGGGAAATGCAAATCAAAACCACAATGAGGTTTCACCTCACCCCAGTTAGAATGGCTCACATACAGAAATCTACCAACAACAGATGCTGGTGAGGATGTGGGGAAAAAGGGACACTAACCCACTGTTGGTGGGGATGCAAACTGGTCAAGCCACTATGGATGTCAGTCTGGAGATTCTTCAGAAACCTGAATATAACCCTACCGTTCGACCCAGCCATCCCACTCCTTGGAATTTACCCAAAGGAAATGAAATTGGCAAACAAACAAGCTGTCTGCACATTAATGTTTATTGCAGCTCAATTCACAATAGCCAAGACCTGGAACCAACCTAAATGCCCATCAATGGTAGCCTGGATAAAGAAATTATGGGATATGTACTCTTTAGAATACTATACTGCAGTAAAAAAAAAAACAATGAAATCCAGTCATTTGCAACAAAATGGAGGAATCTGGAACACATCATGCTGAATGAAATAAGCCAGTACCAAAGGGGCAAAGATCATATGTTCTCCCTGATCGGTGACAACTGACTGAACACTAAAAAGGAAACCTGTTGAAGTGAAATGGACACTATGAGAAACGGTGACTTGATCAGCATAGCACTGACTGTTAATGAACAACTTAATACATTATCCCTCTTAGTAGTTTCTTTGTCTGTTCTACTTAATACTACTGGTTTAATTCTGTAATTAATACACAGTTATTCTTAAGTGTTGAAATTTAACTGAAATGTGATCCGTGTTAAATATTAGAGTGGTAATAAGAGAGGGAAGAGATGTACAATTTGCGACATGCTCAAGCTGACTTGCCCCAAATGGTAGAGTTAGAAACATACCAGGGGACTCCAATTCAATCCTATCAAGGTGGCATGTACCAATGCCATCTCACTAGTCCAAGTGATCAATTTCAGTTCACAATTGATCATAATGAAAGGATTAAGAGTCAAAGGGATCCCATAAACAAGTCTAGTATCTGCTAATACTAACCGATAGAATAAATAAAGGGGAGAGCGATCCAACATGGGAAGCGAGATACTCAGCAGACTCATAGAATGGCAGATGTCCTAAACAGCACTCTGGCCTCAGAACCAGCCCTGAAGGCATTCAGATCTGGCTGAAAAGCCCATGTGAGTATTTCAGGAATGGAAAGCCAAGACGCTATGGAAAAAAAAAAAGGACCTAAATGAAAGATCTCTGTGAGTGAGATCCCAGTGGAAAGAACAGGTCTTCAAAGAAGGAGGTACCTTTCTCTGAAGGGAGGAGAGAACCTCCACTTTGACTATGACCTTGTCTAAATTAGATAAGTGTCAGAGAACTCAAAAGGCTTCCATAGCCTTGGAAACTCATGACTGGAGCATAGGGAGATTACTGATGCCATAAACAGGAGCGTCAATTTGTAAAGTCAACAACAGGAGTCACTGTGCACTTACTCCTCATGTAGGATCTCTGTGCTTAACATGCTGTACATTGAGATTTAATGCTATAACGAGTACTTAAACAGTATTTCTCACTTTGTGTTTCTGTGTGGGTGCAAACTGTTCAAATCTTTATTTAATGTATACTAAACTGATCTTCTGTATATATAGAAAATTGAAAATGAATCTTGATATGAATGTAAGGGGAGAGAGAGTGGGAAAGTGGAGGGTTGTGGGTGGGAGGGAAGTCATCGGGGGGGGGGGAGCCAATGTAGTCCATAAGCTGTACTTTGGAAATCTATATTCATTAAATAAAAGTTAAAAAAAAATACAAACCCAGACTAAAACTCAGCTGATTTGCACTTATTATCAGGATTTCTTAGCATACATACATACATTTCTTAGCATACATACATGATTGTTATGAATGAAGAAAAGAAGCACCACTGAACACTACTGGAATTACAATTTAGTAGCTAAAGGAAAGTCAGTTTCTTATAAACCTTTGTTAATCTTAGGGCTTGGTAAGAATAGAACTAAGCAAAGCAATAATTTTTAAAAAAATTTTTCTCAAAAATTCAATTTAAGCCCATAGCCTGAAAAGAGGAAAAACCAGGGTAAAGAATTGGCATGGTACATTTAACTGCAGTATTTTCTATGCAAATAGAAGTATTTGAGTGCACTGAGAGCTGTTTGGCAAGGTAATATCACTTTAATTTTTACAATTATGTAACAAGGATAATGACACTTCCTATGAGATGTGGAAACTGCAGTAACTGTTCCTCTTCCCACTTCATATATATATAAATATATGTGTAATATATATTTATATAAATGTTACATAGGGAGAACTCAGAATATAAGATTTAATAGAGATGGATTACTGAATGAAAGAGCACACTGCATTTCATTTGATATCACATAAGCAACATCAGTATTTTCAGTACATCTCTGCTGTGGTGAATAGTTACACAAAACACACTTCTCTCTACAATACATTGAGAAATTGAAAGTACAAGAACAGGAAAGTCAGACAGGTGTTTGGCACAATGGTTAAGACACAGCTTGGGATGCCTACATCCCTATAGGAGTGCCTCTGCTTTAGTTTCAGCTCTGCTCCCTATTCTAGCTCCCACAAACACACACTCTGGAAACAGCAGATGATGGTTCAAGTACTCAGATCTTTGCCATCCATGAGGAAACCCCATTTTGAGTTCTGGGCTCCTGGCTTCAGCTATTGTGCGAATGTGGAGCGTGAACGAGTAGATTAAAGATTCTCTCTCTCTCTTATTCTGCCTTTCAAACATAAAAATCCTTTTTTAAAAAAATTAAAACTGCTATAGATCCTGCAATCCCTATCCTGGGTATAAATACAAATGAATGAAATCTCTGTGCGGGGAGGGAAGGTCCCCCATGAATAATTGTACAGCAATGCTGACTCGTAGTGCCAATGTTGGAAGCAGTGTAAGTACCCATCGGCAGACAGATGAATGAGTATGTGCTATCCATATGAAATATATTTCTAGGTTGCTATGTGGGCATGAGGCTTCCTCATAAGTTTATGGAAAAACAAGATTTACACACAAATTAATTTAATATATAGAATTTAATTTATCTATTTAGTTTTTGACACATAGTGATGAGTGTCGCTCCCCCTCTTCGTGGAGGAACGACACAGAACCCTGCGTTGTTCTTTGGTCTGCTCGGCCCTTCCCGGGTTTGCTGCTGGTTCTTCCTGGGTTGGCTACTGACCCTTCCACCTCCGTGGAAGAGCGGTTCCCCCTAGCCACATTCCCCACTTCCGCAGGGGAGCGGCACACCGCCGGCCGCTCTCTCGGGGGCTGCACAGGTGTTCCTTCAGATAGATGTTCCTCTTAGATGTTCCTTGTGCATGTTGTCTCTCTCCTCCTTTATAGTCCTCCTCCACCAATCCCAACTCTGCTACCCACACGCCGAGTACGCTGCTCTCCTCCAATCAGGAGCAGGTCCTACAGTTTATTGGTTGAACTGGAGGCAGCTGTGTAGAAGCTGTTTCTTCCTCTCCCAGTGCCATATTGTGGGAGAGCAGATGCATAGAATAAGTCTTAATTCCAGTAACTTAGTCTAGTCCGAGTTGCTCCCAGTTGCTCCCCACAATGAGAAGAAAGGAAGAGAGAGAGAGAGGGAGAGAGAGAAAATCTTTCATCTGCTGGTTCCCTTCCAAATGGCTGAATGGCTGGAGATTGTCAAGGCAGAAGTCAGGAGCCTGTAATTCCATGGAGGGCTATTAAATGATTAATACGGGCACGTGAACTTGGATCATCATCTGATGCTTGGCAGGCATAGTAGAAGGGAGCTGAATCAGAAGCAGAGCAGCCAGAACTAGAATGCACATCCCTGTATTCAATGATGCTGTTCCAAAATGGGGCTTAAATCACAGTGCCGCAATGTGGCCTGCCCTGTTACAATTTTTGAATCTATGCAGATATTTTGCAGAATGCATGTGTTTAGAACCAGGGGAGAGAGAGAGTTGGGAGAAAGCAAGGGATTCACACAGAGACAGAGGGACAGAGAGGTCATATCTGCTGGTTCATTGTCTTAAGCCTCTTCAGTTAAAGTTGGGACATTGACTCCAGGAGCTGAAATCTCAATCTAGGTTTCTCATAAGAGTGGCAGGGTTTCAACTACCTGAGTGTTCATTTCTTTGAAGAATTATTTATTTTATTTGCAAGGCAGAGTTACAGAGAGACAAACACAGAGACAGAGAGGGTGAGAAAGAGAGAGCGAGCTAGAAAGAGAAAGAGAGATCAACCATCAGCTGGTTCACCCCCCAAATGGCCATAATGGCCACAGCTTGGCTGCTCCAAAGCTGGGAGACAGGAGCTTCTTCTGGGTCTCCTATGAGGGTTCAGAGGCCCAAGTCCTTGGGCCATCCTCTGCTGCTTTCCCAGGTGAACAAGCAGGGAGCTGGTTCAGAAGTGGAGCAGCTGGGACTCAGGCAGTGGCTATACATGCTATACCTCAGCGCTGAAATGGAGTTGATACTTTTGTAACCCAGGACATGCATCAGCAGGAAGTTATAATCAGGGGTCTGATTGGACTAGAAACCAGGCATCCTGAAATGAGCTGCAGGTTTCTAATTTCCTGGTTTAACTTTAAGTTGAGATATAAGCCCCATATAGGCTTTGAAGTTCCATTGATTTTACAGATACACACACTTGAAGGAAACAGTATGAAGTCACAGAGAAATAAGGTATGATCATGGCCCAGGTTTCCTCCTCAGCCAGAGTGTGGGTGCTGAACACCACTGCAGAGCATTGGGGGCTCCCAGGGTGAATGGGGAGAGTAAGTTTGGGGGTAGATACCCTTCCCATACAGCTGGACATTCTGCTGCCCAGGTGCCCAGAAATTAATGGCCGACAAGGTTTTTTTTTTTTCCTTTAGGGATTTCTTTAATATTTGCAAGTCAGAGTTACACAGAGAGAGGAGAGACAGAGAGAGAGAGAGAGAGAGAAGAGAGAGATGGAAGAGAGTGAGAGAGGTCTTGCATCCAATGGTTTACTCCCCAATTGTCCACATGTCCAAGATATGGGACTATCTGCAGCCAGGAGCCAGGAGTTTCTTCTGGGTCTCCCACATGGGTATAGGGGCCCAAGGACTTTGGCCATCTTTTGCTGCTCTCCCAGGTCACAGGAGAGAGCTGGATAAGAAATGGAGCAGCCAGGTCTTGAAACAGTGCCCATATGGGATGCTGGCGCTTCAGGCCAGGGTTTGAACCAACTGAGCCACTGCACCAAGCCTGCTCCGAGTAGGTGTGTTTTTTATAGGTAGCATTAGACAGTGAGAGAGAGACAGAGACAAAGGTCTTCCTTTAACATTGGTTCACCCCCCAAATGGCCACTATGGCCGGCTACACTGATCTGAGGCCAGGAGGCTGGTTCTTCCTCCTGGTCTCCCATGCAGATGCAGAGCCCAAGCCTTTGGGCCATCCTCCCCTGCCTTACCAGACCACAGAGGAGAGCTGGACTGGAAGAGGAGCAATGGGAAGGATCTGGAGCCCCAACTGGTACGAGAACCTGGGGTGCCAGCGCTGCAGGTGGAGGATTAACCAAGTGAGCTAAGGCGCCTGCCCTGATGGATTTAAACAACTGTAACCATATCTTGAGGGCAATAAATATCCTTTAAAGAACACAAGCATAGAGAGCAGTCTCCTCCACTCTGCCTGTCAAAAAAAAATAATTATCAAAGGCATGAAGCAAATTGAAATAAAACTGCTATAGATCCTGCAATCCCTATTTTGGGTATAAATCCAAATAAATGAAATCTCTGTGTAGAGAGAGATGACACCCCATGAATCATACAGAAATGCTCACAAATAGTTCCAAAGTAAGTACCCATCAGCAGACAGATGAGTGAGTATGTGCTATCCATATGAAATATTATATTTCTAGGTTGTTATGTGGCCATGAGGCTTCCTCATAATTTTATGGAAAAACAAGATTTACACAAATTAATTTCTCATATACAATTTCAATTACTTATTTAATTTATGGACACATAGGCTTGGGAGAGAGAGAGAGAGAGACAGAGAGGGAGAGAGAGAGAGAGACAGAGAGAGAGAAAAAGAGAGAGAGAATTTTCCATATGCTGGTTTCCCTCCCAAATGGCTGAATGGCTGGAGCTTGTCAAGACAAAATTCAGGGGCCTGGAATTCCATGGAGGGCTATTAAATGAATAATACGGGCACATGAACTTGCATCATCATCTGAATTGGGCAGGCCCAGTAGAAGGGAGCTGAATCAGAAGTAGAGCAGCCAGAACTAGAATGCACATCCCTGTATTCAATGATGCTGTTCCAAAAGGTGCTTAAATCACAATGCCACAATGTGGCCTGCCCTGTTACAATTTTTGAATGTATGCAGATATTTTGCAGAATGCATGTGTTCCACAGATTCACTTTAACTCAAATTAATTAACTAATTTAGAGATGGGGGAGAGAGAGAGAGGAGAGGGAGATCAAGAGATGCACACAGAGACAGAGGGACAGAGAGGTCATATCTGCTGGTTCATTGTCAAAAACCTCTTAAGTTAAAGTTGGGACATTGACTCCAGGAGCTGAAATCTCAATCTAGGTTTCTCTTGAGAGTGGCAGGGTTTCAACTACCTGAGTGTTCATTTCTTTGAAGAATTATTTATTTTATTTGCAAGGCAGAGTTACAGAGAGACAAACACAGAGACAGAGAGGGTGAGAAAGAGAGAGCGAGCTAGAAAGAGAAAGAGAGATCAACCATCAGCTGGTTCACCCCCCAAATGGCCATAATGGCCACAGCTTGGCTGCTCCAAAGCTGGGAGACAGGAGCTTCTTCTGGGTCTCCCATGAGGGTTCAGAGGCACAAGCACTTGGGCCATCCTTGGCTAATTTCCCAGGTGAACAAGCAGGGAGCTGGTTCAGAAGTGGAGCAGCAGGGACTCAGGCAGTGGCTATACATGCTATACCTCAGCACTGAAATGGAGTTGATTGACAAGAGAAAGGAATTCCTCCCTCCAATAGGCATGAGCCCTGCCCTCAGGAGGGGCTTTAAAAGGCAGATGGAGCAGGGCTATCCTCCCTCTCTGCACACTTGAGCCTGGAACCTTGAACTTCAGGATGGCACAGGAAAGTGCAGACCAGGAAGCTCTTGGGCTGTCAGTTGAGCTGCCCTCTTCCCCACAAAGGTCTTTTAAAGATGGGGGCACAAATGAAGAGGAGCAACCACCACAAGGACAAGGTGAGACACTGTTTTCTGATTTCCCTGAGAGCTGCCTGCAAAGGCAAGGTAGGTCCTTGGGATGTCAGGGTGAGTGCGCAAAGTGGTTTGGAACCTGGCAGCTGGTCTGTGTGTGTGATGGAGGGTTTCATTTCGAAGTGGGAAATGGGAAGTAGCTGGTAGCACCAGGGGCCTATTGAGAAATGTGGCAGCAATGAACCTATGGAACTCTAATGTGCTCATTTTCCTTTGATCCTGGCTTAACTGGCTCAGCCAACAGGATGCCAGGAACTTGAAATCTGAGACAAAATGGGGGCCGGTGGGATCAAATGCATACATGTTATTAGTTTTTCATTCTCATGACAAATATCTGAGGCATGTCACTAAAGAAGGAACGTTTCTTTCAAACCACAAGAAAAGTCTTCATGTCCCTAATAGTTCATGGCCCAAATGCTCTGTATTTTATGAGGGTAGGGGAGGATTCAGAAGGAGTATGGAGGAAAACTCACATGACAACCCAATCTGTCAGGGAGCTTGCTGTGCACGTGATCTCTCCTTATTCAGATACCAAGATTTCAACAGCCGGGCTCCCCCTTCCCAACATCACCCAGTCTAAACATTGTCCAAATCTCAGGTTATTCCCCACCCTTGATCCATTTCTATTTTCATTAGTTTCCCCTTAATACTTTTTATTAAAGAGATTTGTTCATTTATCTGAAAGAGGTACACAGAAGGAGAAGCAGAGTTTGAGAGAGATCTTCCATCTGCTGCTTCACTCCCAATTGGCAGCAACAGCCAAAACTGCGCTGGTCTATAACCAGGAGCCAGGAGCTTCTTCCACATCTCCTTCAACGGTGCAGGGGCTCAAGAACTTGAGCTATCTTCCCCTGCTTTCCCAGGCCATAGCAGAGAGCTGGATTGGAAGTGGAGCAGCTGGGACTCGAACCAGTTCTGTAATGGGATGGCAGCACTGCAGACCGTGGGTTTTCCTACTATGCCACAGAGCTGGCCCCTTCCCCTTAATACTTGAAATACTAAGTTCGATTTTGTAGACAAAGAGATTCACAAACAACCTTTGGAGGACACAAATTTTATACACGTGGGGAATTTTTATTTTATTTCGTGGGGAAACTCAGGCATACGTACTCTCTTTTGATGTAGGATCCAAGCCCAGTCCACATGAGGAGAAGTCCCAGGAAAGGAAGCTCAGAGGCAGAAGCAGCGTTGCCAGGGCAGGTAAGTTCAGACTCACCCGGAGCGAGAAGGTCACAGGGTGCTGTGGCACAGTCTTCTCTGGGAGACAGGGGCCCTGAGACCAGATGGGTCAGCAGCACCTCAGAGATGCTGAGGTACGGGCACCAGAGGGGAAGGGAGCGCTGGTGGGAGGCGCTGCTCCCTGTGTCCTGGGTAGACCTGGGCTGTGGCTGTGCATTTGGAGGCAGGCACTCCAACTCCCTGTGTTTTGCAGAATCAGAGTCCAGCTGTGACGGGGTGAGCTCCAGGAAGAGGACAATCAGTTCTGAGGACAGCAGCCACACGGGGACAGGTAGCATCGTGCTTTCTCTCCCTAGAGGGTCAGGACCAGGGAGCTTATCCAAGGTTGGGAAGGGAGGGGTTGTCAGAGATTGAGAGCAGTTTCGAGATCCCAAGAGCGTGTGAGGGGGAGGGTGGGTGCTGCCTGGGTTCCTGCTGGAGTCCATTGTGGGGAAGGAAGTGCAGGATTCGGTGGGGTTCACGTGAAGGGGGCAGGACTTAGGTTTTAGGGCCCAAGGAGCTGTGCTGAGTGTCTCCCGTGTGTCTCTGCAGGCAGCTGTGTGCAAGAGCTCAGCGTGACTTTGCAAAAGAAAGCAAAACCTTCGGACGATGGAAATGACAGAGGAATTCAGGAGGCGCATGCGGAACCTCGCAGGGGATCCTCCAGGGCCCGCCCTGGGCACAAGAGGAGGCGCAGGTCCAGGTCCCCAGCAGACCACCCACCGCCTCTTCGGAAGAGCCTGGTGACCTCCCTGCGCTCTCTGTCTGAGGCCATATTTGAAGATTTAGCCCGGGTGCAGGCGCAGCAGGCGCAGTTCCCGCTGACCCAGGAGCAGCTGTTTGCGCTGGCACAGCTCCGCGGGCCTCTATGCAGCGCCATGCAGAGCTGCTATGCGCTGGCCTCGCAGGCGGCCTGGGCCTTTCCTGCCCAGGGCTGGCTCCTCCCGGCCCAAACCCCGGCCTCCGCCCGGGCCCCGGCCCCGGCCCCGGAGCACATGCCTGCTGTCCAGTCGCGGGCACCTGCTCAGAGCTCCTCCCAGGAGGGGGAAGGCCAGCCCTCTGCTGAGCAGGAAGAACCTGAGGCACACAGGGCATCAGACTAATCTTGTGCTGGGGAGCCCGCATGGTGGACACTAGAGGGCGCATCTCTGACACACAGAAAGACTTGCTGCTGCTACTTCTCCGCAAGCCCAGCAGAGACCCTGTAGTCGGGATGAGCTGATGCCTGAGGGAATCTGGGTGGCCACAGGAAAGGAACTGGAGCGACTTCCTCCGAATCAGGAACCTGTTGTGTCCTTAAGGCCACCATGACACAAGAATGTCGGTTTTCACATTACCAATCTGAATCCTTCTAACTGGCTTGAATTTTTAAATGAAGCACATATTAAGAGGTCATCATTGACACTTGTGCATTTTTGTCAATGTAAAGTTTTCTACCTGGAGAAGTTCTGGGGAGGTGGGAGGAGCAGTGCTCAGGAGGACTCTGAGGGGAGATGAGAGGGTGGTCATGCGTTTAAATGTGCATTAGAAAGTATGTTCCTTTGTTTTATTTTTGCGTTTTCTATTTTTGTGCATATTGGTAGGGGTTAGACAATTTTAATGATCTTGGGATGACCAAACTAGCCTTCAACTTGTTTTCTGTATGCTTTTTCTGTACTTGTGGTGTGAATTCTTCATTAACATATCAAAGGAGAAAAATCTTTGTAAAATAGCTAAAGCAACATCAGAAAACGTTGTGTTTAGCATTCCTTTTTTTTTTTTTGTATGTACTTAGCTGTACTGTAAGTAGTTGTTTAGTATGAGATAGTTAAAAAGGCCAAAGATAGGGGCCAGCAATGTGGTTGAGTGGGCTAAGTGTCTGCCTGTTGTGCCAGAATCCCATATGGGTACCACGTTGGAGTCCCAGATGCCCCTCTTCTAAACCAGCTCTCTGCTATGGCCTGGAAAAGCAGTAGAACATAGCCCAGATGCTTGGGCCTCTTCACCTGCATGGGAGACCTGCAAGAAACTTCTGGCTCTCAGCTACTGCCATTTAGGCCATTTCCTGAGGGACCAGCAGGGGGAACCTTTCTGTTTCCCCCTCTGTCTGTCTATAATTCTATCATCAAATAAATAAATAAAATCCCGTCCACACAAAAGCCAAAGGTTTCCCTTGTTTTGTCTATGTAGTTGTTTTCGAGTTTTTTATTTTCCACATTCTTGACATATGTGTGAAACATTTTATCTTAAAATAACTGGAATTTTGTTTGCTGAGTTGTTCTAAAAAAAAAAGATAAGATGTGTAGACAAGGATGTGGGTAGAAGTGGACACTTATGCAGTGTTGCTGGAATATATGTTACTACAGCCATTGCAGAAAGTGATGGAGAGGTTTTACCAAAAATAAAAATTGAGCTTTCCTCAGAATATTATACAAATAATTATCAAATAGATAAAACAATTTGAAATAAAAACTATTATAAATGCTACAATCCCTATTCTGGGTACAAATGCAAAGGAAATGAAATCCCTGTGTATAGAGAGATGTCACCCCATGTTTAGTACAGCAATGCTCACTAGTAGTGCCAATGTATGGAAACAGTTTAAGTACAGATGAGTATGTGCTATCCATATGAAGTATTATATGTCTATATTAAATGTGTGCATGAGGATACTTCATAAGCTTTATGGAAAAGTAAGATTCACACATGAATTTCATATATAGATTTTCATTTCTTTATTTAAGTATATTTATTTATTGTCACATAGTGATGGGGAGAAAGAAAGAAAAGAGAGAGAGAGAGAAAGAGAGAAAATTTCATCTGCTGCTTCCCTTCCAAAATGGTCGAATTGCTGGGGTCTGTCAAGGCAGAAATCAGGAGCCTGGAATTCCATCCAGAGGGACAGAGAGGTCATATCTGCTGGTTCATGGTCAAAAGCCTTTTAGAAAGAGATGGGACATATAGATTCCAGTAGCTGAAATATCAAACTAGATCGCTCGTGAGAGTGGCAGTGTTACAACTACCTTCTTTTAAGATTTATTGATTTTATTTGAAAGGCAGAGTTAGAGAGAGACAAAGGCAGAGGAGATGGAGAGAGAGAGAGAGAGAGAGATATCAACCATCAGCTGGCTCACTCCCCAAATAGCTATAAAAGCTTAGAGGCCCGAGTACTTTGCTGGAATATATGTTACTACAGCCATTGCAGAAAACGATGGAGAGGTTTTACCAAAAATAAAAATTTAGCTTTCCTCAGAATATGATAGCAAACAATTTTGAGAGTATAAATCAATTTTAAGTTAAAACTGGTACAGATCCTACAATCCCTCTCCTGGGTATAAATCCAAAGAAACCAAATCTCTTTGTAGAGTGAGATGGAACCACATGTATAGTACCGCAATGCTCACTAGTAGTCCCAGTTTATGGAAAGAGTGCAAGTACCCATTGACAGATGGATGAGTCCGCATGTGTTATCCATTTGAAATAGTATATTTCTATGTTACATTGTATGTATGAGGCTACTTCATAGGTTTATGGAAAAACAGATTCACACAAATTAATTTCATATGTAGAATTTCATTTCTTTCTTTAATTTATTAACACAGTGATGGGGAGAAAGGGAGAAAGAGAGTGAGAGAGAGGGAGAGAGAGTGAAGGAGAGAGAGAGAAAATTTTTCATCTGCTGGTTCCCTTCCCAAATGGCTGAATGGATGGAGCTTGTCAAGGCAGAAATCAGGAGCTGGGAATTCCATTCAGGGCTCTTTCAAGATTAATACAAGCTCAAAATCATGGATTGTCATCTGATGCTTTGGCAGGCACATTAGAAGGGAGCTGAAACAGAAGCAGAGCAGTCAGAACTTGAATGTGAATCCCTTTATTCAATGATGCTGTTCCAAATTGTGGCTTAACTCACAGTGCTGCCATGTGGACTACCCAGTTACAATTTTTGAATCAAAGCAGATGTTTTAAATAATGCATGTGTTCCACAGACTCATTTTAACCCTCATTAAGTAATTGGGACATCCTCTGCTACTTTCCCAGGTGAACAAGCAGGGAGCTGGTTCAGAAGTGGAGCAGCTGGGACTCAGGCAGTGGATACACCTGCTATGCCACAGTCCTGAAATGGAGTTTACACTTTTGTATCCCAGGATGTTCACCAGCATAAAGTTATAATCAGGGGTCAGGTGGGACTAGAAGCCAGGCACCTGAAATGAGCAGGTGTCTAATCTCCTGGTTTAAATGCTAGGTGAGATTTGGGACACATAAAGTCTTTGAAGTTCCCTTGAGTTCACAGAAACACATACACAGGAGTGACAGAGTAGCAAGGCCAACACCACTAAGTTATGATCATGGCCCAGGTGTCCTCAGTTAAACTGTGGGTGATGAGCACCTTCTACAGAGTGTCCTGAGCTTCCAGGGTGACTAGGGAGATTGAGGTTGGGTCAGCTCCCCATGGAGCTGGAATTTTTCTGCAGAGAAATCAGTGACTGATCAGGTTTAAATACCCTCAGGTGGTGACCAATGAAGTTGTACCCACACACCCTCAGATGATCTCACTTACTCTAATTGGGCACATTGAAATGCCTTTTTCACTTTCTATATACCTTTGAATATTAGGACTTACATTGCAACTTGTCACAATTGATTATTTGGATATGGTTATTACTGAACAGCTAGGATTTCTTAGCATGTGTAGATAAAATTTAATCTTATTGATTATTGGATTCTCTTCATTTGGAAGCCTTTTCTAAACATGTGTACAGGCTGCTTGTTTGATTCTGCAGCATGAGATCTAGGCAGGGCCTGAATAACACTTTTGAGTGGTGATTGGGCTGGAAATGAAATGGGGACCAGTGCCTACCTTTCAGTCTGTGTGCCCCCTAACACTGTGTGCCTGCATTGGACACAATGATAGGACCTGTCATCAGGGTCACATCACCACCACAAATGAAAACTTAAGCATGCACTGGTGATCCACAGGAGAATGCAATTCCTCTCTCCAATAGGCATGAGCACCACCCTGAGGAGGGGCTTTAAAAGGCAGATGCAGCACATCTTTGAATACCTTGCTTCTACTTGTGGTTGTGTGATTTTCTTTTTTTTTAAGATTTTATTTATTTTACTTGGGAGGTAGAGTTTGAGACAGTAAGAGGGAGAGACAGAGAGAAATGTCTTCCCTATATTGGTTTACTCCCCAGATGGCTGCAATAGCTAGAGCTGCACCAATCTGAAGCCAGGAGACAGGCACCTCTTTCTGGTCTTCCAGATGAGGTCAGAGGCCCAAGGATCCCGGCCATCCTCCACTGCTTTCCCAGGCCATAGCAGAGAGCTGGATGGGAAGTGGAGCATCCGGGGCTAGAATCAGCGCCCATTGTGAAGCCTGTGCTGCAGGCAGATGATTAACCTACTGCACCACTGTGCTGGGCCTGGCTGTGTGATTTTCATCATTTAGCATTGGAGCATGGGTGTGTCATGGTTGGCCATTCCTTAACACCATGGCTGATTTCTACTCAGGTTTGCAGTTTTAGGCAACATTTTGAGCTGCACACACAGAATTTTCCACATGAGGCTGCCCTTCTCACCTCATGGAACTTACATTTTAGACAAGGCAGGCTAGAAAATAAATCTTTCTAAAATTATGGGGCCGACATTTTGGTGTAATGGGATGCCACCATCCCATTAGGGCACTGGTTCACATCCTGTCTGTTCCACTTCTGATCCAGAACCCTACTAATGAGCCAGGGTAAGCAGTGAAGGATGGCACATGTACTTGGACCTCTGCACCCCCATGGGAAACTCAGATAACTCTCCTGGCTCCTGACTTCTGCCTGAACCATCACAGGTAATGGCAGCCATTTGGGAGTGAACCAGCAGAATGAAGACATCTCGCCAACTCTCCCACTCTCTGTCTGTAACTCTTTTTCAAATAAACAAAAATAAATGTTTCCAAATAAAGAAATAGCAGGTATGAAATGCATTATTTCATAAAGAAGCTGTTTTTTTTCCATTCACTCTTCATTGCAGAAGGTCAGAGTTCTTGCATTGTGATGGTTCAGAGTGTAAGAACTGAAAATAGTGAGAAAGCCCTCCAGGCATAAAATTCTCCATGCAGTGAATGAAATTTTGTCTGGAATGAACTTTACAAGGAGAAAGGTGTGGGTGGCCACATGGCCCAACCACCAGTGTCAAGCTCCACCCCCTTCCTAATGGGATTCCCTGTTCCTACTTCCCTCCCTGCCCCTGGGCTAAGTTTTAAAAGGACCTGTTCCTGAACATGTCTCTCTCTCTCCTTTGCTCTCACCAGGACCATCTCCATCCATATTCCCATCTCCATCTCCTGACCTCTGTCTCTGTCTCTCCCTTTTGCTTTCATACTGCCTCTTTTCCTTCATTGCCCTTACCTCCAGTCTGTCAGGTTTCCCCCAATAAACTCTTTCTCCAAAAGAGAGAGAGAGAGAGAGAGAGAGAGAGAGAGAGAGAGAGAAAATATAATAGAGAGAGAGAAGGTTGCAACAACAACAAAAAGAAATTTCTGAACCTCCATGGAGGGTGATTGTGTTAGAGTGGAAATAAAATGTCAGCCTACTGTGGGACTCTCAAGTCCTGAATGTGTGTTTTTAACCATATCTTGAGAACAATAAATTTCCTTGAAGGAACAGAAGCTTTTTTACATATTTACAGACTTAAATGTAGTCTCCATCAAAACTCATCAAAATAAGCTGGCTAGACATATATGAAACTGTGAAGTAATTTTATTAAACACTCAGGGACCTGAGAAATGTATCTCAGCACAAATATTTTAAACCATATAACTGTAAAGGAGTAATAGCTGCTGTACTTAAGGACTGACAAAATTCAAAAGCAAAAATTTCCCTATTTGGTATCAGCAAAGTGCCTTCACGTGTGTTTTTCCTGATAAGACTTATGAATGTCTAACCGGTATCTGAAAAGGGATTAACATCACTCATCATCTGGCAGAGAGGTAAATTAGAACTATAGACAGAGTTTGTCACACTTCTTAAAATGGATGCCTCTTTATATATATATATATTTTAAAAAAATATTAGCTTATTTAAGAGACGACGAGAGAGAGAGAAATAGAGCAGGCTGAATGAGCAAGTCAGAGAGAGACAGCTGGAGGTCTTCCACATAATCACTCATTCCTCCAAGTTCCTGCCCCAGCTGTGGCTGGGTTGGGCAGAAGTGGGAGCCCGGGATTCTTCAGGGATGCATGCAGGGCAGGGATCCAAGATTTGACCAGCGTCAGCTGCCTTGCAGATGCATTCCCAGGAAGCTTGATTGGAAGGGGAGTGTCCGGGACTCCAACAGGCCCACTCAGTGGATTGGGCATTGCAATCCACAGCCTCACCTGCTGCATCATGAATCCCACCCCAGGTGTTATTTTAAAATGTCAAAGAGTGCTATAAATAGCCATCTTTGTATTGTTGTTGGGTCCAGCTCCCCACTCATCCACCGCCTCTGCTGCCATGGAATCCCGCAGCTTGGGCCCCAGTCTCTGCACTCTCGCCATGACAAACCAGACCACCCTGGCCTGACACCCGCTCCCAGATCACCACCAAGGATGTACAGAGAACAAGGACGTCCTGTAGCAGGCTGGGAACAGAAGAGACGCCCCTGCCAAATGGCAAAGCTCCTGAGGACAATGGGGAGTAGGAGGCACACAAGGAGGTAGAGGAAGTAGGTGGAAAGGAGGAGGGCATGGAGGAAGAGGGCCATGGAGAGGAAGAGGATGGAGACGAAGAGGAGGAGGCCGAGGCAGCTCCAGGAAACGGGCACCTGAAGATGATGAAGATGACTCGACAGCAGAAAAGGAAAAATAAAACATAAAAAAAAAAAGTAAATAAAAGGCAGCAGTGACCTAGACCTCTTCCACTTCTGGTCTCAGAATCTCAACGTGATCACTTTGGAGCAGAGGCCGCGGCCGCCCGCGGCAGCGCCCCCTGCCGACGACGTGCTCTCTGCACCTCCTAACCAAGATCAAGTGTGTTTGCAACAGGGAGGGAAAAAAAAATTCAGCTCTGCTTTTATCTGTAAAGTACTTCAGAAAGGAAAGTTCCTTTGTATTTTCACTTTTTCTATTTGTATTTGTGTACATATTGGTGTGGGGCATCCATTTTTAATGATCTTGGGATGAAAAACCAGCCTGCAGGGTGTTCTCTGTATGCTTCTGACTGTACTTGTGTTGTGACCATGTTCATTTACATCTCAAGGGAGGAAAAAAAAACTGTAAAAGAGCAAATCAAAAACAACAGAAAATCTTGCATCAAGCGTTCTTCTAACTTTTTTTTTTTTTTGAACTTAGCTGTACAGTAAGCTTTTGGTTTGTTTGGTAGAGTGGGCTAAGCATCTGCTTGTGCTGCCAGAATGCTATCTGCATGCCAGGTTTGAGTTCCACCTACCCCTCTTCTTTTTTTTTAACTTTTATTTAATGAATATAAATTTCCAAAGTGCAATTTATGGGTTACAATGGCTTCCCCCCCATACCGTCCCTCCCACCCACAGCCCTCCCCTTTCCCACTCCCTCTCCCCTTCCATTCACATCAAGATTCATTTTCGATTATCTTAATATACAGAAGATCAGCTTAGTATACATTAAGTAAGGATTTCAACAATTTGCTCCCACACAGAAACATAAAGTGAGGAATAATAGATGATTTTTTTAAATGATGATGAAATCAGATCAGACCTATTGTCATGTTTAATCCCAGTGAGAGTCTAGTTGGGAGTTGATAATTTTTTTTTTACAGAGGATCAGTTTAGTATGCATTAAGTAAAGATTTCAACAGTTTGCACCCCCATAGAAACACAAAGTGAAATATATTGTTTGAGTACTCGTTATAGCATTAAATCTCAATACACAGCACATTAAGGACAGAGATCCTACATGAGGAGTAAGTGCACAGTGACTCCTGTTGTTGACTTTACCAATTGACACTCCTGTCTATGGCATCAGTAATCTCCCTATGCTCCAGTCATGAGTTCCCAAGGCTATGGAAGCCCTCTGAGTTCTCCGATTCTTATCTTGTTTAGACAAGGTCATAGTCAAAGTGGAGGTTCTCTCCTCCCTTCAGAGAAAGGTGCCTCCTTCTTTGAAGACCTGTTCTTTCCACTGAGATCTCACTCGCAGAGATCTTTTGCCAGAGTGTCCAGGCTTTCCATGTCTGAAATACTCTCATGGGCTTTTCAGCCAGATCCGAATGCCTTTAGGGCTGATTCTGAGTCCAGAGTGCTATTTAGGACATCTGCCATTCTATGAGTCTGCTGGGTATCTCACTTCCCATGTTGGATCACTCTCCCCTTTATTTATTCTATCGGTTAGTGTTAGCAGGTACTAGACTTGTTTATGTGCTCCCTTTGACTCTTAGTCCTTTCATTATGATCAATTGTGAACTGAAATTGATCACTTGGACTACTGAGATGGCATTGGTACATGCCACCTTGATGGGATTAAATTGGAGTCCCCTGGTATGTTTCTAACTCTACCATTTGGGGCAAGTCAGCTTGAGCATGTCCCAAATTATATATCTCTTCCCTCTCTTATTCCTACTCTTATGTTTAACAGGGATCACATTTCAGTTAAATTTCAACACTTAAGAATAACTGTGTATTAATTGCAGAATTAAACCAGTAGTACTGAGTAGAACAGACAAAACAACTACTAAGAGGGATAATGTATTAAGTTGTTAATTAACAGTCAGGGCTATGCTGATCAAGTCACCGTTTCCCATAGTGTCCATTCCACTTCAACAGGTTTCCTTTTTGGTGTTCAGTCAGTTGTCACTGATCAGGGCGAACATATGGTATTTGTCCCTTTGGGACTGGCTTATTTCACTCAGCATGATGTGTTCCAGATTCCTCCATTTTGTTGCAAATGACTGGATTTCGTTGTTTCTTACTGCGGTATAGTATTCTAAAGAGTACATATCCCATAATTTCTTTATCCAGTCTACCGTTGATGGGCATTTAGGTCGGTTCCAGGTCTTAGCTATTGTGAATTGAGCTGCAATAAACATTAGGGTGCAGACCGCTTTTTTGTTTGCCAATTTAAATTCCTTTGGGTAAATTCCAAGGAGTGGGATGGCTGGGTCGAACGGTACGGTTATCTTCAGGTTTCTGAGGGATTTCCAGACTGACTTCCATAGTGGCTTGACCAGTTTGCATTCCCACCAACAGTGGGTTAGTGTCCCTTTTTCCCCACATCCTCGCCAGCATCTGTTGTTGGTAGATTTCTGAATGTGAGCCATTCTAACCGGGGTGAGGTGAAACCTCATTGTGGTTTTGATTTGCATTTCCCTGATTGCTAATGACCTTGAACATTTTTTCATGTGCCTGTTAGCCATTTGGATTTCCTCTTTTGAAAAATGTCTATTGAGGTCCTTGGCCCATCTCTTAAGTGGGTTGTTGGTTTTGTTTTTGTGGAGTTTCTTGATCTCTTTGTAGATTCTGGTTATTAACCCTTTATCTGTTGCATAGTTTGCAAATATTTTTTCCCATTCTGTCAGTTGTCTCTTCACTCTCCTGACTGTTTCTTTTGCAGTACAGAAACTTCTCAATTTGATGCAATCCCAATAGTTAATTTTGGCTTTGACTGCCTGTGCCTCCCGGGTCTTTTCCAGAAACTCTTTGCCTGTGCCAATATCTTGAAGGGTTTCTCCAATGTTCTTTAATAACTTGATGGTGTCAGGTCGTAGATTTAGGTCTTTAATCCATGTTGAGTGGATTTTTGTGTAAGGTGTAAGGTAGGGGTCTTGCTTCTTGATTCTGCACGTGGAAATCCAATTTTCCCAGCACCATTTATTGAATAGACTGTCCTTGCTCCAGGAATTAGTTTTAGATCCTTGATCAAATATAAGTTGGCTGTAGATGTTTGGGTTGATTTCTGGTGTTTCAATTCTGTTCCATTGGTCTATCCATCTGTTTCTGTACCAGTACCATGCTGTTTTGATTACAACTGCCCTGTAGTATGTCCTGAAATCTGGTATTGTGATGCCTCCGGCTTTTTGTTGTACAAGATTGCTTTAGCTATTCGAGGTCTCTTGTGTCTCCATATAAATTTCAGCACCAATTTTTCCAGATCTGAGAAGAAGGTCTTCGCTATCTTGATTGGTATTGCATTGAATTTATAAATTGCTTTTGGGAGAATGGACATTTTGATGATATTGATTCTTCCAATCCATGAGCATGGAAGATTTTTCCATTTCTTGGTATCCTCTTCTATTTCTTTCTTTAAGGTTTTGTAATTTTCATCGTAGAGATCTTTAACGTCCTTGGTTAAGTTTATTCCAAGGTATTTGATTGTTTTTGTAGCTATTGTGAATGGGATTGATCTTAGAAGTTCTTCCTCAGCCATGGCATTGTCTGTGTATACAAAGGCTGTTGATTTTTGTGCATTGATTTTATACCCTGCTACTTTGCCAAAGTCTTCTATGAGTTCCAATAGTCTCTTAGTAGAGTTCTTTGGGTCCCCTAAATAAAGAATCATGTCATCTGCAAAGAGGGATAGTTTGAGTTCTTCCTTCCCAATTTATATCCCTTTAATTTCTTTTTCTTGCCTAATAGCTCTGGCTAGAACCTCCAGAACTATATTGAATAGCAGTGGTGAGAATGGGCATCCCTGTCTGGTCCCAGATCTCAGTGGAAATGTTTCCAACTTTTCCCCATTCAATAGGATGTTGGCTGTGGGTTTTTCATAGATTGCTTTGATTGTATTGAGGAATGTTCCTTCCATACCCAGTTTGCTTAGAGTTTTCATCATGAACGGGTGTTGTATTTTATCAAATGCTTTCTCGGCATCTATTGAGATAATCATATGGTTTTTCTTCTTTAGTCTGTTAATGTGGTGTATCACATTGATTGTTTTGCGCACATTAAACCATCCCTGCATACCAGGGATAAATCCCACTTGGTCTGGGTGGATGATCTTTCTGATGTGTTGTTGCATTCTATTGGCGATAATTTTATTGAGGATTTTTGCATCTATGTTCATCAGGGATATTGGTCTGTAATTCTCTTTCAATGCTGCATCTCTTTCCAGCTTAGGAATTAAGGTGATGCTGGCTTCATAGAAAGAATTTGGGAGGATTCCCTCTTCTTCGATTGTTCTGAATAGTTTGAGAAGAATTGGAGTTAGTTCTTCTTTAAATGTCTGGTAGAATTCAGCAGTGAATCCATCTGGTCCTGGGCTTTTCTTTGTTGGGAGGGCCTTTATTACTGTTTAAATTTCTGTCTCAGTTATGGGTCTGTTTAGGTTTTCGATGTCTTCCTGGTTCAATTTAGGTAGGTTGCATGTGTCCAGGAATTTATCCATTTCTGATAGGTTTCCCTGTTTGCTGGCATACAAGTCCTTGTAGTAATTTCTGATGATTCTTTTTATTTCTGTGGTGTCTGTTGTTACGTTTCCTTTTTCATCTCTGATTTTATTGATTTGGGTCTTTTCTCTTCTTTTTTTAGTTAGTTGGGCCAATGGGGTGTCAATTTTGTTTATTTTTTCAAAAAACCAGCTCCTCGTTTGGCTGATTTTTTGTAATGTTTTTCTTGATTCAATCCTGTTGATTTCTTCTCTGATTTTAATTATTTCTCTTCTCCTACTAGATTTGGGTCTGGTTTGCTGTAGGTTTTCTAGATCCTTGAGGTGATTTGAAAGCTCATCTATTTGGTGCCTTTCCAATTTCTTGATGTAGGCACCTATTGATATAAACTTCCCTCTTAACACTGCTTTTGCTGCATCCCATAAGTTTTGGTATGTTGTGCTGTTATCCTCATTTACTTGCAGAAAGTTTTTGATTTCTCTTTTGATTTCTTCTATGACCCATTGTTCATTCAGGATCTTGTTGTTCAATCTCCATGTGTTGCGTATGCTCTAGGGATTCCTGAGTTGCTAATTTCCAACTTCATTCCTTTATGGTCTGAGAAGCTGCATGGTATGATTCTAATTCTTTTGAATTTGCTGAGACTTGCTTTATGGCCTAGTATGTGGTCAATCCTAGAGAAGGTTCCATGTACTGCTGAGAAGAATGTAAAATCTTTAGCTGTAGGATTGAAAGTTCTGTATATATCTGTTAGATCCATTTGGGCTATAGTGTCGTTTAAATCTACTGTATCCTTGTTGATCTTCTGTCCTATTGATCTGTCTATTTCTGAGAGTGGAGTATTGAAGTCCCCCAGTACTATTGTATTGGGGTCTAAGTCTACCTTTAAGTCCGTTAACAAATCTTTTAGATAAACCAGTGCCCTGTAGTTAGGTGCATATACATTGATAATTGTTATATCTTCCTGTTGAATTGATCCCTTAATCATTATGTAGTGTCCCTCTTTGTCTCTCTTAACGGTTTTTGTGGTAAAGTTTATGGTGTCTGAAATTAAGATGGCTACGCCCGCTCTTTTTTCATTTCTGTTGTCATGGTATATCTTTTTCCAGCCTTTCACTTTCAGTCTGTATGGATCTTTGTTGGAAAGATGTGTTTCTTGTAAGCAGCAAATAGATGGGTTTTGTTCCTTAACCCAATCAGCCAATCGGTGTCTTTTAACTGGACAGTTCAGGCCATTCACGTTCAATGTGACTAATGATAAGTGGTAACTTTGCCCTGCCATTTGCCAAAGATAAGTTCTAATATATGCTTTGAATTCCCTGTGATCTTTTGCTGTGAGCTTTCCTTCCTTGGTTTCCTTCCTTTACCTTCTTTCATATTGATGACCGTGTTTCTTTGTTTCTGTGTGTAACACATCTTTAAGCATCTTTTGCAGGGCTGGACGAGTGGCAACAAATTCTTTCAATTTCTGTTTGTTATGAAAAGTCTTTATTTCACCTTCATTCACAAATGATAGCTTTGCAGGATATAATATTCTGGGCTGGCAATTGTTCTCTCTTAGTACCTGAGCTATATCTCGCCATTCCCTCCTAGCTTGTAGAGTTTCTGATGAGAAGTCAGCTGTGAGTCTGATTGCAGATCCTCTGAGAGTAATCTGACATTTCTCTCTTGCACATTTTAGGATCTTTTCTTCATGTTTCACTGTAGAGAGTTTAATTACAACGTGTCGTGGTGAGGATCTCTTTTGGTCATGTTTATTAGGGGTTCTGTGAGCTTCCTGTACTAGGATTTCTCTGTCCTTCTCCAAACCTGGGAAATTTTCTGCTAATATCTCACTAACAAGGCCTTCTAATCCTTTCTGCCTCTCCATGCCTTCAGGAACTCCTAGAACCCGAATGTTGGGTTTTTTAATAGTATCCTGAAGATTCCCGACAATATGTTTTAGATTTCCAATTTCCTCGTCTTTTCTTTGGTTTGACTGTATCCTTTCCTGTTCTCTGTCTTCTAAGTCCGATATTCTCTCTTCTGCTTCTCCCATTCTGTTTGTAAGGCTCTCTATTGTGTTTTTCATTTGATCTATTGAATTCTTCACTTCAGTCACTATCCCAGTTTCCTGTTGTACTAGTTGTTTTGTTTCATTTTGATTCCTCCTTAATATTTCATTTTCACGAGAGAGATTTTCTATCTTGTCCATTTAGGATTTCTGTAGTTCAAGAATTTGTTTTTGAGAACTTCTTAATGTTCTTATCAATTTTTTGAGATCTGCTTCTTGCATTTCTTCTATGTCATCATCCTCATAATCTTGAATTGGGGTGTCTTTTTCATTTGAGGGCTTCATGGTGACTTCCTTGTTTTTATTACCTTGGTTTTTGCGTTTGTTATTTGTCATATTGGAGATATTTGGTTTCTTCACTGTGGTGCTTTTTCTTGTTATACTATGATGCTAGATTAAGTGGACTATCTGTTTTTGATGGAGCCTTAGGGCTTGAGATGGGTGTGGCCTGAGAGCTCTGTTTGGTGTGCCAAAGGTGACACTCCCAGGTTAGGCGTGGTAAACCTCTCTCTCTCTCTCTCTCTCTCTCTCTCTCTCTCTCTCTTTTGATTCAAAAGAGAAGTTATTCTGCACAGCTGAACGAAGTTGTAAGTAGTTAGCAGGCAAATGATATACCCGCAGGAGCCAGAGATCGCAAGCTCTTTCCCAAGGACCACACAGGGAATCTGTTCGGCCCTCAGAGTGGGCTCAAATTCTCCTTCAGTCTCCCACTGGGTTGCCAAAGTTACGGAATTGTAGCATCTCTGGAGAGTGCTCACGTGAATTCTGGGAGTTCTCTCCCCCACCGTCTCTTTTTTCACAGTCTCAGTTCAGTAGCACCACAAATTTACTAGGTCCTCATCTCCTGTTAATTCGCCCCGCCCAGAGTCAGGTTTTTCTGCTAGGCTCAGGGCTGGTGCAGACCTGAGGTCACTCTGTTTATGATGTATGTCCAAGATGGCACCTGCTCTTTGTCTTGCTCACCCTTGAGAGGTGAGCGGAGAGAGAGAAACCCGTGTCCGTACCAGTCACCTTTTTTTTTCCTCTCTCTCTCTTCTTGTTAGCTTGGTGAAGTCCCCCCCCCGGGCGTCGTTCGCTCTAGTCTCCTCTCTCCGCTTGCCTGCCGGTGTCTCGGGTTATTGAGGTTCAGCTCACCTCGCGTTCCAGCGCTGGTGTGTTGAGTCTGCCGCTGGTGTCCCGAACTGTGGGCTCCCACGCTCTCCACGCATGTCCGCTCCCCTTCCAGCGCCGATGTGTGGACTCGGAGCCCTGGCCGTCCCAAGTCTCCCCACTGTTGCACTCCCCTTCGAGCACTTGCGCGCAGACCCTGCAGCTTGCGCAGCTTGGTCCCGCGGCTCGGCTTCCGCGGCTCGGTCCCGCGGCTCTGTCCCGCAGCTCGGCTTTCGCACGGTGGGCAACCTTGTTCTGCCAGTAGGTCCTCCGATTCACGACCACTGGATCCAGAAGAGTTTCCTCTGCAATATTTTCCTGGTTCTTTTTTCTGAGGCTACCGTAACTCCCCTTTTATTAAACTAAATTTTCCCGGACTATCGGTGCGCGCCCTCACTATTCCGCCATCTTGGCTCCACCACATACCCCTCTTCTAAGCCAGCTCTCTGCTACAGCCTGGGAAAGCATTAGAAAGGGGTCCCAAAGCTCAGACCCTTGCACCTGCATGGGAGAGATGGGAGAAACTCCTGGCTCTCAGCTACAGCTGTTTAGGCTGTTTGCAGAGGAACTAGCAGAACCAAGACCTTTCTGTCTCTGTCTGTAACTCTCTCTCTCAAATAAAGAAAATTCCCCCACCACAAGGCAAAGGATTCTTCTTTTTTTCTTTTTTTGTCTATGAAGTTTCTGTTTACTTTTTGCTTTTGGTGTTTGATGGACTTGTGAAACATGTTATCCAACAAGAAACCAGAATTTTATTTTGCTGTTGTTGTAAAAAAAAAGATAAGAGATGTAGACAAGGATGTGGGTAGAAGAGGACACTTATCCAGTGTTGCTGGAATATATGTTACTATATCCTTTATGGAAAACAATGGAGAGGTTTTATCAAAAATGAAAATTTAGCTTTCCTCAGAATATTATAACAAATAATTATCAAAGGAATAAAGCCATTTTAAAATTAAAACTGCTAATCCAAATGGCCAACAGCCCCATGAAAAAATGTTCAAGATCACTAGCAATCAGGGAAATGCAAATCAAAACCACAATGAGGTTTCACCTCACCCCGGTTAGAATGGCTCACATACAGAAATCTACCAACAACAGATGCTGGCGAGGATGTGGGGAAAAAGGGACACTAACCCACTGTTGGTGGGAATGCAAACTGGTCAAGCCACTATGGATGTCAGTCTGGAGATTCTTCAGAAACCTGAAGATAACCCTACCGTTCGACCCAGCCATCCCACTCCTTGGAATTTACCCAAAGGAAATGAAATTGGCAAACAAAAAAGTGGTCTGCACCCTAATGTTTATTGCAGCTCCATTCACAATAGCCAAGACCTGGAACCAACCTAAATGCCCATCAACGGTAGCCTGGATAAAGAAATTATGGGATATGTACTCTTTAGAATACTATACCGCAGGAAAAAAAAAAAACAATGAAATCCAGTCATTTGCAACAAAATGGAGGAATCTGGAACACATCATGCTGAATGAAATAAGCCAGTCCCAAAAGGACAAATATCATATGTTCTCCCTGGTCGGTGACAACTGACTGAACACCAAAAAGGAAACCTGTTGAAGTGAAATCGACACTATGAGAAAGGTGACTTGATCAGCATAGCCCTGACTGTTAATGAACAACTTAATACATTATCCCTCTTAGTATTTTTTTGTCTGTTCTACTCAGTACTACTGGTTTAATTCTGTAATTAATACACAGTTATTCTTAAGTGTTGAAATTTGATCCCTGTTAAATATAAGAGTGGGAATAAGAGAGGGAAGAGATGTACAATTTGGGATATGCTCAAGCTGACTTGCCCCAAATGGTAGAGTTAGAAACATACTAGGGGATTCCAATTCAATCCCGTCAAGGTGGCATGTACCAATGCCATCTCAGTAGTCCAAGTGATCAATTTCAGTTCACAATTGATCATAATGAAAGGACTAAGAGTCAAAGGGATCCCATAAACAAGTCTAGTACCTGCTAACACTAACCGATAGAATAAATAAAGGGGAGAGAGATCCAACATGGGAAGCAAGATACACAGTAGACTCATAGAATGGCAGATGTCCTAAACAGCACTCTGGCCTCAGAACCAGCCCTGAAGGCATTCGATCTGGCTGAAAAGCCCATTAGAGTATTTCAGGCATGGGAAGCCAAGACACTCTGGCAAAAAAAGGACCTAAATGAAAGATCTCTGTGAGTGAGATCCCAGTGGAAAGAACAGGTCTTCAAAGAAGGAGGTACCTTTCTCTGAAAGGAGGAGAGAACTTCCACTTTGACTATGACCTTGTCTAAATTAGATAAGAATCGGAGAACTCAGAGGGCTTCCATAGCCTTGGAAACTCATGACTGGAGCATAGGGAGATTACTGATGCCATAAACAGGAGCATCAATTTGTAAAGTCAACAACAGGAGTCACTGTGCACTTACTCCTCATGTAGGATCTCTGTCCTTAATGTGCTGTACATTGAGGCTTAATGCTATAATGAGTACTCAAACAGTATATTTCACTTTGTGTTTCTATGGGGGTGGAAACTGTTGAAATGTTTACTTAATGTATACTAAACTGATCTTCTGTATATATAGAAAATTGAAAATGAATCTAGATATGAATGGAAGTGGATAGAGAGTGGGAAAGTGGAGGGTTGTGGGTGGGAGGGAAGTCATGGGGGGGGGGAGCCAATGTAGTCCATAAGCTGTACTTTGGAAATCTATATTCATTAAATAAAAGTTAAAAAAAAACACCCAGACTAAAACTCAGCTGCTTTGCACTTATTATCAGGATTTCTTAGCATACATACATACATTTCTTAGCATACATACATGATTGTTATGAATGAAGAAAAGAAGCACCACTGAACACTACTGGAATTACAATTTAGTAGCTAAAGGAAAGTCAGTTTCTTATAAACCATTGTTAATCTTAGGGCTTGGTAAGAATAGAACTAAGCAAACCAATAATTTTTAAAAAAATTTTCTCAAAAATTCAATTTAAGCCCATAGCCTGAAAAGAGGAAAAACCAGGGTAAAGAATTGGCATGGTACATTTAACTGCAGTATTTTCTATGCAAATAGAAGTATTTGAGTACACTGAGAGCTGTTTGGCAAGGTAATATCACTTTAATTTTTACAATTATGTAACAAGGATAACAACACTTCCTATGACATGTGGAAACTGCAGTAACAGTTCCTCTTCCCACTTCATATATATATAAATATATGTGTAATATATATTTATGTAAATGTTACATAGGGAGAACTCAGAGTATAAGATTTAGTAGGGATGGATTACTGAATGAAAGAGCACACTGCATTTCATTTGATATCACATAAGCAACATCAGTATTTTCAGTATATCTCTGCTGTGGTGAATAGTTACACAAAACACAATTCTCTCTACAATGCATTGAGAAATTGAAAGTACAAGAACAGGAAAGTCAGACAGGTTTTTGGCACAATGGTTAAGACACAGCTTGGGATGCCTACATCCCTATAGGAGTGCCTCTGCCTTAGTCTCAGCTCTGCTCCCTATTCTAGCTCCCACAAACACACACTCTGGAAACAGCAGATGATGGTTCAAGTACTCAGATCTTCGCCATCCATGAGGAAGCCCCATTTTGAGTTCTGGGCTCCTGGCTTCAGCTATTGTGCGAATGTGGAGAGTGAACTAGTAGATTAAAGATTCTCTCTCTCTCTAATTCTGCCTTTCAAATAAATAAATCCTTTTTTTAAAATAAAATTAAAACTGCTATAGATCCTGCAATCCCTATCCTGGGTATAAATCCAAATGAATGAAATCTCTGTGTAGAGAGAGAAGGCACCCCATGAATAATTGTACAGCAATGCTCACTAGTAGTGCCAATGTATGGAAACAGTGTAAGTACCCATCGACAGACAGATGAGTGAGTATGTGCTATCCATATGAAATATATTTCTAGGTTGCTATGTGGGCATGAGGCTTCCTCATAAGTTTATGGAAAAACAAGATTTACACACAAATTAATTTCATATATAGAATTTCATTTATCTATTTAGTTTTTGATACACAGTGATGAGATGAAAGGAAGAGAGAGAGAGAGGGAGAGAGAGAAAATCTTTCATCTGCTGGTTCCCTTCCAAATGGCTGAAAGGCTGGGGCTTGTCAAGGCAGAAGTCAGGAGCCTGGAATTCCATGGAGGGTGATTACATGATTAATACGGGCGCATGAACTTGGATCATCATCTGATGCTTTGGCAGGCATAGTAGAAGGGAGCTGAATCAGAAGCAGAGCAGCCAGAACTTGAATGCACATCCCTTTATTCAATGATGCTGTTCCAAAATGGGGCTTAAATCACAGTGCCGAAATGTGGCCTGCTCTGTTACAATTTTTGAATCTATGCAGATATTTTGCAGAATGCATGTGTTTAGAGACCAGGAGAGAGAGAGAGGTGGGAGAAAGCAAGGGATTCACACAGAGACAGAGGGACAGAGACGTCACATCTGCTGGTTCATTGTCTTAAGCCTCTTCAGTTAGAGTTGGGACATTGACTCCAGGAGCTGAAATCTCAATCTAGGTTTCTCATAACAGTGGCAGGGTTTCAACTACCTGAGTGTTCATTTCTTTGAAGAATTATCTATTTTATTTCAAAGGCAGAGTTACAGAGAGACAAAGGCAGAAATAAAGAGAGAGAGAGGGAGAGAGGGGGGGAGAGAGAGAGATCAACCATCAGCTGGCTCACTCCCCAAGTGGTCATAAAGGCCACAGCTTGGCCGATCCAAAGCCAGGAGACAGGAGCTTCTTTTGGGTTTCCCATGAGGGTTCAGAGGCCCAAGTCCTTGGGCCATCCTCTGCTACTTTCCCAGGTGAACAAGCAGGGAGCTGGTTCAGAAGTGGAGCAGCTGGGACTCAGGCAGTGGCTATACATGCTATGCTACAGCGCTGAAATGGAGTTGACACTTTTGTATCCCAGGACAGGCATCAGCAGGAAGTTATAATCAGGGGTCTGATTAGACTAGAAACCAGGCACCCTGATATGAGCTGCAGGTTTCTAATCTCCTGGTTTAACTTCTAGGTGAGACATCATCCCCATAAAGGCTTTGACGTTCCTTGAGTTTACAGATACACACACACACAGGAAAACACAGTAGGAAGTCACAGAGCAATAAGGTGAGATCATGGCCCAGGTTTCCTCCGCAGCCAGACTGTGGGTGCTGAGCCCCACTGCAGAGCATCGGGGGCTCCCAGGGTGAATGGGGAGAGTAAGTCTGGGGTTAGATACCCATCCCATACAGCTGGACATTCTGCTGCCCAGGTGGCCAGGAATTAATGGCCGACAAGGTTTATTTTTTTTCCTTTAGGGATTTCTTTAATATTTGCAAGTCAGAATAACACAGAGAGAGGAGAGAGAGAGAGAGAGAGAGAGAGAGAGAGAGAGAGAGAGAGAGGTCTCCCATCCAATGGTTTACTCCCCAGATGGCCACATGGCCCAGATATGGGACTATCTGAAGCCAGGAGCCAGGAGTTTCTTCTGGGTCTCCCACAGGGGTATAGCGGCCCAAGGACTTTGGCCATCTTCTACTGCTTTCCCAGGTCACAGCAGAGAGCTGGAAAAGAATTGGGGCAGCCACGTCTTGAAACAGTGCCCATACGGGATGCTGGTGCTTCAGGCCAGGGTTTGAACAAGCTGAGCCACAGCACCAAGCCTGCACTGAATAGGTTGTTTTCTTAGTTTGTTTTTTACAAGTAGAGTTAGCCAGTGAGAGACAGAGAAAAAGGTCTTCCTTCAACCTTGGTTTACCCCCTAAATGGCCGCTATGGCTGGCACGCTGGGGCCGGCGTGCTACGCTGATCTGAAACCAGGAGCCTGGTTCTTCCTGCTGGTCTCCTATGCAGGTGCAGAGCCCAAGCCTTTGGGCCATCCTCCACTGCCTTACCAGACCACAGAGGAGAGCTGGACTGGAAGAGGAGCAATGGGAAGGATCTGGAGCCCCAACTGGTACTAGAACCTGGGGTGCCAGTGCTGCAGGTGGAGGATTCGCCACGTGAGCTAAGGTGCCTGCCCTGATGGATTTAAACAACTGTAACCATATCTTGAGGGGAATAAATATCCTTTAAAGAACACAAGCATAGAGAGAAGTGGCCTTACCAACAAAAACAAATGAACAACAACAACAAAAAACCACAGAAGCGTTTTTACATTTTACAGACTTAAATGTAGTCTCCATCAAAAATCATCAAAATAAGCTGGCTAGACATACATGAAATTATGAAGTAATTTTATTTTTTGACAGGCAGAGTGGACAGTGAGAGAGAGAGACAGAGAGAAAGGTCTTCCTTTGCCGTTGATTCACCCTCCAATGGCCACCACTGCCGGCGCGCCGCGGCTGGTGCACCCTGCTGATCCGATGGCAGGAGCCAGGAGCCAGGTGCTTTTCCTGGTCTCCCATGGGGTGCAGGGACCAAGCACCTGGGCCATCCTCCACTGCACTCCCTGGCCACAGCAGAGAGCTGGCCTGGAAGAGGGGCAACCGGGACAGAATCCGGCGCCCAAACCGGGACTAGAACCCGGTGTGCCGGCGCCACTAGGCGGAGGATTAGCCTAGTGAGCCGCGGCGCCGGCCGTGAAGTAATTTTTTTAAACACTCACATAGCTGAGACATGTATCTCAGTACAAATATATTAAACCACATAACTGTTAAGGAGTAATAGCTGCCAGACTTAAGGACTGACAAAATTCAAAAGCAAAAATTTCCCTATTTGGCATCAGTGAAGTGCCCTCACGTGGTTTTTTCCTGATAAGACTTATGAATGTCTAACCGGTATCTGAAAAGGGATTAACATCACTCATCATCTGGGAGAGGCAAATTAGAACTATAGACAGAGTTTGTCAGACTTCTTAAAATGGATGCCTCTTTATTTATTTTTAAAAAGACACATTAGTTTATTTAAGAGTAGGAGAGAGGAGAGAGAGAGAGAAATAGAGAAATAGAGCAGGCAGAATGAGCAAATTAGAGAGAGACAGCTGGAGGTCTTCCACATACTCACTCATTCCTCCAAGTTCCTGTCCCAGCTGTGGTTGGGTTGGGCAGAAGTGGGAGCCAGGGATTCTTCAGGGATGCATGCATGGCAGGGATAAAAGATTTGACCAGCATCAACTGCCTTGCAGATGCATTCCCAGGAAGCTTGATTGGAAGGGGAGTGTCCGGCACTCCAAGAGGCCCACTGAGGTGGATTGGGGCATCGCAATCCACAGCCTCACCTGCTGCATCATGAATCCCACCCCAGGTGTAATTTTAAAATGTCTTTGCATTGTTGTGGCGTCCAGCTCCCCACTCATCCACCGCCTCTGCTCCTGTGGAATCCTGCAACTTGGGCCCAAGTCTCTGCACTCTCGCCATGTCAAACCAGACCACCCTGGCCTGACACCCACTCCCAGATCACCACCAAGGACTTACAGAGAACAAGGACGTCCTGGAGGAGGCTGGGAACCGAAGAGGCACCCCTGCCAAATGGGAGTGCTCATGAGGACAATGGGGAGTAGGAGGCGCACAAGGAGGTAGAGGAAGAAGGTGGAGAGGAGGAGGGCGTGGAGGAAGAGAGCCATGGAGAGGAAGAGGATGGAGACGAAGAGGAGGAGGCCGAGGCAGCTCCAGGAAACGGTCACCTGAAGATGATGAAGATGACTCAACAGCAGAAAAGGAAAAATAAAACATAAAAAAATAAGTAAATAAAAGGCAGCAGTGACCAATATATTCCTCTTCCACTTCTGGTCTCAGAATCTCAACGTGATCACTTTGGAGCAGAGGCCGCGGCCGCCCGCGGCAGCGCCCCCTGCCGGCGATGCGCTCTCTGCACCTCCCAACCAAGATCAAGTGTGTTTGCAACAGGGGAGGGAAAAAAAATTCAGCTCTTCTTTTATCTGAAAAGTACTTCAGGAGGGAAAGTTCCTTTGTATTTTTACTTTGTTTACCATTTCTATTTTTGTTCATATTGGTAGGGAGCATCCATTTTTAATGATCTTGGGATGGAAAACCAGCCTGCAGGGTGTTCTCTCTTTGCTTCTGACTGTACTTGTGTTGTGACCATGTTCATTTACATTTCAGAGGAGAAAAACAAAATTGTAAAAGAGCAAAATCAACAACAACAGAAAATCTTGCATCAAGCGTTCCTCTTTTTTTTTCGTTTGTTTGTACTTAGCTGTACAGTAAGTTTTTGGTTTGTTTGGTAGAGTGGGCTAAGCATCTGCTTGTGGTGCCAGAATCCCATCTGCATGCCAGGTTCGAGTCCCACATACCCCTCTTCTATGCCAGCTCTCTGCTATGGCCTGGGAAAGCATTAGAAAGGGGCCCGAAAGCTCAGACCCTTGCACCTGCATGGGAGAGATGGGAGAAACTCCTGGCTCTCAGCTACAGCTCTTTAGGCCATTTCCAGAGGAACCAGCAGAATGAAGACCTTTCTCTCTTTCTCTCCCTCTGTCTGTAACTCTATCTCTCAAATAAAAAAATGCCCCCACCATAAGCCAAAGGATTGTTCTTTTTTTCTTTTTTTGTCTATGAAGTTTCTGTTTACTTTTTGCTTTTGGTCTTTGATGTACTTGTGAAACATGTTATCCAACAAGATCCAGAATTTTATTTTGCTGAGTTCTAAAAAAAAAAAAGATAAGACATGTAGACAAGGATGTGGGTAGAAGAGGACACTTATCCAGTGTTGCTTGATGTTATTACATCCATTATGGAAAACAATGGAGAGGTTTTATCCAAACTAAAAATTTAGCTTTCCTCAGAATATTATAACAAATAATTATCAAAGCTGGCGGCATGGCTCAATAGGCTAATCGTCTACCTTTTTGCGCCAGCACACTGGGTTCTAGTCCCGGTCTGGGCGCCGGATGCTGTCCCGGTTACCCCTCTTCCAGGCCAGCTCTCTGCTATGGCCTGGGAGTGCAGTGGAGGATGGCCCAAGTCCTTGGGACCTGCACCTGCATGGGAGACCAGGAAAAGCACCTGAATCCTGGCTTCGGTTCAGCCCAATGCACCGGCTGCAGCGCAATGGCAGCGGCGGCCATTGGAGGATGAACCAATGGCAAAAGGAAGACCTTCTCTCTGTCTCTATCTCTCTCACTTTTCACTTTGCCTGTAAAAAAAAAATTATCAAAGGAATAAAAAAATTTAAATTAAAACTGCTATAGATCCTGCAATCCCTATCCTGGGTATAAATCCAAATAAATGAAATCTCTGTGTAGAGAGAGATGGCACTCCGTGAACCATACAAAAATGCTCACAAGAAGTGCCAATGTAAGTACCCATCAGCAGACAGAGGAGTGAGTATGTGCTATCCATATGAAATATTATATTTCTAGGTTGCTATGTGGCCATGAGGCTTCCCGATAAGTTTATGGAAAAACAAGATTTACACAAAATAATTTCATATATGGATTTTCATTTATTTATTTAATTCACAGACACACAAGCTGGGGAGAAAGAGAGAGAGAAAGAGATGGAGAGAGAGAGAGAATCTTTCATGTGCTGGATTGTGTCAAGGCAAAATTCAGGGGCCTGGAATTCCATGGAGGGCTGTTGTATGATTAATACAGGCACATGAACGTGGATCATCATCTGAAGCTTTGGCAGGCCCAGTAGAAGGGAGCTGAATCAGAAGCAGAGCAGCCATTACTCGAATGCACATCCCTGTATTCAATGATGCAGTTCCAAAATGGGGCTTAAATCACAATGCCGCAATGTGGCCTGCCCTGTTACAATTTTTGAATCTATGCAGATATTTTGCATAATGCATGTGTTCCACAGACTCATTTTAACTCAAATTAATTAACTAATTTAGAGATGGGGGAGAGAGAGAAAAGGAGAGGGAGATCAAGAGATGCACACAGAGACAGAGGGACAGAGAGGTCATATCTGCTGGTTCATTGTCTTAAGCCTCTTCAGTTAGAGTTGGGACATTGACTCCAGGAGCTGAAATCTCAATCTAGGTTTCTCATGAGAGTGGAAGGATTTCAACTACCTGAGTGTTCATTTCTTTGAAGAATTATTTATTTTATTTGAAAGGCAGAGTCACAGAGAGACAAAGGCAGAAACAGAGTGGGCGAGAAAGAGAGAGTGAGCGAGAAACAGAAATAGCAACCATCAGCTGGCTGACCCCCCAAATGGCCATAATGGCCACAGCTTGGCTGTTCCAAAGCCGGGAGACAGCTCCTCGGGCCTCTATGCAGCGCCGTGCAGAGCTGCTATGTGCTGGCCTTGCAGGCGGCCTGGGCCTTCCCTGCCCAGGGCTGGCTCCTCCCGGCCCCGGCCCCTGACCCAGAGCACATGCCTGCTGTCCGGTCGCTGGCACCTGCAGAGAGCTCCTCCCAGGAGGGGGAAGGCCAGCCCTCTGCTGAGCAGGAAGAACCTGAGGCACACAGGGCATCAGACTAATCTTGTGCTGGGGAGCCCACATGGTGGACACTAGAGGGCGCATCTCTGACACACAGAAAGACTTGCAGGTGCTACTTCTCTGCAAGCCCAGCAGAGACCCTGTGGTTGGGATGAGCTGATGCCTGAGGGAATCTGGGTGGCCATAGGACAGGAACTGGAGCGACTTCCTCAGAATCAGGAAGCTGTTGTGTCCTTGAGGACGCCATGACAGAAGAATGTCGGTTTTCACATTACCAATCTGAATCCTTGTAACTGACTTGAATTTTTAAATGAAGCACATATTAAGAGGTCATCATTGAGTATTACAGGCATGGAAAGCCAAGACACTCTGGCAAAAAGATCTCTGTGAGTGAGATCCCAGTGGAAAGAACAGGTCTTCAAAGAAGGAGTACCTTTCTCTGAAGGGAGGAGAGAACCTTCACTTTGACTATGACCTTGTCTAAACAAGATAAGAGTCGGAGAACTCAGAGGGCTTCCATAGCCTTGGAAACTCATGACTGGAGCATAGGGAGATTACTGATGCCATAGACAGGAGTGTCAATTGGTAAAGTCAACAACAGGAGTCACTGTGCACTTACTCCTCATGTAGGATCTCTGTCCTTAATGTGCTGTACATTGAGATTTAATGCTATAACGAGTACTCAAACAATATATTTCACTTTCTGTCTCTGGGGGTGCAAACTGTTGAAATCTTTACTTAATGCATAATAAACTGATCTTCTGTAAAAAAAAAAAAAAGAAATTATCAATTCCCAACTTGACTCTCTCTGGGATTAAACATGACAATAGGTCTGATCTGATTTCATCATCATTTAAAAAAAATCATCTATTATTTTTCACTTTATGTTTCTGTGTGGGAGCAAACTGTTGAAATACTTACTTAATGTATACTAAGCTGATTTTTGTATATTAAGATAATCGAAAATGAATCTTGATGTGAATAGAAGGGGAGAAGGAGTGGGAAAGGGGAGGGTTGTTGGTGGGAGGGACGGTATGGGGGGGAAGCCATTGTAATCCATAAGTCGTACTTTGGAAATTTATATTCATTAAATAAAAGTTAAAAAAAAAGACAAGTCATCATTGACACTTGTGCATTTTTGTCAATGTAAAGCTTTCTGCCTGGAGAAGTTCTGGGGAGGTGGGAGGAGCAGTGCCCAGGAGGACTCTGAGGGGAGATGACAGGGTGGGTCTGTGTGAGACAGGGCCTCAGAAGCAGTGGGTGTCTGAGGGTGGGCAGAGACGGTACCCAGACGTCTGAAACCAGTGTTGATCAAGCGTGGACAGTTTCTTGCCCCATCGGAATTTGATGCTGTGACTGTGTGATTTTATTCTGCTGAACCCACTTTCAATTGATAACATAAGTTTCAGATGTTCGAGATGAATAAGGATGTGTTATCTTCATAAAATTAGTTTCGTGTATTTATATGAACATGAGTACATGAATGTTCTTCCAAATCTTAATAAAAATGAATTGAAGACCAATTGAATTTAATAGAAGTTTTATTTATTTAAATGAATGAATTCTTTCTTTATTGTGACTTAGTAATGGTGACAGAGGGAGAGGCAAAAGAGAGTGAGAAATTTCATCTGCTGGTTCTCTTGGCAAATGGCTGAGTGGCTTGGGCTGTTCAAGCAAAAACTTTAAATGAAGCACATATTAAGAGGTCATCATTGAGTATTACAGGCATGGAAAGCCAAGACACTCTGGCAAAAAGATCTCTGTGAGTGAGATCCCAGTGGAAAGAACAGGTCTTCAAAGAAGGAGTACCTTTCTCTGAAGGGAGGAGAGAACCTTCACTTTGACTATGACCTTGTCTAAACAAGATAAGAGTCGGAGAACTCAGAGGGCTTCTATAGCCTTGGAAACTCATGACTGGAGCATAGGGAGATTACTGATGCCATAGACAGGAGTGTCAATTGGTAAAGTCAACAACAGGAGTCACTGTGCACTTACTCCTCATGTAGGATCTCTGCCCTTAATGTGCTGTACATTGAGATTTAATGCTATAACGAGTACTCAAACAATATATTTCACTTTCTGTCTCTGGGGGTGCAAACTGTTGAAATCTTTACTTAATGCATAATAAACTGATCTTCTGTAAAAAAAAAAAAAGAAATTATCAGTTCCCAACTTGACTCTCTCTGGGATTAAACATGACAATAGGTCTGATCTGATTTCATCATCATTTAAAAAAAATCATCTATTATTTTTCACTTTATGTTTCTGTGTGGGAGCAAACTGTTGAAATACTTACTTAATGTATACTAAGCTGATTTTTGTATATTAAGATAATCGAAAATGAATCTTGATGTGAATAGAAGGGGAGAAGGAGTGGGAAAGGGGAGGGTTGTTGGTGGGAGGGACGGTATGGGGGGGAAGCCATTGTAATCCATAAGTCGTACTTTGGAAATTTATATTGATTAAATAAAAGTTAAAAAAAGACAAGTCATCATTGACACTTGTGCATTTTTGTCAATGTAAAGTTTCTAGCTGGAGAAGTTCTGGTGAGGTGGGAGGAGCAGTACTCATGAGGACTCTGATGGGAGATGACAGGTTGGGTCTGCTTTTAATAGTGCATTAGAAAGTATGTCCCTTTGTTTTATTTTTATGTTTTCTATATTTGTGCATATTGGTAGGGGTAGCCAATTTTAATGATTTTGGGATGACTAAACTAGCTTTCAACTTGTTTTCTGTATGGTTTTTCTGTACTTGTGGTGTGAATTCTTCATTAACATATCAAAGCAGAAAATAATCTTTGTAAAATATCTAAAGCAACAACAGAAAACCTTGTGTCAAGCATTCCTTTTTTTTTTGTATGTAGTAGCTGTACTGTAAGTAGTTGTTTAGTATGAGATTGTTAAAAAGGCCAAAGATAGGGGCCAGCAATGTGGTAGAGTGGGCTAAGTGTGTGCCTGTTGTGCCAGAATCCCATATAGGTACCAGGTTGGAGTCCCAAATGCCCCTCTTCTAAACCAGCTCTCTGCTATGGCCTGGAAAAGCAGTAGAACATAGCCCAGATGCTTGGGCCTCTTCACCTGCATGGGAGACCTGCAAGAAACTTCTGGCTCTCAGCTACTGCCATTTAGGCCATTTCCTGAGGGACCAGCAGGTGGAACCTTTCTGTTTTTCCCTCTGTCTATAATTCTACCATCAAATAAATAAATAAAATCCCCTCCACATAAAAGCCAAAGGTTTCCCTTTTTTTTTTCTATGTAGTTGTTTTCGAGTTTTTTATTTTCCACATTCTTGACATATGTGTGAAACATTTTATCATAAAATAACTGGAATTTATTTTGCTGAGTTGTTCTAAAATAAAAGATCAGATGTGTAGACAAGGATGTGGGTAGAAGTGGACACTTATCCAGTGTTGCTGGAATATATGTTATTCTAGCCATTGCAGAAAATGATGGAGAGGTTTTACCAAAAATAAAAATTGAGCTTTCCTCAGAATATTATACAAATAATTATCAAGTAGATAAAACAATTTGAAATAAAAACTATTATAAATGCTACAATCCCCATTCTGGGTACAAATGCAAAGGAAATGAAATCCATGTGTAGGAAGAGATGTCACCCCATGTTTAGTACAGCAATGCTCACTAGTAGTGCCAATGTATGGAAACAGTTTAAGTACCTATCAGCAGACGGATGAGTATGTGCTATCCATATGAAATATTATATTTCTATATTAAATGTGTGCATGAGGATACTTCACAAGCTTTATGGAAAAGTAAGATTCACACAAATGAATTTCATATGTAGATTTTCATTTATTTATTTAAATATATTGATTTATTGTCACATAGTGATGGGAGAAAGAAAGAAAAGAGAGAGAGAGAGAAAGAGAGAAAATTTCATCTGCTGCTTCCCTTCCAAAATGGTCGAATTGCTGGGGTCTGTCAAGGCAGAAATCAGGAGCCTGGAATTCCATCCAGAGGGACAGAGAGGTCATATCTGCTGGTTCATGGTCAAAAGCCTTTTAGAAAGAGATGGGACATATAGATTCCAGTAGTTGAAATAACAAACTAGATTGCTCATGAGAGTGGCAGGGTTTCAACTACCTTCTTTTAAGATTTATTGATTTTATTGGAAAGGCAGAGTTAGAGAGAGACAAAGGCAGAGGAGATGGAGAGAGAGGGAGAGAGAGAGAGAGAGATCAACCATCAGCTGGCTCACTCCCCAAATAGCTATAAAAGCTCAGAGGCCCAAGTACTTTGCTGGAATGTTTGTTACTACAGCCATTGCAGAAAACGATGGAGAGGTTTTACCAAAAATAAAAATTTAGCTTTCCTCAGAATATGATAGCAAACAATTATCAGAGTATAAAGGAATTTTAAATTAAAACTGGTACAGATCCTACAATCCCTCTCCTGGGTATAAATCCAAAGAAACCAAATCTCTTTATAGAGAGAGATGGAACCACATGTATAGTACAGCAATGCTCATAGTAATCCCAGTGTATGGAAAGAGCGCAAGTACCCATTGACAGATGGATGAGTCCAGATTATTATCCATTTGAAATATTATATTTCTATGTTACATTGTATGCATGAGTCTACTTCAAAGCATTATGGAAAAATAGATTCACACAAATTAATTTCATATGTAGCATTTCATTTCTTTCTTTCTTTAATTTATTTATTGACACAGTGATGGGGAGAAAGGGAGAAAGAGAGAGAGGGAGAGAGAGAGTGAAGAAGAAGAGAGAGAAAAATTTTCATCTGCTGGTTCCCTTCCCAAATGGCTGAATGGATGGAGCTTGTCAAGGCAGAAATCAGGAGCTGGGAATTCCATTCAGGGCTCTTTCAAGATTAATACAAGCTCAAAATCTTGGATCATCATCTGATGCTTTGGCGGGCACAGTACAAGGGAGCTGAAACAGAAGCAGAGCAGTCAAAACTTGAATGTGAATCCCTTTATTCAATGATGCTGTTCCAAATTGTGGCTTAACTCACAGTGCTGCCGTGTGGCCTGCCCAGTTACAATTTTTGAATCAAAGCAGATATTTTAGATAATGCATGTGTTCCACAGACTCATTTTAACTCTCACTAATTAATTAATTTAGAGACCAGAGGAGATAAAGGGAGAGAAGGAGAGGGAGATCAAAAGATGCACACAGAGGCAGAGGGATGGAGAGGTCATATCTGCTGGTTCATTATCTTAAGCCTCTTCAGTTAGAGTTGGGACATTGACTCCAGAAGCTGAAATCTCAATCTAGGTTTCTGATAAGTGTGTCAGGTTTTCAACTACCTGAGTGTTCATTTCTTTGAAGAATTATTTATTTTATTTGAAAGGCAGAGTTACAGAGAGACAAAGGCAGAAACAGAGAGAGACAAACAGAGAGAGAGAGGGAGGGAAGGAGGGAGGGAGAGAGATCAACCATCAGCTGATTCACTCCCCAAATGGCATAATGGCCACAGTTTGGCTGATCCGAAGCTGGGAGACAAGAGCTTCTTCTGGGTCTCCCATGAGGGTTCAGAGGCCCAAGTCCTTGGGCCATCCTCTGCTACTTTCCCAGGTGAACAAGCAGGGAGCTGGTTCAGAAGTGGAGCAGCTGGGACTCAGGCAGTGGCTATACCTGCTACGCCACAGTGCTGAAATGGAGTTGACACTTTTGTATCCCAGGATGTTCACCAGCATAAAGTTGTAATCAGGGGTCAGGTGGGACTAGAAGCCCGGCACCCTGAAATGAGCTGCAGGTGTCTAATCTCCTGGTTTAACTGCTAGGTGAGATTTGGGACACATAAAGTCTTTGAAGTGACCTTGAGTTTACAGAAACACACACACAGGAGTGACACAGTGGCAAGGCCAACAGCACTAAGGTATGATCATGCCCCAGGTGTCCTCAGCTAATCTGTGGGTGCTGAGCACCTTCTACAGAGTGTCCTGAGCTTCCAGGGTGACTAGGGAGATTGAGGTTGGGTCAGCTCCCCATGTGGCTGGAATTTTTCTGCAGAGAAATCAGTGACTGATGAGGTTTAAACACCCTCAGTTGGTGACCAATGAAGTTGTAACCAGACACCCTCAGATGATCTCACTTATTCTAATTTGGCACATTGAAATACCTTTTTCACTTTCTATATACCTTTGAATATTAGGACTTACATTGCAACTTGTCACAATTGATTATTTTGATATGGTCATTACTGAGCAGCTAGGATTTCCTAGCACGTGTAGATAAAATTTAATCTTATTGATTATTTGATTCTCTTCATTTGGAAGACTTTTCTAAACATGTGTATAGGCTGCTTGTTTGATTCTGCAGCATGAGATCTAGGCAGGGCCTTAATAACACTTTTGAGTGGTGATTGGGCTAGAAATGAAATGGGGACCAGTGCCTACCTTTCAGTCTGTGTGCCCTCTAACACTGTGTGCCTGCATTGGATACAATGATAGGACCTCTCATCAGGGTCACATCACCACCACAAATGAAAACTTAAGCATGCACTGGTGATCCACAGGAGAATGGAATCCCACTCTCCAATGGGCATGAGCACCACCCTGAGGAGGGGCTTTAAAAGGCAGATGCAGCACATCTTTGAATACCTTGTTTCTACTTGTGGTTGTGTGATTTTCTTTTTTTTTTAAGATTTTATTTATTTTACTTGGGAGGTAGAGTTTGAGACAGTAAGACGGAGAGACAGAGAGAAACGTCTTCCCTACATTGGTTTACTCCCCAAATGGCTGCAATAGCTAGAGCTGCACCAATCTGAAGCCAGGAGACAGGCACCTCTTTCTGGTCTTCCAAATGAGGGCAGAGGCACAAGGATCCAGGCCATCCTCCACTGCTTTCCCAGGCCATAGCAGAGAGCTGGATTGGAAGTGGAGCAGCCGGGGCTAGAATCAGTGCCCGTATGTGAAGCCTGTGCTGCAGGCAGAGGATTAACCTACTGTACCACTGTGCTGGGCCTGGCTGTGTGATTTTCAGCATTTAGCATTGGAGCATGGGTGTGTCATGGTTGGCCATTCCCTAACACCATGGCTGATCTCTACTCAGGTTTGCAGTTTTAGGCAACGTTTTGAGCTGCACACACAGAATTTTCCACATGAGGCTGCCCTTCTCACCTCATGGAACTTACAATTTAGACAAGGCAGGCTAGAAAATAAATCTTTCTAAAATTATGGGGCCGGCATTTTGGTGTAATTGGATGCCACCATCCCATTAGGGCACTGGTTCACATCCTGTCTGTTCCATTTCTGATCCAGAACCCTACTAATGAACCAGGGTAAGCAGTGAAGGATGGCACATGTATTCGGACCTCTGCACCCACATGAGAAACTCAGATAACTCTCCTGGCTCCTGACTTCTGCCTGAACCATCACAGGTAATGGCAGCCATTTGGGAGTGAACCAGCAGAATGAATACATCTCGCCAACTCTCCCACTCTCTGTCTGTAACTCTTTTTCAAATAAACACAAATAAATGTTTCCAAATAAAGAAATAGCAGGTATGAAATGCATTATTTCATAAAGAAGCTTTTTTTCCCCCATTCACTCTTCATTGCAGAAGGTCAGAGTTCATGCATTGTGATGGCACAGCCTATAAGAACTGAAAATACTGAGGAAGCTCTCCAGGCATAAAATTCTCCATGCAGCAAATGAAATTTTGTCTGGAATTAACTTTACAAGGAGAAAGGTGTGGGTGGCCACATGGCCCAACCACCAGTGTCCTAATGGGATTCCCTGTTCCTACTTCCCTCCCTGCCCCTGGGCAAAGTTTTAAAAGGACCTGTTCCTGAACATGTCTCTCTCTCTCTCCTTTGCTCTCTCCAGGACCATCTGCATCCATATCCACATATCCATCTCCTGACCTCTGTCTCTGTCTCTCTCTTAGGCTTTCATTCTGCCTCTTTTCCTTCATTGCCCCATCCCTCCAGCCTGTCAGGTTTCCCCCAATAAACTCTTTCTCTAAAAAAAAACAAAGAGAGAGAGAGAGAGAGAGAGGAAATATATGAGAGAGAGAGAGAAGGCTGCCACAACAACAAAAAAGAAAGTTCTGAACCTGCATGGAGGGTGATTGTGTTAGAGTGGAAATAAAATGTCAGCCTACTGTGGGACTCTCAAGTCCTGAATGTGTGTTTTTAACCATATCTTGAGAACAATAAATTTCCTGTAAGGAACACAAGCGTTTTTACATATTTACAGACTTAAATGTAGTCTCCATCAAAAATCATCAAAATAAGCTGGCTAGACATATATGAAACTGTGAAGTAATATTATTAAACACTCAGGGTGCTGAGAAATGTATCTCAGCACAAATATTTTAAACCACATAACTATTAAGGAGTAATATCTGCCAGACTTAAGGACTGACAAAATTCGAATGAAAAAATTTCCCTATTTGGTATCAGCAAAGTGCCTTCACGTGTGTTTTTCCTGATAAGACTTATGAACATCTAACCAGTATCTGAAAAGGGATTACCATCACTCATCATCTGGGAGAGGCAAATTAGAACTATAGACAGTTTGTCACACTTCTTAAAATGGATGCCTCTTTATTTAATTTTATTGGCTTACATTTTTTTTTCACTTTTATTTAATGCATATAAACTTCCAAAGTAAAAAACGCATTAGTTTATTTAAGAGCCGGCGAGAGGAAGAGAGAGAGAGAGAAAGAGAGAGAAATAGAGCAGGCAGAATGAGCAAGTTAGAGAGAGGCAGCTGGAGGTCTTCCACATAATCACTCATTCCGCCAAGTTCCTGCCCCAGCTGTGGCTGGGTTGGGCAGAAGTGGGAGCCAGGGATTCTTCAAGGATGCATGCATGGCAGGGATAAAAGATTTGACCAGCGTCAGCTGCCTTGCAGATGCATTCCCAGGAAGCGTGATTGGAAGAGGAGTGTCCGGGACCCCAACAGGCCCACTGCAGTGGATTGGGGCATCGCAAGCCACAGCCTCACCTGCTGCATCATGAATCCCACCCCAGGTGTTATTTTAAAATGTCAAAGACTGCTGTAAATCGCCATCTTTGCATTGTTGTGGGGTCCAGCTCCCCACTCATCCACCGCCTCTGCTGCTGTGGAATCCTGCAGCTTGGGCCCCAGTCTCTACACTCTCGCCATGACAAACCAGACCAGCCTGGCAGGACACCCACTCCCAGATCACCACCAAGGACTTACAGAGAGCAAGGACGTCCTGGAGGAGGCTGGGAACCGAAGAGACGCCCCTGCCACATGGGAGCGCTCATGAGGACAATGGGGAGTAGGAGGCACACAAGGAGGTAGAGGAAGAAGGTGGAGAGGAGGAGGGCGTGGAGGAAGAGGGCCATGGAGAGGAAGAGGATGGAGACATAGGTGAGGAGGCCGAGGCAGCTCCAGGAAACGGGCACCTGAAGATGATGAAGATGACTCGACAGCAGAAAAGAAAAACAAAACGTAAAAAATAAGTAAATAAAAGGCAGCAGTGACCTGTTCCTCTTCTACTTCTGGTCTCTGAATCTCAACGTGATCACTTTGGAGCAGAGGCCGCGGCCGCCCACGGCAGCGCCCCCTGCCGACGACACGCTCTCTGCACCTCCCAACCAAGATCAAGTGTGTTTGCAACAGGGTAGGGAAAAAAAATTCAGCTCTGCTTTTATCTGAAAAGTACTTCAGGAAGGAAAGTTTGTATGTATTTTCCACTTAAGTGTTTCAATGCAGTGACAAAACAAACTATATACAATTGATTTAAATGCTGTTAAACTTGATTCATGGAAGATTATTTTTAAGTGTTTTATATATCCATTAGAAATATTTAAAGATGTGAGTGTTATAATTTTTTGGCATAAAGGCAAGAGCCTTAAGATAGACCATAGGTATTTGAGGAGATGATTATTCAATCTTGCCACTTGCAAAAAATTTGGATACTATTTTTTCAGGAAATTTTTTATACAATCCTTCTTACAGTAGACATGCACAGATCCTTCTGAGCTTAAAAGAATTTTTTCTGAAATAAATAGCAACCCAAAGGCAGTAGCTCCCCACAATGCCACTGTACCCACTCCTAATCCCTAGATGAAGGATTGGGTGCTACCCTGGATCATTGAGTTTATTGAAATAATCTGAGACTGGTGCTTAGTCTTCGTACTAGCCACAGGGGACAAAGTGACGCCTTAGTTTCCATGTTTCGTCAGCTCATCATCAAGCTTCCTTTGGAAACCTGTTTTCTGTCTTTCTACAGGAATATTTCTACATAATCATATTTATTAGTTATGTATATAATATAATTATATTTATCATGTAGAATTATAATTCTAAATAATTTCCATAGAAATTATTTCTACAGAAATAATCTCAGGAGGGTAGGGAGGGTGAGGTGGGTAACATTGTGAAGCAGGTTAAGCCAACACCTGCGATGTTGGCATCCCATATCAGAGTGCTGGTTCAAGTCTTGGCTGCTCCACTTAATGATCCATTCTCTTTGTCTTTCCCTCTCTGTCACTCAGCCTTTCAAATAAAAAAAAAATTCAGCTCTGCTTTTATCTGAAACGTACTTCAGGATGAAAGTTTGTATGTATTTTCCCTTTTTTACGATTTGTATTTGTGTACATTTTTAATTTTCTTGGGATGAAAAACCAGCCTGCAGGGTGTTCTCTGTATGCTTCTGACTGTACTTGTGTTGTGGCCATGTTCATTTACATCGCAGTGGAGAAAAAAAAAAACTGTAAAAGAGCAAAATCAACAACAGCAGCAAATCTTGCATCAAGCGTTCCTCCTTTTTTGTTTGTTTGTACTTAGCTGTACAGTAAGTTTTTGGTTTGTTTGGTAGAATGAGCTAAGCATCTGCTTGTGGTGCCACATTCCCATCTGCATGCCAGGTTCGAGTCCCACATACCCCTCTTCTATGCCAGCTCTCTGCTATGGCCTGGGAAAGCATTAGAAAGGGGCCCGAAAGCTCAGACCCTTGCACCTGCATGGGAGAGATGGGAGAAACTCCTGGCTCTCAGCTACAGCTCTTTAGGCCATTTCCAGAGGAACCAGCAGAATGAAGACCTTTCTCTCTTTCTCTCTCTCTGTCTGTAACTCTATCTCTCAAATAAAAAAAAATTCCCCCACCATAAGCCAAAGGATTTTTTTCTTTTTTTGTCTATGAAGTTTCTGTTTACTTTATGCTTTTGGTCTTTGATGTACTTGTGAAACATGTTATCCAACAAGAAACCAGAATTTTATTTTGCTGAGTTGTTCTAAAGAAAAAAAAAAAGATAAGACATGTAGACAAGGATGTGGGTAGAAGAGGACACTTATCCAGTGTTGCTGGAATATATGTTACTACATCCACTATGGAAAACAATGGAGAGGTTTTATCGAAAATAAAATTTAGCTCTCCTCAGAATATTATAACAAATAAATATCAAAGGAATAAAGCCATTTTAAATTAAAACTGCTATAGATCCTGCAATCCCTATCCTGGGTATAAATCCAAATGAATTCAATCGCTGTGTAGAGAGGGAAGGCACCCCATGAATAATTGTACAGCAATGCTGACTCGTAGTGCCAATGTATGGAAACAGTGTAAGTACCCATCAGCAGACAGATGAGTGAGTATGTGCTATCCATATGAAATATTATATTTCTAGGTTGCTATGTGGGCATGAGGCTTCTCATAAGTTTATGGAAAAACAAGATTTACACAAATTAATTTCATATATATAATTTCAGTTATCTATTTATTTTTTGACACATAGTGATGAGAAGAAAGGAAGAGAGAGGGAGAGAGAGAAAACCTTTCATGTGCTGGTTTCCCTCCCAAATGGCTGAATGGCTGGGGCTTGTCAAGACAAAAGTCAGGAGCCTGGAATTCCATGGAGGGCTATTACATGATTAATATGGGCACATGAACTTGGATCATCATCTGATGCTTTGGCAGGCCCAGTAGAAGGGAGCTGAATCAGAAGCAGAGCAGCCAGAACTTGAATGCACATCCCTTTATTCAATGATGCAGTTCCAAAATGGGGCTTAAATCACAGTGCCGCTATGGAGCCCGCCTGGTTACAATTTTTGAATCTATGCAGATATTTTGCAGAATGCATGTGCTCCACAGACTCATTTTAACTCAAATTAATGAACTAATTTAGAGATGGGGGAGAGAGAGAGAAGGAGAGGGAGATCAAGAGATGCACACAGAGACAGAGGGACAGAGAGGTCATATCTGCTGGTTCATTGTCAAAAACTTCTTCAGTTAGAGTTGGGACATTGACTCCAGGAGCTGAAATCTCAATCTAGGTTTCTCATGAGAGTGGCAGGGTTTCAACTACCCGAGTGGTCATTTCTTTGAAGAATTATTTATTTTATTTGAAAGGCAGAGTTACAGAGAGACAAAAGCAGAGAAAGAGAGGGCGAGAAAGAGAGAGCGAGCTAGAAAGAGAAAGAGAGATCAACCATCAGCTGGTTCACCCCCAAATGGCCATAATGGCCACAGCTTGGCTGCTCCAAAGCTGGGAGACAGGAGCTTCTTCTGGGTCTCCCATGAGGGTTCCGAGGCCCAAGTCCTTGGGCCATCCTCTGGTACTTTCCCAGGTGAAGAAGCAGGGAGCTGGTTCAGAAGTGGAACAGCTGGGACTCAGGCAGTGGCTATACATGCTATACCTCAGCGTTGAAATGGAGTTGATACTTTTGTAACCCAGGACATGCATCAGCAGGAAGTTATAATCAGGGTTCTGATTGGACTAGAAACCAGGCACCCTGAAATGATCTATACGTGTCTAATCTCCTGGTTTAACTTTTAGGTGAGATATAAACCCCATATAGGCTTTGAAGTTCCATTGATTTTACAGATACACACACTGGAAGGAAACAGTAGGAAGTCACAGAGCAATAAGGTATGATCATGGTCCAGGTTTCCTCCTCAGCCACACTGTGGGTGCTGAGCCACACTGCAGAGCATCGGGGGCTCCCAGGGTGACTGAGGAGAGGAAGTGTGTGGTTATCTACCCATCTTATCCATGTGGATATTCTGCTGCACAGGTGCCCAGGTGCCCAGGTGCCCAGGAATTAATGGCTGACAAGTTTTTTTTTTCTTTAGGGATTTCTTTAATATTTGCAAGTCAGAGTTACACAGAGAGAGGAGAGGCAGAGAGAGAGAGAGAGGCCCTCCTTCCAATAGTTTATGGCTCAATTGGCCTTAAGGGCTGGAGCTGGGTCTGTTGGAATCCAGAGGTCAGGAGATTCTTCCAGGTCTCCCACGAGGGCACAGGGGACCAAGGACTTGTGCCATCTTCTGCTGCATTCCCAGGTCACAGCAGAGAGCTGGATAAGAATTGGAGCCGCCAGGTCTCGAACCAGTGCCCAAATGGGATGCTGGCCCTGAAATTCAGGCCAAGGTGTTAACCTGCTGAGCCACCGTGCCAGGCCTGCACTGATCAGGGTTTTGTTTTTTTTGACAAGCAGAGTTAGACATTGAGAGCCAGAGAGGCAGAGAGAAATTTCTTCCTTTTCCATTGGTTCACCCACCAAATCGCCGCTATGCCAGTGTGCTGGGGTCGGACCCTGAGCTGATCCAGAGCAAAGAGCTTCCTCCTGGTCTCCCATGCAGGTGCAGGGCCCCAGGACTTGGGTCATCCTCCACTGCCTTCCCAGTCCACAGCAGAGAGCTGGACTGGAAGAGGAGCAACCAGGTTAAAATCCAGAGCCCCAACTGGGACTAGAACTCAGGATGTTGGTGCCACAGGCTAAGGATTAGCCAAGTGAGCCAAGGCTCCAGCCCTAATTAGGTTTTAAAAAACACCTTCAGGGCCAGTGCTGTGGATCACTAGGCTAATCCTCTGCTTTCAGGCACAGGCACACCGGGTTCTAGTCCCGGTCCAGGTGCTGGATTCTGTCCTGGTTGCCCCTCTTCCAGGCCAGCTCTCTGCTGTGGCTATGGAGTGCAGTGGAGGATGGCCCAAGTCCTTGGGCCATGCACCCCATGGGAGACCAGGATAAGTACCTGGCCCCTGCCATTGGATCAGCACAGTGTGCAGGCAGAAATGTGCTGGCCACGACGGCCATGGGAGTGTGAACCAATGGCAAAAGGAAGACTTTTCTCTCTGTCTCTCTCTCTCACTGTCCACTCTGCCTGCCAAAAAAAAAACTTCAGGTGGTAACTGATGAGATTATAACCAAACATTGTAACCCCATGAGTGAATGGGCTATCCATAAGAAATATTAAATTTCCAGGAGTAAGGAGATTCTTCCAGGTCTCCTACGTGGGTGCAGGGCACAACTTGGGAAATTTTCTAGCTTACCCAGGTCACAGCAGAGAGCTGGAAAAGTATTGGAGCAGCCAAGTCTCGAACCAGCACGCATATGGGATGCTGGTGCTTCAGGCCAGGGTGTTAACCTGCTGAGCCAAAGTGCCAGGCCTGAACTGATAAGCTGTGAAACAAACAGCTTCAAGTGGTGACTGATGAGATTGTACCCAGACACCATCAGGTGATCTCACTTAATCTAATTTGGCACAATGGAATGCCTTTTTTTCACTTTTCACATACTTTTAATAATAACATTTATGTTGTGAACCTGGCACAATTGGTTATTTTGATATTGTCATTGCAAAACGGCTAGGATTTCTTAGCTTGTGTCTATAAAATTGAATCCTATTGATTATTCTCTTCATATGGAAAACATTTCCTTTTATCTCTTTCTTTCTTTTACTGATTTCTTTACTCATTTGAAAGGCAAACCTACGTGGAGGCAGAGGCAGAGAGAGAACGTTCTTCCATCTGATGGTGCACTCCCCATATGGCTACAATGGCAGGAGCTGAGCCAATCCGAAGCCAGGAGCCAGGAGCCTTCTCCTGGTCTCCCACTTGAGTGCGGGGGCCCAAGGACCTGGGCCATCCTCCACTTCTCTGCCAGACCACAGCAGAGAGCTGGATAGGAAGTGGAGTAGCTGGGACAGGAACCGGCATCCATATGGCATGCCAGCACTTCAGGTGGCAGCTTTACTGGCTATGCCACAGCACCGGATCCAAGTGGAAAACTGTTCTAGAAATGTCAACATGCAGCTTGTTTGATTCTGCAGCTGGAAATCTAGGCAGGGTCTTATTGACACATTTGGGTGGTAATTGGGCTGGAAGAGATGGGGTCCAGTCCCCTGCCTTTTGTCCCAGTGTCCTCTCACACTGTATTTCTGCATTGGACACTAAAAACGGACCTTACATCCGTGTCACACCACCAGAACCCCCACAGGTGAAAACCGATGCTTGCACTGGTGATTGACAGGAGAAAGGAATTCCTCCCTCCAATAGGCATAAGCCCCGCCCTCAGGAGGGGCTTTAAAAGGCAGATGGAGCAGGGCTATCCTCCCTCTCTGCACACTTGAGCCTGGAACCTTGAACTTCAGGATGGCACAGGAAAGTGCAGACCAGGAAGCTCTTGGGCTGTCAGTTGAGCTGCCTTCTTCCCCACAAAGGTCTTTTAAAGATGGGGGCACAGATGAAGAGGAGCAACCACCACAAGGACAAGGTGAGACACTGTTTTCTGATTTCCCTGAGAGCTGCCTGCAAAGGCAAGGTAGGTCCTTGGGATGTCAGGGTGAGTGAGGAAGGTGGTTTGGAACCCGGCAACTGGTCTGTGTGTGTGTGTGTGTGTGTGACGGAGGGTTGCATTTCAAAGTTGGAAATGGGAAATAGCTGGTAGCTCCAGGGGCCTATTGAGAAATGTGGCAGCAATGAACCTATGGAACTCTAATGTGCTCATTTTCCTTTGATCCTGGATTAACTGGCTCAGCCAACAGGATGCCAGAAACTTGAAATCTGAGGCAAAATGGGGGCCGGGGGATAAAATGCATACATGGTATTAGTTTTTCATTCTCATGACAAATATCTGAGGCATGTCACTAAAGAAGGAACGTTACTTTCAAACCACATTTTGGAAATTCACAAGAAAAGTCTTCATGTCCCTAATAGTTCATGACCCGAATGCTCTGGCATTTTATGAGGGTAGGGAAGGATTCAGAAGGAGTATGGAGGAAAACTCACATGACAATCCAATCTGTCAGGGAACTTGCTGTGCACGTGATCTCTCCTTATTCAGATACCAAGATTCCAACAGCCGGACTCCTCCTTCCAAACATCTCCCAGTCTAAACATTGTCCACATCTCAGGTTATTCCCCACCCTTGATCCATTTCTATTTTAATTGGTTTCCAATTTAATACTTTTTCTTTTTTTTTTTTTTTTTTTTTTTTTTTTTTTTTTATATGGTGAAAAAACATATATTTAGAATTAGCCAGCTGGACTCTGTTCAGATGATCCCAATTTTGTTGGCAACGTCCAGAGCATCATAGTCAGGAGCCAGCTGCACATACGCCTTCTTCTCTCCGTCAGGTCTGATCAGGGTGTTGACTTTGGCCACATCAATGTCATAGAGTTTCTTCACAGCTTGTTTGATCTGGTGCTTGTTGGCCTTGACATCCACAATGAACACCAGTGTGTTGTTGTCTTCTATCTTCTTCATGGCCGACTCCATGGTCAGGGGGAACTTGATGATGGCATAGTGGTCAAGCTTGTTTCTCCTGGGGGCGCTCTTCCGAGGGTATTTGGGCTGCCGTCGGAGGCGTAGCGTCTTGGGGCGCCGGAAGGTGGGGGACGTGCGGATCTTCTTCTTCTTGTGGCTGTGGACGCCTTTCAGCACTGCCTTCTTGGCCTTCAAGGCCTTCGCTTTGGCTTCGACTTTAGGAGGGGCAGGAGCTTCCTTCTTCGCCTTCGGCGCCATCTTGGTGAAAAGGGTCTAATACTTTTGCTTAAAGAGAGTTTCTTCCACATCTCCTTCAAAGGTGCAGGGGCTCAACAACTTGAGCTATCTTCCCCTGCTTTCCCAGGCCATAGCAGAGAGCTGGATTGGACGTGGAGCAGCTGGGACTCGAACCAGTTCTGTAATGGGATGGCAGCACTGCAGACCATGGGTTTTCCTACTATGCCACAGAGCTGGCCCCTTCGCCTTAGTACTTGAAGCATTAAGTTACAATTTTGTAGACAAAGAGATTCACAAACAACCTTTGGAGGACACAAATTTTATACACGTGGGGAATTTTTATTTTATTTCGTGGGGAAACTCAGTCATACGTACTCTCTTTTGATGTAGGATCCAAGCCCAGTCCACATGAGGAGAAGTCCCAGGAAAGGAAGCTCAGAGGCAGAAGCAGCGTTGCCAGGGCAGGTAAGTTCAGACTCACCCGGAGCGAGAAGGTCATAGGGTGCTGTGGCACAGTCTTCTCTGGGAGACAGGGGCCCTGAGACCAGATGGGTCAGCAGCACCTCAGAGATGCTGGGGTACGGGGACCAGAGGGGAAGGGAGCACTGGTGGGAGGCGCTGCTCCCTGTGTCCTGGATAGACCTGGGCTGTGGCTGTGCATTTGGAGGCAGGCACTCCAACTCCCTGTGTTTTGCAGAATCAGAGTCCTGCTGTGACTGGCAAGCTCCAGCAAAAGGACCATCATTTCCGAGGACAGCAGCCACAAGGGACAGGTAGCATCGTGCTTTCTCTCCCTAGAGGGTCAGGACCAGGGAGCTTATCCAAGGTTGGGAAGGGAGGGGTTGTCAGAGATTGAGAGCAGTTTCGAGATCCCAAGAGCGTGTGAGGGGGAGGATGGGTGCTGCCTTGGTTCCTGCTGGAGTCCATTGTGGGGAATGAAGTGCAGGATTCGGTGGGGTTCACGTGAAGGGGGCAGGACTTAGGTTTTAGGGCCCAAGGAGCTGTGCTGAGTGTCTCCCGTGTGTCTCTGCAGGCAGCTGTGTGCAAGAGCTCAGCGCGACTTTGCAAAAGAAAGCAAAACCTTCGGACGATGGAAATGACAGAGGAATTCAGGAGGCGCATGCGGAACCTCGCAGGGGATCCTCCAGGGCCCGCCCTGGGCACAAGAGGAGGCGCAGGTCCAGGTCCCCAGCAGACCACCCACCGCCCCTTCGGAAGAGCCTGGTGACCTCCCTGCGCTCTCTGTCTGAGGCCATTTATGAAGATTTAGCCCGGGTGCAGGCGCAGCAGGCGCAGTTCCCGCTGACCCAGGAGCAGCTGTTTGCACTGGCATAGCTCCGTGGGCCTCTATGCAGCGCCATGCAGAGCCGCTCTGCGCTGGCCTCACAGGCAGCCTGGGCCTTCCCTGCCCAGGGCTGGCTCCTCCTGGCCCAGGCCCCGGCCTCTGCCCCGGCCTAGGCCCCGGAGCGCATGCCTGCTGTCCAGTCGCTGGCACCTGCTCAAAGCTCCTCCCAAGAGGGGAAAGGCCAGCCCTCTGCTGAGAAGGAAGAACCTGAGGCACACAGGGCATCAGACTAATCTTGTGCTGGGGAGCCCGCATGGTGGACACTAGAGGGCGCATCTCTGACACACAGAAAGACTTGCTTCTGCTACTTCTCTGCAAGCCCAGCAGAGACCCTGTAGTGGGGATGAGCTGATGCCTGAGGGAATCTGGGTGGCCATAGGAAAGGAACTGGAGCGACTTCCTCCGAATCAGGAACCTGTTGTGTCCTTGAGGAGGCCATGACAGAAGGATGTCGGTTTTCACATTACCAATCTGAATCCTTGTAACTGACTTGAATATTTAAATGAAGCACATATTAAGAGGTCATCATTGACACTTGTGCATTTTTGTCAATGTAAAGTTTTCTACCTGGAGAAGTTCTGGGGAGGTGGGAGGAGCAGTGCCCAGGAGGACTCTGAGGGGAGATGACAGGGTGGGCCTGCATTTAAAAGTGCATTAGAAAGTATGTTCCTTTGTTTTATTTTTATGTTTTCTATTTTTGTAGATATTGGTAGGAGTTAGCCAATTTTAATTCTCTTGGGATGACCAAACTAACCTTCAATTTTTTTGTGTGTATGCTTTTTCTTTACTTGTCATGTGAATTCTTCATTAACGTATCAAAGGAGAAAAAAATCTTTGTAAAATATCTAAAGAAACATCAGAAAACCTTGTGTCAAGCATTCCTTTTTTTTTGTATGTACTTAGCTGTACTGTAAATAGTTGTTTAGTATGAGATAGTTAAAAAGGCCAAAGATAGGGGCCAGCAATGTGGTAGAGTGGGCTAAGTGTCTGCCTGTTGTGCCAGAATCCCATATGGGTACCAGGTTGGAGTCCCAGATGCCCCTCTTCTAAACCAGCTCTCTGCTATGGCCTGGAAAAGCAGTAGAACATAGCCCAGATGCTTGGGCCTCTTCACCTGCATGGGAGACCTGCAAGAAACTTCTGGTTCTCAGCTACTGCCATTTAGGCCATTTCCTGAGGGACCAGCAGGGGGAACCTTTCTGTTTCCCCCTCTGTCTATAATTCTATCATCAAATAAATAAATAAAATCCCCTCCACACAAAAGCCAAAGGTTTCCCTTGTTTTGTCTATGTAGTTGTCGTTGAGTTTTTTATTTTTCACATTCTTGACATATGTGTGAAACATTTTATCTTAAAATAACTGGAATTTATTTTGCTGAGTTGTTCTAAAATAAAAGATCAGATGTGTAGGCAAGCATGTGGGTAGAAGTGGACACTTATGCAGTGTTGCTGGAATATATGTTACTACAGCCATTGCAGAAAATGATGGAGAGGTTTTACCAAAAATAAAAATTGAGCTTTCCTCAGAATATTATACAAATAATTATCAAGTAGATAAAACAATTTGAAATAAAAACTATTATAAATGCTACAATCCCTATTCTGGGTACAAATGCAAAGGAAATGAAATCCCTGTGTAGAGAGAGATGTCACCCCATGTTTAGTACAGCAATGCTCACTAGTAGTGCCAATGTATGGAAACAGTTTAAGTACCTATCGGCAGTCTTATGAGTATGTGCTATCCATATGAAGTATTATATTTCTATATTAAATGTGTGCATGAGGATACTTCATAAGCTTTATGGAAAAGTAGGATTCACACAAATGATTTCATATCTAGATTTTCATTTATTTATTTAATTGTATTTATTTATTGTCACATAGTAATAGGGAGAAAGAAAGAAAAGAGAGAGAGAGAGAAAATTTCACCTGCTGCTTCCCTTCCAAAATGGTCGAATTGCTGGGGTCTGTCAAGGCAGAAATCAGGAGCCTGGAATTCCATCCAGAGGGACAGAGAGGTCATATCTGCTGGTTCATGGTCAAAAGCCTTTTAGAAAGAGATGGGACATATAGATTCCAGTAGTTGAAATATCAAACTAGATTGCTCATGAGAGTGGCAGGGTTTCAACTACCTTCTTTTAAGATTTATTGATTTTATTTGAAAGGCAGAGTTAGAGAGAGACAAGAGCAGAGGAGATGGAGAAAGAGAGAGAGAGATAGATCAACCATCAGCTGGCTCACTCCCCAAATAGCTATGAAGGCTCAGAGGCCCAAGTACTTTGCTGGAATGTTTGTTACTACAGCCATTGCAGGAAATGATGGAGAGGTTTTACCAAAAATAAAAATTTAGCTTTCCTCATAATATGATACCAAATAATTATGAGTTTATAAAGCAATTTTAAGTTAAAACTGGTACAGATCCTACAATCCCTCTCCTGGGTATAAATCCAAAGAAACCAAATCTCTTTGTAGAGAGAGATGGAACCACATGTATAGTACATCAATGCTCACTAGTAGTCCCAGTGTATGGAAAGAGTGCAAGTACCCATTGACAGATGGATTAGTCCAGATGTGTTATGCATTTGAAATATTATATTTCTATGTAACATTGTATGCATGAGGCTACTTCATAGGTTTATGGAAAAACAGATTCACACAAATTAATTTCATATGTAGAATTTCATTTATTTCTTTCTTTAATTTATTTATTGACACAGTGATAGGGAGAAAGAGAGAGGGAGAGGGAGAGGGAGAGAAAATTTTTCATCTGCTGGTTCCCTTCCCAAATGGCTGAATGGATGGAGCTTGTCAAGGCAGAAATCAGGAGCTGGGAATTCCATTCAGAGCTCTTCCAATTTTAATACAAGCTCAAAATTTTGGATCGTCATCTGATGCTTTGGCAGGCACAGTAGAAGGGAGCTGAAACAGAAGCAGAGCAGTCAGAACTTGAATGTGAATCCCTTTATTCAATGATGCTGTTCCAAATTGTGGCTTAACTCGCAGTGCTGACAAGTGGCCTACTCAGTTACAATTTTTGAATCAAAGCAGATGTTTTAAATAATGAATGTGTTCCACAGACTCATTTTAACTCTCATTAATTAACTAATTTAGAGACCAGGGCAGAGAGAGAGAGAGAGAAGGAGAGGGAGATCAAAAGATGCACACAGAGGCTGAGGGATGGAGATGTCACATCAGCTGGTTCATTTTCTTAAGCCTCTTCAGTTAGAGTTGGGACATTGACTCTAGGAGCTGAAATCTCAATCTAGGTTTCTCAGGAGAGTGGCAGGGTTTCAACTACCTGAGTGTTCATTTCTTTGAAGAATTATTTATTTTCTTTGAAAGGTAGAGCTACAGAAGACAAAGGCAGAAACAGAGAGAGACAGAGAGAGTGAGAGACAAAGAGGGAGGGAGAGAGAGAGATCAACCATCAGCTGGCTCACTCCCCAAATGGCTATAATGGCCACAGCTTGGCTGATCTGAAGCCGGGAGACAGGAACTACTTCTGGGTCTTCCATGAGGGTTCAGAGGCCCAAGTACTTGGGCCATCCTCTGCTGCTTTCCAGGGGAACAAGCAGGGACCTGGTTCAGAAGTGGAGCAGCTGGGACTCAGGCAGTGACCTAGTCCTCTTCCACTTCTGGTCTCAGAATCTCAATGTGATCACTTTGGAGCAGAGGCCGCCGCCACCCGCGGAGGTGCCCCCTGCCGAAGACGCACTCTCTGCACCTTCAACCAAGATCAAGTGCGTTTGCAACAGGGAGGGAAAAAAAAATTCAGCTATGCTTGTATCTGAAAAGGACTTCAGAAAGGAAAGTTCCTTTATATTTTACCTTTTTTTACGATTTGTATTTGTGTACATATTGGTAGGGAGCAGCCATTTTTAATGATCTTGGGATGAAAAACCAGCCTGCAGGGTGTTCTCTGTATGCTTCTGACTGTACTTGTGTTGTGACCATGTTCATTTACTTAGCTGTACAGTAAGTTTTGGGTTTGTTTGGTAGAGTGGGCTAAGCATCTGCTTGTGGTGCCAGAATTCCATATGCATGCCAGGTTCTAGTCCCACATACCCCTCTTCTAAGCCAGCTCTCTTCTACGGCCTGGGAAAGCATTAGAAAGGGGTCCCAAAGCTCAGACCCTTGCACCTGCATGGGAGAGATGGGAGAAACTCCTGGCTCTCAGCTACAGCTGTTTAGGCCATTTCCAGAGGGACCAGCAGAATGAAGACCTTTACCTCTGTTTCTCCCTCTGTCTGTAACTATCTTTCAAGTAAAAAAAAAAATGCCCCCTCCATAAGCCAAAGGATTGTTCTTTTTTTCTTTTTTTCGCTATGAATTTTCTGTTTACTTTTTGCTTTTGGTCTTTGATGGACTTGTGAACCATGTTACCCAACAAGAAACCAGAATTTTATTTTGCTGTTGTTCTAAATAAAGATAAGACATGTAGACAAGGATGTGGGTAGAAGAGGACACTTATCCAGTGTTGCTGGAGTATATGTTACTACATCCATTATGGAAAACAATGGAGAGGTTTATCCAAACTAAAAATTTAGCTTTCCTCAGAATATTATAACAAATAATTATCAAAGGAATAAAGCCATTTTAAATTAAAACTGCTATAGATCTGCAATCACTACCCTGGGTATAAATCCAAATGAATGAAATCTCTGTGTAGAGAGAGAAGGCACCCCATGAATAATTGTACAGCAATGCTGACTTGTAGTGCCAATGTATGGAAACAGTGTAAGTACCCATCGGCAGACAGATGAGTGAGTATGTGCTATCCATATGAAATATTATGTTTCTAGGTTGCTATGTGGGCATGAGGCTTCCTCATAAGTTTATGGAAAAACAAGATTTACACAAATTAATTTCATATATAGAATTTCATTTGTCTATTTATTTTTTGATACATAGTGATGAGATGAAAGGAAGACAGAGAGAGAGAGGGAGAGAGAGAAAATCTTTCATCTGCTGATTCCCTTCCAAATGGCTGAATGGCTGGGGCTTTTCAAGGCAGAAATCAGGAGCCTGGAATTCCATGGAGGGTGATTACATGATTAATACGGGCGAATGAACTTGGATCATCATCTGATGCTTTGGCAGGCATAGTAGAAGGGAGCTGAATCAGAAGCAGAGCAGCCAGAACTTGAATGCACATCCCTTTATTCAATGATGCTGTTCCAAAATGGGATTTAAATCACAGTGCAGTGAGAGACAGTGAGCCAGAGAGAAATTTCTTCCTTTTCCATTGGTTCAACCACCAAATGGCCGCTATGCCAGCATGCTGGGGTCGGACCCTGAGCTGATCCAGAGCAAGAAGCTTCCTCCTGGTCTCCCATGCAGCTGCAGGGACCCGGGGCTTGGGCCATCCTCCACTGCCTTCCTAGTCCACAGCAGAGTGCTGGACTGGAAGAGGAGCAACCGGGACAGAATCCAGAGCCCCAACTGGGACTAGAACCTGGGGTGCTGGCACTACAGGCTGAGGATTAGAAAAGTGAACCAGGGCTTCAGCCCTAACTAGGTTTTAAAAAACACCTTCAGGTGGTGCCTGATGAGATTGTAACCATTGTAACCTGATGATGGAATGGCCTATCCATAAGAAATATATTTCCAGGAGTAAGGAGATTCTTCTGGGGCGCCCACATGGGTGCAGGGGCCCAAGGACTTTTGCCATTTTCTAATGCTTTCCCAGGTCACAACAGAGAGCTGGAAAAATATTGGAGCAGCCAAGTTTCGAACCAGCATGCATATGGGATGCTGGTGCTTCAGGCCAGGGTGTTAACCTGCTGAGCCACAGTGCCAGGCCTGGAGTGATAAGGTGTGAAACAAAGACCTTCAGGCGGTGACTGATGAGATTGTACCCTACACCCTCAGGTGATCTCACTTAATCTGATTTGGCACAATGGAATTCCTTTTTTCACTTTTCACATACCTTTGAATATTAACATTTATGTTGTGATACACTGGATTATTTTGATATTGTGATTGCTGAATGGCTAGGATTTCTTAGCTTGTGTCTATAAAATTGAATCCTATTGATTACTCTCTTCATATGGAAAACATTTCCTTTTATCTCGTTCTTTCTTTTACTGATGTCTTTACTCATATGAAAGGCAAACCTACGTGGAGGCAGAGGCAGAGAGAGAAAAGTTCTTCCATCTGATGGTGCACTCCCCATATGGCTACAATGGCAGGAGCTGAGCCAATCCGAAGCCAGGAGCCAGGAGCCTCCTGCTGGTCTCCCACTTGGGTGCAGGGGCCCAAGGACCTGGGCCATCCTCCACTTCTCTGCCAGACCACAGCAGAGAGCTGGATAGGAAGTGGAGTAGCTGGGACAGGAACCGGCATCCATATGGCATGCCAGCACTTCAGGTGGCAGCTTTACTGGCTATGCCACAGCACCGGATCCAAGTGGAAAACTGTTCTAGAAATGTCAACATGCAGCTTGTTTGATTCTGCAGCTGGAAATCTAGGCAGGGTCTTATTGACACATTTGGGTGGTAATTGGGCTGGAAGAGATGGGGTCCAGTCCCCTGCCTTTTGTCCCAGTGTCCTCTCACACTGTATTTCTGCATTGGACACCAAAATGGATGTTACATTCATGTCACACCTCCACCACCACCACCACAGGTGAAAACTGATGCATGCACTTGTGATTGACAGGATAAAGGAATTCCTCCCTCCAATAGGCATGAGCCCCGCCCTCAGGAGGGGCTTTAAAAGGCAGATGGAGCAGGGCTATCCGGCTATCCGGCCTCCGCCCCAGAGCACATTCCTGCTGTCCAGTCGCTGGCACCTGCTCAGAGCTCCTCCCAGGAGGGGCAAGGCCAGCCCTCTGCTAACCAGGAAGAACCTAAGGCACACAGGGCATCAGACTAATCTTGTGCTGGGGAGCCTGCATGGTGGACACTAGAGGGCGCATCCCTGACACACAGAAAGACTTGCTTCTGCTACTTCTCTGCAAGCCCAGCAGAGACCCTGTAGTCGGGATGAGCTGATGCCTGAGGGAATCTGGGTGGCCATAGGAAAGGAACTCGAGCGACTTCCTTGGAATCAGGGACCTGTTGTGTCCTTGAGGACGCCATGACAGACGAATGTCGGTTTTCACATTACCAATCTGAATCCTTGTAACTGACTTGAATATTTAAATGAAGCACATATTAAGAGGTCATCATTGACACTTGTGCATTTTTGTCAATGTAAAGTTTTCTACCTGGAGAAGTTCTGGGGAGGTGGGAGGAGCAGTGCCCAGGAGGACTCTGAGGGGAGATGAGAGGGTGGTCATGCGTTTAAATGTGCATTAGAAAGTATGTTCCTTTGTTTTATTTTTGCGTTTTCTATTTTTGTGCATATTGGTAGGGGTTAGACAATTTTAATGATCTTGGGATGACCAAACTAGCCTTCAACTTGTTTTCTGTATGCTTTTTCTGTACTTGTGATGTGAATTCATCATTAACATATCAAAGGGGAAAAATCTTTGTAAAATACCTAAAGGAACATCAGAAAACCTTGTGTCAAACATTCCTTTTTTTTTTTTTTTGTATGTACTTAGCTGTACTGTAAGTAGTTGTTTAGTATGAGATAGTTAAAAAGGCCAAAGATAGGGGCCAGCAATGTCGTAGAGTGGGCTAAGTGTGTGCCTATTTTGCCAGAATCCCATATGGGTACCATGTTGGAGTCCCAGATGCCCCTCTTCTAAACCAGCTCTCTGCTATGGCCTGGAAAAGCAGTAGAACATAGCCCAGATGCTTGGGCCTCTTCACCTGCATGGGAGACCTGCAAGAAACTTCTGGCTCTCAGCTACTGCCATTTAGGCCATTTCCTGAGGGACCAGCAGGGGGAACCTTTCTGTTTCCCCCTCTGTCTGTCTATAATTCTATCATCAAATAAATAAATAAAATCCCCTCCACACAAAAGCCAAAGGTTTCCCTTGTTTTGTCTATGTAGTTGTCGTTGAGTTTTTTATTTTTCACATTCTTGACATATGTGTGAAACATTTTATCTTAAAATAATTGAAATTTTGTTTGCTGAGTTGTTCTAAAAAAAAGATAAGATGTGTAGACAAGGATGTGGGTAGAAGTGGACACTTATGCAGTGTTGCTTGAATATATGTTACTACAGCCATTGCAGAAAATGATGGAGAGGTTTTACCAAAAATAAAAATTGAGCTTTCCTCAGAATATTATACAAATAATTATCAAGTAGATAAAACAATTTGAAATAAAAACTATTATAAATGCTACAATCCCTATTCTGGGTACAAATGCAAAGGAAATGAAATCCCTGTGTACAGAGAGATGTCACCCCATGTTTAGTACAGCAATGCTCACTAGTAGTGCCAATGTATGGAAACAGTTTAAGTACAGATGAGTATGTGCTATCCATATGAAGTATTATATTTCTATATTAAATGTGTGCATGAGGATACTTCATAAGCTTTATGGAAAAGTAGGATTCACACAAATGAATTTCATATATAGATTTTCATTTCTTTATTTAAATATATTGATTTATTGTCACATAGTGATGGGAGAAAGAAAGAAAAGAGAGAGAGAAAGAGAGAAAATTTCATCTGCTGCTTCCCTTCCAAAATGGTCGAATTGCTGGGGTCTGTCAAGGCAGAAATCAGGAGCCTGGAATTCCATCCAGAGGGACAGAGAGGTCATATCTGCTGGTTCATGGTCAAAAGCCTTTTAGAAAGAGATGGGACATATAGATTCCAGTAGTTGAAATATCAAACTAGATTGCTCATGAGAGTGGCAGGGTTTCAACTACCTTCTTTTAAGATTTATTGATTTTATTTGAAAGGCAGAGTTAGAGAGAGACAAAGGCAGAGGAGATGGAGAAAGAGAGAGAGAGAGAGAGATCAACCATCAGCTGGCTCACTCCCCAAATAGCTATAAAAGCTCAGAGGCCCAAGTACTTTGCTGGAATGTTTGTTACTACAGCCATTGCAGGAAACGATGGAGAGGTTTTACCAAAAATAAGAATTTAGCTTTCCTCAGAATATGATAGCAAACAATTTTGAGAGTATAAATCAATTTTAAGTTAAAACTGGTACAGATCCTACAATCCCTCTCCTGGGTATAAATCCAAAGAAACCAAATCTCTTTGTAGAGTGAGATGGAACCACATGTATAGTACCGCAATGCTCACTAGTTATCCCAGTGTATGGAAAGAGTGTAAGTACCCATTGACAGATGGATGAGTCCGGATGTGTTATCCATTTGAAATAGTATATTTCTATGTGACATTGTATGCATGAGGCTACTTCATAGGTTTATGGAAAAACAGATTCACACAAATTAATTTCCTATGTAGAATTTCATTTCTTTCTTTCTTTAATTTATTTATTGACACAGTGATGGGGAGAAAGGGAGAAAGAGAGTGAGAGAGAGGGAGAGAGAGTGAAGGAGAGAGAGAGAAAATTTTTCATCTGCTGGTTCCCTTCCCAAATGGCTGAATGGATGGAGCTTGTCAAGGCAGAAATCAGGAGCTGGGAATTCCATTCAGGGCTCTTACAAGATTAATACAAGCTCAAAATCATGGATCATCATCTGATGCTTTGGCGGGCAGAGTAGAAGGGAGCTGAAACAGAAGCAGAGCAGTCAGAACTTGAATGTGAATCCCTTTATTCAATGATGCTGTTCCAAATTGTGGCTTAACTCACAGTGCTGCCATGTGGACTACCCAGTTACAATTTTTGAATCAAAGCAGATATTTTAAATAATGCATGTGTTCCACAGACTCATTTTAACCCTCATTAATTAACTAATTTAGAGACCAGTGGAGAGAGAGAGAGAGAGAGAGAGAGAGAGAGAGAGAGAAGGAGAGGGAGATCAAAAGATGCACACAGAGACAGAGGGACAAAGAGGTCATATCTGCTGGTTCATTGTCTTAAGCCTCTTCAGTTAGAGTTGGGACATTGACTCTAGGAGCTGAAATCTCAATCTAGGTTTCTCTTGAGAGTGGCAGGGTTTCAACTACCTGAGTGTTCATTTCTTTGAAGAATTATTTATTTTCTTTGAAAGGTAGAGCTACAGAAGACAAAGGCAGAAACAGAGAGAGACAGAGAGAGTGAGAGACAAAGAGGGAGGGAGAGAGAGAGTTCAACCATCAGCTGGCTCACTCCCCAAATTGCCATAATGGCCACAGGTTGGCTGATCAGAAGCCGGGAGACAGGAGCTTCTTCTGGGTTTCCCATGAGGGTTCAGAGGCCCAAGTCCTTGGGCCATCCTCTGCTGTTTTCACAGGTGAACAAGCAGGGAGCTGGTTCAGAAGTGGAGCAGCTGGGACTCAGGTAGTGGCTATACCTGCTATGCCACAGTTCTGAAATGGAGTTGACACTTTTATATCCCAGGATGTTCACCAGCATAAAGTTATAATCAGGGGTCAGGTGGGACTAGAAACCAGGCACCCTGAAATGAGCTGCAGGTGTCTAATCTCCTGGTTTAAATGCTAGGTGAGATTTGGGACACATAAAGTCTTTGAAGTTCCCTTGAGTTCACAGAAACACATACACAGGAGTGACACAGTAGCAAGGCCAACAGCACTAAGGTATGATCATGGCCCAGGTCCTCAGCTAAATTGTGGGTGATGAGCACCTTCTACAGAGTGTCCTGAGCTTCCAGGGTGACTAGGGAGATTGAGGTTGGGTCAGCTCCCCATGGAGCTGGAATTTTTCTGCAGAGAAATCAGTGACTGATCAGGTTTAAATACCCTCAGGTGGTGACCAATGAAGTTGTAACCAGACACCCTCAGATGATCTCACTTATTCTAATTTGGCACATTGAAATGCCTTTTTCACTTTCTATATACCTTTGAATATTAGGACTTACATTGCAACTTGTCACAATTGATTATTTGGATATGGTCATTACTGAGCAGCTAGGATTTCCTAGCATGTGTTGATAAAATTTAATCTTATTGATTATTTGATTCTCTTCATTTGGAAGCCTTTTCTAAACATGTGTACAGGCTGCTTGTTTGATTCTGCAGCATGAGATCTAGGCAGGGCCTGAATAACACTTTTGAGTGGTGATTGGGCTGGAAATGAAATGGGGACCAGTGCCTACCTTTCAGTCTGTGTCCCCTCTAACACTGTGTGCCTGCATTGGACACAATGATAGGACCTTACATCAGGGTCACATCACCACCACAAATGAAAACTTAAGCATGCACTGGTGATCCACAGGAGAATGGAATTCCTCTCTCCAATAGGCATGAGCACCACCCTGAGGAGGGGCTTTAAAAGGCAGATGCAGCACATCTTTGAATACCTTGTTTCTACATGTGGTTGTGTGATTTTCTTTTTTTTTAAGATTTTATTTATTTTACTTGGGAGGTAGAGTTTAAGACAGTAAGAGGGAGAGACAAAGAGAAATGTCTTCTCTACCTTGGTTTACTCCCTAAATGGCTGCAATAGCTAGAGCTGCACCAATCTGAAGCCAGGAGACAGCCATCTCTTTCTGGTCTTCCAGATGAGGTCAGAGGCCCAAGTATCCCGGCCATCCTCCACTGCTTTCCCAGGCCATAGCAGAGAGCTGGATTGGAAGTGGAGCAGCTGGGGCTAGAATCAGTGCCCATATGTGAGGACTGTGCTGCAGGCAGAGGATTAACCTACTGCACCACTGTGCTGGGCCTGGCTGTGTGATTTTCATCATTTAGCATTGGAGCATGGGTGTGTCATGGTTGGCCATTCCTTAACACCATGGCTCATCTCTACTCAGGTTTGCAGTTTTAGGCAACATTTTGAGCTGCACACACAGAATTTTCCACATGAGGCTGCCCTTCTCACCTCATGGAACAAACAATTTAGACAAGGCAGGCTAGAAAATAAATCTTTCTAAAATTATGGGGCCGGCATTTTGGTGTAATGGGATGCCACCATCCCATTAGGGCACTGGTTCACATCCTGTCTGTTCCACTTCTGATCCAGAACCCTACTAATGAGCCAGGGTAAGCAGAGAAGGATGGCACATGTACTTGGACCTCTGCACCCATGTGGGAAACTCAGATAACTCTCCTGGCTCCTGACTTCTGCCTGAACCATCACAGGTAATGGCAGCCATTTGGGAGTGAACCAGCAGAATGAAGACATCTCGCCAACTCTCCCACTCTCTATCTGTAACTCTTTTTCAAATAACAAAAATAAATGTTTCCAAATAAAGAAATAGCAGGTATGAAATGCATTATTTCATAAAGAAGCTTTTTTTTCCCATTCACTCTTCATTGCAGAAGGTCAGATTTCATGCATTGTGATAGTTCAGCCTGTAAGAACTGAAAATACTGAGAAAGCCCTGCAGGCATAAAATTCTCACTGTAGTGAATGAGATTTTGTCTGGAATGAACTTTACAAGGAGAAAGGTGTGGGTGGCCACATGGCCCAACCACCAGTGTCAAGCTCCACCCCCTTCCTAATGGGATTCCCTGTTCCTACTTCCCTCCCTGCCCCTGGGCTAAGTTTTAAAAGGACCTGTTCCTGAACATGTCTCTCTCTCTCTCCTTTGCTCTCACCAGGACCATCTCCATCCCTATCCACATCTCCATCTCCTGACCTCTGTCTCTGTCTCTCCCTTATGCTTTCATACTGCCTCTTTTCCTTCATTGCCCCTTCCCTCCAACCTGTCAGGTTTCCCCCAATAAACTCTTTCTCCAAAAGAGAGAGAGAGAGAGAGAGAGAGGAAATATAATAGAGAGAGAGAAGGTTGCAACAACAACAAAAAGAAAGTTCTGAGCCTGCATGGAGGGTGATTGTGTTAGAGTGGAAATAAAATGTCAGCCTACTATGGGACTCTCAAGTCCTGAATGTGTGTTTTTAACCATATCTTGAGAACAATAAATTTCCTTGAAGGAACACAAGGGTTTTTACATATTTACAGACTTAAATGTAGTCTCCATGAAAACTCATTAAAATAAGCTTGCTAGACATATATAAAACTGTGAAGTAATTTTATTAAACACTCAGGTAGCTGAGAAATGTATCTCAGCACAAATATTTTAAACCATATAACTGTAAAGGAGTAATAGCTGCTGTACTTAAGGACTGACAAAATTCAAAAGAAAAAATTTCCCTATTTGGTATCAGCAAAGTGCCTTCACATGTGTTTTTCCTGATAAGACTTATGAATGTCTAACCGGTATCTGAAAAGGGATTAACATCACTCATCATCTGGCAGAGAGGCAAATTAGAACTATAGACAGAGTTTGTCACACTTCTTAAAATGGATGCCTCTTTATATATATATATATATTTTAAAAAATATTAGTTTATTTAAGAGACGAAGAGAGAGAAATAGAGCAGGCAGAATGAGCAAGTCAGAGAGAGACAGCTGGAGGTCTTCCACATAATCACTCATTCCTCCAAGTTCCTGCCCCAGCTGTGGCTGGGTTGGGCAGAAGTGGGAGCCCGGGATTCTTCAGGGATGCATGCATGGCAGGGATCCAAGATTTGACCAGCGTCAGCTGCCTTGCAGATGCATTCCCAGGAAGCTTGATTGGAAGGGGAGTGTCTGGGACTCCAACAGGCCCACTCAGTGGATTGGGGCATGGCAATCCACAGCCTCACCTGCTGCATCATGAATCCCACCCCAGGTGTTATTTTAAAATGTCAAAGACTGCTATAAATCGCCATCATTGCATTGTTGTGGGGTCCAGCTCTCCACTCGCCCACCGCCTCTGCTGCTGCTGAATCCCGCAGTTTGGGCCCAGTCTCTGCACTCTTGCCATGACAAACCAGACCACCCTGGCCTGACACCCACTCCCAGATCACCACCAAGGACTTACAGAGAGCAAGGACGTCCAGGAGGAGGCTGGGAACCGAAGAGACGCCCCTGCCAAATAGGAGCGCTCATGAGGACAAGGGGGAGTAGGAGGCGCACAAGGAGGTACAGGAAGTAGGTGGAGAGGAGGAGGGCGTGGAGGAAGAGGGCCATGGAGAGGAAGAGGATGGAGACGAAGGGAGGAGGCCGAGGCAGCTCCAGGAAACGGGCACCTGAAGATGATGAAGATGACTCAACAGCAGAAAAGGAAAACTAAAACATAAAAAAAAAAAAAATAAGTAAATAAAAGGCAGCAGTGACCTAGACCTCTTCCACTTCTGGTCTCAGAATCTCAACGTGATCACTTTGGAGCAGAGGCTGCGGCCGCCCGCGGCAGCGCCCCCTGCCGACGACACGCTCTCTGCACCTCCCAACCAAGATCAAGTGTGTTTGCAACAGGGAGGGAAAAAAAAAATCAGCTCTGCTTTTATCTGAAAAGTACTTCAGAAAGGAAAGTTCCTTTGTATTTTTACTTTTTTTTCTATTTGTATTTGTGTACATATTGGTGTGGAGCATCCATTTTTAATGATCTTGGGATGAAAAAGCAGCCTGCAGGGTGTTCTCTGTATGCTTCTGACTGTACTTGTGTTGTGACTATGTTCATTTACATCTCAGAGGAGAAAAAAAAAACTGTAAAAGAGCAAATCAACAACAACAGAAAATCTTGCATCAAGCGTTCCTCTAACTTTTTTTTTTTTGGAACTTAGCTGTACAGTAAGCTTTTGGTTTGTTTGGTAGAGTGGGCTAAGCATCTGCTTGTGGTGCCAGAATCCTATCTGCATGCCAAGTTTGAGTCCCACATACCCCTCTTCTAAGCCAGCTCTCTGCTACGGCCTGGGAAAGCATTAGAAAGGGGTCCCAAAGCTCAGACCCTTGTGCCTGCATGGGAGAGAAGGGAGAAACTCCTGGCTCTCAGCTACAGCTGTTTAGGCTATTTGCAGAGGAACTAGCAGAACCAAGACCTTTCTGTCTCTGTCTGTAACTCTCTCTCTCAAATAAAGAAAATTCCCCCACCACAAGCCAAAGGATTCTTCTTTTTTTCTTTTTTTTGTCTATGAAGTTTCTGTTTACTTTTTGCTTTTGGTGTTTGATGGACTTGTGAAACATGTTATCCAACAAGAAACCAGAATTTTATTTTGCTGTTGTTCTAAAAAAAAGATAAGAGATGTAGACAAGGATGTGGGTAGAAGAGGACACTTATCCAGTGTTGCTGGAATATACGTTACTATATCCATTATGGAAAACAATGGAGAGGTTTTATCAAAAATAAAAATTTAGCTTTCCTCAGAATATTATAACAAATAATTATCAAAGGAGTAAAGCCATTTTAAATTAAAACTGCTAATCCAAATGGCCAACAGGCGCCCATGAAAAAATGTTCAAGATCACTAGCAATCAGGGAAATGCAAATCAAAACCACAATGAGGTTTCACCTCACCCCAGTTAGAATGGCTCACATACAGAAATCTACCAACAACAGATGCTGGTGAGGATGTGGGGAAAAAGGGACACTAACCCACTGTTGGTGGGGATGCAAACTGGTCAAGCCACTATGGATGTCAGTCTGGAGATTCTTCAGAAACCTGAATATAACCCTACCGTTCGACCCAGCCATCCCACTCCTTGGAATTTACCCAAAGGAAATGAAATTGGCAAACAAACAAGCTGTCTGCACATTAATGTTTATTGCAGCTCAATTCACAATAGCCAAGACCTGGAACCAACCTAAATGCCCATCAATGGTAGCCTGGATAAAGAAATTATGGGATATGTACTCTTTAGAATACTATACTGCAGTAAAAAAAAAAAAACAATGAAATCCAGTCATTTGCAACAAAATGGAGGAATCTGGAACACATCATGCTGAATGAAATAAGCCAGTCCCAAAGGGGCAAAGATCATATGTTCTCCCTGATCGGTGACAACTGACTGAACACTAAAAAGGAAACCTGTTGAAGTGAAATGGACACTATGAGAAACGGTGACTTGATCAGCATAGCCCTGACTGTGAATGAACAACTTAATACATTATCCCTCTTAGTAGTTTTTTTGTCTGTTCTACTTAATACTACTGGTTTAATTCTGTATTAATACACAGTTATTCTTAAGTGTTGAAATTTAACTGAAATGTGATCCGTGTTAAATATTAGAGTGGTAATAAGAGAGGGAAGAGATGTACAATTTGCGACATGCTCAAGCTGACTTGCCCCAAATGGTAGAGTTAGAAACATACCAGGGGACTCCAGTTCAATCCTATCAAGGTGGCATGTACCAATGCCATCTCACTAGTCCAAGTGATCAATTTCAGTTCACAATTGATCATAATGAAAGGATTAAGAGTCAAAGGGATCACATAAACAAGTCTAGTATCTGCTAATACTAACCGATAGAATAAATAAAGGGGAGAGCGATCCAACATGGGAAGCGAGATACTCAGCAGACTCATAGAATGGCAGATGTCCTAAACAGCACTCTGGCCTCAGAACCAGCCCTGAAGGCATTCAGATCTGGCTGAAAAGCCCATGTGAGTATTTCAGGAATGGAAAGCCAAGACGCTACGGAAAAAAAAAAAAAAGGACCTAAATGAAAGATCTCTGTGAGTGAGATCTCAGTGGAAAGAACAGGTCTTCAAAGAAGGAGGTACCTTTATCTGAAGGGAGGAGAGAACCTCCACTTTGACTATGACCTTGTCTAAATTAGATAAGTGTCAGAGAACTCAAAAGGCTTCCATAGCCTTGGAAACTCATGACTGGAGCATAGGGAGATTACTGATGCCATAAACAGGAGCGTCAATTTGTAAAGTCAACAACAGGAGTCACTGTGCACTTACTCCTCATGTAGGATCTCTGTGCTTAACATGCTGTACATTGAGATTTAATGCTATAACGAGTACTTAAACAGTATTTCTCACTTTGTGTTTCTGTGTGGGTGCAAACTGTTCAAATCTTTATTTAATGTATACTAAACTGATCTTCTGTATATATAGAAAATTGAAAATGAATCTTGATATGAATGTAAGGGGAGAGAGAGTGGGAAAGTGGAGGGTTGTGGGTGGGAGGGAAGTCATCGGGGGGGGGGAGCCAATGTAGTCCATAAGCTGTACTTTGGAAATCTATATTCATTAAATAAAAGTTAAAAAAAATACAAACCCAGACTAAAACTCAGCTGATTTGCACTTATTATCAGGATTTCTTAGCATACATACATACATTTCTTAGCATACATACATGATTGTTATGAATGAAGAAAAGAAGCACCACTGAACACTACTGGAATTACAATTTAGTAGCTAAAGGAAAGTCAGTTTCTTATAAACCTTTGTTAATCTTAGGGCTTGGTAAGAATAGAACTAAGCAAAGCAATAATTTTTAAAAAAATTTTTCTCAAAAATTCAATTTAAGCCCATAGCCTGAAAAGAGGAAAAACCAGGGTAAAGAATTGGCATGGTACATTTAACTGCAGTATTTTCTATGCAAATAGAATTATTTGAGTGCACTGAGAGCTGTTTGGCAAGGTAATATCACTTTAATTTTTACAATTATGTAACAAGGATAATGACACTTCCTATGAGATGTGGAAACTGCAGTAACTGTTCCTCTTCCCACTTCATATATATATAAATATATGTGTAATATATATTTATATAAATGTTACATAGGGAGAACTCAGAATATAAGATTTAATAGAGATGGATTACTGAATGAAAGAGCACACTGCATTTCATTTGATATCACATAAGCAACATCAGTATTTTCAGTACATCTCTGCTGTGGTGAATAGTTACACAAAACACACTTCTCTCTACAATACATTGAGAAATTGAAAGTACAAGAACAGGAAAGTCAGACAGGTGTTTGGCACAATGGTTAAGACACCGCTTGGGATGCCTACATCCCTATAGGAGTGCCTCTGCTTTAGTTTCAGCTCTGCTCCCTATTCTAGCTCCCACAAACACACACTCTGGAAACAGCAGATGACGGTTCAAGTACTCAGATCTTTGCCATCCATGAGGAAACCCCATTTTGAGTTCTGGGCTCCTGGCTTCAGCTATTGTGCGAATGTGGAGCATGAATGAGTAGATTAAAGATTCTCTCTCTCTCTTATTCTGCCTTTCAAACATAAAAATCCTTTTTTAAAAAAATTAAAACTGCTATAGATCCTGCAATCCCTATCCTGGGTATAAATACAAATGAATGAAATCTCTGTGCGGGGAGGGAAGGTCCCCCATGAATAATTGTACAGCAATGCTGACTCGTAGTGCCAATGTTGGAAGCAGTGTAAGTACCCATCGGCAGACAGATGAATGAGTATGTGCAATCCATATGAAATATTATATTTCTAGGTTGCTATGTGGCCATGAGGCTTCCTCATAAGTTTATGGAAAAACATGATTTACATAAATTAATTTAATATATAGAATTTAATTTATCTATTTAGTTTTTGACACATAGTGATGAGTGTCGCTCCCCCTCTTCGTGGAGGAACGACACAGAACCCTGCGTTGTTCTTTGGTCTGCTCGGCCCTTCCCGGGTTTGCTGCTGGTTCTTCCTGGGTTGGCTACCGACCCTTCCACCTCCGTGGAAGACCGGTTCCCCCTAGCCACATTCCCCACTTCCGCAGGGGAGCGGCACACCGCCGGCCGCTCTCTCGGGGGCTGCACAGGTGTTCCTTCAGATAGATGTTCCTCTTAGATGTTCCTTGTGCATGTTGTCTCTCTCCTCCTTTATAGTCCTCCTCCACCAATCCCAACTCTGCTACCCACACGCCGAGTACGCTGCTCTCCTCCAATCAGGAGCAGGTCCTACAGTTTATTGGTTGAACTGGAGGCAGCTGTGTAGAAGCTGTTTCTTCCTCTCCCAGCGCCATATTGTGGGAGAGCAGATGCATAGAATAAGTCTTAATTCCAGTAACTTAGTCTAGTCCGAGTTGCTCCCAGTTGCTCCCCACAATGAGAAGAAAGGAAGAGAGAGAGAGAGGGAGAGAGAGAAAATCTTTCATCTGCTGGTTCCCTTCCAAATGGCTGAATGGCTGGAGATTGTCAAGGCAGAAGTCAGGAGCCTGTAATTCCATGGAGGGCTATTAAATGATTAATACGGGCATGTGAACTTGGATCATCATCTGATGCTTGGCAGGCATAGTAGAAGGGAGCTGAATCAGAAGCAGAGCAGCCAGAACTAGAATGCACATCCCTGTATTCAATGATGCTGTTCCAAAATGGGGCTTAAATCACAGTGCCGCAATGTGGCCTGCCCTGTTACAATTTTTGAATCTATGCAGATATTTTGCAGAATGCATGTGTTTAGAACCAGGGGAGAGAGAGAGTTGGGAGAAAGCAAGGGATTCACACAGAGACAGAGGGACAGAGAGGTCATATCTGCTGGTTCATTGTCTTAAGCCTCTTCAGTTAGAGTTGGGACATTGACTCCAGGAGCTGAAATCTCAATCTAGGTTTCTCTTGAGAGTGGCAGGGTTTCAACTACCTGAGTGTTCATTTCTTTGAAGAATTATTTATTTTATTTGCAAGGCAGAGTTACAGAGAGACAAACACAGAGACAGAGAGGGTGAGAAAGAGAGAGCGAGCTAGAAAGAGAAAGAGAGATCAACCATCAGCTGGTTCACCCCCCAAATGGCCATAATGGCCACAGCTTGGCTGCTCCAAAGCTGGGAGACAGGAGCTTCTTCTGGGTCTCCTATGAGGGTTCAGAGGCCCAAGTCCTTGGGCCATCCTCTGCTGCTTTCCCAGGTGAACAAGCAGGGAGCTGGTTCAGAAGTGGAGCAGCTGGGACTCAGGCAGTGGCTATACATGCTATACCTCAGCGCTGAAATGGAGTTGATACTTTTGTAACCCAGGACATGCATCAGCAGGAAGTTATAATCAGGGGTCTGATTGGACTAGAAACCAGGCATCCTGAAATGAGCTGCAGGTTTCTAATTTCCTGGTTTAACTTTAAGTTGAGATATAAGCCCCATATAGGCTTTGAAGTTCCATTGATTTTACAGATACACACACTTGAAGGAAACAGTATGAAGTCACAGAGAAATAAGGTATGATCATGGCCCAGGTTTCCTCCTCAGCCAGAGTGTGGGTGCTGAACACCACTGCAGAGCATTGGGGGCTCCCAGGGTGAATGGGGAGAGTAAGTTTGGGGGTAGATACCCTTCCCATACAGCTGGACATTCTGCTGCCCAGGTGCCCAGGAATTAATGGCCGACAAGGTTTTTTTTTTTTCCTTTAGGGATTTCTTTAATATTTGCAAGTCAGAGTTACACAGAGAGAGGAGAGACAGAGAGAGAGAGAGAGAGAGAGAGAGAGAGAGAGAGAGAAGAGAGAGATGGAAGAGAGTGAGAGAGGTCTTGCATCCAATGGTTTACTCCCCAATTGTCCACATGTCCAAGATATGGGACTATCTGCAGCCAGGAGCCAGGAGTTTCTTCTGGGTCTCCCACATGGGTATAGGGGCCCAAGGACTTTGGCCATCTTTTGCTGCTCTCCCAGGTCACAGGAGAGAGCTGGATAAGAAATGGAGCAGCCAGGTCTTGAAACAGTGCCCATATGGGATGCTGGCGCTTCAGGCCAGGGTTTGAACCAACTGAGCCACTGCACCAAGCCTGCACCGAGTAGGTGTGTTTTTTATAGGTAGCGTTAGACAGTGAGAGAGAGACAGAGACAAAGGTCTTCCTTTAACATTGGTTCACCCCCCAAATGGCCACTATGGCCGGCTACACTGATCTGAGGCCAGGAGGCTGGTTCTTCCTCCTGGTCTCCCATGCAGATGCAGAGCCCAAGCCTTTGGGCCATCCTCCCCTGCCTTACCAGACCACAGAGGAGAGCTGGACTGGAAGAGGAGCAATGGGAAGGATCTGGAGCCCCAACTGGTACGAGAACCTGGGGTGCCAGCGCTGCAGGTGGAGGATTAGCCAAGTGAGCTAAGGCGCCTGCCCTGATGGATTTAAACAACTGTAACCATATCTTGAGGGCAATAAATATCCTTTAAAGAACACAAGCATAGAGAGCAGTCTCCTCCACTCTGCCTGTCAAAAAAAATAATTATCAAAGGCATAAAGCAAATTGAAATAAAACTGCTATAGATCCTGCAATCCCTATTTTGGGTATAAATCCAAATAAATGAAATCTCTGTGTAGAGAGAGATGACACCCCATGAATCATACAGAAATGCTCACAAATAGTTCCAAAGTAAGTACCCATCAGCAGACAGATGAGTGAGTATGTGCTATCCATATGAAATATTATATTTCTAGGTTGTTATGTGGGCATGAAGCTTCCTCATAAGTTTATGGAAAAACAAGTTACACAAATTAATTTCTCATATACAATTTCAATTACTTATTTAATTTATGGACACATAGGCTTGGGAGAGAGAGAGAGAGAGAGACAGAGAGGGAGACAGAGAGAGACAGAGAGAGAGAAAAAGAGAGAGAGAATTTTCCATATGCTGGTTTCCCTCCCAAATGGCTGAATGGCTGGAGCTTGTCAAGACAAAATTCAGGGGCCTGGAATTCCATGGAGGGCTATTAAATGAATAATACGGGCACATGAACTTGCATCATCATCTGAATTGGGCAGGCCCAGTAGAAGGGAGCTGAATCAGAAGTAGAGCAGCCAGAACTAGAATGCACATCCCTGTATTCAATGATGCTGTTCCAAAATGGGGCTTAAATCACAGTGCCACAAAAGGTGGCAGCTTTACTGGCTATGCCACAGCACCGGATCCAAGTAGAAAACTGTTCTAGAAATGTCAACATGCAGCTTGTTTGATTCTGCAGCTGGAAATCTAGGCAGGGTCTTATTGACACATTTGGGTGGTAATTGGGCTGGAGGAGATGGGGTCCAGTCCCCTGCCTTTTGTCCCAGTGTCCTCTCACACTGTATTTCTGCATTGGACACTAAAAACGGACCTTACATCCGCGTCACACCACCACCACCACCACAGGTGAAAACTGATGCTTGCACTGGTGATTGACAGGAGAAAGGAATTCCTCCCTCCAATAGGCATGAGCCCCGCCCTCAGGAGGGGCTTTAAAAGGCAGATGGAGCAGGGCTATCCTCCCTCTCTGCACACTTGAGCCTGGAACCTTGAACTTCAGGATGGCACAGGAAAGTGCAGACCAGGAAGCTCTTGGGCTGTCAGTTGAGCTGCCCTCTTCCCCACAAAGGTCTTTTAAAGATGGGGGCACAGATGAAGAGGAGCAACCACCACAAGGACAAGGTGAGACACTGTTTTCTGATTTCCCTGAGAGCTGCCTGCAAAGGCAAGGTAGGTCCTTGGGATGTCAGGGTGAGTGCGGAAAGTGGTTTGGAACCTGGCAGCTGGTCTGTGTGTGTGATGGAGGGTTTCATTTCGAAGTGGGAAATGGGAAGTAGCTGGTAGCTCCAGGGGCCTATTGAGAAATGTGGCAGCAATGAACCTATGGAACTCTAATGTGCTCATTTTCCTTTGATCCTGGCTTAACTGGCTCAGCCAACAGGATGCCAGGAACTTGAAATCTGAGACAAAATGGGGGCCGGTGGGATCAAATGCATACATGTTATTAGTTTTTCATTCTCATGACAAATATCTGAGGCATGTCACTAAAGAAGGAACGTTTCTTTCAAACCACAAGAAAAGTCTTCATGTCCCTAATAGTTCATGGCCCGAATGCTCTGGCATTTTATGAGGGTAGGGGAGGATTCAGAAGGAGTATGGAGGAAAACTCACATGACAACCCAATCTGTCAGGGAGCTTGCTGTGCACGTGATCTCTCCTTATTCAGATACCAAGATTCCAACAGCCGGGCTCCCCCTTCCCAACATCACCCAGTCTAAACATTGTCCACATCTCAGGTTATTCCCCACCCTTGATCCATTTCTATTTTCATTAGTTTCCCCTTAATACTTTTTATTAAAGAGATTTGTTCATTTATCTGAAAGAGGTACACAGAAGGAGAAGCAGAGTTTAAGAGAGATCTTCCATCTGCTGCTTCACTCCCAATTGGCAGCAACAGCCAAAACTGCGCTGGTCTATAACCAGGAGCCAGGAGCTTCTTCCACATCTCCTTCAACGGTGCAGGGGCTCAAGAACTTGAGCTATCTTCCCCTGCTTTCCCAGGCCATAGCAGAGAGCTGGATTGGAAGTGGAGCAGCTGGAACTCGAACCAGTTCTGTAATGGGATGGCAGCACTGCAGACCGTGGGTTTTCCTACTATGCCACAGAGCTGGCCCCTTCCCCTTAATACTTGAAATACTAAGTTCGATTTTGTAGACAAAGAGATTCACAAACAACCTTTGGAGGACACAAATTTTATACACGTGGGGAATTTTTATTTTATTTCGTGGGGAAACTCAGTCATACGTACTCTCTTTTGATGTAGGATCCAAGCCCAGTCCACATGAGGAGAAGTCCCAGGAAAGGAAGCTCAGAGGCAGAAGCAGCGTTGCCAGGGCAGGTAAGTTCAGACTCACCCAGAGCGAGAAGGTCACAGGGTGCTGTGGCACAGTCTTCTCTGGGAGACAGGGGCCCTGAGACCAGATGGGTCAGCAGCACCTCAGAGATGCTGAGGTACGGGCACCAGAGGGGAAGGGAGCGCTGGTGGGAGGCGCTGCTCCCTGTGTCCTGGGTAGACCTGGGCTGTGGCTGTGCATTTGGAGGCAGGCACTCCAACTCCCTGTGTTTTGCAGAATCAGAGTCCAGCTGTGACGGGGTGAGCTCCAGGAAGAGGGCAATCAGTTCTGAGGACAGCAGCCACACGGGGACAGGTAGCATCGTGCTTTCTCTCCCTAGAGGGTCAGGACCAGGGAGCTTATCCAAGGTTGGGAAGGGAGGGGTTGTCAGAGATTGAGAGCAGTTTCGAGATCCCAAGAGCGTGTGAGGGGGAGGGTGGGTGCTGCCTGGGTTCCTGCTGGAGTCCATTGTGGGGAAGGAAGTGCAGGATTCGGTGGGGTTCACGTGAAGGGGGCAGGACTTAGGTTTTAGGGCCCAAGGAGCTGTGCTGAGTGTCTCCCGTGTGTCTCTGCAGGCAGCTGTGTGCAAGAGCTCAGCGCGACTTTGCAAAAGAAAGCAAAACCTTCGGACGATGGAAATGACAGAGGAATTCAGGAGGCGCATGCGGAACCTCGCAGGGGATCCTCCAGGGCCCGCTCTGGGCACAAGAGGAGGCGCAGGTCCAGGTCCCCAGCAGACCACCCACCGCCCCTTCGGAAGAGCCTGGTGACCTCCCTGCGCTCTCTGTCTGAGGCCATTTATGAAGATTTAGCCCGGGTGCAGGCGCAGCAGGCGCAGTTCCCGCTGACCCAGGAGCAGCTGTTTGCGCTGGCACAGCTCCGCGGGCCTCTATGCAGCACCATGCAGAGCTGCTATGCGCTGGCCTCGCAGGCGGCCTGGGCCTTTCCTGCCCAGGGCTGGCTCCTCCCGGCCCAAGCCCCGGCCTCCGCCCGGGCCCCGGCCCCGGCCCCGGAGCACATGCCTGCTGTCCAGTCGCTGGCACCTGCTCAGAGCTCCTCCCAGGAGGGGGAAGGCCAGCCCTCTGCTGAGCAGGAAGAACCTGAGGCACACAGGGCATCAGACTAATCTTGTGCTGGGGAGCCCGCATGGTGGACACTAGAGGGCGCATCTCTGACACACAGAAAGACTTGCTGCTGCTACTTCTCCGCAAGCCCAGCAGAGACCCTGTAGTCGGGATGAGCTGATGCCTGAGGGAATCTGGGTGGCCATAGGAAAGGAACTCGAGCGACTTCCTCGGAATCAGGAACCTGTTCTTTCCTTGACAGAAGAATGTCGGTTTTCACATTACCAATCTGGATCCTTGTAACTGACTTGAAGTTTTAAATGAAGCACATATTAAGAGGTCATCATTGACACTTGTGCATTTTTGTCAATGTAAAGTTTTCTACCTGGAGAAGTTCTGGGGAGGTGGGAGGAGCAGTGCCCAGGAGGACTCTGAGGGGAGATGAGAGGGTGGTCATGCGTGTAAATGTGCATTAGAAAGTGTCGCTCCCCCTCTTCATGGAGGAAGGACACAAGACCCTGCCTAGGCTTCATATCCGAGTCACGGCACCATTATGTCGCTCCCCCTCTTCGTGGAGGAACGACACAAGACCCTGCCTAGGCTTCATATCCGAGTCACGGCACCATTATGTCGCTCCCCGTCTTCGTGGGGGAACGACACAAGACCCTGCGCTGTTCTTTCGTCTGCTCGGCCCTCCCCGGGTTTGCTGCTGGTTCTTCCCGGGTTGGCTACTATCCCTTCCACCTCCGTGGAAGGGCAGTTCCCCCTGGCCACATTCCCCACTTCCGCAGGGGAGCGGCACACCGCCGGCCGGCTCTCTCGGGGGCTGCACAGGTGTTCCTCTTAGATGTTCCCCTTAGATGTTCCTGGTGCATGCCGTCTCTCTCCTCCTTTATAGTCCTCCTCCGCCAATCCCAACTCGGCTGCCCACACGCCGAGTACGCTGCTCTCCAATCAGGAGCAGGTCCTACAGTTTATTGGTTGAACTGGAGGCAGCTGTGCGGAAGCTGTTTACTTCTCTCCCAGCACCATATTGTGGGAGAGCAGATGCATAGAACAAGTCTTAATTCCAGCAACTCAGTCTAGTCCGGTTTGCTCCCCACAAGAAAGTATGTCCCTTTGTTTTATTTTTACGTTTTCTATTTTTATGAATATTGGTAGGGGTTAGCCAGTTTTAATGATCTTGGGATGACCAAACTAGCCTTCAACTTGTTTTCCGTATGCTTTTTCTGTACTTGTGGTGTGAATTCTTCATTAACATATCAAAGGAGAAAAAAATCTTTGGAAAATAGCTAAGGCAACATCTGAAAACCTTGTGTTTAGCATTCCTTTTTTTTTTTTGTATGTACTTAGCTGTACTGTAAGTAGTTGTTTAGTATGAGATAGTAAAAAAGGCCAAAGGTAGGGGCCAGCAATGTGGTATTGTGGGCTAAGTGTCTGCCTGTTGTGCCAGAATCCCATATGGGTACCAGTTGGAGTCCCAGATGCCCCTCTTCTAAACCAGCTCTCTGCTATGGCCTGGAAAAGCAGTAGAACACAGCCCAGATGCTTGGGCCTCTTCACCTGCATGGGAGACCTGCAAGAAACTTCTGGTTCTCAGCTACTGCCATTTAGAGCATTTCCTGAGGGACCAGCAGGGGGAACCTTTCTGTTTTTCCCTCTGTCTGTCTATAATTCTATCATCAAATAAATAAATAAAATCCCCTCCACACAAAAGCCAAAGGTTTCCCTTTTTTGTCTATGTAGTTGTCATTGAGTTTTTTATTTTTCACATTCTTGACATATGTGTGAAACATTTAATCTTAAAATAACTGGAATTTTATTTGCTGAGTTGTTCTAAAATAAAAGATGAGATGTGTAGACAAGCATGTGGGTAGAAGTGGACATTTATCCAGTGTTGCTGGAATATATGTTACTACAGCCATTGAAGAAAATGATGGAGAGGTTTTACCAAAAATAAAAAATTAGATTTCCTCAGAATATTATACAAATAATTATCAAATAGATAAAAGAATTTTAAATAAAAACTATTATAAGTGCTACAATCCCTATTCTGGGTACAAATGCAAAGGAAATGAAATCTCTGTGTGGACAGAGATGTCACCCCATGTTTAGTACAGCAATGCTCACCAGTAGTGCCAATGTATGGAAACAGTTTTAGTACAGAAGAGTGTGCTATCCATATGAAATATTATGTTTCTATATTAAATGTGTGCATGAGGATACTTCATAAGCTTTATGGAAAAGTAAGATTCACACAAATGAATTTCATATATAGGTTTTCATTTCTTTATTTAAATATATTTATTTATTGTCACATAGTGATGGGGAGAAAGAAAGAAAAGAGAGAGAGAGAGAAAGAGAGAAAATTTCATCTGCTGCTTCCCTTCCAAAATGGTCGAATTGCTGGGGTCTGTCAAGGCAGAAATCAGGAGCCTGAAATTCCATCCAGAGGGACAGAGAGGTCACATCTGCTGGTCCATGGTCAAAAGCCTTTTAGAAAGAGATTGGATATATAGATTCCAGTAGCTGAAATATCAAACTAGATTGCTCGTGAGAGTGGCAGGGTTTCAACTACCTTCTTTTAAGATTTATTGATTTTATTTGAAAGGCAGAGTTAGAAAGAGACAAAGGCAGAGGAGATAGAGAAAGAGAGAGAAAGAGAGAGAGAGAGAGAGAGAGAGAGAGATCAACCATCAGCTGGCTCACTCCCCAAATAGCTATAAAAGCTCAGAGGCCCAAGTACTTTGTTGGAATGTTTGTTACTACAGCCATTGCAGAAAACGATGGAGAGGTTTTACCAAAAATAAAAATTTAGCTTTCCTCAGAATATGATAGCAAACAATTATGAGAGTATAAAGCAATTTTAAATTAAAACTGGTACAGATCCTACAATCCCTCTCCTGGGTATAAATCCAAAGAAACCAAATCTCTTTGTAGAGAGAGGTGGAACCACATGTATAGTACAGCAATGCTCACTAGTAGTCCCAGTGTATGGAAAGAGTGTAAGTACCCATTGACAGATGGATGAGTCCGGATGTGTTATCCATTTGAAATAGTATATTTCTATGTGACATTGTATGCATGAGGCTACTTCATAGGTCTGTCGAAAACAGATTCACACAAATTAATTTCCTATGTAGAATTTCATTTATTTCTTTCTTTAATTTATTTATTGACACAGTGATGGGGAGAAAGGGAGAAAGAGATAGAGAGAGAGGGAGAGAGTGAAGGAGAGAAAGAGAAAATTTTTCATCTGCTGGTTCCCTTCCCAAATGGCTGAATGGATGGAGCTTGTCAAGGCTGAAATGGATGAAGCTGGGAACCGAAGAGACGCCCCTGCCAAATAGGAGCCCTCATGAGGACAATGGGGAGTAGGAGGCGCACAAGGAGGTAGAGGAAGAAGGTGGAGAGGAGGAGGGCGTGGAGGAAGAGGGCCATGGAGAGGAAGAGGATGGATACGTGGGGAGGAGGCCGAGGCAGCTCCAGGAAACGGGCACCTGAAGATCATAAAGATGACTCGACAGCAGAAAAGGAAAAATAAAACATAAAAAATAAGTAAATAAAAGGCAGCAGTGAGCTAGTCCTCTTCCACTTCTGGTCTCAGAATCTCAACGTGATCACTTTGGAGCAGAGGACACCGCCGCCCGTGGCAGCGCCCCCTGCCGACGACGCGCTCTCTGCACCTCCCAACCAAGATCAAGTGTGTTTGCAACAGGGTAGGGAAAAAAAATTCAGCTCTGCTTTTATCTGAAAAGTACTTCAGGAGGGAAAGTTCCTTTGTATTTCTACCTTTTTTACGATTTGTATTTTTGTTCATATTGTTAGGGAGCATCCATTTTTAATGATCTTGGGATGAAAAACCAGCCTGCAGGGTATTCTCTGTATGCTTCTGACTGTACTTGTGTTGTGACCATGTTCATTTACATCTCAGAGGAGAAAAAAAAAACTGTAAAAGAGCAAAATCAACAACAACAGAAAATCTTGCATCAAGCGTTCTTCTAACTTTTTTTTTGTTTGTACTTAACTGTACAGTTAGCTTTTGGTTTGTTTGGTAGAGTGGGCTAAGCATCTGCTTGTGGTGCCAGAATCCCATCTGCATGCCAGCTTCGAGTCCCACATACCCCTCTTCTAGGCCAGCTCTCTGCTACAGGGGCCCCAAAGCTCAGACCCTTGCACCTGCATGGGAGAGATGGGAGAAACTCCTGGCTCTCAGCTACAGCTGTTTAGGCCATTTCCAGAAGAACCAGCAGAATGAAGACCTTTCTCTCTGTCTCTCCCTCTGTCTGTAACTCTCTCTCAAATAAAAAAAAAATCCCCCCACCATAAGCCAAAGGATTGTTCTTTGTTTGTCTATGAAGTTTCTGTTTACTTTTTGCTTTTGGTGTTTGATGGATTTGTGAAACATGTTATCCAACAAGAAACCAGAATTTTATTTTGCTGTTGTTCTAAAAAAAAGATAAGAGATGTAGACAAGGATGTGGGTAGAAGAGGACACTTATCCAGTGTTGCTGGAATATATGTTACTACATCCCTTATGGAAAACAATGGAGAGGTTTTATCCAAACTAAAAATTTAGCTTTCCTCAGAATAGTATAACAAATAATTATCAAAGGAATAAAGCAATTTTAAATTAAAACTGCTATAGATCCTGCAATCCCTATCCTGGGTATAAATCCAAATGAATGAAATCTCTGTGTAGAGAGAAAAGGCACCCCATGAATAATTGTACAGCAATGCTGACACATAGTGCCAATGTATGGAAACAGTGTAAGTACCCATCGGCAGACAGATGAGTGAGTATGTGCTATGCGTATGAAATATTATATTTCTAGGTTGCTATGTGGGCATGAGGCTTCCTCATAAGTTTATGGAAAAACAAGATTTACACAAATTAATTTCATATATAGAATTCATTTATCTATTTCTTTTTTGAGACATAGTGATGAGAAGAAAGGAAGAGAGAGAGAGAGAGAAAATCTTTCATCTGCTGGTTCCCTTCCAAATGGCTGAAAGGCTGGGGCTTGTCAAGGCATAAGTCAGGAGCCTGGAATTCCATGGAGGGCGGTTACATGATTAATACGGGCACATGAACTTGGATCATCATCTGATGCTTTGGTAGGCATAGTAGAAGGGAGCTGAATCAGAAGCAGAACAGCCAGAACTTGAATCCACATCCCTTTATTCAATGATGCTGTTCCAAAATGGGGCTTAACAGGTGCTAAGAGAGAAAAATTGCCAGCCCAGAATATTATATCCTGCCAATCTCTCATTTGTGAATGAAGTTGAAATAAAGACCTTTCATAGCAAACCGAAATTGAAAGACTTTGCTGCCACTCATCCAGTCCTGCAAAAGATACTTAAAGATGTGCTACACACAGAAACACAGAAACACGGCCATCAATATGAAAGAAGGTAATGGAAGAACACCTACCAGTAAAAGAGCATGGGAAGCTCAAAGCATATACTAGAAAATATTTCCGGGAAAATGGCAGGGCAAAGTCAGTATGTATGAATAGTCACATTAAACACTAATGGACTTAACTCTTCAGTTAAAAGACACCAATTGGCTGATTGTCATAAGGTCAAAATCCAACTATTTGTTGCCTACAAGAAACACATCTCTTTAACAAAGATGCATGCAGACTGAAAGTGAAAGGTTGGAAACAGATATTCCATGCCAACAGAAACCAAAAAAAGCAGGTGTAGCCATATTAATATCAGACAAAATAAATTTAAATCAAAAAATGTTAAGAGAGACAAGGAGGGGCACTATATAATGATTAAGGGTTCAATTCAACAGGAAGATGTAACTATTATAAATGTATATGCACCTAATTACAGGGCACCGGTCTATTTAAAAGATATGTTAAGGGACTTAAAGGGAGATTTAGATTCCAATACAATAGTACTGGGGGACTTCAATACTCCACTCTCAGAAATAGACAGATCATCCGGACAGAAGATCAACAAGGAAACAGCAGATTTAATCGACACTATTGCCCAAATGGATCTAACAGATATCTACAGAACTTTCAATCCTACATCTAAAAACTTTACATTCTTCTCAGCAGTGCATGGAACCTTCTCTAGGATTGGTCACATACTAGGCCATAAAGCAAGTCTCAGCAAATTTAAAAGAATTAGAATCATACCATGCAGGTTCTCAGACCACAGCGGAATGAAGCTGGAAATTAGCAACTCAGGAAACCCCAGAAAGTATGCAAACACATGGAGACTGAACAACATGCTCCTGAATGAACAATGGGTCATTCAAGAAATCAAAAGAGAAATCAAAAACTTTCTGGAAGTAAATGAGGATAACAACAAACATATCAAAACTTATAGGATACAGCAAAAGCAGTATTGAGAGGCAAGTTTATAGCAATAAGTGCCTATATCAAGAAATTTGAAAGGTACCAAATAAATGAGCCTTCAGTGCATCTCAAGGACCTAGAAAAACTGCAGCACACCAAACCCAAATCTAGTAGAAGAGAAATTATTAAAATCTGAGGAGATATTAACAGGATTGAATCAAAAAAAATTACAAAAAATCAGCCAAGCGAGGAGCTGGTTTTTTGAAAAAACAAACAAAACTGACACCCCATTGGCCCAACTAACTAAAAAAAGAAAAGACCCAAATCAATAAAATCATAGATAAAAAAGGAAAACGTAACAACAGACACCACAGAAATAAAATGAATCATCAGAAATTACTACAAGGACTTGTATGCCAGCAAACAGGAAAATCTATCAGAAATGGATAGATTCCTGGACACATGCAATCTATCTAAATTGAACCATGAAGACATAGAAAACCTAAACAGACCCATAACTGAAACAGAAATTGAAACAGTAACAAAGGCCCTCCCAACAAAGAAAAGCCCAGGACCAGATGGATTCACTGCTGAATTCTACCAGACATTTAAAGAAGACCTAATCCCATTTCTTCTCAAACTATTCAGAACAATCGAAAAAGAGGGAATCCTCCCAAATTCTTTCTATGAAGCCAGCATCACCTTAATCCCTAAGCAAGAGAAAGATGCAACACTGAAAGAAAATTATAGACCAATATCCCTGATGAACATAGATGCAAAAATCCTCAATAGAATTCTCACCAATAGAATACAACAACACATCAGAAAAATCATCCACCCAGACCAAGTGGGATTCATCCCTGGTATGCAGGGATGGTTCAACATTCGCAAATCAATCAATGTGATTCACCACATTAACAGACTGCAGAAGAAAAACCATATGATTATCTCAATTGATGCAGAGAAAGCATTCGATAAAATTCAACACCCTTTCACGATGAAAACTCTAAGCAAATTGGGTATAGAAGGAACATTCCTCAATATAATCAAAGCAATTTATGAAAAACCCACGGCCAGCATCCTATTGAATGGGGAAAAGTTGGAAGCATTTCCACTGAGATTTGGCACCAGGCAGGGATGCCCACTCTCACCACTGCTATTTAACATAGTTCTGGAAGTTTTAGCCAGAGCCGTCAGACAAGAAAAAGACATTAAAGGAATACAAATTGAGACGGAAGAACTCAAACTATCCCTCTTTGCAGACGATATGATTCTTTACTTAGAGGATCCAAAGAACTCTACTAAGAGACTATTGGAACTCATAGAAGAGTTTGGCAAAGTGGCAGGATATAAAATCAATGCACAAAAATCAACAGCCTTTGTATACACAAGCAATGCCACAGCAGAGAAAGAATTGCTAAGATCAATCCCATTCATAATAGCTACAAAAACGATCAAATATCTTGGAATAAACTTTACCAAGGATGTTAAAGATCTCTACAATGAGAATTACAAAATCTTAAAGAAAGAAATAGAAGAGGATACCAAAAAATGGAAAAATCTTCCATGCTCATGGATTGGAAGAATCAACATCATCAAAATGTCCATTCTCCCAAAAGCAATTTATAGATTCAATGCAATCCCAATCAGGATACCAAAGACATTCTTTTCAGATCTAGAAAAAATGATGCTGAAATTCATATGGAGGCACAAGAGACCTCGAATAGCTAAACCAATCTTGTACAACAAAAACAAAGCCAGAGGCATCACAATACCAGATTTCAGGACATACTACAGGGCAGTTGTAATCAAAACAGCATGGTACTGGTACAGAAACACATGGATATTCCAATGGAACCAAATTGAAACACTAGAAATCAACCCAAACATCTACAGCCAACTTATATTTGATCAAGGATCTAAAATCAATTCCTGGAGCAAGGACAGTCTATTCAATAAATGGTGCTGGGAAAACTGGATTTCTACGTGCAGAAGCATGAAGCAAGACCCCTACATTACACCTTACACAAAAATCCACTCAACATGGATTAAAGACCTAAATCTATGACCTGACACCATCAATTTATTAGAGAACATTGCAGAAACCCTTCAAGATATTGGCACAGGCAAAGAATTTCTGGAAGAGACCCGGGAGGCACAGGCAGTCAAAGCCAAAATTAACATTTTTTTGGGATTGCATCAAATTGAGAAGTTTCTGTACTGCAAAAGAAACAGGAGAGTGAAGAGACAACCGACAGAATGGGAAAAAATATTTGCAAACTATGCAACAGATAAAGGGTTAATAACCAGAATCTACAAAGAGATCAAGAAACTCCACAAAAACAAAACAAACAACCCACTTCAGAGATGGGCGAAGGACCTCAATAGACATTTTTCAAAAGAGGAAATCCAAATGGCCAACAGGCACATGAAAAAATGTTCAAGATCGTTAGTAATCAGGGAAACACAAATCAAAATCACAATGAGGTTTCAGCTCACCCCGGTTAGAATGGCTCACATACAGAAATCTACCAACAACAGATGCTGGCGAGGACATCTGGAAAAAGGGACACGAACCCACTGTTGGTGGGAATGCAAACTGGTCAAGCCACTATGGAAGTCAGTCTGGAGATTCCTCAGAAACATGAAGATAACCCTACCGTTCGACCCAGCCATCCCACTCCTTGGAATTTACCCAAAGGAATTTAAATTGGAAAACAAAAAAGCGGTCTGCACCCTAATTTTTATTGCAGCTCAATTCACAATTGCCAAGACCTGGAACCAACCTAAATGCCCATCAATGGTAGATTGGATAAAGAAATTATGGGATATGTACTCTTTTTTTATTTTTTTATTTTTTGACAGGCAGAGTGGACAGTGAGAGAGAGAGACAGAGAGAAAGGTCTTCCTTTGTCATTGGTTCACCCTCCAAAGACCGCCGCAGCCGGCGTGCTGCGGCCGGCGCACCCCGCTGATCCGATGGCAGGAGCCAGGAGCCAGGTGCTTTTCCTGGTCTCCCATGGGGTGCAGGGCCCAAGCACCTGGTCCATCCTCCATTGCACTCCCTGGCCACAGCAGAGAGCTGGCTTGGAAGAGGGGCAACTGGGACAGAATCCGGCGCCCCAACCGGGACTAGAACCCGGTGTGCCGGCGCTGCAAGGCAGAGGATTAGCCTAGTGAGCCGCGGCGCCGGCGGGATATGTACTCTTTAGAATACTATACCTAAATAGCACTCTGGCCTCAGAATCAGCCCTAAAGGCACTCGGATCTGGCTGAAAAGCCCATGAGAGTATTTCAGGCATGGAAAGCCAAGACACTCTGGCAAAAAGATCTCTGTGAGTGAGATCCCAGTGGAAAGAACAGGTCTTCAAAGAGGGAGGTGCCTTTCTCTGAAGGGAGGAGAGAACCTCCATTTTGACTATGACCTTGTCTAAACAAGATAAGAGTCGGAGAACTCAAGGGGCTTCCATAGCCTTGGAAACTCATGACTGGTGCATAGGGAGATTACTGATGCCATAAACAGGAGTGTCAATTTGTAAAGTCAACAACAGGAGTCACTGTGCTCTTACTCCTCATGTAGGATCTCTGTCCTTAATGTGCTGTACACTGAGGCTTAATGCTATAACGAGTACTCAAACAGTATATTTCACTTTGTGTTTCTATGGGGGTGCAAACTGTTGAAATCTTTACTTAATGTACACTAAACTGATCTTCTGTTAAAAAAAAAAAAAGAAACTATCAATTCCCAACTTGACTCTCACTGGGATTAAACATGACAATAGGTCTGATCTGATTTCATCATCATTTAAAAAAAATCATCTATTATTTTTCACTTTATGTTTCTGTGTGGCAACAAACTGTTGAAATCCTTACTTAAGGTATACTAAGCTGATCTTCTGTATACTCAGATAATCGAAAATGAATCTTGATGTGAATGGAAGGGGAGAGGGAGTGGGAAAGGGGAGGGTGGTGGGTGGGAGGGACGGTATGGGGGGGAAAGCCATTGTAACCCATGAGACGTACTTTGGAAATTTATATTCATTAAATAAAAGATAAAAAAAAATAGAATACTATACCGCAGTAAAAAAAAAAAAAATGAAATCCTGTCATTTGTAACAAAATGGAAGAATCTGGAACACATCATGCTGAATGAAATAAGCCAGTCCCAAAGGGACAAATATCATATGTTCTCCCTGATGGGTGACAACTGACTGAACACCAAAAAGGAAACCTGTTGAAGTGAAATGGACACTATAAGAAATGGTGACTTGATCAGCATAGCCCTGTTAATGAACAACTTAGTACATTATCCCTCTTAGTATTTTTTGTCTGTTCTACTTAATACTACTATAATTAATACAGAGTTATTCTTAAGTGTTGAAATTTAACACTTAATACTACTGGTCTGTTCTACTTAATACTACTTAATACTACTGTAATTAATACAGAGTTATTCTTAAGTGTTGAAATTTAACTGAAATGTGATCCCTGTTAAACATATAATGGGAATAAGAGAGGGAAGAGATGTACAATTTGGGACATGCTCAAGCTGACTTGCCCCAAATGGTAGAGTTAGAAACATACCAGGGGATTCCAATTCAATCCCATCAAGGTGGCATGTACCAATGCCATCTCACTAGTCCAAGTGATCAATTTCAGTTCACAATTGATCATAATGAAAGGACTAAGAGTCAAAGGGATCACATAAACAAGTCTAGTACCCGCTAATACTAACCGATAGAATAAATAAAGGGGAGAGTGATCCAACATGGGAAGCAAGATACTCAGCAGACTCATAGAATGGCAGATGTCCTAAACAGCACTCTGGCCTCAGAATCAGCCCTAAAGGCATTCCGATCTGGCTGAAAAGCCCACGAGAGTATTTCAGGCATGGAAAGCCAAGACACTCTGGCTAAAAAAAAGGACCTAAATGAAAGATCTCTGTGAGTGAGATCCCAGTGGAAAGAACAGATCTTCAAAGAAGGAGGTACCTTTCTCTGAAGGGAGGAGAGAACCTCCACTTTGACTATGACCTTGTCTAAACAAGATAAGAGTCAGAGAACTCAAAAGGCTTCCATAGCCTTGGAAACTCATGACTGGAGCATAAGGAGATTACTGATGCCATAAACAGGAGTGTCAATTTGTAAAGTCAACAACAGGAGTCACTGTGAACTTACTCCTCATGTAGGATCTCTGTCCTTAATGTGCTGTACATTGAGATTTAATGCTATAACAAGAACTCAAACTATATTTCACTTTGTGTTTCCATGTGGGTGCAAACTGTTGAAATCTTTACTTAATATATACTAAAATGATCTGTATATATATATATATATATATATAGAAAATTGAAAATGAATCTTGATTGAATGGAAGCGGAGAGAGAGCAGGAAATGGGAGGGTTGAGGGTGAAAGGGAAGTCTTCAGGGGGAAGGGGATGCCAATGTAGTCCATAAGCTGTACTTTGGAAATCTATATTCATTAAATAAAAGTTAAAAAGGGGGGGCGGCTTAAATCACAGTGCTGTAATGTGACCTGCACTGTCACAATTTTTGAATCTATGCAGATATTTTGCAGAATGCATGTGTTCAACGGACACGTTTTAACCCTCACTAATTAACTAATTTAGAGACCAGGGGAGAGAGAGAGGTGGGAGAAAGCAAGGGATTCACACAGAGACAGAGGGACAGAGAGGTGATATCTGCTGGTTCATTGTCTTAAGACTCTTCAGTTAGAGTTGGGACATTGACTCCAGGAGCTGAAATCTCAATCTAGGTTTCTCTTGAGAGTGGCAGGGTTTCAACTACCTGAGTGTTCATTTCTTTGAAGAATTATTTATTTTCTTTGAAAGGCAGAGTTGCAGGGAGACAAAAGTAGAGACAGAGAGAGAGAGACAGACAGAGAGACAGACAGAAAGAGAGAGAGAGAGAGGGAGGGAGATCAACTATCAGCTGGCTCACTCCCCAAATGGCTGTAAAGGCCACAGCTTGGCTGATCCAAAGCCAGGAGACAGGAGCTTCTTCTGGGTCTCGCATGAGGGTTCAGAGGCCCAAGTCCTTGGGCCATCCTCTGCTACTTTCCCAGGTGAAAAAGCAGGGAGCTGGTTCAGAAGTGGAGCAGCTGGGACTCAGGCAGTGGCTATACCTGCTATGCCACAGCGCTGAAATGGAGTTGACACTTTTGTATCCCAGGACATGCATTAGCAGGAAGTTATAATCAGGGGTCTGATTGGACTAAAAACCAGGCACCCTGAAATGAGTTGCAGGTTTCTACTCTGGTTTAACTTCTAGGTGAGATATCAGCCCCATAATGACTTTGAAGTTCCTTGAGTTTGCAGAAACACACACAGGAGTGACACCGTGCAAGACCAACAGCACTAAGGTATGATGACAGCCCAGGTGTCCTCAGCTAAACTGTGGGTGCTGAGCACCTTCTACAGAGTGTCCTGAGCTTCCAGGGTGACCAGGGAGATTGAGGTTGGGTCAGCTCCCCATGCGGCTGGAATTTTTCTGCAGAGAAATCAGTGACTGATGAGGTTTAAACACCCTCAGGTGGTGACCAATGAAGTTGTAACCAGACACACTCAGATGATCTCACTTATTCTAATTTGTCACATTGAAATGCCTTTTTCACTTTCTATATACCTTTGAATATTAGGACTTACATTGCAACTTGTCACAATTGATTATTTTGTTATGGTCATTACTGAGCACCTAGGATTTCCTAGCATGTGTAGATAAAATTTAATCTTATTGATTATTTGATTGTCTTCATTTGGAAGACTTTTCTAAACATGTGTACAGGCTGTTTGTTTGATTCTGCAGCATGAGATCTAGGCAGGGCCTTAATAACACTTTTGAGTGGTGATTGGGCTGGAAATGAAATGCGGACCAGTGCCTACCTTTCAGTCTGTGTGCCCTCTAACACTGTGTGCCTGCATTGGACACAATGATAGGACCTCTCATCAGGGTCACATCACCACCACAAATGAAAACTTAAGCATGCACTGGTGATCCACAGGAGAATGGAATTCCTCTCTCCTATAGGCCTGAGCACCACCCTGAGGAGGGGCTTTAAAAGGCAGATGCAGCACATCTTTGAATACCTTGTTTCTACTTGTGGTTGTGTGATTTTCTTTTTTTTTAAGATTTTCTTTATTTTACTTGGGAGGTAGAGTTTGAGACAGTAAGAGGGAGAGACGGAGAGAAATGTCTTCCCTATGTTGGTTCATTCCACAAATGGCTGCAATAGCTAGAGCTGCACCAATCTGAAGCCAGGAGACAGGCACCTCTTTCTGGTCTTCCAAATGAGGGCAGAGGCCCAAGGATCCAGGCCATCCTCCACTGCTTTCCCAGGCCATAGCAGAGAGCTGGATTGGAAGTGGAGCAGCCGGGGCTAGAATCAGCACCCATATGTGAACCTGTGCTGCAGGCAGAGGATTAACCTACTGCACCACTGTGCTGGGCCTGGCTGTGTGATTTTCAGCATTTAGCATTGGAGCATGGGTGTGTCATGGTTGGCCATTCCCTAACACCATGGCTGATCTCTACTCAGGTTTGCAGTTTTAGGCAACATTTTGAGCTGCACACACAGAATTTTCCACATGAGGCTGCCCTTCTCACCCCATGGAACTTACAATTTAGACAAGGCAGGCTAGAAAATAAATCTTTCTAAAATTATGGGGCCGGCATTTTGGTGTAACGGGATGCCACCATCCCATTAGGGCACTGGTTCACATCCTGTCTGTTCCACTTCTGATCCAGAACCCTACTAATGAGCCAGGGTAAGCAGTGAAGGATGGCACATGTACTTGGACCTCTGCACCCATGTGGAAAACTCACATAACTCTCCTGGCACCTGACTTCTGCCTGAACCACCACAGGTAATGGCAGCCATTTGGGAGTGAACCAGCAGAATGAAGACATCTCACCAACTCTCCCACTCTCTGTCTGTAACTCTTTTTCAAATAAACAAAAATAAATGTTTCAAAACAAAGAAATGGCAGGTATGAAATGCATTATTTCATAAAGAAGCTTTTTTTTTCCCATTCACTCTTCATTGCAGAAGGTCAGAGTTCATGCATTGTGATGGTGCAGCCTGTAAGAACTGAAAAAACTGAGAAAGCTCTCCAGGCATAAAATTCTCCCTGCAGCAAATGAGATTTTTCTGGAATTAACTTTACAAGGAGAAAGGTGTGGGTGGCCACATGGCCCAACCACCAGTGTCAAGCTCCACCCCCTTCCTAATGGGATTCCCTGTTCCTACTTCCCTCCCTGCCCCTGGGCAAAGTTTTAAAAGGACCTGTTCCTGAACATGTCTCTCTCTTTCTGTCTCCATTGCTCTCATCGGGACCATCTCCATCCCTATCCACATCTCCATCTCCTGACCTCTGTCTCTGTCTCTGCCTCTCCCTAATGCTTTCATACTGCCTCTTTTCATTCATTGCCCCTTCCCTCCAGCCTGTCAGGTTTCCCCAATAAACTCTTTCTCTAAAAGAGAGAGAGAGAGAGAGAGAGAAAGAGAGAGAGAGAGAGAGAGGAAATATATATGAGAGAGAGAGAAGGCTGCCACAACAACAAAAAAGAAAGTTCTGAGCCTGCATGGCGGGTGATTGTGTTAGAGTGGAAATAAAATGTCAGACTACTGTGGGATTCTCAAGTCCTAAATGTGTGTTTTTAACCATATCTTGAGAACAATAAATGTCCTTTAAGGAACACAAGCGTTTTTACATTTTACAGACTTAAATGTAGTCTCCATCAAAAATCATCAAAATAAGCTGGCTAGACATATATGAAACTGTGAAGTAATTTTATTAAACACTCACGTAGCTGAGAAATGTATCTCAGTACAAATACATTAAACCTCATAACTCTTAAGGAGTAATAGCTGCCATACTTAAAGACTGACAAAATTCAAAAGCAAAAATTTCCCTATTTGGCATCAGTGAAGTGCCCTCACGTGTGTTTTTCCTGATAAGACTTATGAATGTGTAACCAGTATCTGAAAAGAGATTAACATCACTCATCATCTGGGAGAGGATAATTAGAACTATAGACAGAGCTTGTCACACTTCTTAAAATGGATGCCTCTTTATATATATTTTTAAAAAAATAACAGTTTACTTAAGAGTCGGAAAGAGAGAGAGAGAAATAGAGCAGGCAGAATGAGCAAGTCAAAGAGACAGCTGGAGGTCTTCCACATAATCACTCATTCCTCCAAGTTCCTGCCCCAGCTGTGGCTGGGTTGGGCAGAAGTGGGAGCCAGGGATTCATCAGGGATGCATGCATGGCAGGGATCCAAGATTTGACCAGCGTCAGCTGCCTTGCAGATGCATTCCCAGGAAGCTTGATTGAAAGGGGAGTGTCCGGGACTCCAAGGGGCCCACTGCAGTGGATTGGGGCATCGCAAGCCACAGCCTCACCTGCTGCATCATGAATCCCAACCGAGGTGTTATTTTAAAATGTCAAAGACTGCAATAAATCGCCATCTTTGCATTGTTGTGGCATCCAGCTCCCCACTCATCCACCGCCTCTGCTGCCGTGGAATCCCGCAGCTTGGGCCCCAGTCTCTGCACTCTTGCCATGTCAAACCAGACCAGCCTGGCCTGACACCTGCTCCCAGATCACTACCAAGGACTTACAGAGAACAAGGATGTCCTGAACGAGGCTGGAAACTGAAGAGATGCCCCTGCCAAATGGGAGCGCTCATGAGGACAATGGGGAGTAGGAGGCGCACAAGGAGGTAGAGGAAGAAGGTGGAGAGGAGGAGGGCGTGGAGGTAGAGGGCCATGGAGAGGAAGAGGATGGAGACGAAGGTGAGGAGGCTGAGGCAGCTCCAGGAAATGGGCACCTGAAGATGATGATGACTCGACAGCAGAAAAGGAAAAATAAAACATAAAAAAATAAGTAAATAAAAGGCAGCAGTGACCAATATATTCCTCTTCCACTTCTGGTCTCAGAATCTCAACGTGATCAGTATGGAGCAGAGGCCGCCGCCGCCTGCGGCAGCGCCCCCTGCCGGCGATGCGCTCTCTGCACCTCCCAACCAAGATCAAGTGTGTTTGCAACAGGGTAGGGAAAAAAAAATTCAGCTCTGCTTTTATCTGAAAAGGACTTCAGGAAGGAAAGTTCCTTTGTATTTTTACTTTCTTTACGATTTCTATTTTTGTTCACATTGTTAGGGAGCATCCATATTTAATGATCTTGGGATGAAAAACCAGGCTGCAGGGTGTTCTCTGTATGCTTCTGACTGTACTTGTGTTGTGACCATGTTCATTTACATTTCAGAGGAGAAAAAAAACTGTAAAAGAGCAAAATCAACAACAACAGAAAATCTTGCATCAAGTGTTCCTCTTTTTTTTTGTTTGTTTGTAGTTAGCTGTAAAGTAAGTTTTTGGTTTGTTTGGTAGAGTGGGCTAAGCATCTGCTTGTGGTGCCAGAATCCCATCTGCATGACAGGTTCGAGTCCCACATACCCCTCTTCTAAGCCAGCTCTCTGCAATGGCCGGGGAAAGCATTAGAAAGTGGCCCAAAGTTCAGATCCTTGCACCTGCATGGGAGAGATGGGAGAAACTCCTGGCTCTCAGCTACAGCTCTTTAGGCCATTTCCAGAGGAACCAGCAGAATAAAGACCTTTCTCTCTGTCTCTCCCTCTGTCTGTAACTCTCTCTCTCAAATAAAAAAATTCCCCCACCATAAGCCAAAGGATTGTTCTTTTTTTCTTTTTTTGTCTATGAAGTTTCTGGTTACTTTTTGCTTTTGGTGTTTCATGGACTTGTGAAACATGTTACCCAACAAGAAACCAGAATTTTATTTTGCTGAATTGTTCCAAAAAAAAGATAAGACATGTAGACAAGGATGTGGGTAGAAGAAGACACTTATCCAATGTTGCTGGAATATATGTCACTACATCCATTATGGAAAACAATGGAGAGGTTTTATCAAAAATAAATATTTAGCTTTCCTCAGAATATTATAACAAATAATTATCAAAGGAATAAAGCAATGTTAAATTAAAACTGCTATAGATCCTGCGATGCGTATCCTGGCTATAAATCCAAATGAATGAAATCTCTGTGTAGAGAGAGAAGGCGCCCCATGAATAATTGTACAGCAATGCTGACTCATAGTGCCAATGTATGAAAACAGTGTAAGTACCCATCGGCAGACAGATGAGTGAGTATGTGCTATCCATATGAAATATTACATTTCTAGGTTGCTATGTGACCATGAGGCTTCCTCATAAATTTATGGAAAAACAAGTTACACAAATTAATTTCATATATGGAATTTCCTTTACTTATTTAATTTATGGACAGATATCTTGGGAGAAAGAGAGAGACAGAGAGGGAGAGAGAAACAGAGAGAGAGAGAATTTTCCATATGCTGGTTTCCCTCCCAAATGGCTGAATGGCTGGAGCTTCTCAAAACAAAAGTCAGGAGCCTGGAATTCCATGGAGGGTGATTACATGATTAATACGGGCACATGAACTTGGATCATCATCTGATGCTTTGGCAGGCATAGTAGAAGGGAGCTGAATCAGAAGCAGAGCAGCCAGAACTTGAATGCACATCCCTTTATTCAATGATGCTGTTCCAAAAGGGGCTTTAATCACAGTGCCGCAATGTGGCCTGCCCTGTTACAATTTTTGAATGTATGCAGATATTTTGCAGAATGCATGTGTTCCACAGACTCCTTTTAACTCAAATTTATTAACTAATTTAGAGATGGGGGAGAGAGAGAAAAGGAGAGGGAGATCAAAAGATACACACAGAGGCAGAGGGATGGATAGGTCACATCTGCTGGGTCATTGGCTTAAGCCTCTTCAGTTAGAGTTGGGACATTGACTCCAGGAGCTGAAATCTCAATCTAGGTTTCTCTTGAGCGTGGCAGGGTTTCAACTACCTGAGTGGTCATTTCTTTGAAGAATTATTTATTTTATTTGAAAGGCAGAGCTACAGAGAGACAAAGACAGAGACAGAGAGGGCAGAAAGAGAGAGCAAGTGAGAAAGAGAAAGAAAGAACAACCAACAGCTGGTTCACCCCCCAAATGGCCATAATGGCCACAGCTTGGCTGCTCCAAAGCTTGGAGACAGGAGCTTCTTTTTGGTCTCCCATGAGGGTTCAGAGGCCCAAGTCCTTGGGCCATCCTCTGGTACTTTCCCAAGTGAACAAGCAGGGAGCTGGTTCAGAAGTGGAGCAGGTGGGACTCAAGCAGTGGCTAAACATGCTGTACCTCAGTGCTGAAATGGAGTTGATACTTTTGTAACCCAGGACATGCATTAGCAGGAAGTTATAATCAGGGGTCTGATTGGACTAGAAACCAGGCACCCTGAAATGAGCTGCAGGTTTCTAATCTCCTGGTTTAACTTTTAGGTGGGATATAAGCCCCATATAGGCTTTGAAGTTCCATTGATTTTACAGATACACACACTGGAAGGACACAGTAGGAAGTCACAGAGCAATAAGGTATGATCATGGCCCAGGTTTCCTCCTCAGGCAGACTGTGGGTGCTGAGCCCCACTACAGAGCATCATGGGCTCCCAGGGTGACTGGGTAGAGCAAGTTTGTGGTTATCTACCCATCTTATCCATGTGGATATTCTGCTGCCCAGGTGCCCAGGAATTAATGGTCAACAAGGCATTTTTTTTCCTTTAGGGATTTCTTTAATATTTGCAAGTCAGAGTTACACAGAGAGAGGAGAGGCAGAGAGAGAGAGAAAGAGGCCTTCCATCCAATAGTTTATGCCTCAATTGGCCTTAAGGGCTGGAGCTGGGCCTATTGGAATCCAGAGGTCGGGAGATTCTTCTGGGTCTCCCACGAGGGTACAGGGGACCAAGGACTTGTGCCATCTTCTGCTGCATTCCCAGGTCACAGCAGAGAGCTGGATAAGAATTGGAGCATCCAGGTCTCGAACCACACCCAAATGGGATTCTGGCCCTTCAGGTCAGCGTTTTAACCTGCTGAGCCACAGTGCCAGGCCTGCACTGATTAGGTTTTTTTTTTTTTGACAGGCAGAGTTAGACATTGAGAGACAGAGAGCCAGAGCGAAAGGTCTTCCTTTTCCATTGGTTCACCCCCTAAATGGCCGCTATGCCAGCGTGCTGGGGTCAGACCCTGAGCTGATCCAGAGCGAAGAGCTTTTCCTGCTCTCCCATGAAGGTGCAGAGCCCCAGGACTTGGGTCATCCTCCACTGCCTTCCCAGTCCACAGCAGTTAGCTGGACTGGAAGAGGGGCAACCAGGTCAAAATCCAGTGCCCCAACCGGGACTAGAACTCAGGATGTTGGTGCCACAGGCTAAGGATTAGCCAAGAGAGCCAGGGCTCCAGCCCTAATTAGGTTTTAAAAACACCTTCAGGTCCAGTGCCACGGCTTACTAGGCTAATCCTCCGCTTTGAGGCACATGCACACCGGGTTCTAATCCCGGTCCGGGCGCCGGATTCTGTCCTGGTTGCCCCTCTTCCAGGCCAGCTCTCTGCTGTGGCTAGGGAGTGCAGTGGAGGATGGCTCAATTCCTTGGGACATGCACCCCATGGGAGACCAGGATAAGTACCTGGCCCCTGCCATTGGATCAGCGCGGTGCGCAGGCCGAAATGCTCTGGCCACGACGGCCATTGGAGTGTGAACCAATGGCAAAAGGAAGACTTTATTCTCTGTCTCTCTCTCTCACTGTCCACTCCGCCTGCCAAAAAAAAAATCTTCCGGTGGTGACTGATGAGATTATAACCAGACATTGTAACCCAATGAGTGAATGGGCTATCCATAAGAAATATTATATTTCCAGGAGTAAGGAGATTCTTCCAGGTCTCCCATGTGGGTGCAGGGCACAAGACTTGGGATATTTTCTAGCTTACCCAGGTCACAGCAGAGAGCTGGAAAAGTATTGGAGCAGCCAAGTTTCAAACCAGCACGCATATGGGATGCTGGTGCTTCAGGCCAGGGTGTTAACATGCTGACCCACAGTGCCAGGCCTGGACTGATAAGCTGTGAAACAAACACCTTCAAGTAGTGACTGATGAGAGTGTACCCAGAAACCCTCAGATGATCTCACTTAATCTAATTTGGCACAATGGAATGCCTTTTATCACTTTTTACATACCTTTGAATATTAACATTTATGTTGTGAACCTGACACAATTGATTATTTTGATATTGTCATTGCTGAATGGCTAGGATGTCTTAACATGTGTCTATAAAATTTAATCCTATTGATTATTCTCTTCATATTGAAACCATTTCCTTTTATCTCTTTCTTTTACTTATTTCTTTACTCATTTGAAAGGCAAACCTACGTGGAGGCAGAGGCAGAGAGAGAAAGTTCTTGCATCTGATGGTGCACTCCCCATATGGCTACAATGGCAGGAGCTGAGCCAATCCGAAGCCAGGAGCCAGGAGCCTCCTGCTGGTCTCCCACTTGGGTGCAGGGGCCCAAGGACCTGGGCCATCCTCCACTTCTCTGCCAGACCACAGCAGAGAGCTGGATAGGAAGTGGAGTAGCTGGGACAGGAACCGGCATCCATATGGCATGCCAGCACTTCAGGTGGCAGCTTTACCGGCTATGCCACAGCACCGGATCCAAGTGGAAAACTGTTCTAGAAATGTCAACATGCAGCTTGTTTGATTCTGCAGCTGGAAATCTAGGCAGGGTCTTATTGACACATTTGGATGGTAATTGGGCTGGTAGAGATGGGGTCCAGTGCCCTGCCTTTTGTCCCAGTGTCCTCTCACACTGTATTTCTGCATTGGACACTAAAAACGGACCTTACATCCGTGTCACACCACCACCACCACCACAGGTGAAAACTGATGCGTGCACTGGTGATTGACAGGATAAAGGAATTCCTCCCTCCAATAGGCATGAGCCCCGCCCTCAGGAGGGGCTTTAAAAGGCAGATGGAACAGGGCTATCCTCCCTCTCTGCACACTTGAGCCTGGAACCTTGAACTTCAGGATGGCACAGGAAAGTGCAGACCAGGAAGCTCTTGGGCTGTCAGTTGAGCTGCCCTCTTCCCCACAAAGGTCTTTTAAAGATGGGGGCACAGATGAAGAGGAGAAACCACCACAAGGACAAGGTGAGACACTGTTTTCTGATTTCCCTGAGAGCTGCCTGCAAAGGCAAGGTAGGTCCTTGGGATGTCAGGGTGAGTGCGGAAGGTGGTTTGGAACCTGGCAACTGGTCTGTGTGTGTGATAGAGGGTTTCATTTCAAAGTGGGAAATGGGAAACAGGTGGTAGCTCCAGGGGCCTATTGAGAAATGTGGCAGCAATGAACCTATGGAACTCCAATGTGCTCATTTCCCTTTGATCCTGGCTTAACTGGCTCAGCCAACAGGATGCCAGAAACTTGAAATCTGAGACAAAACGGGGGCCGGGGGGATCAAATGCATACATGGTATTAGTTTTTCATTCTCACGACAAATATCTGAGACATGTAACTAAAGAAGGAACGTTTCTTTCAAACCACATTTTGGAAATTCACAAGAAAAGTCTTCATGTCCCTAATAGTTCATGACCCGAATGCTCTGACATTTTATGAGGGTAGGGGAGGATTCAGAAGGAGTATGGAGGAAAACTCACATGACAATCCAATCTGACAGGGAGCTTGCTGAGCAAGTGTTCTCTCCTTATTCACATACCATATTCCAACAGCCGGGCTCCTCCTTCCCAACATCACCCAGTCTAAACATTGTCCACGTCTCAGGTTATTCCCCACCCTTGATCCATTTCTATTTTCATTAGTTTCCACCTTAATGCTTTTTCTTAAAGAGATTTATTTATTTATCTGAAAGAGGTACACAGAAGGAGAAGGAGAAGCAGAGTTTGAGAGAGATCTTCCACCTGCTGGTTCACTCCCACTTGGCAACAACAGCCAAAGCTGCGCTGGTCTGTAACCAGGAGCCAGGAGCTTCTTCCACATCTCCTTCAAGGGTGCAGGAGCTCAAAAACTCGAGCTATCTTCCACTGCTTTCCCAGGCCATAGCAGAGAGCTGGATTGGAAGTGGAGCAGCTGGGACTCGAACCAGTTCTGTAATGGGATGGCAGCACTGCAGACCGTGGGTTTTCCTACTATGCCACAGAGCTGGCCCCTTTCCCTCTATACTTGAAGCATTAAGTTACAATTTTGTAGACAAAGAGATTCACAAACAATCTTCGGAGGACACAAATTTTATACACGTGGGGAAATTTTATTTTATTTCATGGGGAAACTCAGTCATACGTACTCTCTTTTGATGTAGGATCAAAGCCCAGTCCACATGAGGAAAGTCCCAGGAAAGGAAGCTCAGAGGCAGAAGCAGCGTTGCCAGAGCAGGTCAGTTCAGACTCACCCGGAGCGAGAAGGTCATAGGGTGCTGTGGCACAGTCTTCTCTGGGAGACAGGGGCCCTGAGACCAGATGGGTCACCAGCACCTCAGAGATGCTGGGGTACGGGGACCAGAGGGGAAGGGAGCGCTGGTGGGAGGCGCTGCTCCCTGTGTCCTGGATAGACCTGGGCTGTGGCTGTGCCTTTGGAGGCAGGCACTCCAACTCCCTGTGTTTTGCAGAATCAGAGTCCAGCTGTGACGGGGTGAGCTCCAGGAAGAGGACAATCAGTTCTGAGGACAGCAGCCACACGGGGACAGGTAGCATCGTGCTTTCTCTGCCTAGAGGGTCAGGACCAGGGAGCTTATCCAAGGTTGGGAAGGGAGGGGTTGTCAGAGATTGACAGCAGCCACACGGGGACAGGTAGCATCGTGCTTTCTCTACCTAGAGGGTCAGGACCAGGGAGCTTATCCAAGGTTGGGAAGGGAGGGGTTGTCAGAGATTGAGAGCAGTTTCGAGATCCCAAGAGCATGTGAGGGGGAGGGTGGGTGCTGCCTGGGTTCCTGCTGGAGTCCATTGTGGGGAAGGAAGTGCAGGATTCGGTGGGGTTCACGTGAAGGGGGCAGGACTTAGGTTTTAGGGCCCAAGGAGCTGTGCTGAGTGTCTCCCGTGTGTCTCTGCAGGCAGCTGTGTGCAAGAGCTCAGAGCGACTTTGCAAAAGAAAGCAAAACCTTCGGACGATGGAAATGACAGAGGAATTCAGGAGGCGCATGCGGAACCTCGCAGGGGATCCTCCAGGGCCCGCTCTGGGCACAAGAGGAGGCGCAGGTCCAGGTCCCCAGCAGACCACCCACCGCCCCTTCGGAAGAGCCTGGTGACCTCCCTGCGCTCTCTGTCTGAGGCCATTTATGAAGATTTAGCCCGGGTGCAGGCGCAGCAGGCGCAGTTCCCGCTGACCCAGGAGCAGCTGTTTGCTCTGGCACAGCTCCGCGGGCCTCTATGCAGCGCCATGCAGAGCTGCTATGCGCTGGCCTCCTAGGCGGCCTGGGCCTTCCCTGCCCAGGGCTGGCTCCTCCCGGCCCAGGCCCCGGCCCTGGTCCCGGAGCACATGCCTGCTATCCAGTCGCTGGCACCTGCTCAGAGCTCCTCCCAGGAGGGGGAAGGCCAGCCCTCTGCTGAGCAGGAAGAACCTGAGGCACACAGGGCATCAGACTAATCTTGTGCTGCGGAGCCCGCATGGTGGACACTAGAGGGCGCATCTCTGACACACAGAAAGACTTGCTGCCGCTAATTCTCCACAAGCCCAGCAGAGACCCTGTGGTTGGGATGAGCTGATGCCTGAGGGAATCTGGGTGGCCTTAGGAAAGGAACTGGAGCGACTTCCTCGGAATCAGGAACCTGTTGTGTCCTTGAGGACGCCATGACAGAAGAATGTCGGTTTTCACATTACCAATCTGGATCCTTCTAACTGACTTGAAGTTTTAAATGAAGCACATATTAAGAGGTCATCATTGACACTTGTGCGTTTTTGTCAATGTAAAGTTTTCTACCTGGAGAAGTTCTGGGGAGGTGGGAGCAGCAGTGCCCAGGAGGACTCTGAGGGGAGATGACAGGGTGGGTCTGTGTGAGACAGGGCCTCAGAACGAGTGGGTGTCTGAGGGTGGGCAGAGACGGTACCCAGACGTCTGAAACCAGTGTTGATCAAGCGTGGACAGTTTCTTGCCCCACCGGAATTTGACGCCGTGACTGTGTGATTTTATTCTGCTGAAACCACTTTCAATTGATAACATAAGTTTCAGATGTTCGAGATGAATAAGGATGTGTTATCTTCATAAAATTAGTTTCGTGTATTTATATGAACATGAGTACATGAATGTTCTTCCAAATCTTAATAAAAACGAATTGAAGACCAATTTATTTATGTTTTTAAAACGTTTATTTAATGAATATAAATTTCCAAAGTACAGAATATTGATTCCAATGGCTTCCCCCCCACAACGTCCCTCCAACCCACAACCCTCCCCTTATCCACTCCCTCTCCCCTTCCATTCACATCAGGATTCATTTTCGATTCTCTTTATATACAGAAGATCAGTATAGCATACATTAAGTAAAGATTTCAACAGTTTGCTCCCATACAGAAACATAAAGTGAAAAATACTGTTTGAGTACTCGTTATGGTATTAAATCTCAATGTACAGCACACTAAGGACAAAGTTCCTACATGAGGAGTAAGTGCACAGTGACTCCTGTTGTTGACTTAACAAATTGACACTCTTGTTTATGGCATCAGTAATCACCCTAGGCTCCTGTCATGAGCTGCCAAGGTTATGGAAGCCCCCTGAGTACACTGACTCCGATCATTTTTAGACAAGGCCATGGTCAAAGTGGAAGTTCTCTCCTTCCTTCAGAGAAAGGCACCTCCTTCTTTGCAGACACATGAAAAAATGTTCAAGATCACTAGCAATCAGGGAAATGCAAATCAAAACCACAGTGAGGTTCCACCTCACCCCAGTTAGAATGGCTCACATTCAGAAATCTACCAACAATAGATGCTGGAGAGGATGTGGGGAAAAAGGGACATGAACCCACTGTTGGTGGGAATGCAGACTGGTGAAGCCACTATGGAAGTCAGTCTGGAGATTCCTCAGAAACCTGAATATAACCCTACCATCCAACCCAGCCATCCCACTCCTTGGAATTTACCCAAAGGAAATTAAATTGGCAAACAAAAAAGCAGTCTGCACATTAATGTTTATTGCAGCTCAATTCATAATAGCTAAGACCTGGAACCAACCCAAATGCACATCAAGAGTAGACTGGATAAAGAAATTATGAGACCAATTTAATTTAATAGAAGTTTTATTTATTTAAACGAATGAATTCTTTCTTTATTGTGACTTAGTAATGGTGACACAGGGAGAGGCAAAAAGAGAGTGAGAAATTTCATCTGCTGGTTCTCTTTGCAAATGGCTGAGTGGCTGGGGCTGTTCAAGGCAAAAACTAGGAGCCTAGAACTCCAACAGATTTCTCACACGTGTGTCAGTGTACCAGGTACTTGGATCTTCACCCATGGCTTTGGCAGGCACATTAGCATGGATCTAGATCAGAAGCAGAACAGCCAGGATGTGAACCCACACCTCTATAGACTATGCTGCCGTGCCAAATAGTGGCTTAACCTACATAGCTACAATTTGGCTAGTTCTGTGTCAATTTTTGAACCCATGCTGAGATCAGTAAATAGCACAGAGTATTTATTATTTACAGAGAGAAGTCGAGACAGATAGAGAGAGGTCTTCCATCCACTGGTTCACTCCCCAGTTGGCCTCAATGTCCTGAGCTGCACCTGTCAGAGGCTAGGTGTGAGGAGCTTCTTCCAGGTCTCTCACACGGAAGCAGGGGCCCAAGGACTTGGTCCATCTTTGGCTGTTTTCCCTGGTCACAGCACAGAGCTGAATAAGAATTGGAGCAGCCAGGTCTCCAACCAGCACCCATATGGGATGATGGTACTTCTCAGGCCATGGTGTTAACCTTCTGAGCAACAGCACCAGCCCTGCACTGATTAGGTTTTTTTTTTCTTTGACAGAAAGAGTTAGACAGTAAGAGAGAGACAGAGAGAAAGGCCTTCCCTGCCCAGGGCTGGCTCCTGCTGGCCACATGTATAGTACAGCAATGCTCACTAGTAGTCCCAGTGTATGGAAAGAGTGTAAGTACCCATTGACAGATGGATGAGTCTGGATGTGTTATCCATTTGAAATAGTATATTTCTATGTTACATTGTATGCTTGAGGCTACTTCATAGGTTTATGGAAAAACAGATTCACACAAATTAATTTCATATGTAGAATTTCATTTCTTTCTTTCTTTAATTTATTTATTGACACAGTGATGGGGAGAAAGGGAGAGAGAGAGAGAGAGGGAGAGTGAGTGAAGGAGAGAGAAAATTTTTCATCTTCTGGTTCCCTTCCCAAATGGCTGAATGGATGGAGCTTGTCAAGGCAGAAATCAGGAGCTGGGAATTCCATTCAGAGCTCTTTCAAGATTAATACAAGCTCAACATCTTGGATCGTCATCTGATGCTTTGGCGGGCACAGTAGAAGGGAGCTGAAACAGAAGCAGAGCAGTTAGAACTTGAATGTGAATCCATTATTCAATGATGCTGTTCCAAATTGTGGCTTAACTCACAGTGCTGCCATGTGGCCTGCCCAGTTACAATTTTTGAATCAAAGCAGATGTTTTAAATAATGCATGTGTTCCACAGACTCATTTTAACCCTCACTAATTAACTAATTTAGAGACCAGGAGGGAGAGAGAGAGAGAAGGAGAGGGAGATCAAGAGATGCACACAGAGACAGAGGGATGGAGAGGTGATATCTGCTGGTTCATTATCTTAAGCCTCTTCAGTTAGAGTTGGGACATTGACTCTAGGAGCTGAAATCTCAATCTAGGTTTCTCTTGAGCGTGGCAGGGTTTCAACTACCTGAGTTGTCATTTCTTTGAAGAATTATTTATTTTATTTGAAAGGCAGAGTTACAGAGAGACAAAGGCAGAAACAGAGAGAGAGAGAGGGAGAGAGATCAACCATCAGCTGGCTCACTCCCCAAATGGCCATAATGGCCACAGTTTGGCTGATCTGAAGCTGGGAGACAGGAGCTTCTTCTGGGTCTCCCATGAGGGTTCAGAGGTGCAAGTGCTTGGGCCATCCTCTGCTACTTTCCCAGGTGAACAAGCAGGGAGCTGGTTCAGAAGTGGAGCAGCTGGGACTCAGGCAGTGGCTACACCTGCTATGCCACAGTGCTGAAATGGAGTTGACACTTTTATATCCCAGGATGTTCACCAGCATAAAGTTGTAATCAGGGGTCAGGTGGGACTAGAAGCCCGCCACCCTGAAATGAGCTGCAGGTGTCTAATCTCCTGGTTTAACTGCTAGGTGAGATTTGGGACACATAAAGTCTTTGAAGTTCCCTTGAGTTCACAGAAACACACACAGGAGTGACACAGTAGCAAGGCCAACAGCACTAAGGTATGATGACGGCCCAGGTGTCCTCAGCTAAACTGTGGGTGCTGAGCACCTTCTACAGAGTGTCCTGAGCTTCCAGGGTGACTAGGGAGATTGAGGTTGGGTCAGCTCCCCATGCGGCTGGAATTTTTCTGCAGAGAAATCAGTGACTGATGAGATTTAAACACCCTCAGGCGGTGACCAATGAAGTTGTAACCAGACACCCTCAGATGATCTCACTTATTCTAATTTGACACGTTGAAATGCCTTTTTCACTTTCTATATACCTTTGAATATTAGGACTTACATTGCAACTTGTCACAATTGATTATTTAGAGATGGTCATTACTGAGCAGCTAGGATTTCTTAGCATGTGTAGATAAAATTTAATCTTATTGATTATTTGATTGTCTTCATTTGGAAGACTTTTCTAAACATGTGTATAGGCTGCTTGTTTGATTCTGCAGCATGAGATCTAGGCAGGGCCTTAATAACACTTTTGAGTGGTGATTGGGCTGGAAATGAAATGGGGACCAGTGCCTACCTTTCAGTCTGTGTGCCCTCTAACACTGTGTGCCTGCATTGAATACAATGATAGGACCTCTCATCAGGGTCACATCACCACCACAAATGAAAACTTAAGCATGCACTGGTGATCCACAGGAGAATGGAATCCCACTCTCCAATGGGCATGAGCACCACCCTGAGGAGGGGCTTTAAAAGGCAGATGCAGCACATCTTTGAATACCTTGTTTCTACTTGTGGTTGTGTGATTTTCTTTTTTTTTAAGATTTTCTTTATTTTACTTGGGAGGTAGAGTTTGAGACAGTAAGAGGGAGAGACAGAGAGAAATGTCTTCCCTATGTTGGTTCATTCCACAAATGGCTGCAATAGCTAGAGCTACACCAATCTGAAGCCAGGAGACAGGCAGAGGTTTAACCGACTGCACCACTGTGCTGGGCCTGGCTGTGTGATTTTCAGCATTTAGCATTGGAGCACGGGTGTGTCATGGTTGGCCATTCCCTAACACCATGGCTGATCCCTACTCAGGGTTGCAGTTTTAGGCAACATTTTGAGCTGCACACACAGAATTTTCCACATGAGGCTGCCCTTCTCACCCCATGGAACTTACAATTTAGACAAGGCAGGCTAGAAAATAAATCTTTCTAAAATTATGGGGCCGGCATTTTGGTGTAACGGGATGCCACCATCCCATTAGGGCACTGGTTCACATCCTGTCTGTTCCACTTCTGATCCAGAACCCTACTAATGAGCCAGGGTAAGCAGTGAAGGATGGCACATGTACTTGGACCTCTGCACCCATGTGGAAAACTCACATAACTCTCCTGGCACCTGACTTCTGCCTGAACCACCACAGGTAATGGCAGCCATTTGGGAGTGAACCAGCAGAATGAAGACATCTCGCCAACTCTCCCACTCTCTTTCTGTAACTCTTTTTCAAATAAACAAAAATAAATGTTTCAAAATAAAGAAATAGCAGGTATGAAATGCATTATTTCATAAAGAAGCTTTTTTTTCCCCATTCACTCTTCATTGCAGAAGGTCAGAGTTCATGCATTGTGATGGTGCAGCCTGTAAGAACTGAAAAAACTGAGAAAGCTCTCCAGGCATAAAATTCTCCCTGCAGCAAATGAGATTTTTCTGGAATTAACTTTACAAGGAGAAAGGTGTGGGTGGCCACATGGCCCAACCACCAGTGTCAAGCTCCACCCCCTTCCTATTGGGATTCCCTGTTCCTACTTCCCTCCCTGCTCCTGGGCAAAGTTTTAAAAGGACCTGTTCCTGAACATGTCTCTCTCTCTCTCCTTTGCTCTCACCAGGACCATCTCCATCCCTATCCACATCTCCATCTCCTGACCTCTGTCTCTGTCTCTGCCTCTCCCTAATGCTTTCATACTGCCTCTTTTCATTCATTGCCCCTTCCCTCCAGCCTGTCAGGTTTCCCCAATAAACTCTTTCTCTAAAAGAGAGAGAGAGAGAGAGAGAGAGAGAGAGAGAGAGGAAATATATATGAGAGAGAGAGAAGGCTGCCACAACAACAAAAAAGAAAGTTCTGAGCCTGCATGGCGGGTGATTGTGTTAGAGTGGAAATAAAATGTCAGACTACTGTGGGATTCTCAAGTCCTAAATGTGTGTTTTTAACCATATCTTGAGAACAATAAATGTCCTTTAAGGAACACAAGCGTTTTTACATTTTACAGACTTAAATGTAGTCTCCATCAAAAATCATCAAAATAAGCTGGCTAGACATATATGAAACTGTGAAGTAATTTTATTAAACACTCACGTAGCTGAGAAATGTATCTCAGTACAAATACATTAAACCTCATAACTCTTAAGGAGTAATAGCTGCCAGACTGACAAAATTCAAAAGCAAAAATTTCCCTATTTGGTATCAGCAAAGTGCCTTCACGTGTGTTTTTCCTGATATGACTTATGAACATCAAACCAGTATCTGAAAAGAGATTAACATCACTCATCATCCGGGAGAGGCAAATTAGAACTATAGGCAGAGTTTGTCACACTTCTTAAAATGGATGCCTCTTTATTTATTTATTTTCATTGGCTTACTTTATTTTTCTTTCACTTTTATTTAATGAATATAAACTTCCAAAGGAAAAAGACACATTAGTTTATTTAAGAGCCGGCGAGAGAAAGAGAGAGAGAGAGTAAGAGAAGTAGAGCGGGCAGAATGAGCAAGTTAGAGAGAGACAGCTGGAGGTCTTCCACATAATCACTCATTCCGCCAAGTTCCTGCCCCAGCTGTGGCTGGGTTGGGCAGAAGTGGGAGCCAGGGACTCTTCAGGAATACATGCAGGGCAGGGATCCAAGATTTGACCAGCGTCAGCTGCCTTGCAGATGCATTCCCAGGAAGCTTGATTGGAAGGGGAGTGTCCGGGACTCCAACAGGCCCACTGCAGTGGATTGGGGCATGGCAAGCCACAGCCTCACCTGCTGCATCATGAATCCGACCCCAGGTGTTATTTTAAAATGTCAAAGACTGCTGTAAATCGCCATCTTTGCATTGTTGTGGGGTCCAGCTCCCCACTCATCCACCGCCTCTGCTGCCGTGGAATCCCGCAGCTTGGGCCCCAGTCTCTGCACTCTTGCCATGTCAAACCAGACCAGCCTGGCCTGACACCCGCTCCCAGATCACCACCAAGGACTTACAGAGAACAAGGACGTCCTGGACGAGGCTGGCAACGGAAGAGACGCCCCTGCCAAATGGGAGCGCTCACGAGGACAATGGGGAGTAGGAGGCGCACAAGGAGGTAGAGGAAGAAGGTGGAGAGGAGGAGGGCGTGGAGGAAGAGGGCCATGGAGAGGAAGAGGATGGAGACGAAGGTGAGGAGGCCGAGGCAGCTCCAGGAAATGGGCACCTGAAGATGATGAAGATGACTCGACAGCAGAAAAGGAAAAATAAAAATGAAAAGTAAATAAAAGGCAGCAGGGACCTGTTCCACTTCTGGTCTCAGAATCTCAACGTGATCACTTTGGAGCAGAGGCCGCGGCCGCCCGCGGCAGCGCCCCCTGCCGACGACGCGCTCTCTGCACCTCCCAACCAAGATCAAGTGTGTTTGCAACAGGGTAGAGAAAAAAAATTAGCTATGCTTTTATCTGAAAAGTACTTCAGGAAGGAAAGTTCCTTTCTATTTTTCCCTTTTTTACGATTTGTATTTGCGTACATTTTTAATGATCTTGGGATGAAAAACCAGCCTGCAGGGTGTTCTCTGTATGCTTCTGACTGTACTTGTGTTGTGACCATGTTCATTTACATCTCAGAGGAGAAAAAAAACTGTAAAAGAGCAAAATCAACAACAACAGAAAATCTTGTATCAAGCCTTCCTCTTTGTTTTTATTTGTTTGTACTTAGCTGTATAGTAAGTTTTTGGTTTGTTTGGTAGAGTGGGCTAAGCATCTGCTTGTGGTGCCAGAATCCCATCTGCATGCCAGGTTCGAGTCTCACATACCCCTCTTCTAAGCCAGCTCTCTGCAATGGCCGGGGAAAGCATTAGAAAGGGGCCCCAAAGCTCAGACCCTTGCACCTGCATGGGAGAGATGGGAGAAACTCCTGGCTCTCAGCTACAGCTCTTTAGGCCATTTCCAGAGGAACTAGCAGAACCAAGATCTTTCTCTGTTTCTCCCTCTGTCTGAAACTCTATCTCTCAAATAAAGAAAATTCCCCCACCACAAACCAAAAGATTGTTCTTTTTTCTTTTTTTGTCTATGAAGTTTCTGTTTACTTTTTGCTTTTGGTCTTTGATGTACTTGTGAAACATGTTATCCAACAAGAAACCAGAATTTTATTTTCTTGTGTTGTTCTAAAAAAAGTATAAGACATGTAGATTAGAATATGGGTAGAGGTCTTATCCAGTGTTGCTGGAATATATGTTACTACATCCATTATGGAAAACAATGGAGAGGTTTTATCCAAGCTAAAAATTTAGCTTTCCTCAGAATAGTATAAGAAATAATTATCAAAGGAATAAAGCCATTTTAAATTAAAACTGCTATAGATCCTGCAATCCCTATCCTGGGTATAAATCCAAATGAATGAAATCTCTGTGTAGAGAGAGAAGGCGCCCCATGAATAATTGTACAGCAATGCTGACTCATAGTGCCAATGTATGGAAACAGTGTAAGTACCCATCGGCAGACAGATGAGTGAGTATGTGCTCTCCATATGAAATATTATATCTCTAGGTTGCTATGTGGCCATGAGGCTTCCTCATAAGTTTATGGAAAAACAAGATTTACACAAATTAATTTCATATATGGAATTTCATTTATTTATTTAATTTATGGACACATAGGATGGTGAGAAAGAGAGAGAGAGAGACAGACAAAGAGTGGGAGAGAGAGAGGGAGAGAAGGAGAGAATTTTTCATGTGCTGGTTTCCCTCCCAAATGGCTGAATGGCAGGAGCTTGTCAACACAAAAGTCAGGAGCCTGGAATTCCATGGAGGGTGATTACATGATTAATACAGGCAGATGAACTTGGATCATCATCTGAAGCTTTGGCAGGCATAATAGAAGGGAGCTGAATCAGAAGCAAAGCAGCCAGAACTTGAATGCACATCCCTTTATTCAATGATGCTGTTCCAAAATGGGGCTTAAATCACAATGCCGCAATGTGGCCTGCCCTGTTACAATTTTTAATCTATGCAGATATTTTGCATAATGCATGTGTTCCACAGACTCATTTTAACTCAAATTTATTAACTAATTTAGAGATGGGGGAGAGAGAGAGAAGGAGAGGGAGATCAAGAGATGCACACAGAGACACAGAGGGACAGAGAGGTCATATCTGCTGGTTCATTATCAAAAACCTCTTTAGTTAGAGTTGGGACATTGACTCCAGGAGCTGAAATCTCAATCTAGGTTTCTCTTGAGAGTGGCAGTGTTTCAACTACCTGAGTGTTCATTTCTTTGAAGAATTATTTATTTTATTTGAAAGGCAGAGCTACAGAGAGACAAAGACAGAGACAGAGAGGGCAGAAAGAGAGAGCAAGTGAGAAAGAGAAAGAAAGAACAACCAACAGCTGGTTCATCCCCCAAATGGCCATAATGGCCACAGCTTGGCTGCTCCAAAGCTGGGAGACAGGAGCTTCTTCTGGGTCTCCCATGAGGGTTCAGAGGTCCAAGTCCTTGGGCCATCCTCTGCTACTTTCCCAAGTGAACAAGCAGGGAGCTGGTTCAGAAGTGGAGCAGCTGGGACTCAGGCAGTGGCTATACCTGGTATGCCACAGTGCAGAAATGGAGTTGACACTTTTGTATCCCAGGACATGCATTAGCAGGAAGTTATAATCAGGGGTCTGATTGGACTAGAAACCAGGCATCCTGAAATGAGCTCGGGTTTCTAATCTCCTTGTTTAACTTTTAAGTGAGATATAAGCCCCATAAAGGCTCTGAAGTTCCATTGATTTTACAGATACACACACTGGAAGGACACAGTAGGAAGTCACAGAGCAATAAGGTATGATCATGGCCCAGGTTTCCTCCTCAGCCAGACTGTGGGTGCTGAACACCCCTGCAGAGCATCGTGGGCTCCCATGGTGACTGGGGAGAGCAAGTGTGTGGTTAGCTACCCATCTTATCCAGGTGGACATTCTACTCCCTAGGTGCCCAGGAATTGATGCCTGACAAGGTTTTATTTTTGTTCTTTATGGATTTCTTTAATAGTTGCAAGTCAGAGTTACACAGAGAGAGGAGAGGCAGAGAGAGAGAGAGAGGCCTTCCATCCAATAGTTTATGCCTCAATTGGCCTTAAGGGCTGGAACTAGGCCTATTGGAATCCAGAGGTCAGGGGATTCTTCCGGGTCTCCCACGAGGGTACAGGGGCCAAGGACTTGTGCCATCCTCTGCTGCTTTCCCAGGTCACAGCAGAGAGCTGGATAAGAATTGGAGCATCCAGGTCTCGAACCAGTGCCCAAATGGGATGCTGGCTCTTCAGGCCAGGGTTTTAACATGCTGAGCCACAGTGCCAGGCCTGCACTGATTAGGGTTGTTTTGTTTTTTTTTTTTTGTTTGTTTGTTTGTTTGTTTGTTTTTGACAGGCAGAGTTAGACAGTGAGAGACAGAGAGCCAGAAAGTTCTTCCTTTTCTATTGGTTCACCCCCCAAATGGCTGCTATGCCAGCATGCTGGGGTCGGACCCTGAGCTGATCCAGAGCAAGGAGCTTCCTCCTGGTCTCCCATGCATGTGTAGGGCCCCAGGGCTTGGGCCATCCTCCACTGCCCTCCCAGTCTACAGCAGAGTGCTGGACTGGAAGAGGAGCAACCGGGACAGAATCCAGAGCCCACCCAGACTAGAATCTGAGGATTAGCCAAGTGAGCCAGGGCTCCAGCCCTAATTAGGTTTTAAAAACACCTTCAGGTGGTGACTGATGAGATTGTAACCAGACATTGTAACCTGATGAGTGAATGTGCTATCCATAAGAAATATTATATTTCCAGGAGTAAGAAGATTCTTCCGGGGCACCCACGTGAGTGCAGGGGCCCAAGGGCTTGGATCATTTACTAATGCTTTTCCAGTCACAGCAGAGAGCTGGAAAAGTATTGGAGCAGCCAAGTGTTGAACCAGCATGCATATGGGATGCTGGTGCTTCAGGCCAGGGTGCTAACCTGCTGAGCCACAGTGCCAGGCCTAGACTGATAAGGTGTGAAACAAACACCTTCAGGCAGAGACTGAAGAGATTGTACCAGACACCCTCAGGTGATCTCACTTAATCTAATTTGGCACAATGGAATGCCTTTTTTCACATCTCACATACCTTTGAATATTAACATTTATGTTGTGAACCTGACACAATTGATTTTTTGATATTGTCATTGCTGAACGGCTAGACTTCTTGGTTGTTTCTATAAAATTTAATCCTACTGATTATTCTCTTCATATGGAAAACATTTCCTTTTATCTCTTCCTTACTTTTACTGATGTCTTTACTCATTTGAAAGGCAAACCTATGTGGAGGCAGAGGCAGAGAGAGAACGTTCTTCCATCTGATGGTGCACTCCCCATATGGCTACAATGGCAGGAGCTGAGCCAATCTGAAGCCAGGAGCCAGGAGCCTCCTGCTGGTCTCCCACTTGGGTGCAGGGGCCCAAGGACCTGGGCCATCCTCCACTTCTCTGCCAGACCACAGCAGAGAGCTGGATAGGAAGTGGAGTAGCTGGGACAGGAACCGGCATCCATGTGGCATGCCAGCACTTCAGGTGGCAGCTTTACTGGCTATGCCACAGCACCGGATCCAAGTGGGAAACTGTTCTAGAAATGTCAACATGCAGCTTGTTTGATTCTGCAGCTGGAAATCTAGGCAGGGTCTTATTGACACTTTTGGGTGGTAATTGGGTGTGGGGAGCAACTCGGACTAGACTAAGTTACTGGAATTAAGACTTATTCTATGCATCTGCTCTCCCACAATATGGCGCTGGGAGAGGAGGAAACAGCTTCTACACAGCTGCCTCCAGTTCAACCAATAAACTGTAGGACCTGCTCCTGATTGGAGGAGAGCAGCATACTCGGCATTTGCGTAGCAGAGTTGGGATTGGTGGAAGAGGACTATAAAGGAGGAGCGAGACAACATGCACCAGGAGCATCTATCTGAAGGAACATCTAAGAGGAACACCTGTGCAGCCCCCGAGAGAGCTGGCCGGTGGTATGCCGCTCCCCCGCGGAAGTGGGGAAAGTGGCAGGGGGCCCGCCCCTCCACGGAGGTGGAGGGACAGTAGCCAACCCGGGAAGAACCAGCAGCAAACCCGGGGAGGGGCGAGCAGACAAAAGAACAACGCAGGGTCCTGTGTCATTCCTCCACGAAGACGGGGAGCGACATAATGGTGCTGTGACTCGGATAGGAAACCTAGGAGGGAAGAAACGGGAAGAAGTGGGAAAATACCAGAGAGAGAGACTAGCAAAGAGCCTAGGGAAAAGCCGGATGGAAAAGGTGCCGGAAGAAGCTATTGAAAGCCTAGGCATAGACTCGGATATGGACTGTGGGAAAGAAGTTAGGATTTTATGAGCAACACTACCGTCGTCCCCAGCACTGCGGGCCCAGGCCCCAGCGGCGGGCCCGGTGGCGGAGGTGGTGGTGGCGGCGGCGGAGGCGGCGGCACCGAGGTAATCCAGGTGACTAATGTCTCCCCGAGCGCTAGCTCTGAGCAGATGCGGACTCTCTTCGGTTTCCTAGGCAAGATCGACGAACTGCGCCTCTTCCCGCCAGATGATTCACCTCTGCCAGTCTCATCTCGTGTGTGCTTTGTTAAATTCCATGATCCAGACTCAGCAGTTGTGGCACAGCATCTGACAAACACTGTATTCGTTGACAGAGCTTTGATAGTCGTACCATATGCAGAAGGAGTTATTCCTGATGAGACTAAGGCTTTGTCTCTGTTGGCACCAGCTAATGCAGTGGCAGGTCTTCTGCCTGGTGGTGGACTCCTGCCTACCCCTAACCCTCTTACCCAGATTGGCGCTGTTCCTTTGGCTGCTTTGGGAGCTCCTACTCTTGATCCTGCCCTTGCTGCACTAGGGCTTCCTGGAGCAAACTTGAACTCTCAGTCTCTTGCCGCAGATCAGTTGCTGAAGCTCATGAGTACTGTTGATCCCAAGTTGAATCATGTAGCTGCTGGTCTTGTTTCACCAAGTCTGAAATCTGATACCTCTAGTAAAGAAATAGAGGAGGCTATGAAAAGAGTACGAGAAGCACAGTCCCTGATTTCTGCTGCTATAGAACCAGATAAGAAAGAAGAAAAAAGAAGGCATTCAAGATCAAGATCACGTTCCAGGAGGAGGAGGACTCCTTCATCTTCTAGGCACAGGCGATCAAGAAGCAGATCAAGGAGGCGATCACATTCTAAGTCAAGGAGTAGACGACGATCCAAAAGTCCAAGACGGAGAAGATCTCATTCCAGAGAGAGAGGTAGAAGGTCAAGGAGCACATCAAAAACCAGAGACAAAAAGAAAGAAGACAAAGAAAAAAAACGTTCCAAAACACCACCAAAAAGTTACAGTACAGCCAGACGTTCTAGAAGTGCAAGCAGAGATAGACAACGACGACGAAGCAGGAGTGTAACAAGATCTCCTAAAAAACCCAGGTCTCCTAAACGAAAATTGTCTCGCTCACCATCCCCTAGGAGACATAAAAAGGAGAAGAAGAAAGATAAAGACAAAGAAAGAAGCAGAGACGAAAGGGAACGATCAACAAGCAAGAAGAAGAAAAGTAAAGATAAGGAAAAGGAACGGGAAAGAAAATCAGAGAGTGATAAAGATGTAAAACAGGTTACATGGGATTATGATGAAGAGGAACAGGGATATGACAGCGAGAAAGAGAAAAAAGAGGAGAAGAAACCAGTTGAAGCTGGTTCACCTAAAACTAAGGAATGTTCTGTGGAAAAGGGAGCTGGTGATTCGCTAAGAGAATCCAAAGTGAACGGGGATGACCATCATGAAGAAGACATGGATATGAGTGACTGAATGCTGCCTCTTTGGGACTCCAACTGTATACATGCATCAGTGTCATTCCTTTGTGTGATTTCTTAATGCTGTATTTGTTCATCTCAAACCTAGATGTATACAGCTGAGTTATAAATGGTTATAAAGCTTCTGACATTGATATTAGTTATTTACATCAAAAAGCTTTTAGAAAAATGGTACATGGGTAAACAATTCTTGTCATGGTGAAATCTGACTGAGTAAGCAGTTTTACTATTCTAGTGCTGCTTCTTAAATACAAATGAAAAGCTGCATGCATCTACAGCAGGCATGGATTGTTTATGTTGTATGATCTCCTTTCTTAAGTAAGTTCTCTTAGAGTATTTCTAGAATTTGATTCATTGCCATAATAGAGCCATGTAGGGAATGCACTGATTGCATGTTACTGTGGCAAGAATATCCTAAATGTCATTAAAATCTTCCAACATGATGGATCTACTTATGGTCTTGTTTGTTGACATGACAAATTAACATTGTTAGATTACATCTGGAAATGAGCATTTGAGATAGATAATCCTTTGAAGCCTTATGGCTAAATTTTTGTGGCTTTCGTTTAACTTTGAAAGGTTGTCTGTATATGCACTAACCTTTTTTGATGGCTAATTAGGCTTTAATTACAGAAATAAGATTTCAAATAAAACTGTCTTTGGCAGTGAGTAAATAGCTTATTTTGAAGTAGAGTTGTATGCTTTTTCATAAGGTGTTTGGGGATTTTTTTTTTCTGAAATAATTTATTCCACGTCTACATCAGTGAAAGCTCTCCAACTATTCGGAGTTCATCTGTAAAATAAAGTTCTCTCTTGTTCTGATTTTCAAAGTTTTAAACTCATTGATGAAAAAGAGGGTAGTGCATTTTAAATTGACCTTCATATGCTTTTAAAATAAGACAAATCTACTTGATAATGTACTTTTTATTTGATCTCCAGATGTATAAAACCAATAAATTTGTGTTAACTATTACTGCAGTAGTAATCATATGCACACAGTGATTCCATGTTATATGCAAAGTAGTTAGGCAACTGTTCCTAGTTACAGGAGTTTCAAGCTTCACTTTTGTGCAGCAAATACAAAAGTAGGCTACAGTCTGTGCCATGTTGATGTACAGTTTCTGAAATTGTTTTACAAGACTTTGATAATAAAACCCTTAAACTTAAAAAAAAAAGAAGTTAGGATTTAAAGTGAAAGCAAGAAGAAACTTAGACTCAGATACGGACTGCAGGTTGAAAGCGAAAGTGAAACCTAGAAGGAACACCACGGACTGTGGGGAGAGGCCAGGAGAAATGAGAGGGGAATATTGTTGTTGGAAGAAAAGTTAGGGAAACATACCGGGTAGAGAAAAATGTTAGGGAAATTGAAGCCGCGGGGGCAGGCCGAGGCGAAGACATAAGCTATCTTGGAATTCTTCAAGTCAGCCCGGGGAGCAAAAGGCGAAAATCTGGAACCAGAGGCAGAGACGTGGGCCACCAGGTTGGAATTCACCAGGTTAGCCCAGGGAACTTAGACTGAATGCCGGTGGCAGAAACGTGAGCTGAGCTGTGTGACTCGCAGAAGCCGCCGCGCGCAGAGAGAGCGCGCGGGGCACAAGTCGGGAGAGCGCACGGGGCATGGATAGATAGGGAACGTGGGGCTAGCGCGAAGGCCGTGGTGCGGGCGCGAAGGCCATGGAGACCGCGGAGCACGCGCAACCGAGCCGCGCAGAGCCGGGAACACGCCGCAGGGCGAGGCGCCGAGAAGCAGCCTCGGGGCGGGCGCCAGGATGCCACAGGGATAAGAGAAACAGAAGTTTAGAAGTAAAATGAGAGAAATAGGAATGCTGGCAGATAGAAGTAAAATAGGAGAAATAGGAATGCCCGGAGATAGAGAAATAGAGAAAAATAAGGCCTCCCCACAACACGGCAATGAGAGAGCTTGGATTCGGTCTGCCTGATTAGTAAGACGATAAGCACCTGTGGGCGGCTGCAGGTCACCGAAGACAGGCACGTTATCAACATCAATAAGTCTCCCCATAAGACGGCAATGAGAGGGCTTGGATTCGGTTTGCCTGATAGGGCTTGTAAGCACCTGCAGGCAGTTCTAGCAGAGCGGAGCATGCACTGCAGGGCACCGAACACAGCCACGCATCAGCGCCTAAAAACCTCCTCACAACATGGCGAAGAGAGGACCCGGATTCGGTTTGCCTGATTGGTAGGGCTTGTAAGCACCTGTGGGCAACTCTAGCAAGCAGAGCAGAGTGTGTGCCACGGGGAACTGAAGACAGGCGCGTATCAATGCCAAAAATAAAAGGAAAGGGGGATCTGTGGGGAGCAACTCGGACTAGACTAAGTTACTGGAATTAAGACATTCTATGCATCTGCTCTCCCATAATATGGCGCTGGGAGAGGAGGAAACAGCTTCTACACAGCTGCCTCCAGTTCAACCGATAAGCAGCAGGAGCTGACTCTGATTGGAGGAGAGCAGCGTACTCGGCGTGTGGGTAGCAGAGTTGGGATTGGTGGAAGAGGACTATAAAGGAGGAGAGAGACAACATGCACCAGGAACATCTATCTGAAGGAACATCTAAGAGGAACACCTGTGCAGCCCCCGAGAGAGCCGGCCGGCGGTATGCCGCTCCCCCGCGGAAGTGGGGAAAGTGGCAGGGGGCCCGCCCCTCCACGGAGGTGGAGGGACGGTAGCCAACCCGGGAAGAACCAGCAGCAAACCCGGGGAGGGCCGAGCAGACAAAAGAACAACGCAGGGTCCTGTGTTGTTCCTCCAAGAAGACGGGGAGCGACAATTGGGCTGGTAGAGATGGGGTCCAGTCCCCTACCTTTTGTCCCAGTGTCCTCTCACACTGTATTTCTGCACTGGACACTAAAAACGAACCTTACATTCGCGTCACACCACCACCACCACCACAGGTGAAAACTGATGCGTGCACTGGTGATTGACAGGATAAAGGAATTCCTCCCTCCAATAGGCATGAGCCCCGCCCTCAGGAGGGGCTTTAAAAGGCAGATGGAGCAGGGCTATCCTCCCTCTCTGCACACTTGAGCCTGGAACCTTGAACTTCAGGATGGCACAGGAAAGTGCAGACCAGGAAGCTCTTGGGCTCTCAGTTGAGCTGCCCTCTCCCCACAAAGGTCTTTTCAAGATGGGGGCACAGATGAAGAGGAGCAACCACCACAAGGACAAGGTGAGACACTGTTTTCTGATTTCCCTGAGAGCTGCCTGCAAAGGCAAGGTAGGTCCTTGGGATGTCAGGGTGAGTGCGGAAGGTGGTTTGGAACCTGGCAACTGGTCTGTGTGTGTGATAGAGGGTTTCATTTTGAAGTGGGAAATGGGAAATAGCTGGTAGCTCCAGGGGCCTAGTGAGAAATGTGGCAGCAATGAACCTATGGAACTCTAATGTGCTCATTTCCCTTTGATGCTGGCTTAACTGGCTCAGCCAACAGGATGCCAGAAACTTGAAATCTGAGACAAAACGGGGCCAGGGGACAAAATGCATACATGTTATTAGTTTTTCAATCTCATGACCAATATCTGAGACATGTAACTAAAGAAGGAACGTTTCTTTCAAACCACATTTTGGAAATTCACAAGAAAAGTCTTCATGTCCCTAATAGTTCATGACCCGAATGCTCTGGCATTTTACGAGGAGTATGGCAGAAGGAAGGAGTATGGAGGAAAACTCACATGACAATCCAATCTGTCAGGGAGCTTGCTGTGCACGTGATCTCTCCTTATTCAGATACCAAGATTCCAACAGCCGGACTCCTCCTTCCCAACATCACCCAGTCTAAACATTGTCCACGTCTCAGGTTATTCCCCACCCTTGATCCATTTCTATTTTCATTAGATTTCCCCTTAATGATTTTTCTTAAAGAGATTTACTTATCTGAAAGAGGTACACAGAAGGAGAAGGAGAAGCAGAGTTTGAGAGAGATCTTCCACCTGCTGGTTCACTCCCAATTGGTAGCAACAGCCAAAGCTGTGCTCGTCTGTAACCAGGAGCCAGGAGCTTCTTCCACATCTCCTTCAAGGGTGCAGGGGCTCAAGCACTTGAGCTATCTTCCACTGCTTTCCCAGGCCATAGCAGAGAGCTGGATTGGAAGTGGAGCAGCTGGGACTCGAACCAGTTCTGTAATGGGATGGCAGCACTGCAGACCGTGGGTTTTCCTTCTATGCCACAGAGCTGGCCCCTTCCCCTTAACACTTGAAGTATATAGTTCGATTTTGTAGACAAAGAGATTCACAAACAACCTTTGGAGGACACAAATTTTATACACGTGGGGAACTTTTATTTTATTTCGTGGGGAAACTCAGTCATACGTACTCTCTTTTGATGGAGGATCAAAGCCCAGTCCACATGAGGAGAAGTCCCAGGAAAGGAAGCTCAGAGGCAGAAGCAGCGTTGCCAGAGCAGGTCAGTTCAGACTCACCTGGAGCGAGAAGGTCATAGGGTGCTGTGGCACAGTCTTCTCTGGGAGACAGGGGCCCTGAGACCAGATGGGTCACCAGCACCTCAGAGATGCTGGGGTACGGGGACCAGAAGGGAAGGGAGCACTGGTGGGAGGTGCTGCTCCCTGTGTCCTGGATAGACCTGGGCTGTGGCTGTGCCTTTGGAGGCAGGCACTCCAACTCCCTGTGTTTTGCAGAATCAGAGTCCAGCTGTGACGGGGTGAGCTCCAGGAAGAGGCAATCAGTTCTGAGGACAGCAGCCACACGATGACAAGTAGCATCGTACTTTCTCTACCTAGAGGGTCAGGACCAGGGAGCTTATCCAAGGTTGGGAAGGGAGGGGTTGTCAGAGATTGAGAGCAGTTTAGAGATCCCGAGAGCATGTGAGGAGGAGGATGGGTGCTGCCTGGGTTCCTGCTGGAGTCCATTGTGGGGAAGGAAGTGCAGGATTCGGTGGGGTTCACGTGAAGGGGGCAGGACTTAGGTTTTAGGGCCCAAGGAGCTGTGCTGAGTGTCTCCCGTGTGTCTCTGCAGGCAGCTGTGTGCAAGAGCTCAGCGTGACTTTGCAAAAGAAAGCAAAACCTTCGGACGATGGAAATGACAGAGGAATTCAGGAGGCGCATGTGGAACCTCGCAGGGGATCCTCCAGGGCCCGCCCTGGGCACAAGAGGATGCACAGTTCCAGGTCCCCAGCAGACCATCCACCGCCCCTTCGGAAGAGCCTGGTAACCTCCCTGCGCTCTGTGTCTGAGGTCATTTATGAAGATTTAGCCCGGGTGCAGGCGCAGCAGGCGCAGTTCCCGCTGACCCAGGAGCAGCTATTTGCTCTGGCACAGCTCCACGGGCATATATGCAGTGTCATGCAGAGCTGCTATGCGCTGGCCTCGCAGGCGGCCTGGGCCTTCCCTGCCCAGGGCTGGCTCCTCCGGGTCCAAGCCCCGGCTTCGGCCTCGGCCCCAGCCCCGGCCCTGGAGCGCATGCCTGCTGTCCAGTCGCGGGCACCTGCTCAGAGCTCCTCCCAGGAGGGGGAAGGCTAGCCCTCTGCTTAGCAGGAAGAACCTGAGGCACACAGGGCATCAGACTAATCTTGTGCTGGGGAGCCCGCATGGTGGACACTAGAGGGCGCATCTCTGACACACAGAAAGACTTGCTGCTGCTACTTCTCCGCAAGCCCAGCAGAGACCCTGTAGTGGGGATGAGCTGAAGCCTGAGGGAATCTGGGTGGCCATAGGAAAGGAACTGGAGCGACTTCCTTGGAATCAGGAACCTGTTGTGTCCTTGAGGAGGCCATGACAGAAGAATGTCGGTTTTTACATTACCAATCTGAATCCTTGTAACTGACTTGAATTTTTAAATGAAGCACATATTAAGAGGTCATCATTGACACTTGTGCATTTTTGTCAATGTAAAGTTTTCTACCTGGAGAAGCTCTGGGGAAGTGCTGTGCTCAGGAGGACTCTGAGGGGAGATGACAGGGTGGGTCTGTGTGAGACAGGGCCTCAGAACGAGTGGGTGTCTGAGGGTGGGCAGAGACGGTACCCAGACGTCTGAAACCAGTGTTGATCAAGCGTGGACAGTTTCTTGCCCCACCGGAATTTGACGCCGTGACTGTGTGATTTTATTCTGCTGAAACCACTTTCAATTGATAACATAAGTTTCAGATGTTAGAGATGAATAAGATGTGTTATCTTCATAAAATTAGTTTCGTGTATTTATATGAACATGGGTACATGAATGTTCTTCCAAATCTTAATAAAAAAGAATTGAAGACAAATTTAATTTAATAGAAGTTTTATTGATTTAAACGAATGAATTCTTTATTTATTGTGACTTAGTAATGGTCACAGAGGGAGAGGCAAAAAGAGAGTGAGAAATTTCATCTGCTGGTTCTCTCGGCAAATGGCTGATTGGCTGGGGCTGTTCAAGGCAAAAACTAGGAGCCTAGAACTCCAACAGATTTCTCACGCGTGTGTCAGTGTACCGGGTACTTGGATCTTCACCCATGGCTTTGGCAGGCACATTAGCAGGGATCTAGATCAGAAGCAGAGCAGCCAGGATGTGAACCCACACCTCTATAGACTATGCTGCCGTGCCAAATAGTGGCTTAACCTACATAGCTACAATTTGGCTAGTTCTGTGTCAATTTTTGAACCCATGCTGAGATCAGTAAATAGCGCAGAGTATTTATTATTTACGGAGAGAAGTCGAGACAGATAGAGAGAGGTCTTCCATCCACTGGTTCACTCCCCAGTTGGCCTCAATGGCCTGAGCTGCACCTGTCAGAGGCTAGGTGTGAGGAGCTTCTTCCAGGTCTCCCACATGGAAGCAGGGGCCCAAGGACCTCGGCCATCTTCTGCTGTTTTCCTAGACCATAGCAGAGACATGGATCAGGAGAAGAGCACCCAGAGGTAGAACCAGTGCCCATATGGGATGCTGTTACTTCAGGCCAGGGCTTTAACCCACTGCACCACAGTGCCAGCCCCCAACCTTGTGTTTTGATTGTTGGCCTGAGTCCATGGGCAGGGTCCAAAGCTCTGTGTTACAATCATGGCCCTGTTCTCCTCCTCAGCTAGACCTTTGGTGCTGAGCACCCTCTACAATGCTTCCTGGCCTCCCAGGATGACTAGGGAGTATGAGGCAAATGGCCAGTTACCATTTCCAGCTGGGTTTTCTGCTATCCCAGGCATCAGTTGTTAATTAGGTTTTAACCAAAAGCTCTGAGAATCTCACTTGATCTAATCATGGCCATCACTTTCAAGATAAATGAACTTTTTTTTAATTTTCATCTACTTTTTTTATTATCAACTATGTGTGTTTGTATAACATTGACTCTGTTTTCCCTCAGAAACATTTTAGTTAAATTATACAAATTTCATAATTACAACTTTAGAAATACAGTGATTTTTTTCCCCACCATATGCACCACCATCCCTCTTTCCCCTCCCTTTCCTATGCCCATTCTTATTTTTTACTAAGATCTATTTTGAATTATCTTTATAAACATATGATTAATTCTATGTTAAGAAAAGAGTTCAACAATAGTATAAAAAAAAACTTCCTCAGTAGTCGAGAAAAAGAAAAAGAGCTGTTCAAAGCCATTGCTTCTCAAGGTGTCAATTTCACTTCTATAGATTGGTTTTAAGTGATTTATTAGTTATCACAGGTCAGGCAGAACATTTGGTATTTGTCCTTTGGTGATTGGCTTATTCCACTAACTACATTGACTAATTTGAAATTTGTCATTTCTGAACATTTGGGAATTTAAACACATCTGTTCAAAATTTAACAGTATTTATTATTCTATCATGTGCCAAACATTTGTAAAAATGCCAACATCCTCATTGATCCTGCAACTTGAAATTAGGGCAGGGTCAGAAAAATGCTTCAGCATGGTAACTGGGCTGGAATTCAGATCAGGACCAGTTCTGTCCCTGTGCCCTCTAGTTCTATTATCCTGATTTTTGGCACAAAGATTGGACATTACATCTGGGTCCCCACTCCAGCCACAGACCAAAGATTTTTATTGAGACACTGGTCATCAACAGTAGAAAGGAATGTCTTCCACCCATAGAAGAGAGCCATGACCAGAGCAGAGGCTTTAAAAGGTAGATGGAGAAGGGCCATCCTCACTCTTTGGACACTTGAGTTCAGGATGGGACTGGGAATTGAGAGCATGCCCCTGAGCAACCTCCTTCCCCGCAGATGTCTCTTAAAGATGAGAGCACAGATGAGGAAGGGCAATTACTGGAAGGAAAAGGTGAGACACTTGCTTCTGATTTCTCTGAGCTATGTGCAGAGTCAAGGTAGAGATGTGAGATGTCTGCAAGGAATGTGGAAGGTGATATGGAATCAGGAAACTGAGTTGTGTATCTTTGGGTGGGTGTAATTTTGAAATGGGGAATGGGAAATGGCTTGAAGCTCCAAGATATATTGAGAAATGTGGCAATGAACCTGTGACCCCTAATCTTTTTGTTTGCCTTTGACACTGGTATAACAGGGCTAAGGTAACAAAATGACTCGGAAACATGAATCAGGGACAAATCTGGAGAACTCCATGTGTCTGGAAGTTATTAGATTTTCATTCCTATAACAAATATGGGGGAGAAGGTACTAAGGAAGGAAGGTTCACTTTAATCCACATTTTGAAACTTCACAGTAAAAGGCTGGGTGACCCATGAGTTTGATAATCCCTTTATTCTGGCCTCTGATGAAGGTGGCTGGAAGTGCCAAGGAAAATCACATGATAATCCAGGAAGCAAATGTGATTTCCCCTTGTACAGACACCTTGATTCCAACAGGGGGTTCCATTGTGACAACATAATCCAATCCCAGCATTTCCAGTCACCCTCAGCATGAGAATTAGATCAACACTCCACTCTTGCTCAATTTCCATTATTGTTACCATTAATCATTTAAGCATTAACAGAAGACTTTTGGGACAAAGAGAATAATATACTGGATGTGAGTGGACAGGAAAACTTAGATCCGAGTTATATTATGGGGAAAGTCAGTCACTTGGACTCCTTTTGATCTAGGATCAGAGCCCAATGCCAGTGAGGAGATGTCCCAGACTACTAAGCTCAAAGCCAGAAACAGCATTTTTGGATCAGGTAAGATGTGATGGTCCTGAAGTGAGGAGGGACAAAATATGGTATGACACAGTCTCCTGTGTCAGGGAACAGTGATCTGGTTGGCAGCCAGGACTTCTAAATACTGCAGTGTGGGGAACAGAGGTGAAGGCAGAATTGGTGGCAAATGGTGCTCCTTGCGTGTTCTGGATGGAAGAGGGTTGTGGCAGTCCATCTGGAGGCCACCACTCAAACTCTCTATCTCAGAATCTGAATCTAGCTGTGATAGGGTGAACTCTAAGAATAGGAAAATCAGTTCGAAGGACAGTCGTCATGTCAGCATAGAGTGGATCTTGCTTTCCCCACCTCGGGGCAGCGTTGGGCTGGAAGGTGATTGTTAGGGTCTGAGTGGTTGAGAAGAGGATGGTGCAGCCTTCTGGAGTCCAGGGGGTGGGGGAGAAGGGAAGAGTTAGGTGGGGTTCACTTGAAGGCACCTGAATTCAGACTTTAGAGCCCAAGGAACCAATACTGGTCTCTTGGGTGTGTTTTACGCAGGCAACTGTGTGTATATGCTCAGTGTGACTTTGCAAAGGAGGCAGAAACCTTCGGACTCTGGAAACCACACAGAAATTCAGCAAGCTCCTGATGACCATCACAGGGGATCCTGGACGGTCCACCCTGGGCACAAGACGAAGCACAGATCCTGGTCCCAAGCAGACCAACCACCACCCTTTGGGGAGAATCTGATAACCTCTCTGCACTCTCTGCCGGAGGCAGTTTATGAAGATGTTGCATGAGCACAGGTGCAGCAGGAGCAGTTCCTGTGGATCCAGGAGCAGCTGTGCACACTGGAGCAGCTTCCTGGGTCTCTACGTGCAGCTCTGCACTGGCCTCACAGGCATCCTGGGCTGTGCTGCTCAGTGCTTGCTCCTTCTGGCCCCTCAGCCTGAGCTCTGCAGTCGTTCACTCGCTTGTGTTCATAGCTTCACCAGGGATGAGAAAGGCCAGTCACACACTGTGCAGGTGGCAACTGAGGCAGGCAGAGGATTCGATTAGTTGTGCTGCCAGCTTGGGTCATGTTCAGTAGTGGATGTATCTCTGGTGGAGACAAAGACTTGCTTTTGCTCCTTCTCAGGATGACCCGCGGAGACCCAATATTCAGGAATTGTTGATTGGTGACAGAATGGGGGCAGTACTGGGAAAGCAACTTGATTGACATCCTCAGAATTATAAACCTGTTTAACCTAGGTGTATGATGGCGAGAATGTTAAATTTCATGTTAATCGTTGGTTGTCTTGCAACAGTCATACTTAAAAAAAAAAAAGATTTATGGGAGCTGGCACCATGGTGCAATAGTTTAATCCTCTGCCTGTGGCACTGGCATCCGATACAGACACCGGTTCTAGTCCCGGCTGCTCTCTTCCAATCCAGCTCTCTGTTATAACCTGGGAAAGCAGTAGAAGACAGCGTGAGTGCTTGTGCCCCACACCCACATGGGAGGCTGGGAAGATGCAGCTGGCTCCTTGCTTTGGATTGGTGCAGCTTCAGCCATTGCAGCCATCTGGGGAGTGAACCAGCAGAAGGAAGACCATTCTCTGTCTCTCCCTCTCACTGTCTGTAACTCTACCTCTCAAATAAATAAATAAAAGATCTTTTAAAATATTTATTTATTTGAAAGAGTTACAGAGAGAGGTAGAGAGAGAGAGTGTGAGAAGAGAGAACAGAGAACAGAAAAGAGAGAGAAGAGAGAGAGAGCTTTTTCATTCTTCTGGTTCACTTCCCAAATGACTGCAACGGCCAGAGCTGAGCTGATCTGAAGCCAGGAGACAGGAGCTTCCACCAGGTCTCCCATGAGGGTGCAGGGGCCCAAGGACTTGTGCCATCTTCCACTGCTTTTCCAGGCCATAACAGAGAGCTGGATTGGAAGAGGAACAGCCAGGATTTGAGCCAGTGCCCATATGGGGTGCCAGCACTACAGGCTGGGGCTTTAGTCCACTGTGCTATAGCGCCGACCCAAAAAGTCATGCATTTTTTAAAAATAATCAGATAAATGTTAAAGAGGAATCATTTACACTTCTGTGGGTTTTTTCTTTTTCTTTTTCTTTTTTCTTTTTGGTCTTAAAGCTTTTAGGCTTGGAGAAGTCCTTGTGAAGTGGGACGAGTAGTCACCAGGAGAACTTTGACCTCCTCTAGTCTGCTCTGAGGGAGATGACAAGGTGGGTCCACCTGGTACAGGGATTCAGAAGTGGGTGGTTATCCCACAGTGGGCATTGGTGGGTCTTAGGCTTCTTTTTTATTTTTTTGACAGGCAGAGTGGACAGTGAGAGAGAGAGAGAGAGACAGAGAGAGAGGTCTTCCTTTTTCTGTTGGTTCACCCCACAATGGCTGCTGCGGCTGTTGCGCTGTGGCCAGCACACTGTGCTGATCCAAAGCCCGGAGCCAGGTGCTTCTCTTGGTCTGCCATGTGGGTGCAGAGCTCAAGGACTTGGGCCATCCTCCACTGCACTCCCGGGCCAGAGCAGAGAGCTGGACAGGAAGAGGAGCAACCAGGACAGAATCTAGCACCCAGACCGGGACTAGAACCCGGGGTCCTGGTGCTGCAGGTGGAGGATTAGCCTATTGAGCCGTGGTGCCAGCCTCTCAGGCTACTGAGACCTTTGCTGGTCAAGTATGGACTGTCTGTGTTGCCCAAAAAGAAGCTGACACTGAGATTCTTTGGGATTTTATTGTGTTGCAGCCACTCTTTTTTTCCATTTTATGATATAATGTGACAAGCAATTTAACCTAAATCCCTAGAATCTTCTGGAACAATTATATTAGCTATTAAGCAGTTAATTCATAACAATACAAAAGCAACAAAATCATAACTTTAGAGACAGGCATTTGATGTAGTGGTTGGGATGCTGACTGGGACACCTCCATCCTATATTGAAATACTGGGACCGCTGCCCAGTCCAACTCCTGACTACCAGATTCTTGCTAGTGCACACCCTAGAGGCAGCAGTGACAGCCCAAGTGTTTGAATCCCTTCCATAGAGCTGGATTGGTGATTCATGATTCTGGATTCTCTTCCCTCCCCAAAGGTTGCTATGCTTATTTGGGGAGTGAAACAGCAGATGGTACTTCTCGTCTATCTCTGTCTCTTAAGTCAATCATAAAAATAAAACAGTAATACTTCCATTAGTGCGTGGGCCTTCAGAGAGCCTAACAAGAATCTGATGGAAACTGACAAAACTGAATCTAAACTCTCTTAAAAACCTCCCTTCACTGGTACTGAGCCCACAATGCTGAGTCTCTTGTGACTATGTGTTATTTTGTGGGTGATTTCTTTTGTTTACCATAATAACTTCAATATCCAGCTATGCTGATACAAATATCAGCTGTTCACTGTTCCCATGCTGAATAGTATTTCTTTGCATCTATTTACCTCTTTAAAAACTGGTCGTGGACATCGGGTGGATTCTACTTTTTGTATTTGGAGTAATACTTTTGGAAACTATGATATACAGCATTTTTTTCACCTATGGCATATCACTCATCTGAGTTCTGAGTCACTTAAAAAGTCTACATGATCTAGAGGAAAGAGATTATCCCACTTCCTCATTATTTGGGTGAAATACTACCTTTTCTTCTGGTGATATTTGTTCATTTCATAGCTTTATTGAGATAGTGTCCACTCATTGAACTATATATTACAGCGCACAACTTGATGTTTTGATAGATGTGTATATGGTGACATGTTCAAAATGTACCTAAGTAACACATCTATCAACTCTTCTTTTTTCATTTAATTTTAATTAATTTTTAACAGATTCTCTAATATGATTTGTACATACACATCTAAGAAAATAGTGATATTCCCTTTCTTCCACCCTGCCTCCCACTCTTATTTCTTCTACCATTTGTTTTGTTTTTCAGTTTTTGAGAGTAAATATTTTAAATGTACATTTCAAGAAAAGGCTTAATAATTCACTAAATAAGAATTTTAACAAGTAAAAATCAAATAAAAACCTCTAGTTTAGTGATAATTATACATTACATATTTTGTACTCTATTGGTTACCACAGATCAGGAAAAAAATACAGTATTGTTTTTTTTTTTTTTTTTGAGATTGGTTTCTTTCACTAAGTATGATTATTTCCAGTTGTATCAGCTTGCTGCAAAAGACAGGATGTTACTATTTTTTTGTTGTTGTTTTGTTTTGTTTTTTTTTACAGCTAAATAATATTCCATAGTGTATATAGCCCACATTTTCTATATCCAGTCATTGGTTGCTGGACATCTGGCTTGATTCTATATCTTAGCTATTGTGCAGTGAGCTCTAGTAAACATGGGGGTACACATAACTCTTTCATATGCTGATTTCATTTTGTTTGGGTAAATTCTTAGGAGTAGGATGCCTGGGTTAAATGGTAGATCTATTTTCAGCTTTTTTAGAAATCTCCATACTGTCTTCCACAATGGTTGTACTAGGTTACATTCCCACCAACAATTAGGTTGGGTACCTTAGGATACCTTTTCCCCCATATCTTCCCCAGCATTTATTATTTTTTGATTTCTGTATTAGAGTCATTGTAACTGGGGTGAGGTGAAACCTCATTGTGATATTTATTTGCATTTCTCTGATGGCTAGTGAACCTGAGGTTTTTCTCATGTGTCTGTTGGCCATTTGGATTTCATCTTTTGATAAAATGTCTGTTCAAATCCTTTGCCAACTTCTTAATTGGATTGCTTGTTTTGTTGTTGTTGAGAATCCCATTTGCCTATTTTTACTTTGATTGCCCATGCTTCTGGGGGCCTTTTCCAAGAAGTCTTTGCCTATGCCAATGTCTTGCAGATTTTCTCCCATGTTCTCTAGTAATTTGATGTTATCAGGTTATAGATTAAGATCCCTGATCCATTTTGAATTGATTTTTGTAGAATGTGTAAGGTATGGGTCTTGTTTCATACTTTTACACATGCAGATCCAATTTTTCCAATACCACTTGTTGAGGAGACATTCCTTTCTTCAGGGATTGATTTTACCTCTTTTATCAAAGGTTAGTTGATTGCAGAGGTGTGGATTGATTTCTGGAGACTCTATTATGTTGCAGTTATCTACACATCTATTTTGGTGCAAGTACCAGGTTGTTTTGATTATAATTGCCTTTATAGTATGTCTTGAAGTCAGGTATTGTGATACCTCTAGCTTTGTTTTTGTTGTCTAAATTGCTTTAGCTATTCATAGTCTCTTCTGTTTCCATATGAATTATAGCATCATTTTTGCATTTTTGTAGATATGAGAAGGATTTGGTATTTTGATTGGGATCACATTGAATCTGAAAATCGCTTTGGTAGTATGGACATTTGGTTTATGTTAACTCTTGCAATCCACAGGCATGGAAAATTTTTCCAGTTTTTACATTTTCTTCTATTTCTTTCTTTCATGTTTTGTAATTTTCATTGTAGAGATCTTTCGCATTATTGGTTAAATTAATTACAAGGTAAGCCATTCATCCTCCTCCTGGGTTGTACTCTGTATAGTCTTCAATCCCACATAGCTGTCTGTATCTCGAGAAATGGCCACTAGAGGACAGAAAGAACTGCTTCTCTTGAAAGTTCTTCCAGGCTTGGGCAAGCCTAATTTCTGTTAGGCAATGCCGTTATCCATTGTATACATGTAGCTATCTTTATCTTGCAACTATTTTTCTTCAGTTTTATTTCCTAAACAAACTCTCATCTCTACATAGTGTTACCAAAGCACCTTCTAAATAGTAATCACCTTGATTTTCAACTCTTGCATATTTTCAGACTCTATAAATAATCAATAAAAACATTTATGAACAAAGTTTATGAGAATACTTTTTATACCAATATTTTGGCTTTTTCAAGGAAACATAAGAATTCCCTTCCTCACATCACTTCAATTAATGTACTTAGATAATTATAAAATGAAAGCACATACTTTATTAAAATAGTGTTACATTATACAAAATATATAAAATTGTCTTATAACTCACTGCCCCCATGAGAATTCATGGTTAAGTTTTTTGTACTTCAAAATTCTCTATGAATGCTTCTCACAGAGTTGGAGGGGAAGAAAGAAGTGTGTGTATGTATGTGTGTAATATGTATGGGTAAAAGTGGAAGTAAAAGATAAATTTATGTTGGTGGAAAAAATTTCTTAACCGATGCAGAGTTTTCCTTTTAGTAAATGTGCTGCTGTAGTGAGCGTTATGCAGAACTTTCAAAAAATACTTATTTATTTATTTGAAAGAGTTTAGAGATAGAGAAGGAGAGAAAGAGAAAGAGATCTTTCTGCTGGTTCACTCCTCAAATGACCTCTTCCTGAATTTCACAGAGAAGGAATTGCAAATCCCATGCCCAGAAGGAAATGAAGAGGGAGGAGGAGAGGAAGAGAGAGAAGGCACGGAGGTCAGTATCTGTGGACACAGCCTGTCCCGTAACAGGTGGTCCATTCCCACCCTTCTCTAATTCACACAGTGCTGCTGTGAAGAGAAACAGATTGCATCATTTAAAAATTATTGCCATCCAAATTATGGACCTTACTGCCTTCTCATGTTCTCAGGTGTATGTAGTTGATAATTCAACTATATTAATGTTAAACCACCATACTCTAGTCTAAGGGGGACCAAATATGGTCATGCCTGGATCCTTTTTTTTTATGAGTTCTGTGGCCCTGAGAAAGTCCTTGTTTCTTTCCTAGTCTTCCCAGTCCCCCCTCTGCTCAACTGGAATAATTCCAGCATCCTCATTCTTGGCTTCTCATGGGGCATATGGCATATAAACCCATGAGCTAATATCAATGCAGCCAATGCACAGACTTAGAGATGGACGAACTGAATTATGAAATGAGCTGGGACACAACATGGGATACTACTAAATACAGCTCTGGTCAGCAGAACGGCATGACCTTGTGAAAGTCGCTTCATTTCCTTCACTTCTTGGCTTCATTTCCTAGTCTGCATTAGATTTGAGTTGACCTGAGTTGCAATGTAGATATCATCTTCCTCTGGCATTAAATATTACAACGTCCACCCTTTGTATTTGGAATCAGACCCAAATTCCTCCCCCTTACCTAAGTACTGGGCAGTCGCCATGTGGTTTACTATGACTCCTACCTCCTGGTGTGCACAGCCCCCCTGCAATCCCTCCCCTAGGAGTTACACAAAGTTGGTGACTTCTGTCTGTCTCTGTCCTACATTCCTCACCTCTCCGCCTGCCTTGGTACCTTCCTCTAGGGAAACAACCTGAGGTATAATGAGCTGTTCTGTGGAGGGGCCCCAATCACAAAGAACTGAGGGAGGGCCATGGAAGCAGAATGAAGAGATTCCAGCCAAGCTTGAATCTTTCCAATAACTTACTAATAAGCTTGGAAGTGAATCTTGCCTAAGCAGCCTCGGTTGAGATAGCAGTGCCAGCTTTCCGTGAGCCCTCCAGGCAGAGGCACCAGGCTTATCTCTGCTTGGAACCTACTGCACAGTAACTGGGAGATAATGTCTGCTGTTGTAAGTTGCTGAATTGGGGATAGGAGTGATGTCATCACATAACAATAGATGAGTAGCACTGTCTTCCAGGCCCCAGAGCCTGTCCCTCTCCGCATTCCTTGTTCTCCAGCTCACCTACAATTCTCTGCATCCACCCTGGCTGCCTTTGTAACCTCCTCTCTGGCTCAACTCATGCCTGCCTCTACCTCTGTATCTCTGCATAGTTGTGCCTCCCCCTAACACATTGCTCCCAGACTTGTGCAAAGCTGGATCTCTGAGATGCAGGAAAAGTGTTCTCTCCCTGAGGCCTTCCAGATACTCTCACCTACTCCCCTCTCGAGTTCCTCTCACAGTGTCCTCCTTCACTCCTCTATAGCACTTGCTCCTCTTTTTCACACCATTCTCCTTCTGTGCTTCTGTCCTCTCCTATCAGACTGAGCCCCTGGCAGGATCCATTTCAGATTTTTTTCAGAGCCTCACTCAGGTCCTAACATTGTCCCTCCATGAGGTTGCTGCTGAGGGTACAGGTGCTGAATAGACATGAGAGGAACTCATGGGCAGCTCATAGCGTGGGGGTGGACACTAGCAACAGGAGGTGCCAGGTGGATGTGAGTTAAGAGGACACCCGGAATGACCTTTGGAGGCTTTACCCTGGCAATAGCTGCTTCACTGAGCACAGTGGGCTCTGCCATCCTTGCCTGCTCAGCTCAAACACTATGGCCCCAGGTAGGAAATCAGAAACAAAATCTTCACATGGTGTTGAGTGTCCACATTAGGAGTCCAGGACTGAAGGGGATGAAGGAGCACGACCTGCAAGCACTAGTAACAATGAGAGGGACCTCAGAAGACTCCCTTGTCTCACTCTTTTTTCTGCCTCTGGAGGCATCCAGGTCACTCACTGCAGCTGGGGTAATGACTCTTGTCCTGCACCCACTGAGGGACTTGAGGCTCCAACAAGGGCTGTGTTGGCCCTGGAGAAATGATCCTGAGCTCGGCCACATCCTGCACCACCCAAATCCTCTTTACCCCAAGCCCCACATCTTTCTGCTTGGGAGGACCCACCCTGGGGTTGAAGGCATTTCCAAAATCTCAAGGGGCAGTAGATTCATTGATGGAGAATCAAGGCCAATAGAGATTTTTGAGAGCCTATGGAATTCTCCGGGTCACATACTCCCAGCCCAGGACCCTAATTGTAGAAAGGAAAGCTGAGGCCATCTCTCATATTTTTTTGCCCCATATACAACGGATTGGCCCTGGAAATCATACCCTAGACCCAACTATTCTGGCGACTGCCACAGAATCACAGATCTTGTCTGCCTGAAGTGCTCTGGAGATAGCTCCTGCCAGGGGAGAAACAGAACATAGAGGAAGCCACTCACACACACACACGCACACATGCACACACGCACACATACACACACATACACATACATACACGCACACATACACATGCATGCATGGTAGGCACCAGCTACGTTGCTAGGAGATGGCAAGCCTGGAGCCACTTTCCTAGCCAAAGAACCCGACCACTTGTTTGATTCTAGAAGAACACCACACATGATGTCTCCAGCCAATCAGGATGAGTTCCATCAACCAATCAGGGGGCTTGCAGTGCACGTGGGGTCTCCAAGTAACCAACATGGCTGCTGCTATCCTCACCAACTGATCAGAGACAGCTGTCACTAACAGCACAACACCAAGAATGACGAAGATCCCTGTTCTGGGGCTGGGCACCTGGAAGGTGAAATGGTCTGGCATGCCGGAAGTGGCCGCCTCTTCTGCCACTGCACGCCTGACTTAAGTGAATTCTGGAGGGTGGGGGCTGGGCTCTGGATGGGTGAATCTTCGCCTTGGGGTCTCCGGCACCCAGAACTTACCAGGCTTCTCGCCCTACTCCTCAGACCCCGGCCCCTCCACCTGATACGGATCCAAACTGGGATCCGTAGCGGGTCTGGGAAGTCGCTTGTGCCATGCTAGAGGTCCACTCCTGCCTGAGGAAGACACGGCTATTAACCTAAAATGGCATCCCGCTATGACGTGAGCAGGACTGAAACTTTTGTAAAACAAATTTTAGTAAATTATCTGAGAATCTGGTGGCAGTTATGGCATTTCAGAGTCACTTTTAATATTTTAAACCTCCTATTTTTTAGCATTTTGTCTGTTTTTGAGTTTAGGGTTATGCTGAAGAGTTTAGAACACTTGCTTTCTTATTACATTATTACACGGCTATTAAACCTTCATTTATTCTTGAATTTTTAATTTATTTCTAGAAACCTTTCCATTTCATGTTATTGTTCTAATAATATATATGTATAGCTATAGGTAATATTTTCTTTTAAGTTTATTGGGTATGCACATCCTTCTTTTTCATATCATTTTACAAAGTGGGCTTCTATTGATTAATCTTTCCCAAAGATTGATCGGTATGTGTGACGGAGGGTTTCATTTCGAAGTGGGAAATGGGAAGTAGCTGGTAGCAGCTGTTTGCGCTGGCACAGCTCCGCGGGCCTCTATGCAGCGCCATGCAGAGCTGCTATGTGCTGGCCTCGCAGGCAGCCTGGGTCTTCCCTGCCCAGGGCTGGCTCCTCCCGGCCCAAGCCCCGGCCTCCGCCCGGGCCCCGGCCCCGGCCCTGGCCCCGGCCCCGGAGCACATGCCTGCTGTCCAGTCGCGGGCACCTGCTCAGAGCTCCTCCCAGGAGGGGGAAGGCCAGCCCTCTGCTGAGCAGGAAGAACCTGAGGCACACAGGGCATCAGACTAATCTTGTGCTGCGGAGCCCGCATGGTGGACACTAGAGGGCGCATCTCTGACACACAGAAAGACTTGCTGCTGCTACTTCTCCGCAAGCCCGGCAGAGACCCTGTAGTCGGGATGAGCTGATGCCTGAGGGAATCTGGGTGGCCATAGGAAAGGAACTCGAGCGACTTCCTTGGAATCAGGAACCTGTTCTTTCCTTGACAGAAGAATGTCGGTTTTCACATTACCAATCTGGATCCTTCTAACTGACTTGAAGTTTTAAATGAAGCACATATTAAGAGGTCATCATTGACACTTGTGCGTTTTTGTCAATGTAAAGTTTTCTACCTGGAGAAGCTCTGGGGAGGTGCAGTGCCCAGGAGGACTCTGAGGGGAGATGACAGGGTGGGTCTGTGTGAGACAGGGCCTCAGAACGAGTGGGTGTCTGAGGGTGGGCAGAGACAGTACCCAGACGTCTGAAACCAGTGTTGATCAAGCGTGGACAGTTTCTTGCCCCACCGGAATTTGTCGCTGTGACTGTGTGATTTTATTCTGCTTAAACCACTTTCAATTTATAACATAAGTTTCAGATGCCAGAGATGAATAAGGATGTTTTATCTTCATAAAATTAGTTTCGTGTATTTATATGAACATGAGTACATGAATGTTATTCTAAATCTTAATAAAAACGAATTGAAGACCAATTGAATTTAATAGAAGTTTTATTTCTTTAAATGAATGAATTCTTTCTTTATTGTGACTTAGTAATGGTGACAGAGGGAGAGGCAAAAAGAGAGTGAGAAATTTCATCTGCTGATTCTCTTTGCAAATGGCTGAGTGGTTGGGGCTGTTCAAGGCAAAAACTTTAAATGAAGCACATATTAAGAGGTCATCATTTACACTTGTGCATTTTTGTCAATTTAAAGTTTTCTAACTGGAGATGTTCTGGGGAGGTGGGAGGAGCAGTGCTCATGAGGACTCTGAGGGGAGATGACAGGTTTGGCCTGCATTTAATAGTGCATTAGAAAGTATGTCACTTTGTTTTATTTTTACGTTTTCTATTTTTGTGCATATTGGTAGGGGTTAGCCAATTTTAATGATTTTGGGATGACGAAACTAGCCTTCAACTTGTTTTCTGTATGCTTTTTCTGTACTTGTGGTGTGAATTCTTCATTAACATATCAAAAGCGAAAAAAAATCTTTGTAAAATATCTAAAGGAACAACAGAAAACCTTGTGTCAAGCATTCCTCTTTTTTTTTGTATGTACTTAGCTGTACTGTAAGTAGTTTTTGATTATGAGATAGTTAAAAAGGCCAAAGATAGGGGCCAGCAATGTAGTAGTGTGGGCTAAGTGTCTGCCTGTTCTGCCAGAATCCCATATGGGTACCAGTTGGAGTCCCAGATACCCCTCTTCTTTTTATTTATTTATTTTATTTTTATTTTTATTTTTTTTTTTTGACAGGCAGAGTGGACAGTGAGAGAGAGAGACAGAGAGAAAGGTCTTCCTTTGCCGTTGGTTCACCCTCCAATGGCCGCCGCTGCAGCCGGCGCACCGCGCTGATCCGATGGCAGGAGCCAGGATCCAGGTGCTTTTCCTGGTCTCCCATGGGGTGCAGGGCCCAAGCACCTGGGCCATCCTCCACTGCACTCCCTGGCCATAGCAGAGAGCTGGCCTGGAAGAGGGGCAACCGGGACAGAATCCGGCGCCCTGACTGGGACTAGAACCTGGTGTGCCGGCACCGCAAGGTGGAGGATTAGCCTATTGAGCCACGGCGCCGGCCAGATACCCCTCTTCTAAACCAGCTCTCTGCTATGGCCTGGAAAAGCAGTAGAACATAGCCCAGATGCTTGGGCCTCTTCACCTGCATGGGAGACCTGCAAGAAACTTCTGGCTCTCAGCTTCTGCCATTTAGACCATTTCCTGAGGGACCAGCAGGGGGAACCTTTCTGTTTCTCTCTCTGTCTGTCTATAATTCTATCAACAAATAAATAAATAAAATCCCCTCCACACAAAAGCCAAAGGTTTCTGTTTTTTTTTTTTTTGTCTATGTAGTTTTCGTTGAGTTTTTTATTTTTCACATTCTTGACATGTGTGAAACACTGACAGATGGATAAGTCCAGATGTGTTATGCATTTGAAATATTATATTTCTATGTTACATTGTATGCATGAGGCTACTTCATAGGTTTATGGAAAAACAGATTCACACAAATTAATTTCCTATGTAGAATTTTTTAAATTTTTCTTTCTTTAATTATTGACACAGTGATGGGGAGAAAGGGAGAAAGAGAGAGAGAGAGAGGGAGAGAGAGAGAAAATTTTTCATCTGCTGGTTCCCTTCCCAAATGGCTGAATGGATGCAGCTTGTCAAGGCAGAAATCAGGAGCTGGGAATTCCATTCAGGGCTCTTTCAAGGTTAATACAAGCTCAACATCTTGGATCATCATCTGATGCTTTGGCGGGCACAGTAGAAGGGAGCTGAAACAGAAGCAGAGCAGTCAAAACTTGAATGTGAATCCCTTTATTCAATGATGCTGTTCCAAATTGTGGCTTAACTCGCAGTGCTGACAAGTGGCCTACTCAGTTACAATTTTTGAATCAAAGCAGATGTTTTAAATAATGCATGAGTTCCACAGACTCATTTTAACTCTCATTAATTAACTAATTTAGAGACCAGGGGGGATAGTGAGGTAGAGAAGGAGAGGGAGATCAAAAGATGCACACAGAGGCAGAGGGATGGAGAGGTCATATCTACTGGTTCATTGTCTTAAGCCTCTTCAGTTAGAGTTGGGACATTGACTCCAGGAGCTGAAATCTCAATCTAGGTTTCTCATAAGAGTGGCAGGGTTTCAACTACCCGAGTGGTCATTTCTTTGAAGAATTATTTATTTTCTTTGAAAGGCAGAGTTATAGAGAGACAAAGGCAGAAACAGAGAGAGACAGACAGACAGAGAGAGACAAAGAGGGAGGGAGGGAGAGAGATCAACCATCAGCTGGCTCACTCCCCAAATGGCCATAATGGCCACAGCTTGGCTGATCTGAAGCCAGGAGACAGGAACTACTTCTGGGTCTCCCATGAGGGTTCAGAGGCCCAAGTACTTGGGCCATCCTCTGCTGCTTTCCAGGGGAACAAGCAGGGAGCTGGTTCAGAAGTGGAGCAGCTGGGACTCAGGCAGTGACCTAGTCCTCTTCCACTTCTGGTCTCAGAATCTCAATGTAATCACTTTGGAGCAGAGGCCGCCGCCGCCCGTGGAGGTGCCCCCTGCCGAAGACGCACTCTCTGTACCTCCCAACCAAGATCAAATGTGTTTGCAACAGGGAGGGAAAAAAAAAATTCAGCTATGCTTGTATCTGAAAAGGACTTCAGAAAGGAAAGTTCCTTTGTATTTTACCTTTTTTTACGATTTGTATTTTTGTTCATATTGGTAGGGAGCAGCCATTTTTAATGATCTTGGGATGAAAAAGCAGCCTGCAGGGTGTTCTCTGTATGCTTCTGACTGTACTTGTGTTGTGACCATGTTCATTTACTTAGCTGTACAGTAAGTTTTCTGTTTTTTTGGGAGAGTGGGCTAAGCATCTGCTTGTGGTGCCAGAATTCCATATGCATGCCAGGTTCTAGTCCCACATACCCCTCTTCTGAGCCAGCTCTCTGCTACGGCCTTGGAAAGCATTAGAAAGGGGCCACAAAGCTCAGACCCTTGCACCTGCAGGGAGACATGGGAGAAACTCCTGGCTCTCAGCTACAGCTGTTTAGGCCATTTCCAGAGGAACCAGCAGAATGAAGACCTTTATCTCTGTTTCTCCCTCTGTCTGTAACTATCTTTCAAGTAAAAAAAAATGCCCCCTCATAAGCAAAAGGATTGTTCTTTTTTTCTTTTTTTCTCTATGAAGTTTCTGTTTACTTTTTGCTTTTGGTCTTTGATGGACTTGTGAACCATGCTATCCAACAATAAACTAGAATTTCATTTTGCTGTTGTTCTAAATAAAGATAAGACATGTATACAAGGATGTGGGTAGAAGAGGACACTTATCCAGTGTTGCTGGAGTATATGTTACTACATCCATTATGGAAAACAATGGAGAGGTTTTATCCAAACTAAAAATTTAGCTTTCCTTGAATGTGAATCCCTTTATTCAATGATGGTGTTCCAAATTGTGGCTTAACTCGCAGTGTTCCTCAGAATATTATAACAAATAATTATCAAAGGAATAAAGCAATTTTAAATTAAAACTGCTATAGATCTGCAATCCCTATCCTGGGTATAAATCCAAATGAATGAAATCTCTGTGTAGAGAGAGAAGGCACCCCATGAATAATTGTACAGCAATGCTGACTTGTAGTGCCAATGTATGGAAACAGTGTAAGTACCCATTGGCAGACAGATGAGTGAGTATGTGCTATCCATATGAAATGTTATGTTTCTAGGTTGCTATGTGGGCATGAGGCTTCCTCATAAGTTTATGGAAAAACAAGATTTACACAAATTAATTTCATATATAGAATTTCATTTGTCTATTTATTTTTGATACATAGTGATGAGATGAAAGGAAGACAGAGAGAGAGAGGGAGAGAGAGAAAATCTTTCATCTGCTGGATCCCTTCCAAATGGCTGAATGGCTGGGGCTTTTCAAGGCAGAAGTCAGGAGCCTGGAATTCCATGGAGGGCGATTACATGATTAATACGGGCGAATGAACTTGGATCATCATCTGATGCTTTGGCAGGCATAGTAGAAGGGAGCTGAATCAGAAGCAAAGCAGCCAGAACTTGAATGCACATCCCTGTATTCAATGATGCTGTTCGAAAATGCGGCTTAAATCACAGTGCAGTGAGAGACAGTGAGCCAGAGAGAAAGTTCTTCCTTTTCCATTGGTTCAACCACCAAATGGCCGCTATGCCAGCATGCTGGGGTCGGACCCTGAGCTGATCCAGAGCAAGGAGCTTCCTCCTGCTCTCCCATGCAGGTTCAGGGACCCAGGGCTTGGGCCATCCTCCACTGCCTTCCCAGTCCACAGCAGAGTGCTGGACTGGAAGAGGAGCAACCAGGACAGAATCCAGAGCCCCAACTGGGACTAGAACCTGGGGTGCTGGCACTACAGGCTGAGGATTAGCATGTGAGCCAGGGCTCCAGCCCTAATTAGGTTTTAAAAAACACCTTCAGGTGGTGACTGATGAGATTGTAACCAGACATTGTAACCTGATGAGTGAATGTGCTATCCATAAGAAATATTATATTTCCAGGAGTAAGGAGATTCTTCTGGGGCTCCCACATGGGTGCAGGGGCCCAAGGACTTTTGCCATTTTCTAATGCTTTCCCAGGTCACAACAGAGAGCTGGGAAAGTATTGGAGCAGCCAAGTTTCGAACCAGCATGCATATGGGATGCTGGTGTTTCATGCCAGGGTGTTAACCTGCTGAGCCACAGTGCCAGGCCTAGACTGATAAGCTGTGAAACAAAGACCTTCAGGCGGTGACTGATGAGATTGTACCCTACAACCTCAGGTGATCTCACTTAATCTGATTTCGCACAATGGAATTCCTTTTTTCACTTTTCACATACCTTTGAACATTAACATTTATGTTGTGAACCTGACACAATTGATTATTTTGATATTGTCATTGCTGAATGGCTAGGATTTCTTAGCTTGTGTCTATAAAATTTAATCCTATTGATTACTCTCTTCATATGGAAAACATTTCCTTTTATCTCTTTCTTTCTTTTACTGATGTCTTTACTCATTTGAAAGGCAAACCTACATGGAGGCAGAGGCAGAGAGAGAACGTTCTTCCATCTGATGGTGCACTCCCCATATGGCTACAATGGCAGGAGCTGAGCCAATCCGAAGCCAGGAGCCAGGAGCCTCCTCCTGGTCTCCCACTTGGGTGCAGGGGCCCAAGGACCTGGGCCATCCTCCACTTCTCTGCCAGACCACAGCAGAGAGCTGGATAGGAAGTGGAGTAGCTGGGACAGGAACCGGCATCCATATGGCATGCCAGCACTTCAGGTGGCAGCTTTACCGGCTATGCCACAGCACCGGATCCAAGTGGAAGACTGTTCTAGAAATGTCAACATGCAGCTTGTTTGATTCTGCAGCTGGAAATCTAGGCAGGGTCTTACTGACACATTTGGGTGGTAATTGGGCTGGAAGAGATGGGGTCCAGTCCCCTGCCTTTTGTCCCAGTGTCCTCTCACACTGTATTTCTGCATTGGACACCAAAATGCATGTTACATCTGCGTAACACCACCACCACCACAGGTGAAAACTGATGCTTGCACTGGTGATTGACAGGAGAAAGGAATTCCTCCCTCCAATAGGCATGAGCCCCGCCCTCAGGAGGGGCTTTAAAAGGCAGATGGAGCAGGGCTATCCTCCCTCTCTGCACACTTGAGCCTGGAACCTTGAACTTCAGGATGGCACAGGAAAGTGCAGACCAGGAAGCTCTTGGGCTGTCAGTTGAGCTGCCCTCTTCCCCACAAAGGTCTTTTAAAGATGGGGGCACAGATGAAGAGGAGCAACCACCACGAGGACAAGGTGAGACACTGTTTTCTGATTTCCCTGAGAGCTGCCTGCAAAGGCAAGGTAGGTCCTTGGGATGTCAGGGTGAGTGCGGAAAGTGGTTTGGAACCTGGCAGCTGGTCTGTGTGTGTGATGGAGGGTTTCATTTCAAAGTGGGAAATGGGAAGTAGCTGGTAGCTCCAGGGGCCTATTGAGAAATGTGGCAGCAATGAACCTATGGAACTCTAATGTGCTCATTTTCCTTTGATCCTGGCTTAACTGGCTCAGCCAACAGGATGCCAGAAACTTGAAATCTGAGACAAAATGGGGGCCGGTGGGATAAAATGCATACATGTTATTAGTTTTTCATTCTCATGACAAATATCTGAGACATGTCACTAAAGAAGGAACGTTTCTTTCAAACCACAAGAAAAGTCTTCATGTCCCTAATAGTTCATGGCCCGACTGCTCTGGCATTTTATGAGGGTAGGGGAGGATTCAGAAGGAGTATGGAGGAAAACTCACATGACAACCCAATCTGTCAGGGAGCTTGCTGTGCACGTGATCTCTCCTTATTCAGATACCAAGATTTCAACAGCCGGGCTCCCCCTTCCCAACATCACCCAGTCTAAACATTGTCCACATCTCAGGTTATTCCCCACCCTTGATCCATTTCTATTTTCATTAGTTTCCCCTTAATACTTTTTCTTAAAGAGATTTATTCATTTATCTGAAAGAGGTACACAGAAGGAGAAGCAGAGTTTGAGAGAGATCTTCCATCTGCTGCTTCACTCCCAATTGGCAGCAACAGCCAAAACTGCGCTGGTCTATAACCAGGAGCCAGGAGCTTCTTCCACATCTCCTTCAAGGGTGCAGGGGCTCAAGAACTTGAGCTATCTTCCCCTGCTTTCCCAGGCCATAGCAGAGAGCTGGATTGGAAGTGGAGCAGCTGGGACTCGAACCAGTTCTGTAATGGGTTTTCCTACTATGCCACAGAGCTGGCCCCTTCCCCTTAATACTTGAAATATTAAGTTCGAGTTTGTAGACAAAGAGATTCACAAACAACCTTTGGAGGACACAAATTTTATACACGTGGGGAATTGTTATTTTATTTCGTGGGGAAACTCAGTCATACGTACTCTCTTTTGATGTAGGATCCAAGCCCAGTCCACATGAGGAGAAGTCCCAGGAAAGGAAGCTCAGAGGCAGAAGCAGCGTTGCCAGAGCAGGTCAGTTCAGACTCACCCGGAGCGAGAAGGTCATAGGGTGCTGTGGCACAGTCTTCTCTGGGAGACAGGGGCCCTGAGACCAGATGGGTCAGCAGCACCTCAGAGATGCTGGGGTACAGGGACCAGAGGGGAAGGGAGCACTGGTGGGAGGCGCTGCTCCCTGTGTCCTGGGTAGACCTGGGCTGTGGCTGTGCCTTTGGAGGCAGGCAGTCCAACTCCCTGTGTTTTGCAGAATCAGAGTCCAGCTGTGACGGGGTGAGCTCCAGGAAGAGGACAATCAGTTCTGAGGACAGCAGCCACATGGGGACAGGTAGCATCGTGCTTTCTCTGCCTAGAGGGTCAGGACCAGGGAGCTTATCCAAGGTTGGGAAGGGAGGGGTTGTCAGAGATTGAGAGCAGTTTCGAGATCCCAAGAGCGTGTGAGGGGGAGGGTGGGTGCTGCCTGGGTTCCTGCTGGAGTCCATTGTGGGGAAGGAAGTGCAGGATTCGGTGGGGTTCACGTGAAGGGGGCAGGACTTAGGTTTTAGGGCCCAAGGAGCTGTGCTGAGTGTCTCCCGTGTGTCTCTGCAGGCAGCTGTGTGCAAGAGCTCAGCGTGACTTTGCAAAAGAAAGCAAAACCTTCGGACGATGGAAATGACAGAGGAATTCAGGAGGCGCATGCGGAACCTCGCAGGGGATCCTCCAGGGCCCGCCCTGGGCACAAGAGGAGGCGCAGGTCCAGGTCCCCAGCAGACCACCCACCGCCTCTTCGGAAGAGCCTGGTGACCTCCCTGCGCTCTCTGTCTGAGGCCATATTTGAAGATTTAGCCCGGGTGCAGGCGCAGCAGGCGCAGTTCCCGCTGACCCAGGAGCAGCTGTTTGCACTGGCACAGCTCCGCGGGCCTCTATGCAGCGCCATGCAGAGCTGCTATGCGCTGGCCTCGCAGGCAGCCTGGGCCTTCCCTGCCCAGGGCTGGCTTCTCCCGGCCCAAGCCCCGGCCTCCGCCCGGGCCCCGGCCCCGGCCCTGGCCCCGGCCCCGGAGCACATGCCTGCTGTCCAGTCGCGGGCACCTGCTCAGAGCTCCTCCCAGGAGGGGGAAGGCCAGCCCTCTGCTGAGCAGAAGAACCTGAGGCACACAGGGCATCAGACTAATCTTGTGCTGGGGAGCCCGCATGGTGGACACTAGAGGGCGCATCTCTGACACACAGAAAGACTTGCTGCTGCTACTTCTCCGCAAGCCCGGCAGAGACCCTGTAGTGGGGATGAGCTGATGCCTGAGGGAATCTCGGTGGCCATAGGAAAGGAACTCGAGCGACTTCCTTGGAATCAGAAACCTGTTCTTTCCTTGACAGAAGAATGTCGGCTTTCACATTACCAATCTGAATCCTTGTAACTGACTTGAATTTTTAAATGAAGCACATATTAAGAGGTCATCATTGACACTTGTGCATTTTTGTCAATGTAAAGTTTTCTACCTGGAGAAGTTCTGGGGAGGTGGGAGGAGCAGTACCCAGGAGGACTCTGAGGGGGATGATAGGGTGGGGCTGCGTTTAAAAGTGCATTAGAAGGGTGTGCCTTTGTTCTATTTTTAAGTTTTCTATTTATGTGCATATTGGTAGGGGTTAGACAATTTTAATGATTTTGGGATGACCAAACTAGCCTTCACCTTGTTTCTGTATGCTTTTTCTGTACTTGTGGTGTGAATTATTCATTAACATATCAAAGGAGAAAAAAATCTTTCTAAAATATCTAAAGCAATAACAGAAAACCTTGTGTCAAGCATTCCTTTTTTTTCATGTACTTAGCTGTACTGTAAGTAGTTGTTTAGTAAGAGATAGTTAAAAAGGCCAAAGATAGGGGCCAGCAATGTGGTAGAGTGGGCTAAGTGTCTGCCTGTTGTGCCAGAATCCCATATGGGTACCAGGTTCGAGTCCCAAATGCCCCTCTTCTAAACCAGCTCTCTGCTATGGCCTGGAAAAGCAGTAGAACATAGCCCAGATGCTTGGGCCTCTTCACCTGCATGGGAGACCTGCAAGAAACTTCTGGCTCTCAGCTACTGCCATTTAGGCCATTTCCTGAGGGACCAGCAGGTGGAACCTTTCTGTTTCTCCCTCTGTCTATAATTCTACCATCAAATAAATAAAGAAAATCCCCTCCACACAAAAGCCAAAGGTTTCCCTTTTTTTGTCTATGTATTTGTCATTGAGTTTTTTATTTTCCACATTCTTGACATATGTGTGAAACATTTTATCATAAAATAACTGGAATTTTGTTTGCTGAGTTGTAAAAAAAAAGATAAGATATGTAGACAAGGATGTGGCTGGAAGTGGACATTTATCCAGTGTTGCTGGAATATATGTTACTACAGCCATTGCAGAAAATGATGGAGAGGTTTTACCAAAAATAAAAATTTAGCTTTCCTCAGAATATTATACAAATAATTATCAAATAGATAAAACAATTTGAAATAACAACTATTATAAATGCCACAATCCCTATTCTGGGTACAAATGCAAAGGAAATGAAATCCCTGTGTAGAGAGAGATGTCACCCCATGTTTAGTACATCAATGCTCACTAGTAGTGCCAATGTATCGAAACAGTTTAACTACCTATTGGCAGACAGAGGAGTATGTGCTATCCAGATGAAGTATTATATTTCTATATTAAACGTGTGCATGAGGATACTTCATAAGCTTTATGGAAAAGTAAGATTCACACAAATGAATTTCATATGTAGATTTTCATTTATTTATTTAATTATATTGATTTATTGTCACATAGTGATGGGGAAAAAGAAAGAAAAGAGAGAGAGAGATCAAGAGAGAAAATTTCATCTGCTGCTTCCCTTCCAAAATGGTCGAATTGCTGGGGTCTGTCAAGCCAGAAATCAGGAGCCTGGAATTCCATCCAGAGGGACAGAGAGGTCATATCTGCTGGTTCATGGTCAAAAGCCTTTTAGAAAGAGATGGGACATATAGATTCCAGTAGTTGAAATAACAAACTAGATTGCTCATGAGAGTGGCAGGGTTTCAACTACCTTCTTTTAAGATTTATTGATTTTATTTGAAAGGCAGAGAAGATAGAGAAAGAGAGAGAGAGAGAGAAAGAGAGAAACAGAGAAAGAGAGAGAGAGAGAGAGATATCAACCATCAGCTGGCTCACTCCCCAAATAGCCATAAAAGCTCAGAGGCCCAAGTACTTTGCTGGAATGTTTGCTACTACAGCCATTGCAGAAAACAATGGAGAGGTTTTACCCAAAATAAAAATTTAGCTTTCCTCAGAATATGATAGCAAACAATTCTCAGAGTATAGAGCAATTTTAAATTAAAACTGGTACAGATCCTACAATCCCTCTCCTGGGTATAAATCCAAAGAAACCAAATCTCTTTATAGAGAGAGATGGAACCACATGTAAAGTACAGCAATGCTCACTAGTAGTCCCAGTGTATGGAAAGAGTGTAAGTACCCATTGACAGATGGATGAGTCCGGATGTGTTATCCATTTGAAATAGTATATTTCTATGTGACATTGTATGCATGAGGCTACTTCATAGGTTTATGGAAAAACAGATTCACACAAATTAATTTCCTATGTAGAATTTCATTTCTTTCTTTCTTTAATTTATTTATTGACACAGCGATGGGGAAAAAGGGAGAAAGAGAGAGAGTGAGGGAGAGAGAAAGAAAACTTTTCATCTGCTGATTCCCTTTCCAAATGGCTGAATGGATGGAGCTTGTCAAGGCAGAAATCAGGAGCTGGGAATTCATTCAGGGCTCTTCCAAGATTAACACAAGCTCAAAATCATGGATCGTCATCTGATGCTTTGGTGGGCACAGTAGAAGGGAGATGAAACAGAAGCAGAGCAGTCAGAACTTGAATGTGAATCCCTTTATTCAATGATGCTGTTCCAAATTGTGGCTTAACTCACAGTGCTGCCATGTGGCCTGCCCAGTTACAATTTTTGAATTAAAGAAGATATTTTAAATAATGCATGTGTTCCACAGACTCATTTTAAGCCTCACTAATTAACTAATTTAGAGACCAGGAGGGAGAGAGAAGGAGAGGGAGATCAAAAGATGCACACAGAGGCAGAGGGATGGAGAGGTCATATCTGCTGGTTCATTATCTTAAGCCTCTTCAGTTAGAATTGGGACATTGACTCCAGGAGCTGAAATCTCAATCTAGGTTTCTCATGAGAGTGGCAGGGTTTCAACTACCCGAGTGTTCATTTCTTTGAAGAATTATTTATTTTATTTGAAAGGCAGAGTTACAGAGAGACAAAGGCAGAAACAGAGAGAGAGAGAGAGAGAGAGAGAGAGAGAGAGAGGGAGGAGAAAGAGAGATCAACCATCACCTGACTCACTCTCCAAATGGCCATAATGGCCACAGCTTGGATGATCCAAAGCTGGGAGACAGGAGCTTCTTCTGGGTCTCCCATGAGGGTTCAGAGGCCCAAGTCCTTGGGCCATCCTCTGCTACTTTCCAAGGTGAACAAGCAGGGAGCTGGTTCAGAAGTGGAGCAGCTGGGACTCAGGCAGTGGCTACACCTGCTATGCCACAGTGCTGAAATGGAGTTGACACTTTTGTACCCCAGGATGTTCACCAGCATAAAGTTGTAATCAGGGGTCAGGTGGGACTAGAAGCCCACCACCCTGAAATGAGCTGCAGGTGTCTAATTTCCTGGTTTAACTGCTAGGTGAGATTTGGGACACATAAAGTCTTTGAAGTTCCCTTGAATTCACAGAAACACACACACAGGAGTGACACAGTAGCAAGGCCAACAGCACTAAGGTATGATCATGCCCCAGGTGTCCTCAGCTAAACTGTGGGTGCTGAGCACCTTCTACAGAGTGTCCTGAGTTTCCAGGGTGACTAGGGAGATTGAGGTTGGGTCAGCTCCCCATGGAGCTGGAATTTTTCTGCAGAGAAATCAGTGACTGATGAGGTTTAAATACCCTCAGGTGGTGACCAATGAAGTTGTACCCACACACCCTCAGATGATCTCACTTATTCTAATTTGGCACATTGAAATACCTTTTTCACTTTCTATATATCTTTGAATATTAGGACTTACATTGCAACTTGTCACAATTGATTATTTAGATATGGTCATTACTGAGCAGCTAGGATTTCCTAGCATGTGTAGATAAAATTTAATCTTATTGATTATTTGATTCTCTTCATTTGGAAGACTTTTCTAAACATGTGTACAGGCTGTTTGATTCTGCAGCATGAGATCTAGGCAGGGCCTTAATAACACTTTTGAGTGGTGATTGGGCTGGAAATGAAATGGGGACCAGTGCCTATCTTTCAGTCTGTGTGCCCTCTAGCACTGTGTCCCTCCATTGGACACAATGATAGGACCTTACATCAGGGTCACATCACCACCACAAATGAAAACTTAAGCATGCACTGGTGACCCACAGGAGAATGGAATTCCTCTCTCCAATAGGCATGAGCACCACCCTGAGGAGGGGCTTTAAAAGGCAGATGCAGCACATCTTTGAATACCTTGTTTCTACTTGTGGTTGTGTGATTTTCTTTTAAGATTTTATTTATTTTACTTGGGAGGTAGAGTTTGAGACAGTAAGAGGGAGAGACAGAGAGAAATGTCTTCCCTACGTTGGTTTACTCCCCAGATGGCTGTAATAGCTAGAGCTGCACCAATCTGAAGCCAGGAGACAGGCACCTCTTTCTGGTCTTCCAAATGAGGGCAGAGGCCCAAGGATCCAGGCCATCCTCCACTGCTTTCCTAGGCCATAGCAGAGAGCTGGATTGGAAGTGGAGCAGCTGGGTCTAGAATCAGCGCCCATATTTGAAGCCTGTGCTGCAGGCAGAGGATTAACCTACTGCACCACTGTGCTGGGCCTGGCTGTGTGATTTTCAGCATTTAGCATTGGAGCATGGGTGTGTCATGGTTGGCCATTCCCTAACACCATGGCTGATCTCTACTCAGGTTTGCAGTTTTAGGCAACATTTTGAGCTGCACACACAGAATTTTCCACATGAGGCTGCCCTTCTCACCTCATGGAACTAACAATTTAGACAAGGCAGGCTAGAAAATAAATCTTTCTAAAATTATGGGGCCAGCATTTTGGTGTAATGGGATGCCACCATCCCATTAGGGCACTGGTTCACATCCTGTCTGTTCCACTTCTGATCCAGAACCCTACTAATGAGCCAGGGTAAGCAGTGAAGGATGGCACATGTACTTGGACCTCTGCACCCCCATGGGAAACTCAGATAACTCTCCTGGCTCCTGACTTCTGCCTGAACCATCACAGGTAGTGGCAGCCATTTGGGAGTGAACCAGTGGAATGAAGACATCTCGCCAACTCTCCCACTCTCTGTCTGTAACTCTTTTTCAAATAAACACAAATAAATGTTTCAAAATAAAGAAATGGCAGGTATGAAATGCATTATTTCATAAAGAAGCTTTTTTTTTTTCACTCTTCATTGCAGAAGGTCAGAGTTCATGCATTGTGATGGTGCAGCCTGTAAGAACTGAAAATACTGAGAAAGCTCTCCAGGCATAAAATTCTCCATGCAGCAAATGAAATTTTGTCTGGAATTAACTTTACAAGGAGAAAGGTGTGGGTGGCTACATGGCCCAATCACCAGTGTCAAGCTCCACTCCCTTCCTAATGGGATTCCCTGTTCCTACTTCCCTGCCTGCCCCTGGGCAAAGTTTTAAAAGGACCTGTTCCTGAACATGTCTCTCTCTTTCTCTCCTTTGCTCTCTCCAGGACCATCTCCATCTGTATCTCCATCTCCATCTCCTGACCTCTGTCTCTGTCTCTGTCTGTATCTCTCCCTTATGCTTTCATACTACCTCTTTTCCTTCATTGCCCCTTCCCTCCAGTCTGTCAGGTTTCCCTGAATAAACTCTTTCTCTAATAAAAGAAAGAGAGAGAGAGAGGAAATATATGAGAGAGAGAGAGACGGCTGCCACAACAACAACAAAAAACAAAGTTCTGAGCCTGCATGGAGGGTGACTGTGTCAGAGTGGTAATAAAATGACAGACTACTGTGGGACTCTCAAGTCCTGAATGTGTGTTTTTAACCATATCTTGAGAACAATAAATTTCCTGTAAGGAACACAAGCGTTTTTACATTTTACTGACTTAAATGTAATCTCCATCAAAAATCATCAAAATAAGCTGGCTAGACATACATGAAACTGTGAAGTAATTTTATTAAACACTCAGGGAGCTGAGAAATGTATCTCAGCACAAATATTTTAAACCACATAACTGTTAAGGAGTAATAGCTGCCATACTTAAGGACTGACAAAATTCAAAAGCGAAAATTTCCCTATTTGGTATCAGCAAAGTGTCTTCACGTGTGTTTTTCCTGATACGACTTATGAACATCTAATCAGTATCTGAAAAGGGATTACCATCACTCATCATCTGGGAGAGGCAATTTAGAACTATAGACAGTTTGTCACACTTCTTAAAATGGATGCCTCTTTATTTATTTATTTTTATTGGTATACTTCATTTTTTTCACTTTTATTTAATGAATATAAACCTCCAAAAGAAAAAGACACATTAGCTTATTTAAGAGTCTGGGAGAGGGGGAGAGAGAGAGAGAGAGAGAGAGGGAGAAGGCAGAATGAGCAAGTTAGAGAGAGGCAGCTGGAGGTCTTGCACATAATCACTCATTCCTCCAAGTTCCTGTCCCAGCTGTGGCTGGGTTGGGCAGAAGTGGGATCCAGGGATTCTTCAGGGATGCATGCAGGGCAGGGATCCAAGATTTGACCAGTGTCAGCTGCCTTGCAGGTGCATTCCCAGGAAGCTTGATTGGAAGGGGAGTGTCCGGGACTCCAACAGGCCCACTGCAGTGGATTGGGGCATCGCAAGCCACAGCCTCACCTGCTGCATCATGAATTCCACCCCAGGTGTTATTTTAAAATGCAAAGAATGCCATCTTTTCATTATTGTGGGGTCCAGCTCCCCATTCATCCACCGCCTCAGCTGCCGTGGAATCCCGCAGCTTGGGCCCCAGTCTGTGCACTCTCGCCATGTCAAACCAAAACAGCCTGGCCTGAAATCCGCTCCCAGATCACCACCAAGGACTTACAGAGAACAAGGACGTCCTGGAGGAGGCTGGGAACCGAAGAGGCGCCCCTGCCAAATGGGAGCGCTCATGAGGACAATGGGGAGTAGGAGACGCACAAGGAGGTAGAGGAAGAAGGTGGAAAGTAGGAGGGCATGGAGGAAGAGGGCCATGGAGAAGAAGAGGATGGAGACGAAGGTGAGGAGGCCGAGGCAGCTCCAGGAAACGGGCACCTGAAGATGATGAAGATGACTCGACAGTAGAAAAGGAAAAATAAAACTTAAAAAAATAAGTAAATAAAAGGCAGCAGTGAGCTAGTCCTCTTCCACTTCTGGTCTCAGAATCTCAACGTGATCAGTATGGAGCAGAGGCCGCGGCCGCCCGCGGCAGCGCCCCCTGCCGACGACGCACTCTCTGCACCTCCCAACCAAGATCAAGTGTGTTTGCAACAGGGGAGGGAAAAAAAAATTCAGCTATGATTTTATCTGAAAAGTACTTCAGGAAGGATAGTTTGTATGTATTTTCCCTTTTTTACGAATTGTGTTTGTGTACATTTTTAATGATCTTGGGATGAAAAACCAGCCTACAGGGTGTTCTCTCTTTGCTTCTGACTGTACTTGTGTTGTGACCATGTTCATTTACATCTCAGGCGAGGAAAAAAAAAACTGTAAAAGAGCAAAATCAACAACAACAGAAAATCTTGCATCAAACGTTCCTGTTTTTTTTTTTGTTTGTTTGTTTGTACTTAGCTGTACAGTAAGTTTTCTGTTTGTTTGGTAGAGTGGGCTAAGCAGCTGCTTATGGTGCCAGAATCCCATCTGCATGCCAGGTTCGAGTCCCACATACCCCTCTTCTAAGCCAGCTCTCTTCTACGGCCTGGGAAAGCATTAGAAAGGGGCCACAAAGCTCAGACCCTTGCAACTGCATGGGAGAGATGGGAGAAACTCCTGGCTCTCAGCTACAGCTGTTTAGGCCATTTCCAGAGGAACCAGCAGAATGAAGACCTTTCTCTCTGTCTCTCCCTCTGTCTGTAACTCTCTCTCTCAAATAAAAAAATTCCCCCACCATAAGCCAAAGGATTGTTCTTTTTTTCTTTTTTTGTCTACGATGTTTCTGTTTACGTTTTGCTTTTGGTGTTTGATGGACTTGTGAAACATGTTATCCAACAAGAAACCAGAATTTTATTTTGCTGAGTTCTAAAAAAAAGGATAAGACATGTAGACAAGGATGTGGGTAGAAGAGGACACTTATCCAGTGTTGTTTGATGTTACTACATCCATTATGGGAAACAATGGAGAGGTTTTATCCAAACTAAAAATTTATCTTTCCTCAGAAGATTATAACAAATAATTATCAAAGCTGGCGGCATGGCTCAATAGGCTAATCGTCTACCTTTTTGCGCCAGCACACTGGGTTCTAGTCCCGGTCTGGGCGCCGGACGCTGTCCCGGTTACCCCTCTTCCAGGCCAGCTCTCTGCTATGGCCTGGGAGTGCAGTGGAGTATGGCCCAAGTCCTTGGGACCTGCACCTGCATGGGAGACCAGGAAAAGCACCTGAATCCTGGCTTCGGTTCAGCCCAATGCACCGGCTGCAGCGCAATGGCAGTGGCTGCCATTGGAGGATGAACCAACGGCAAAAGGAAGACCTTCTCTCTATCTCTCTCTCTCTCACTGTTCACTTTGCCTGTAAAAAAAAAAAAACAAAAACAAAAACAAAAAACAAATAACTATCAAAGGAATAAAAAAAATTTAAATTAAAACTGCTATAGATCCTGCAATCCCTATCCTGGGTATAAATCCAAATAAATGAAATCTCTGTGTAGAGAGAGATAGCACTCCGTGAACCATACAAAAATGCTCATGAGAAGTGCCAATGTAAGTACCCATCAGCAGACAGAGGAGTGAGTATGTGCTATCCATATGAAATATTATATTTCTAGGTTGTTATGTGGCCATGAGGCTTCCTCATAAGTTTATGGAAAAACAAGATTTACACAAAATAATTTCATATATGGATTTTCATTTATTTATTTAATTTACGGACACACAAGCTGGGGAGAAAGAGAGAGAGACAGAGACAGAGAGAGGGAGAGAATCTTTCATGTGCTGGATTGTGTCAAGGCAAAATTCAGGGGCCTGGAATTCCATGGAGGGCTATTGCATGATTAATATGGGCACATGAACGTGGATCATCATCTGAAGCTTTGGCAGGCATAGTAGAAGGGAGCTGAATCAGAAGCAGAGCAGCCTGAACTTGAATGCACATCCCTGTATTCAATGATGCTGTTCCAAAATGGGGCTTAAATCACAGTGCTGCCATGTGGCCTGCCCTGTTACAATTTTTGAATCTATGCAGATATTTTGCAGAATGCATGTGTTCCACAGACTCATTTTATCTCAAATTAATTAACTAATTTAGAGATGGGGAAAGAGAGAAAAGGAGAGGGAGATCAAGAGATTCACACAGAGACAGAGGGACAGAGAGGTCATATCTGCTGGTTCATTGTCTTAAGCCTCTTCAGTTAGAATTGGGACATTGACTCCAGGAGCTGAAATCTCAATCTAGGTTTCTCATGAGAGTGGCAGGATTTCAAATACCCGAGTGGTCATTTCTTTGAATAATTATTTATTTTATTTGAAAGGCAGAGTTACAGAGAGACAAAGGCAGAAACAGAGTGGGCGAGAAAGAGAGAGGGAGCGAGAAACAGAAATAGCAACCATCAGCTGCCTGACCCCCCAAATGGCCATAATGGGCACAGCTTGGCTGTTCCAAAGCCGGGAGACAGCACCTCGGGCCTCTATGCAGCGCCGTGCAGAGCTGCTATGCGCTGGCCTTGCAGGCAGCCTGGGCCTTCCCTGCCCAGGGCTGGCTCCTCCCGGCCCAGGCCCCGGCCTCCGCCCCGGAGCACATGCCTGCTGTCCAGTCGCGGGCACCTGCTCAGAGCTCCTCCCAGGAGGGGGAAGGCCAACCCTCTGCTGAGCAGGAAGAACCTGAGGCACACAGGGCATCAGACTAATCTCGTGCTGGGGAGCCCGCATGGTGGACACTAGAGGGCGCATCTCTGACACACAGAAAGACTTGCTGCTGCTACTTCTCTGCAAGCCCAGCAGAGACCCTGTGGTTGGGATGAGCTGATGCCTGAGGGACTCTGGGTGGCCACAGGAAAGGAACTGGAGCGACTTCCTCGGAATCAGGAACCTGTTGTGTCCTTGAGGACGCCATGACAGAAGAATGTCGGTTTTCACATTACCAATCTGAATCCTTGTAACTGACTTGAATTTTTAAATGAAGCACATATTAAGAGGTCATCATTGAGTATTTCAGGCATGGAAAGCCAAGACACTCTGGCAAAAGATCTCTGTGAGTGAGATCCCAGTGGAAAGAACAGGTCTTCAAAGAAGGAGGTACCTTTCTCTGAAGGGAGGAGAGAACCTCCACTTTGACTATGACCTTGTCTAAACAAGATAAGAATCGGAGAACTCAGAGGGCTTCCATAGCCTTGGAAACTCATGACTGGAGCATAGGGAGACTACTGATGCCATAGACAGGAGTGTCAATTGGTAAAGTCAACAACAGGAGTCACTGTGCACTTACTCCTCATGTAGGGTCTCTGTCCTTAATGTGCTGTGTATTGAGATTTAATGCTATAACGAGTACTCAAACAATATATTTCACTTTGTGTTTTTATGGGGGTGCAAACTGTTGAAATCTTTACTTAATGCATACTAAACTGATCCTCTGTAAAGAAAAAAAAAAAAAGAAAGAGAAATTATCAACTCCCAACTTGACTCTCACTGGGATTAGATCCATTTGGGCAATAGTGTCAATTAAATCTGCTGTTTCCTTATTGATCTTCTGTCCGGATGATCTGTCTATTTCTGAGAGTGGAGTATTGAAGTCCCCCAGTACTATTGTATTGGAATCTAAATCTCCCTTTAAGTCCCTTAACATATCTTTTAAATAGACCGGTGCCCTGTAATTAGGTGCATATACATTTATAATAGTTACATCTTCCTGTTGAATTTAACCCTTAATCATTATATAGTGTCCCTCTTTGTCTCTCTTAACAGGTTTTGTATTAAAGTTTATTTTGTCTGATATTAATATGGCTACACCTTCTTTTTTTGGTTTCTGTTGGCATGGAATATCTTTTTCCAACCTTTCACTTTCAGTCTGCATGCCTCTTTGTTAGAGAGATGTGTTTCTTGTAGGCAACAAATAGTTGGGTTGTGTTCTGTGAGCCAGTCAGCCAAACGGTGTCTTTTAACTGAAGAATTCAGACCATTAATGTTCAATGTGACTATTGATACGTAGTGACTTTGCCCTGCCATTTTCCCGGAGATATTTCCTAGTATATGCTTTGAGCTTCCCATGCTCTTTTACTGGTAGGTGTTCTTCCTTTCCCTTCTTTCATATCGATGGCCGTGTTTCTGTGTTTCTGAGTGTAGCACATCTTTAAGTATCTTTTGCAGGGCTGGACGGGTGGCCACAAAGTCTTTCAATTTCTGTTTGCTATGAAAGGTCTTTATTTCACCTTCATTCACAAATGAGAGCTTGGCAGGATATAATATTCTGGGCTGGCAATTTTTCTCTCTTAGCACCTGTGCTATGTCTCGCCATTCCCTCCTAGCTTGTAGGGTTTCTGATGAGAAGTCAGCTGTGAGTCTGATTGGAGATCCTCTGAGAGTAATCTGACGTTTCTCTCTTGCACATTTTAGGATCTTTTCTTTATGTTTCACTGTGGTAAGTTTAATTACCACGTGTCGTGGTGAGGATCTCTTTTGGTCATGTTTATTGGGGGTTCTATGAGCTTCCTGTACTAGGATATCTCTGTCCTTCTCCAAACCTGGAAAGTTCTCTGCTAGTATCTCACTAAAAAGGCCTTCCAATCCTTTCTCTCTCTCTCCATGCCTTCAGGAACTCCTAGAACTCGAATGTTGGTTTTTTTAATAGTATCCTGTAGATTCCCAACAATATTTTTTAGGTTTCTAATTTCCTCTTCTTTTCTTTGGTTTGACTGTATGTTTTCCTGTGCTCTATCTTCTAAGTCCGATATTCTCTCTTCTGCTTCACCCATTCTGTTTTTAAGGCTTTCTAATGTGTTTGTCATTTGATCTATTGAGCTCTTCATTTCATTTTGATTTCTCTTCACTATTACACTTTCCTGTTCTACTAGTTTCTGAGTTTCATTTTGACTCTTCCTTAAAATTTCATTTTCACGAGAGAGATTTTCAATCTTGTCCATTAAGGATTTCTGTAGTTCAAGGATTTGCTTTTGAAAACTTCTAAATGTTCTTATCATAAATTTTTTGAAATCTGTATCTTGCATTTCTTCTATCTCATCATCTTCATACTCTTGGCTTGGGGTGTTTTGCTTATTTGGAGGCATCATAGTGTCATCATTGATCTTGCTCCCTCTATTTCTGTGTTTGTTACTCGGCATAGTTAATTCTTCTTGCGTCACTGTGCGTTTTTTTTTTTTTTTATACTGTGTCCGTGTTAAGTGGACTGCCTGCTGTTGGAGGAGCCTTGGAGGCTTGAGATGGGTGTGGCCTGAGAGCTCTGCCTGGTTCTTCCTGGTTAAGGGTGTGCAAAGGTGACACCCTCAGGTTATGCGTGGTAAATCTCTCTCTTTTTATTTATTTATTTATTTTATTTATTCAGGGGGTAAGTAACACCACAGGGCAGGGCTGTGCAGAATTGATGGTATTTAGCTTCCAGTCTTTGGCTCCTCTGGACTCCCACTGGGTTGCCTAGGCTACTGAATTGTAGTGACTCAGTTCCTTAGCTCTCCCCCATTGATATGTAAATCCAGAGAGGAGGCCTGCTCTTTGTCTCTTGGGAATTCTTCAAGCCTTGCAGCCTTGTAACCTTTGCAAGGTTAGGGGGAAGAGAAACCCCGAAGCTTTTTTTTTTTCTTCTTTCCGGTAGTGAGTTTGCTGCACTTTCCGGCCCCCCTCTAGATTCTGACCCCCGTTTCCCCACCAATGTCTCGGGTTACTGAGCTCACCTCCCCTTCCAGCACCGATGTGTGGATTCGGTGCCCAGAGCGTCCCAAGTCTCCCCGCTGTTGTCTGTGTGGCATGCACTCCCCTTGGAGCACTGGCGCGCAGACCCTGGGGATTCTGCGGCTCGGTCCTGCGACTTGGCTTCCGCGCGGTGGGCGACCTTGTTCTCCCAGTAGGTCCTCCGATTCACGGCTGCTCCATCCAGAAGGGTTTCCCCTGCAATTTTTTTTTGGGTTCTATTTTCTGCGGCTACCGTAACTCCCCTTTTATTAAACTAAATTTTCCCGGACTCTCGGTGCGCGGTCTCACTATTCCGCTATCTTGGCTCCGCCCCCTCTCACTGGGATTAAACATGACAATAGGTCTGATCTGATTTCATCATGATTTAAAAAAAATCATCTATTATTTCTCTCTTTATGTTTCTGTGCGAGAGCAAACTATTGAAATCCTTACTTAATGTATACTAAGCTGATCTTCTGTATATTAAGATAATTGAAAATGAATCTTGATGTGAATGGAAGGGGAGAGGGAGTGGGAAAGGGGAGGGTAGTGGGTGGGAGGGACGGTATGTGGGGGAAGCCATTGTAATCCATAAATCGTACTTTGGAAATTTATATTCATTAAATAAAAGTTAAAAAAAAAAGGTCATCATTCACACTTGTGCATTTTTGTCAATGTCAAGGTTTCTACCTGGAGAAGTTCTGGGGAGGTGGGAGGAGCAGTGCCCAGGAGGACTCTGAGGGGAGATGACAGGGTGGGTCTGTGTGAGACAGGGCCTCAGAACGAGTGGGTGTCTGAGGGTGGGCAGAGAGGGTACCCAGACGTCTGAAACCAGTGTTGATCAAGCGTGGACAGTTTCTTGCCCCACCGGAATTTGACGCTGTGACTGTGTGATTTTATTCTGCTTAAACCACTTTCAATTTATAACATAAGTTTCAGATGTTCGAGATGAATAAGGATGTGTTATCTTCATAAAATTAGTTTCGTGTATTTATATGAACATGAGTACATGAATGTTCTTCCAAATCTTAATAAAAACGAATTGAAGACCAATTGAATTTAATAGAAGTTTTATTTCTTTAAATGAATGAATTCTTTCTTTATTGTGACTTAGTAATGGTGACAGAGGGAGAGGCAAAAAGAGAGTGAGAAATTTCATCTGCTGGTTCTCTTTGCAAATGGCTGAGTGGCTGGGGCTGTTCAAGGCAAAAACTAGCAGCCTGCAACTCCAACAGATTTCTCACACGTGTGTGTGTCAGTGTACCAGGACTTGGATCTTCCCCCATGGCTTTGGCAGGCACATTAGCAGGGATCTAGATCAGAAGCAGAGCAGCCAGGATGTGAACCCACAGCTCTATAGACTATGCTGCCGTGCCAAATAGTGGCTTAACCTACATAGCTACAATTTGGCTAGTTCTGTGTCAATTTTTGAACCCATGCTGAGATCAGTAAATAGCACAGAGTATTTATTATTTACGGAGAGAAGTCAAGACAGATAGAGAGAGGTCTTCCATCCACTGGTTCACTCCCCAGTTGGCCTCAATGGCCTGAGCCACACCTGTCAGAGGCTAGGTGTGAGGAGCTTCTTCCAGGTCTCCCACACGGAAGCAGGGGCCCAAGGACTTGGTCCATCTTTGGCTGTTTTCCCTGGTCACAGCAGAGAGTTGAAGAAGAGTTGGAGCAGCCAGGTCTCGAACCAGCACCCATATGGGATGCTGGTACTTCTCAGGCCATGGTGTTAATCTTCTGAGCAACAGCACCAGGCCTGCACTGATTAGGCTTTTTTAACAGACAGAGTTAGACAGTGAGAGAGAGAGAGAGACAGAGAGAAAGGTCTTCCTTTAACATTGGTTCACCCCCCAATGACCGCTATGACCAGCACACTGGGGCTGGCGTGCTGCACTGCTCTGAAGCCAGAAGCCGGGTTCTTCCTCCTGGTCTCCCATGTGGGTGCAGGACACAAGACTTGGGCCATTCTCCACTGCCTTACCGGGACACAGAGGAGAGTTGAACTGGAAGAGGAGCAACTGGGACAGAATACGGAGCCACAATCAGGACTAGAACCCGGGGTGCCAGCACCACAGGCAGGGGATTAGCCAAGTGAGCTGAGGCTCCAGCCCTGATAAGGTTTTAAACAACTTCAGGCAGGCACTGTTGGGATTGTACCCAGTCACCCTCAGGTGATCTCAATCATCTATTTGGCACAATGGAATGCCTTTTTTCACTATTCACATACCTTTGAATATTAACATTTATGTTGTGAACCTGACACAATTGATTGCTGAAAGGCTAGGATTTCTTAGCTTGTGTCTATAAAATTTAATCCTATTGATTATTCTCTTCATATGAAAAACATTTCCTTTTATCTCTTTCTTTCTTTTACTGATTTCTTTGCTCATCTGAAAGGCAAACCTACATGGAGGCAGAGGCAGAGAGAGAATGTTCTTCCATCTGATGGTGCACTCCCCATATGGCTACAATGGCAGAAGCTGAGCCAATCCGAAGCCAGGAGCCAGGAGCCTCCTCCTGGTCTCCCACTTGGGTGCAGGGGCCCAAGGACCTGGGCCATCCTCCACTTCTCTGCCAGAGCACAGCAGAGAGCTGGATAGGAAGTGGAGTAGCTGGGACAGGAACTGGCATCCATATGGCATGCCAGCACTTCAGGTGGCAGCGTTACTGGCTATGCCACAGCACCGGATCCAAGTGGAAAACTGTTCTAGAAATGTCAACATGCAGCTTGTTTGATTCTGCAGCTGGAAATCTAGGCAGGGTCTTATTGACACATTTGGGTGGTAATTGGGCTGGAAGAGATGGGGTCCAGTCCCCTGCCTTTTGTCCCAGTGTCCTCTCACACTGTATTTCTGCATTGGACACTAAAAACGGACCTTACATCCGTGTCACAACACCACCACCACCACAGGTGAATACTGATGCTTGCACTGGTGATTGACAGGAGAAAGGAATTCCTCCCTCCAATAGGCATGAGCCCCACCCTCCAGAGGGGCTTTAAAAGGCAGATGGAGCAGGGCTATCCTCCCTCTCTGCACACTTGAGCCTGGAACCTTGAACTTCAGGATGGCACAGGAAAGTGCAGACCAGGAAGCTCTTGGGCTGTCAGTTGAGCTGCCCTCTTCCCCACAAAGGTCTTTTAAAGATGGGGGCACAGATGAAGAGGAGCAACCACCACGAGGACAAGGTGAGACACTGTTTTCTGATTTCCCTGAGAGCTGCCTGCAAAGGCAAGGTAGGTCCTTGGGATGTCAGGGTGAGTGTGGAAGGTGGTTTGGAACCTGGCAGCTGGTCTGTGTGTGTGAGGGAGGGTTTCATTTCGAAGTGGGAAATGGGAAGTAGCTGGTAGCTCCAGGGGCCTATTGAGAAATGTGGCAGCAATGAACCTATGGAACTCTAATGTGCTCATTTTCCTTTGATCCTGGCTTAACTGGCTCAGCCAACAGGATGCCAGAAACTTGAAATCTGAGACAAAATGGGGGCCGGTGGGATAAAATGCATACATGTTATTAGTTTTTCATTCTCATGACAAATATCTGAGACATGTCACTAAAGAAGGAACGTTTCTTTCAAACCACAAGAAAAGTCTTCATGTCCCTAATAGTTCATGGCCCGAATGCTCTGGCATTTTATGAGGGTAGGGGAGGATTCAGAAGGAGTATGGAGGAAAACTCACATGACAATCCAATCTGTCAGGGAGCTTGCTGTGCAAGTGATCTCTCCTTATTCAGATAGCAAGATTCCAACAGCTGGGCTCCTCCTTCCAAACATCACCCAGTCTAAACATTGTCCACGTCTCAGGTTATTCCCCACCCTTGATCCATTTATATTTTCATTAGCTTCCACCTTAATACTTTTTCTTAAAGAGATTTATTCATTTATCTGAAAGAGGTACACAGAAGGAGAAGGAGAAACAGAGTTTGAGATCTTCCACCTGCTGGTTCACTCCCCAATTGGCAGCAACAGCCAAAACTTCGCTGGTCTTAACCAGGAGCCAGGATCTTCTTCAACAGCTCCTTCACGGGTGCAGGGGCTCAAGAACTTGAGCTATCTTCCCCTGCTTTCCCAGGCCATAGCAGAGAGCTGGATTGGAAGTGGAGCAGCTGGGACTCGAACCAGTTCTGTAATGGGATGGCAGCACTGCAGACCGTGGGTTTTCCTACTATGCCACAGAGCTGGCCCCTTCCCCTTAATACTTGAAATATTAAGTTCGAGTTTGTAGACAAAGAGATTCACAAACAACCTTTGGAGGACACAAATTTTATACACGTGGGGAGTTTTTATTTTATTTCGTGGGGGAAACTCAGTCATACGTACTCTCTTTTGATGTAGGATCCAAGCCCAGTCCACATGAGGAGAAGTCCCAGGAAAGGAAGCTCAGAGGCAGAAGCAGCGTTGCCAGAGCAGGTCAGTTCAGACTCACCCGGAGCGAGAAGGTCACAGGGTGCTGTGGCAGAGTGTTCTCTGGGAGACAGGGGCCCTGAGAGCAGATGGGTCAGCAGCACCTCAGAGATGCTGGGGTTCGGGGACCAGAGGGGAAGGGAGCACTGGTGGGAGACGCTGCTCCCTGTGTCCTGGGTAGACCTGGGCTGTGGCTGTGCCTTTGGAGGCAGGCAGTCCAACTCCCTGTGTTTTGCAGAATCAGAGTCCAGCTGTGACGGGGTGAGCTCCAGGAAGAGGACAATCAGTTCTGAGGACAGCAGCCACACGGGGACAGGTAGCATCGTGCTTTCTCTACCTAGAGGGTCAGGACCAGGGAGCTTATCCAAGGTTGGGAAGGGAGGGGTTGTCAGTGATTGAGAGCAGTTTAGAGATCCCAAGAGCATGTGAGGAGGAGGATGGGTGCTGCCTGTGTTCCTGCTGGAGTCCATTGTGGGGAAGGAAGTGCAGTATTCAGTGGGGTTCCCGTGAAGGGGGCAGGACTTAGGTTTTAGGGCCCAAGGAGCTGTGCTGAGTGTCTCCCGTGTGTCTCTGCAGGCAGCTGTGTGCAAGAGCTCAGCGTGACTTTGCAAAAGAAAGCAAAACCTTCGGACGATGGAAATGACAGAGGAATTCAGGAGGCGCATGCGGAACCTCGCAGGGGATCCTCCAGGGCCCACTCTGGGCACAAGAGGAGGCGCAGGTCCAGGTCCCCAGCAGACCACCCACCGCCCCTTCGGAAGAGCCTGGTGACCTCCCTGCGCTCTCTGTCTGAGGCCATTTATGAAGATTTAGCCCGGGTGCAGGCGCAGCAGGCGCAGTTCCCGCTGACCCAGGAGCAGCTGTTTGCGCTGGCACAGCTCCGCGGGCCTCTATGCAGCGCCATGCAGAGCTGCTATGCGCTGGCCTCGCAGGCAGCCTGGGCCTTCCCTGCCCAGGGCTGGCTTCTCCCGGCCCAAGCCCCGGCCTCCGCCCGGGCCCCGGCCCCGGCCCCGGCCCCGGAGCACATGCCTGCTGTCCAGTCGCTGGCACCTGCTCAGACCTCCTCCCAGGAGGGGGAAGGCCAGCCCTCTGCTGAGCAGGAAGAACCTGAGGCACACAGGGCATCAGACTAATCTTGTGCTGGGGAGCCCGCATGGTGGACACTAGAGGGTGCATCTCTGACAGACAGAAAGACTTGCTGCTGCTACTTCTCCACAAGCCCAGCAGAGACCCTGTAGTCGGGATGAGCTGATGCCTGAGGGACTCTGGGTGGCCATAGGAAAGGAAATGGAGCGACTTCCTCGGAATCAGGAACCTGTTGTGTCCTTGAGGAAGCCATGACAGAAGAATGTCGGTTTTCACATTACCAATCTGGATCCTTCTAACTGACTTGAAGTTTTAAATGAAGCACATATTAAGAGGTCATCATTGACACTTGTGCATTTTTGTCAATGTAAAGTTTTCTACCTGGAGAAGTTCTGGGGAGGTGCAGTGCTCAGGAGGACTCTGAGGGGAGATGACAGGGTGGGTCTGTGTGAGACAGGGCCTCAGAATGAGTGGGTGTCTGCGGGTGGGCAGAGAGGGTACCCAGACGTCTGAAACCAGTGTTGATCAAGCGTGGACAGTTTCTTGCCCCACCGGAATTTGACGCTGTGACTGTGTGATTTTATTCTGCTGAAACCACTTTCAATTGATAACATAAGTTTCAGATGTTCGAGATGAATAAGGATGTGTTATCTTCATAAAATTAGTTTCGTGTATTTATATGAACATGAGTACATGAATGTTCTTCCAAATCTTAATAAAAACGAATTGAAGACCAATTGAATTTAATAGAAGTTTTATTGATTTAAATGAATGAATTCTTTCTTCATTGTGACTTAGTAATGGTGACAGAGGGAGAGGCAAAAAGAGAGTGAGAAATTTCATCTGCTGGTTTTCTTGGCAAATGGCTGAGTGGCTTGGGCTGTTCAAGCAAAAACTTTAAATAAAGCACATATTAAGATGTCATCATTTACACTTGTGCATTTTTGGCAATGTAAAGTTTTCTACCTGGAGATGTCCTGGGGAGGTGGGAGGAGCAGTGCTCATGAGGACTCTGATGGGAGATGACAGGGTGGGCCTGCATTTAATAGTTAATTAGAAAGTATGTCCCTTGTTTTATTTTTACATTTTCTATTTTTGTGCATATTGGTAGGGGTTAGCCAATTTTGATGATTTTGGGATGACCAAACTAGCCTTCAACTTGTTTTCTGTATGCTTTTTCTGTACTTGTGGTGTGAATTATTCATTAACATATCAAAGAAGAAAAAATCTTTGTAAAATATCTAAAGCAACAACAGAAAACCTTGTGTCAAGCATTCCTTTTTTTTTGTATGTACTAGCTGTACTGTAAGTAGTTGTTTATTATGAGATAGTTAAAAAGGCCAAAGATAGGGGCCAGCAATGTGGTAGAGTGGGCTAAGTGTCTGCTTCTTGTGCCAGAATCCCATATGGGTACCGGGTTGGAGTCCCAGATGCCCTTCTTCTAAAGCAGCTCTCTGCTATGGCCTGGAAAAGCAGTAGAACATAGCCCAGATGCTTGGGCCTCTTCACCTGCATGGGAGACCTGCAAGAAACTTCTGGCTCTCAGCTACTGCCATTTAGGCCATTTCCTGAGGGACCAGCAGGTGGAACCTTTCTGTTTCTCCCTCTGTCTGTCTATAATTCTATTATCAAATAAATAAATAAAATCCCCTCCACACAAAAGCCAAAGGTTTCCCTTGTTTTGTCTATGTAGTTGCCATTGAGTTTTTTATTTTTCACATTCTTGACATATGTGTGAAACATTTTATCTTAAAATAACTGGAATTTACTTTGCTGAGTTGTTCTAAAATAAAAGATAAGATGTGTAGACAAGGATGTGGGTAGAAGTGGACACTTATGCAGTGTTGCTGGAATATATGTTACTACAGCCATTGCAGAAAATGACGGAGAGGTTTTACCAAAAATAAAAATTTAGATTTCCTCAGAATATTATACAAATAATTATCAAGTAGATAAAACAATTTTAAATAAAACTATTATAAATGCTACAATCCCTATTCTGGGTACAAATGCAAAGGAAATGAAATCCCTGTGTAGAGAGAGATGTCACCCCATGTTTAGTACATCAATGCTCACTAGTAGTGCCAATGTATCGAAACAGTTTAAGTACCTATTCGCAGACAGATGAGTATGTGCTATCCAGATGAAGTATTATATTTATATATTAAATGTGTGCATGAGAATACTTCATAAGCTTTATGGAAAAGTAAGATTCACACAAATGAATTTCATATATAGGTTTTCATTTCTTTATTTAAATATATTGATTTATTGTCACATAGTGATGGGGAGAAAGAAAGAAAGGAGAGAGAGAGAGAGAAAGAGAGAAAATTTCATCTGCTTTCCTTCCAAAATGGTCAAATTGCTGGGTCTGTCAAGGCAGAAATCAGGAGCCTGGAATTCCATCCAGAGGGACAGAGAGGTCATATGTGCTGGTTCATGGTCAAAAGCCTTTTAGAAAGAGATGGGACATATAGATTCCAGTAGTTGAAATATCAAACTAGATTGCTCATGAGAGTGGCAGGGATTCAACTACCTTCTTTTAAGATTTATTGATTTTATTTGAAAGGCAGAGTTAGAGAGAGACAAAGGCAGAGGAGATGGAGAAAGAGAGAGAGAGAGAGAAGATCAACCATCAGCTGGCTCACTCCCCAAATAGCTATAATGGCTCAGAGGCCCAAGTACTTTGCTGGAATGTTTGTTACTACAGCCATTGCAGAAAACAATGGAGAGGTTTTACCAAAAATAAAAATTTAGCTTTCCTCAGAATATGATAGCAAACAATTATGAGAGTAAAAAACAATTTTAAATTACAACTGGTACAGATCCTACAATCCCTCTCCTGGGTATAAATCTATAGAAACCAAAACTCTTTGTAGAGAGAGATGGAACCACATGTATAGTACAGCAATGCTCACTAGTAGTCCCAGTGTATGGAAAGAGTGTAAGTACGCATTGACAGATGGATGAGTCCGGATGTGTTATCCATTTGAAATAGTACATTTCTATGTTACATTGTATGCATGAGGCTACTTCATAGGTTTATGGAAAAACAGATTCACACAAATTTATTTCATATGTGGAATTTCATTTTTTTCTTTCTTTAATTTATTTATTGACACAGTGATGGGGAGAAAGGGAGAAAGAGAGAGAGAGAGAGGGAGAGAGAGTGAAGAAGAGAGAGAGAAAATTTTTCATCTGCTGGTTCCCTTCCCAAATGGCTGAATGGATGGAGCTTGTCAAGGCAGAAATTAGGAGCTGGGAATTCCATTCAGGGCTCTTACAAGATTAAGAGAAACTCAAAATCTTGGATTGTCATCTGATGCTTTGGCGGGCACAGTAGAAGGGAGCTGAAACAGAAGCAGAGCAGTCAGAACTTGAATCTGCATGACTTTATTCAATGCTGCTGTTCCAAATTGTGGCTTAACTCACAGTGCTGCCATGTGGCCTGCCCAGTTACAATTTTTCAATCAAAGCAGATATTTTAAATAATGCATGTGTTCCAAAGACTCATTTTAACCCTCACAAATTAATTAATTTAGAGACAAGGGGAGAGAGAGAGAGAGAAGGAGAGGGAGATCAAAAGATGCACACAGAGGCCGAGGGACAGAGAGGTCATATCTGCTGGTTCATTATCTTAAGCCTCTTCAGTTAGAGTTGGGACATTGACTCCAGGAGCTGAAATCTCAATCTAGGTTTCTGATAAGTGTGTCAGGTTTTCAACTACCTGAGTGTTCATTTCTTTGAAGAATTATTTATTTTATTTGAAAGCCAGAGTTACAGAGAGACAAAGGCAGAAACAGAGAGAGACAGAGAGAGAGTGAGAGAATAAGACAGAGAGAGAGAGAGGGAGACAGATGAACCATCTGCTGGCTGACTCCCCAAATGGCCATAATGGCCACAGCTTGGCTGATTCAAAGCTGGGAGACAGGAGCTTCTTCTGGGTCTCCCATGAGGGTTCAGAGGCCCAAGTGCTTGGGCCATCCTCTGCTAGTTTCCCAGGTGAACAAGCAGAGAGCTGGTTCAGAAGTGGAGCAGCTGGGACTCAGCCAGTGCCTATACCTGCTGTGCTATAGCGCTGAAATGGAGTTGACACTTTTGTATCCCAGGATGTTCACCAGCATAAAGTTGTAACCAGGGGTCAGGTGGGACTAGAAGCCAGGCACCCTGAAATGATCTGTACGTGTCTAATCTGCTGGTTTAACTGCTAGGTGAGATTTGGGACCCATAAAGTCTTTGAAGTTCCCTTGAGTTCACAGAAACACACACACAGGAGTGACACAGTAGCAAGGCCAACAGCACTAAGGTATGATCACGGCCCAGGTGTCCTCAGCTAATCTGTGGGTGCTGAGCACCTTCTACAGAGTGTCCTGAGCTTCCACGGTGACTAGAGTGATTGTGGTTGGGTCAGCTCCCCATGTGGCTGGAATTTTTCTGCAGAGAAATCAGTGACTGATGAGGTTTAAACACCCTCAGGTGGTGACCAATGAAGTTGTAACCAGACACCCTCAGATGATCTCACTTATTCTAATTTGGTACATTGAAATGCCTTTTTCACTTTCTACATTCCTTTGAAATTTAGGACTTACATTGCAACTTGTCACAATTGATTATTTAGATATGGTCATTACTGAGCAGCTAGGATTTCCTAGCATGTGTAGATAAAATTTAATCTTATTGATTATTTGATTCTCTTCATTTGGAAGACTTTTCTAAACATGTGTACAGGCTGCTTGTTTGATTCTGCAGTATGAGATCTAGGCAGGGCCTGAATAACACTTTTGAGTGGTGATTGGGCTGGAAATGAAATGGGGACCAGTGCCTACCTTTCAGTCTGTGTGCCCTCTAACACTGTGTGCCTGCATTGGACACAATGATAGGACCTTACATCAGGGTCACATCACCACCACAAATGAAAACTTAAGCATGCACTGGTGATCCACAGGAGAATGCAATCCCTCTCTCCAATAGGCATGAGCACCACCCTGAGGAGGGGCTTTAAAAGGCAGATGGAGCACATTTTTGAATACCTTGTTTCTACTTGTGGTTGTGTGATTTTCTTTTTTTTTAAGATTTTCTTTATTTTACTTGGGAGGTAGAGTTTGAGACAGTAAGAGGGAGAGACAGAGAGAAATGTCTTCCCTACATTGGTTTACTTCCCAAATGGCTGCAATAGCTAGAGCTGCACCAATCTGAAGCCAGGAGACAGGCACCTCTTTCTGGTCTTCAAATGAGGGCAGAGGCCCAAGTATCCAGGCCATCCTCCACTGCTTTCCTAGGCCATAGCAGAGAGCTGGATTGGAAGTGGAGCAGCCGGGGCTAGAATCAGCGCCCATATGTGAAGCCTGTGCTGCAGGCAGAGGATTAACCTACTGCACCACTGTGCTGGGCCTGGCTGTGTGATTTTCAGCATTTAGCATTGGAGCATGGGTGTGTCATGGTTGGCCATTCCCTAACACCATGGCTGATCTCTACTCAGGTTTGCAGTTTTAGGCAACATTTTGAGCTGCACACACAGAATTTTCCACATGAGGCTGCCCTTCTCACCTCATGGAACTTACAATTTAGACAAGGCAGGCTAGAAAATAAATCTTTCTAAAATTATGGGGCCGGCATTTTGGTGTAATGGGATGCCACCATCCCATTAGGGCACTGGTTCACATCCTGTCTGTTCCACTTCTGATCCAGAACCCTACTAATGAGCCAGGGTAAGCAGTGAAGGATGGCACATGTACTTGGACCTCTGCACCCACGTGGGAAACTCAGATAACTCTCCTGGCTCCTGACTTCTGCCTGAACCATCACAGGTAATGGCAGCCATTTGGGAGTGAACCAGCAGAATGAAGACATCTCGCCAACTCTCCCACTCTCTGTCTGTAACTCTTTTTCAAATAAACAAAAATAAATGTTTCAAAACAAAGAAATGGCAGGTACGAAATGCATTATTTCATAAAGAAGCTTTTTTTTTCATTCACTCTCCATTGCAGAAGGTCAGAGTTCATGCATTGTGATGGCGCAGCCTGTAAGAACTGAAAATACTGAGAAAGCTCTCCAGGCATAAAATTCTCCATGCAGTGAATGAGATTTTGTCTGGAATTAACTTTACAAAGAGAAAGGTGTGGGTGGCCACATGGCCCAACCACCAGTGTCAAGCTGCACCCCCTTCCTAATGGGATTCCCTGTTCCTACTTCCCTCCCTGCACCTGGGCTAAGTTTTAAAAGGACCTGTTCCTGAACATGTCTCTCTCTCTCTCTCCTTAGCTCTCACCAGGACCATCTCCATCCCTATCCCAATTTCCATCTCCTGACCTCTGTCTCTGTCTCTCCCTTAGGCTTTCATTCTGCTTCTTTTCCTACATTCCCCATCCCTCCAGCCTGTCAGGTTTCCCCCAATAAACTATTTCTCTAAAAAAAGAAAGAGAGAAAGAGAGAGAGAGAGAGAGAGAGAGAGAGAGAGAGAGGAAATATATGAGAGAGAACGCTGCCACAACAACAAAAAGAATGTTCTGAGGCTGCATGGAGGGTGATTGTGTTAGAGTGGAAATAAAATGTCAGCCTACTGTGGGACTCTCAAGTCCTGAATGTGTGTTTTTAACCATTTCTTGAGAACAATTAATTTCCTGTAAGGAACACAAGCGTTTTTACATATTTACAGACTTAATGTAGTCTCCATCAAAAATCATCAAAATAAGCTGCCTGGACATACATGAAACTGTGAAGTAATATTATTAAACACTGGGTGCTGAGAAATGTATCTCAGCACAAATATATTAAACCACATAACTGTTAAGGAGTAATAGGGGCCAGACTTTAGGACTGACAAAATTCAAAAGAAAAAAATTCCCTATTTGGTATCAGCAAAGTGCCTTCACGTGTGCTTTTCCTGATAAGACTTATGAACATCTAAACCGTATCTGAAAAGGGATTACCATCACTCATCATCTGGAAGAAGCAAATTAGAACTATAGACAGAGTTTGTCACACTTCTTAATATGGATGCCTCTTTATTTATTTATTTATTTTATTGGCTTACTATTTTTTTGTCACTTTTATTTAATGAGTATAAACTTCCAAAGTAAAAAGACACATTAGTTTATTTAATAGTCGGGGTGAGAGAGAGAGAGAGAGAGAGAGGGTAGAATGAGCAAGTTAGAGAGAGAAAGATGGAGGTCTTCCACATAATCACTCATTCCTCCAAGTTCCTGTCCCAGCTGTGGCTGGGTTGGGCAGAATTGGGAGCCAGGGATTCTTCAGGGATGCATGCATGGCAGGGATAAAAGATTTGACCAGAATCAGCTGCCTTGCAGATGCATTTCCAGGAAGCTTGATTGGAAGGGGAGTGTCCAGGACTCCAACAGGCCCACTGCAGTGGATTGGGGCATCGCAAGCCACAGCCTCACCTGCTGCATCATGAATCCCACCCCAGGTGTTATTTTAAAATGTCAAAGACTGCTATAAATCGCCATCTTTGCATTGTTGTGGGGTCCAGCTCCCCACTCATCCACCACCTCAGCTGCCGTGGAATCCCGCAGCTTGGGACCCAGTCTCTGCACTCTCGCCATGTCAAACCAGACCAGCCTGGCCTGACACCCACTCCCAGATCACCACCAAGGACTTACAGAGAACAAGGACGTCCTGGACGAGGCTGGGAACCGAAGAGACGGTCCTGCCAAATGGGAGCGCTCATGAGGACAATGGGGAGTAGGAGGCACACGAGGAGGTAGAAGAAGAAGGTGGAGAGGAGGAGGGCATGGAGGAAGAGGGCCATGGAGGGGAAGAGAATGGAGACGAAGGTGAGGAGGCCGAGGCAGCTCCAGGAAACGGGCACCTGAAGATGATGAAGATGACTTGACAGCAGAAAAGGAAAAATAAAACATAAAAAAATAAGTAAATAAAAGGCAGCAGTGACCTAGTCCTCATCCACTTCTGGTCTCAGAATCTCAACGTGATCACTTTGGCATAGAGGCCGCCGCTGCCCGCGGCAGCGCCCCCTGCCGACGACGCACTCTCTGCACCTCCCAACCAAGATCAAGTGTGTTTGCAACAGGGTAGGGAAAAAAAAATTCAGCTATGATTTTATCTGAAAAGTACTTCAGGAAGGAGAGTTTGTATGTATTTTCCCTTTTTTACGATTTGTATTTGTGTACATATTGGTAGGGAGCAGCCATTTTTAATGATCTTGGGATGAAAAACCAGCCTGCAGGGTGTTCTCTGTATGCTTCTGACTGTACTTGTGTTGTGACCATGTTCATTTACATTTCAGAGGAGAAAAAAGAAACTGTAAAAGAGCAACATCAACAACAACAGCAAATACTGCATCAAGCCTTCCTCTTTTTTTGTTTGTTTGTACTTAGCTGTACAGTTAGTTTTTGGTTTGTTTGGTAGAGTGGGCTAAGCATCTGCTTGTGGTGCCAGAATCCCATATGCATGCCAGGTTCGAGTCCCACATACCCCTCTTCTAGGCCAGCTCTCTGCTATGGCCTGGGAAAGCACTAGAAAGGGGCCCCAAAGCTCAGACCCTTGCACCTGCATGGGAGAGAAGGGAGAAACTCCTGGCTCTCAGCTACAGCTCTTTAGGCCATTTCCAGAGGAACCAGCAGAATGAAGACCTTTCTCTCTGTCTCTCCCTCTGTCTCTAACTCTCTCTCTCTCAAATAAAAAAATTCCCCCACCATAAGCCAAAGGATTGTTCTTTTTTTCTTTTTTTGGTGTATGAAGTTTCTGTTTACTTTTTGCTTTTGGTGTTTGATGGACTTGTGAAACATGTTATCCAACAAGAAACCAGAATTTTATTTTGCTGAGTTGTTCTAAAAAGAAAACATAAGACATGTAGACAAGGATGTGGGTAGAAGAGGACTCATATCCAGTGTTGCTAGAATATATGTTACTACATCCTTTATGGAAAACAATGGAGAGGTTTTACCAAAAATAAAAATTTAGCTTTCCTCAGAATAGTATAACAAATAATTATCAAAAGGAATAAAGCAATTTTAAATTAAAACTGCTATAGATCCTGCAATCCCTATCCTGGGTATAAATCCAAATGAATGAAATCTCTGTGTAGAGAGAGATGGCACCCCATGAATAATTGTACAGCAATGCTGACTCATAGTGCCAATGTATGGAAACAGTGTAAGTACCCATAGGCAGACAGATGAGTGAGTATGTGCTATCCATATGAAATATTATATTTCTAGGTTGCTATGTGGCCATGAGGCTTCCTTTTAAGTTTATGGAAAAACAAGATTGACACAAATTAATTTCATATATAGAATTTCATTTATCTATTTACTTTTTGACACATAGTGATGAAAAGAAAGGAAGAGAGAGAGAGAGGGAGAGAGAGAGAAAATCTTTCATCTGCTGGTTCCCTTCCAAATGGCTGAATGGCTGGGGGTGGCAAGGCAGAAGTCAGGAGCCTGGAATTCCATGGAGGCCGATTACATGATTAATACGGGTGCATGAACTTGGATCATCATCTGATGCTTTGGCAGGCATAGTAGAAGGGAGCTGAATCAGAAGCACAGCAGGCAGAACTTGAATGCACATCCCTATATTCAATGATGCTGTTCCAAAATGGGGCTTAAATCACAGTGCCGCAATGTGGCCTGCCCTGTTACAATGTTTGACTCTATGCAGATATTTTGCAGAATGCATGTGTTCCACAGATTCGTTTTAACCCTAACAAATTAACTAACAGATCCACGGGAGAGAGAGCGTTGTGAGAAAGCAAGGGATTCACACAGAGACAGAGGGACAGAGAGGTCACATCTGCTGGTTCATTGCCTTAAGCCTCTTCAGTTAGAGTTGGGACATTGACTCCAGGAGCTGAAATCTCAATCTAGGTTTCTGATAAGTGTGTCAGGTTTTCAACTACCTGAGTGTTCATTTCTTTGAAGAATTATTTATTTTATTTGAAAGGCAGAGCTACAGAGAGACAAAGGCAGAAACAGAGAGAGAGAGAGAGAGAGATCAACCATCAGCTGGCTGACTCCCCAAATGGCCATAATGGCCCCAGTTTGGCTGATCTGAAGCCGGGAGACAGGAGCTTCTTCTGGGTCTCCCATGAGGGTTCAGAGGCCCAAGTGCTTGGGCCATCCTCTGCTACTTTCCCAGGTGAACAAGCAGGGAGCTGGCTCAGAAGTGGAGCAGCTGGGACTCAGGCAGTGCCTATACCTGCTATGCCACAGCATTGAAATGGAGTTGACACTTTTGTATCCCAGGACAGGCATCAGAAGGAAGTTATAATCAGGGGTCTGATTGTACTAGAAACTAGGCAGCCTGACATGAGATGGGGGTTTCTAATCTCCTGGTTTAACTTCTAGGTGAGATATCAGCCCCATAAAGGCTTTGAAGTTCCTTGAATTTACAGATACACACACACAGCAAAACACAGTAGGAAGTCACAGAGCAATAAGGTGAGATCATGGCCAGGTTTCCTCCTCAGCCAGACTGTGGGTGCTGAGCCCCACTGCAGAGCATTGGGGGCTCCCAGGGTGAATGGGGAGAGTACGTTTGGGCTTAGATACCCTTCCCATACAGCTGGACATTCTGCTGCCCAGGTGCCCAGGAATTAATGGCTGACAAGGTTTTTTTTTTCTTTAGGGATTTCTTTAATATTTGCAAGTCAGAATAACACAGAGAGAGGAGAGACAGAGAGAGAGAAGAGAGAGAGAGGTCTTCCATCCAATGGTTTACTCCCCAATTGGCCACATGGCCGAGATATGGGACTATCTGAAGCCAGGAGCCAGGAGTTTCTTCTGGGTCTCCCACATGGGTATAGGGGCCCAAGGACTTTGGCCATCTTCTGCTGCTTTCCCAGGTTACAGCAGAGAGCTGGATAAGAAATGGAGCAGCCAGGTCTTGAAACGGTGCCCATATGCGATGCTGGTGCTTCAGGCCAGGGTTTGAACCAGCTGAGCCACTGCACCAAGCCTGCACCAAGTAGGTTTTTTTGTTTTTATTAAAGGTAGAATTAGACAGTGAGAGATAGAGGAAAAGGTCTTCCTTTAACATTGGTTCACCCCCCAAATGGCTGCTATGGCCGGCACGCTGGGGCCGGCGTGTTACACTGATCTGACGTCAGGAGCCTGGTTCTTCCTCCTGGTATCCCATGCAGGTGCAGAGCCCAAGCCGTTGGGCCATCCTCCACTGCCTTACAGACCACAGAGGAGAGCTGGACTGGAAGAGGAGCAATGGGAAGGATCTGGAGCCCCAACTGCTACTAGAACCCAGGCTGCCAGTGCTGCAGGCGGAGGATTAGCCAAGTGAGCTAAGGTGCCTGGCCTGATGGATTTAAACAACTGTAACCATATCTTGAGAGATATCTAAGAAATAGAGAGAAAGAGAGAGAGAGAGAGAAAATATAAGACAGAGTGAGAAGGCTGCAACAACAAAAAGAAAGTTCTGAGCCTGCATGGAGGGTGATTGTGTTAGAGTGGAAATAAAATGTCAGACTACTGTGGGACTCTCAAGTCCTGAATGTGTGTTTTTAACCATATCTTGAGAACAATAAATTTCCTTGAAGGAACACAAGCGTTTTTACATATTTACAGATTAAATGTAGTCTCCATCAAAAATCATCAAAATAAGCTGGCTAGACATACATGAAACTGTGAAGTAATTTTATTAAACACTCAGGGATTTGAGAAATGTATCTCAGGACAAACATATTAAACCACATAATTGTTAAGGAGTAATAGCTGCATACTTAAGGACTGACAAGAGGATCAATGGGAAGGATCTGGAGACCCAACTGGTACTAGAACCTGGGGTGCCATCCCTGCAGGTGGAGGATTGGCCAAGTGAGCTAAGGCGCCTGCCCTGATGGATTTAAACAACTTTAACCATATCTTGATGGCAATAAATATCCTTTAAAGAACACAAGCATAGGCCGGCGCCGCGGCTCAATAGGCTAATCCTCCGCCTAGCGGCGCCGGCACACCGGGTTCTAGTCCCGGTCGGGGCGCCGGATTCTGTCCCGGTTGCCCCTCTTCCAGGCCAGCCCTCTGCTGTGGCCAGGGAGTGCAGTGGAGGATGGCCCAGGTGCTTGGGCCCTGCACCCCATGGGAGACCAGGAAAAGCACCTGGCTCCTGGCTCCTGCCATCAGATCAGCGCGGTGCGCCGGCCGCAGCGCGCCGGCCGCGGCGGCCATTGGAGGGTGAACCAAGGGCAAAAGGAAGACCTTTCTCTCTGTCTCTCTCTCTCACTGTCCACTCTGCCTATCAAAAAAAAAAAAAAAAAAAAAAAAAAAAAAAAAAAAGAACACAAGCATAGAGAGCAGTGGCCTTACCAAAAAAAAATGAACAACAACAAAATAAACACAGAAACATTCTTACATTATACAGACTTAAATGTAGTCTCCATCAAAAATCATCAAAATAAGCTGGCTAGACATACATGAAACTGTGAAGTAATTTTTTTAAACACTCACATAGTTGAGAAATGTATCTCAGTACAAATATATTAAATCACATAACTGTCAAGGAATAATAGCTGCCATACTTAAGGACTGACAAATACAAAAGAAAAAATTTCCCTATTTGGCATCAGTAAAGTGCCCTCATGTGTGTTTTTCCTGATATGACTTATGAATGTCTAACCGGTATCTGAAATGGGATTAACATCACTCATCATCTGGGAGAGGAAAATTAGAACTATAGACAGAGTTTGTCACACTTCTTAAAATGGATGCCTCTTTATTTTTCTTTTTTTTTTAAACTATTAGTTTATTTAAGAGTCGGGGGCGGGGAGAGAGAGAAATAGAGCAGGCAGAATGAGCAAGTTAGAGAGAGACAGATGTAGGTCTTCCACATAATCACTCATTCCTCCAAGTTCCTACCCCAGCTGTGGCTAGGTTGGGCAGAAGTGGGAGCCAGGGATTCTTCAGGGATGCATGCATGGCAGGGATCCAAGATTTGACCAGCGTCAGCTGCCTTGCAGATGCATTAACAGAAAGCTGGCAATGGAAGAGACGCCCTGCCAAATGGGAGCGCTCATGAGGACAATGGGGAGTAGGAGGCGCACAAGGACGTAGAGGAAGAAGGTGGAGAGGAGGAGGGCGTGGAGGAAGAGGGCCATGGAGAGGAAGAAGATGGAGACGAAGGGGAGGAGGCCGAGGCAGCTCCAGGAAACGGGCACCTGAAGATGATGAAGATGACTCGACAGCAGAAAAGGAAAAATAAAACATAAAAAAAAAAGTAAATAAAAGGCAGCAGTGACCTATTCTTCTTCCACTTCTGGTCTCAGAATCTTAACGTGATCACTTTGGAGCAGAGGCCGCCGCCGCCCGCGGCAGCGCCCCCTGCCGACGACGCGCTCTCTGCACCTCCCAACCAAGATCAAGTGTGTTTGCAACAGGGGAGGGAAAAAAAATTTAGCTCCGCTTTTACCTGAAAAGTACTTCAGGAAGGAAAGTTTGTATGTATTTTCCCTTTTTTACGATTTGTATTTGTGTACATATTGGTAGGGAGCAGCCATTTTTAATGATCTTGGGATAAAAAACCAGCCTGCAGGGTGTTCTCTGTATGCTTCTGACTGTACTTGTGTTGTGACCATGTTCAGTTACATTTCAGAGGAGAAAAAAGAAACTGTAAAAGAGCAAAATCAACAACAGCAGAAAATCTTGCATCAAGCCTTCCTCTTTTTTTTTTGTTTGTTTGTACTTAGCTGTACATTAAGGTTTTGGTTTGTTTGGTAGAATGGGTTAAGCATCTGCTTGTGGTGCCAGAATCCCATATGCATGCCAGGTTCGAGTCCCACATACCCCTCATCTAGGCCAGCTCTCTGCTATGGCCTGGGAAAGCATTAGAAAGGGGCCCCAAAACTCAGACCCTTGCACCTGCATGGGAGAGATGGGAGAAACTCCTGGCTCTCAGCTACAGCTCTTTAGGCCATTTCCAGAGGAACCAGCAGAATGAAGACCTTTCTCTCTGTCTCTCCCTCTGTCTCTAACTCTCTCTCTCTCAAATAAAAAAATTCCCCCACCATAAGCCAAAGGATTGTTCTTTTTTTCTTTTTTTGGTGTATGAAGTTTCTGTTTACTTTTTGCTTTTGGTGTTTGATGGACTTTTGAAACATGTTATCCAACAGAAACCAGAATTTTATTTTGCTGAGTTGTTCTTAAAAAAAAAAAGATAAGACATGTAGACAAGGATGTGGGTAGAAGAGGACACTTATCCAGTGTTGTTGGAATATATGTTACTACATCCATTATGGAAAACAATGGAGAGGTTTTATCAAAAATAAAAATTGAGCTTTCCTCAGAATATTACAACAAATAATTATCAAGGCCAGCACCATGGCTCAATAGGCTAATCCTCTGCCTTGCTGCGCCAGCACACCAGGTTCTAGTCCTGGTCTGGGCGCTGGATGCTGTCCCCATTACCCCTCTTCCAGGCCAGCTCTCTGCTATGGCCTGGGAGTGTAGTGGAGGATGGCCCAAATCCTTGGGCCCTGCACCCGCATGGGAGACCAGGAAAAACACCTGAATCCTGGCTTTGGATCAGCGCAATGTGCTGGCTGCAGCCCACCGACTGCATCGGCCATAGGAGGGTGAACCAACGGCAAAAGGAAGCCCTTCTGTCTGTGTCTCTCTCTCTCACTTTCCACTCTGCCTGTCAAAAAAAACCACATATAATTATCAAAGGAACAAAACAATTTTAAATTAAAACTGCTATAGATCCTGCAATCTCTATCCTGGGTATAAATCCAAATAAATGAAATCTCTGTGTAGAGAGAGATGGCACCCCATGAATCGAAAAGAAATGCTCATGAGTAGTGCCAATGTAATTAACCATCAGCAGACAGATGAGTGAGTATGTGCTATCCATATGAAATATTATATTTGTAGGTTGCTATGTGCCCATGAGGCTTCCTCATAAGTTTATGGAAAAACAAGTTACACAAATTAATTTCATATATGGAATTTCATTTATTTATTTAATTTATGGACACATAGGATGGTGAGAAAGAGAAAGAGAGAGACAGAGATGGAGAGAGAGAGAGAGAGAATCTTTCATGTGCTGGTTTCCCTCCCAAATGGCTGAATGGCTGGGGCTTGTCAAGGCAAAATTCAGGGGCCTGGAATTCCATGGAGGGCTATTGCATGATTAATATGGGCACATGCACTTGGATCATCATATGAATCTTTGGCAGGCCCAGTAGAAGGGAGCTGAATCAGAAGAAAAGCAGCCAGAACTTGAAAGGGCATCCCTTTATTCAATGATGCTGTTCCAAAATGAGGCTTAAATCACAATGCCAGAACGTGGCCTGGCCTGTTACAATTTTTGTATCTATGCAGATATTTTACAGAATGCATGTGTTCCACAGACCCATTTTAACTCAAATTAATAAACTAATTTAGAGATGGGGGAGAGAGAGAGAAGGAGAGGGAGATCAAGAGATGCACACAGAGACAGAGGGACAGAGAGGTCAAATCTGCTGGTTCATTGTCTTAGCCTCTTCAGTTAGAATTGGGACATTGACTCCAGGAGCTGAAATCTCAATCTAGGTTTCTCATGAGAGTGGCAGGGTTTCAACTACCCGAGTAGTCATTTCTTTGAAGAATTATTTATTTTATTTGAAAGGCAGAGCTACAGAGAGACAAAGGCAGAAACAGAGAGAGACACAGAGAGAGAGAGAGAGAGAGAGAGATAGGGAGGGAGGGAGGGAGAGAGATCAACCATCAGCTGGCTCACTCCCCAAATGGCCATAATGGCCACAGCTTGGCTGATCCAAAGCCAGGAGACAGGACCTTCTTCTGGGTCTCCCATGAGGGTTCAGAGGCCCATGTCCTTAGGCCATCCTCTGCTACTTTCCCAGGTTAACAAGCAGCAAGCTTGTTCCATGCTTTATGCAGGATGTTCACCAGCATAAAGTTGTAACCAGGGGTCAGGTGGGACTAGAAGCCATGCACTCTGAAATGATCGGTAGGTTTCTAATCTCCTGGTTTAACTGCTAGGTGAGATTTGGGACCCATAAAGTCTTGAAGTTCCCTTGAGTTCACAGAAACACACACACAGGAGTGACACAGTAGCAAGGCCAACAGCACTAAGGTATGATCACGACCCAGGTGTCCTCAGCTAAACTGTGGGTGATGAGCACCTTCTGCAGAGTGTCCTGAGCTTCCAGGGTGACCAGGGAGATTGAGGTTGGGTCAGCTCCCCATGCGGCTGGAATTTTTCTGCAGAGAAATCAGTGACTGATGAGGTTTAAACACCCTCAGGTGGTGACCAATGAAGTTGTAACCAGACACCCTCAGATGATATCTCACTTATTCTAATTTGGCACATTGAAATACCTTTTTCACAATCTATATACCTTTGAATATTAGGACTTACATTGCAACTTGTCACAATTGATTATTTAGATATGGTCATTACTGAGCAGCTAGGATTTCCTAGCATTGTAGATAAAATTTAATCTTTTTGATTATTTGATTTTCTTCATTGGGAAGACTTTTCTAAACATGTGTACAGGCTGCTTGTTTGATTCTGCAGCATGAGATCTAGGCAGGGCCTGAATAACACTTTTGAGTGGTGATTGGGCTGGAAATGAAATGGGGACCAGTGCCTACCTTTCAGTCTGTGTGCCCTCTAACACTGTGTGCCTGCATTGGACACAATGATAGGACCTCTCATCTGGGTCACATCACCACCACAAATGAAAACTTAAGCATGCACTGGTGATCCACAGGAGAATGGAATTCCTCTCTCCAATAGGCATGAGCACCACCCTGAGGAGGGGCTTTAAAAAGCACATGCAGCACATCTTTGAATACCTTTTTCTACTTGTGGTTGTGTGATTTTCTTTTTTTTTTTTTTAAGATTTTCTTTATTTTACTTGGGAGGTAGAGTTTGAGACAGTAAGAGGGAGAGACAGAGAGAAATGTCTTCCCTACGTTGGTTTACTCCCCAGATGGCTGTAATAGCTAGCGCTGCACCAATCTGAAGCCAGGAGACAGGCGCCTCTTTCTGGTCTTTCAAATGCGGGCAGAGGCCCAAGGATCCAGGCCATCCTCCACTGCTTTCCCAGGCCATAGCAGAGAGCTGGATTGGAAGTGGAGCAGCTGGGGCTAGAAACAGCACCCATATGTGAAGCCTGTGCTGGGCCTGGCTGTGTGATTTTCATCATTTAGCATTGGAGCATGGGTGTGTCATGGTTGGTCATTTCCTAACACCATGGCTGATCCCTACTCAGGTTTGCAGTTTCAGGCAACATTTTGAGCTGCACACACAGAATTTTCCACATGAGGCTGCCCTTCTCACCTCATGGAACTTACAATTTAGACAAGGCAGGCTAGAAAATAAATCTTTCTAAAATTATGGGGCCGGCATTTTGGTGTAATGGGATGCCACCATCCCATTAGGGCACTGGTTCACATCCTGTCTGTTCCACTTCTGATCCAGAACCCTACTAATGAGCCAGGGTAAGCAGTGAAGGATGGCACATGTACTTGGACCTCTGCACCCACGTGGGAAGCTCAGATAACTCTCCTGGCTCCTGACTTCTGCCTGAACCATCACAGGTAATGGCAGCCATTTGAGAGTGAACCAGCAGAATGAAGACATCTCACCAACTCTCCCACTCTCTGTCTGTAACTCTTTTTCAAATAAACAAAAATAAATGTTTCTAAATAAATAAATAGCAGGTATGAAATGCATTATTTCACAAAGAAGCTCTTTTTTTCCATTCACTCTTCATTGCAGAAGGTCTGAGTTCATGCATTGTGATGGTGCAGCCTGTAAGAACTGAAAATAATGAGAAAGCTCTCCAGGCATAAAATTCTCCAGGCAGTGAATAAGATTTTGTCTGGAATTAACTTTACAAGGAGAAAGGTGTGGATGGCCACATGGCCCAACCACCAGTGTCAAGCTGCACCCCCTTCCTAATGGGATTCCCTGTTCCTACTTCCCTTCCTGCCCCTGGGCTAAGTTTTAAAAGGACCTGTTCCTGAACATGTCTCTCTCTTTCTGTCTCCATTGCTCTCACCAGGACCATCTCCATCCCTATCCACATGTCCATCTCCTGACCTCTGTCTCTGTCTGTATCTCTCCCTTATGCTTTCATACTACCTCTTTTCCTTCATTGCCCCTTCCCTCCAGCCTGTCAGGTTTCCCCCAATAAACTCTTTCTCTAAAAAAAGAAAGAGAGAGAGAGAGAGGAAATCTATGGGAGAGAGAGAAGGCTGCCACAACAAAAAAGAAAGTTCTGAGCCTGCATGGAGGGTGATTGTGTTAGAGTGGAAATAAAATGTCAGCCTACTGTGGGATTCTCAAGTCCTGAATGTGTGTTTTTAACCATATCTTGAGAACAATAAATTTCCTTGAAGGAACACAAGCGTTTTTACATATTTACAGATTAAATGTAGTCTCCATCAAAAATCATCAAAATAAGCTGGCTAGACATACATGAAACTGTGAAGTAATTTAATTAAACACTCAGTGAGCTGAGAAATGTATCTCAGCACAAATATTTTAAACCACATAACTGTTAAGGAGTAATAGCTGCCAGACTTAAGGACTGACAAAATTCAAAAGAAAAAATTTCTCTATTTGGTATCAGCAAAGTGCCTTCACTTGTGTTTTTCCTGATATGACTTATGAACATCAAACCAGTATCTGAAAAGGGATTAACATCACTCATCATCTGGGAGAGGCAAATTAGAACTATATACAGAGTTTTTCTCACTTTTAAAATGGATGCCTCTTTATTTATTTATTTTTATTGGCTTACTTTATTTTTTTCACTTTTATTTAATGAATATAAAGTTCCAAAGTAAAAAGACACATTAGTTTATTTAAGAGTCGGGGAGAGAGAGAGAGAGAGAAATAGAGCAGGCAGAATGAGCAAGTTAGAGAGAGGCAGCTGGAGGTCTTCCACATAATCACTCATTCCTCCAAGTTCCTGCCCCAGCTGTGGCTGGGTTGGGCAGAAGTGGGAGCCAGGGATTCTTCAGGGATGCATGCATGGCAGGGATCCAGGATTTGACCAGCGTCAGCTGCCTTGCAGATGCATTCCCAGGAAGCTTGATTGGAAGGGGAGTGTCCGGGATTCCAACAGGCCCACTGCAGTGGATTGGGGCATCGCAAGCCACAGCCTCACCTGCTGCATCATGAATCCCACCCCAGGTGTTATTTTAAAATGTCAAAGACTGCTATAAATCGCCATCTTTGCATTGTTGTGGGGTCCAGCTCCCCACTCATCCACCACCTCTGCTGCCATGGAATCCCGCAGCTTGGGCCCCAGTCTCTGCACTCTCGCCATGTCAAACCAGACCACCCTGGCCTGACACCCACTCCCAGATCACCACCAGGGACTTACTGAGAACAAGGACGTCCTGGATGAGGCTGGGAACCGAAGAGACGGTCCTGCCAAATGGGAGCGCTCATGAGGACAATGGGGAGTAGGAGGCGCAGAAGCAGGTTGAGGAAGATTGTGGAGAGGAGGAGGGCATGGAGGAAGAGGGCCATGGAGAGGAAGAGAATGGAGATGAAGGTGAGGAGGCCGAGGCAGCTCAAGGAAACGGGCGCCTGAAGATCATAAAGATGACTCGACAGCAGAAAAGGAAAAATAAAACATAAAAAATAAGTAACTAAAATGCAGCAGTGACCTAGTCCTCTTCCACTTCTGGTCTCAGAATCTCAACGTGATCACTTTGGAGCAGAGGCCGCCGCCGCCCTCGGCGGTGCCCCCTGCCGACGACGCGCTCTCTGCACCTCCCAAGTGTGTTTGCAACAGGGTAGGGAAAAAAAATTAGCTATGATTTTATCTGAAAGTACTTCAGGAAGGAAAGTTTGTATGTATTTTCCCTTTTTTACGATTTGTATTTGTGTACATATTGGTAGGGAGCAGCCATTTTTAATGATCTTGGGATGAAAAACCAGCCTGCAGGGTGTTCTCTGTATGCTTCTGACTGTACTTGTGTTGTGACCATGTTCATTTACATTTCAGAGGAGAAGAAAAAACTGTAAAAGAGCAAAATCAACAACAGCAGAAAATCTTGCATCAAGTGTTCCTCTAACTTTTTTTTTTGTTTGTACTTAACTGTACAGTAAGTTTTTGGTTTGTTTGGTAGAATGGGCTAAGCATCTGCTTGTGGTGCCAGAATCCCATCTGCATGCCAGGTTCGAGTCCCACATACCCCTCTTCTAGGCCAGCTCTCTGCTATGGCCTGGGAAAGCATTAGAAAGGGGCCCCAAAGCTCAGACCCTTGCACCTGCATGGGAGAGATGGGAGAAACTCCTGGCTCTCAGCTACAGCTCTTTAGGCCATTTCCAGAGGAACCAGCAGAATGAAGACCTTTCTCTCTGTCTCTCCCTCTGTCTCTAACTCTCTCTCTCTCAAATAAAAAAATTCCCCCACCATAAGCCAAAGGATTGTTCTTTTTTTCTTTTTTTGGTGTATGAAGTTTCTGTTTACTTTTTGCTTTTGGTGTTTGATGGACTTTTGAAACATGTTATCCAACAGAAACCAGAATTTTATTTTGCTGAGTTGTTCTTAAAAAAAAAAAGATAAGACATGTAGACAAGGATGTGGGTAGAAGAGGACACTTATCCAGTGTTGTTGGAATATATGTTACTACATCCGTTGGAAAACAATGGAGAGGTTTTATCCAAACTAAAAATTTATCTTTCCTCAGAAGATTATAACAAATAATTATCAAAGGAATAAATCAATTTTAAATTAAAACTGCTATAGATCCTGCAATCCCTATCCTGGGTATAAATCCAAATGAATGAAATCTCTGTGTAGAGAGAGAAGGCACCCCATGAATAATTGTATAGCAATGCTGACTCATAGTACAATGTATGGAAACAGTGTAAGTACCCATAGGCAGACAGATGAGTGAGTATGTGCTATGCGTATGAAATATTATATTTCTAGGTTGCTATGTGGCCATGAGGCTTCCTCATAAGTTTATGGAAAAACAAGATTTACACAAATTAATTTCATATATAGAATTTATTTATCTATTTATTTTTGACACATAGTAATAAGAAGAAAGGAGGAGAGAGAGAGAGGGAGAGAGAGAGAAAATCTTTCATCTGCTGGTTCCCTTCCAAATGGCTGAATGGCTGGGGCTTGTCAAGGCAGAAGTCAGGAGCCTGGAATTCCATGGAGGGCAATTACATGATTAATATGGGTGCATGATCTTGGATCATCATCTAATGCTTTGGCAGGCATAATAGAAGGGCACTGAATCAGAAGCAGAGCAGCCAGAAGTTGAATGCACATCCCTTTATTCAATGATGCTGTTCCAAAATGGGGCTTAACAGGTGCTAAGAGAGAAAAATTGCCAGCCCAGAATATTATATTCTCCTAAGCTCTCATTTGTGAATGAAGGTGAAATAAAGAGCTTTCATAGCAAACAGAAATTGAAAGACTTTGCTGCCACTCGACCGGTCCTGCAAAAGATACTTAAAGATGTGCTACACTCAGAAACACAGAAACACGGCCATCAATATGAAAGAAGGTAATGGAAGAACACCTACCAGTAAAAGAGCATGGGAAGCTCAAAGCATATACTAGGAAATATCTCCGGGAAAATGTCAGGGCAAAGTCAGTATGTATCAATAATCACATTAAACACTAATGGACTTAACTCTTCAGTTAAAAGACACCAATTGGCTGATTGGCTTAAGGTCAAAATCCAACTATTTGTTGCCTACAAGAAACACATCTCTTTAACAAAGATGCATGCAGACTGAAAGTGAAAGGTTGGAAAAAGATATTCCATGCCAACAGAAACCAAAAAAAAGAAGGTGTAGCCATATTAATATCAGACAAAATAAACTTAAATCAAAAACTCTTAAGAGAGACAAAGAGGGGCACTATACAATGATTAAGGGTTCAATTCAACAGGAAGATGTAACTATTATAAATGTATATGCACCTAATTACAGGGCACCAGTCTATTTAAAAGATATGTTAAGGGACTTAAAGGGAGATTTAGATTCCAATACAATAGTACTGGGGGACTTCAATACTCCACTCTCAGAAATAGACAGATCATCCGGACAGAAGATCAACAAGGAAACAGCAGATTTAATTGACACTATTGCCCAAATGGATCTAATAGATATCTACAGAACTTTCAATCCTACATCTAAAGACTTTACATTCTTCTCAGCAGTGCATGGAACCTTCTCTAGGATTGATCACATACTAGGCCATAAAGCAAGTCTCAGCAAATTTAAAAGAAATAGAATCATACCATGCAGCTTCTCAGACCACAGTGGAATGAAGCTGGAAATTAGCAACTCAGGAAACCCCAGAAAGTATGCAAACACATGGAGACTGAACAACATGCTCCTGAATGAACAATGGGTCATTCAAGAAATCAAAAGAGAAATCAAAAACTTTCTGGAAGTAAATGAGGATAACAACAAACATATCAAAACTTATGGTATACAGCAAAAGCAGTATTGAGAGGCAAGTTTATAGCAATAGGTGCCTTTATCAAGAAATTGGAAAGGTACCAAATAAATGAGCCTTCAGCGCATCTCAAGGACCTAGAAAAACTGCAGCACACCAAACCCAATCTAGTAGGACAAGAGAAATTATTAAAATCAGAGGAGAAATTAACAGGATTGAATCCCAAAAAAAAAAATTACAAAAAATCAGCCAAGCGAGGAGCTGGTTTTTTGAAAAAAGAAACAAAACTGACACCCCATTGGCCCAACTAACTAAAAAAAGAAGAGAAAAGACCCAAATCAATAAAATCAGAGATAAAAAAGGAAAATGTAACAACAGAAACCACAGAAATAAAAAGAATCATCAGAAATTACTACAAGGACTTGTATGCCAGCAAACAGGAAAATCTATCAGAAATGGATAGATTCCTGGACACATGCAATCTATCTAAATTGAACCATGAAGACATAGAAAACCTAAAGAGACGCATAACTGACACAGAAATTGAAACAGTAACAAAGGCCCTCCCAACAAAGAAAAGCCCAGGACCAGATGGATTCACTGCTGAATTCTACCAGACATTTAAAGAAGAACTAATCCCATTTCTTCTCAAACTATTCAGAACAATCGAAAAAGAGGGAATTCCCCCAAATTCTTTCTATGAAGCCAGCATCACCTTAATCCCTAAGCAAGAGAAAGATGCAACACTGAAAGAAAATTATAGACCAATATCCCTGATGAACATAGACGCAAAAATTCTCAATAAAATTCTCACCAATAGAATACAACAACACATCAGAAAAATCATCCAGCCAGACCAAGTGGGATTCATCCCTGGTATGCAGGGATGGTTCAACATTCGCAAATCAATCAATGTGATTCACCACATTAACAGACTGCAGAAGAAAAACCATATGATTATCTCAATTGATGCAGAGAAAGCATTCGATAAAATTCAACACCCTTTCATGATGAAAACTCTAAGCAAATTGGGTATAGAAGGAACATTCCTCAATATAATCAAAGCAATTTATGAAAAACCCACAGCCAGCATCCTATTGAATGGGGAAAAGTTGGAAACATTTCCACTGAGATTTGGCACCAGGCAGGGATGCCCACTCTCACCACTGCTATTTAACATAGTTCTGGTGTTTTAGCCAGAGCCGTCAGACAAGAAAAAGACATTAAAGGAATATAAATTGAGACGGAAGAAGTCAAACTATCCCTCTTTGCAGACGATATGATTCTTTACTTAGAGGATCCAAAGAACTCTACTAAGAGACTATTGGAACTCATAGAGGAGTTTGGCAAAGTGGCAGGATATAAAATCAATGCACAAAAATCAACAGCCTTTGTATACACAAGCAATGCCACGGCTGAGAAAGAACTGCTAAGATCAATCCCATTCATAATAGCTACAAAAACGATCAAATACCTTGGAATAAACTTAACCAAGGATGTTAAAGATCTCTACGATGAGAATTACAAAATCTTAAAGAAAGAAATAGAAGAGGATATCAAGAAATGGAAAAATCTTCCATGCTCATGGATTGGAAGAATCAACATCATCAAAATGTCCATTCTCCCAAAAGCAATTTATAAATTCAGTGCAATACCAATCAGGACACCAAAGACATTCTTTTCAGATCTAGAAAAAATGATGCTGAAATTCATATGGAGGCACAAGAGACCTCGAATAGCTAAAGCAATCTTGCACAACAAAAACAAAGCCGGAGGCATCACAATACCAGATTTCAGGACATACTACAGGGCAGTTGTAATCAAAACAGCATGGGACTGGTACAGAAACAGATGGATAGACCAATGGAACAGAATTGAAACACCAGAAATCAACCCAAACATCTACAGCCAACTTATATTTGATCAAGGATCTAAAACCAATTCCTGGAGCAAGGACAGTCTATTCAATAAATGGTGCTGGGAAAACTGGATTTCCACGTGCAGAAGCATGAAGCAAGACCCATACCTTACGCCTTACACAAAAATCCACTCAACATGGATTAAAGACCTAAATCTACGACCTGACACCATCAAGTTACTAGAGAACATTGGAGAAACCCTTCAAGATATTGGCACAGGCAAAGAGTTTCTGGAAAAGACCTGGGAGGCACAGGCAGTCAAAGCCAAAATTAACTATTGGGATTGCATCAAATTGAGAAGTTTCTGTACTGCAAAAGAAACAGTCAGGAGAGTGAAGAGACAACCGACAGAATGGGAAAAATATTTGCAAACTATGCAACAGATAAAGGGTTAATAACCAGCATCTACAAAGAGATCAAGAAACTCCACCAAAACAAAACAAACAGCCAACTTCAGAGATCGGCCAAGGACCTCAATAGACAATTTTGAAAAGAGGAAATCCAAAGGGCCAACAGGCACATGAAAAAATGTTCAAGATCATTAATAATCAGGGAAACGCAAATCAAAATCACAATGATGTTTCACCTCACCCCGGTTAGAATGGCTCACATGCAGAAATCTACCAACAACAGATGCTGGTGAGGATGTGGGGAAAAAGGGACACTAACCCACTGTTGGTGGGAATGCAAACTGGTTAAGCCAATATGGAAGTCAGCCTGGAGATTCCTCAGAAACCTGAATATAACCCTACAGTTAGACCCAGCCATCCCACTCCTTGGAATTTACCCAAAGGAATTTAAATTGGCAAACAAAAAAGCGGTCAGCAGCCTAATGTGTATTGCAGCTCAATTCACAATAGCCAAGACCTGGAACCAACCTAAATGCCCATCAATGGTAGACTGGATAAAGAAATTATGGGATATGTACTCTTTAGAATACTATAGCGCAGTAAAAAAAAATGAAATCCAGTCATTTGCAACAAAATGGAGGAATCTGGAACACATCATGCTGAATGAAATAAGCCAGTCCCAAAGGGGCAAATATCATATGTTCTCCCTGATCGGTGACAACTGACTGAACACCAAAAAGGAAACCTGTTGAAGTGAAATGGACACTATAGAAATGGTGACTTGATCAGCATAGCCCTGTTAAAGAACAACTTAAACTTAATACATTATCCCTCTTAGTATTTTTTTGTCTGTTCTACTTAATACTACTATAATTAATACAGAGTTATTCTTAAGTGTTGAAATTTAACTGAAATGTGATCCCTGTTAAACATATACTGGGAATAAGAGAGGGAAGCGATGTATAATTTGGGACATGCTCAAGCTGACTTGCCCCAAATGGTAGAGTTAGAAACATACCAGGGGATTCCAATTCAATCCCATCAAGGTGGCATGTACCAATGCCATCTCACTAGTCCAAGTGATCAATTTCAGTTCACAATTGATCATAATGAAAGGACTAAGAGTCAAAGGGATCACATAAACAAGTCTAGTGCCTGCTAATACTAACCGATAGAATAAATAAAGGGGAGAGTGATCCAACATGGGAAGCAAGATACTCAGCAGAGTCATAGAACGGCAGATGTCCTAAACAGCACTCTGGCCTCAGAATCAGCCCTAAAGGCATTAGGATCTGGCTGAAAAGCCCATGAGAGTATTTCAGGCATGGAAAGCCAAGACACTCTGGCAAAAAAAAGACATAAATGAAAGATCTCTGTGAGTGAGATCCCAGTGGAAAGAACAGGTCTTCAAAGAAGGAGGTACCTTTCTCTGAAGGGAGGAGAGAACCTCCACTTTGACTATGACCTTGTCTAAATTAGATAAGTGTCAGAGAACTCAAAAGGCTTCCATAGCCTTGGAAACTCATGACTGGAGCATAGGGAGATTACTGATGCCATAAACAGGAGTGTCAATTTGTAAAGTCAACAACAGGAGTCACTGTGCACATACTCCTCATGTAGGATCTCTGTCCTTAACATGCTGTATATTGAGATTTAATACTATAACGAGTACTTAAACAGTATATTTCACTTTGTGTTTCTATGGGGGTGCAAACTGTTGAAATCTTTACTTAATGTATACTAAACTGATCTGTATATATAGAAAATTGAAAATGAATCTTGATATGAATGGAAGTGGAGAGTGGGAAAGGGGAGGGTTGTGGGTGGGAGGGAAGTCATGGGGGGGAGCCAATGTAGTCTATAAGCTGTACTTTGGAAATCTATATTCATTAAATAAAAGTTAAAAAGGGGGGGGGGCTTAAATCACAGTGCCGCAATGTGGCCTACACTGTCACAATTTTTGAATCTATGCAGATATTTTGCAGAATGCATGTGTTCAACAGATGCGTTTTAACCCTCACTAATTAACTAATTTAGAGACCAGGGGAGAGAGAGAGGTGGGAGAAAGCAAGGGATTCACACAGAGACAGAGGGACAGAGAGGTCATATCTGCTGGTTCATTGTCTTAAGCCTCTTCAGTTAGAGTTGGGACGTTGACTCCAGGAGCTGAAATCTCAATCTAGGTTTCTCATAAGAGTGGCAGGGTTTCAACTACCTGAGTGTTCATTTCTTTGAAGAATTATCTGTTTTATTTCAAAGGCAGAGTTACAGAGAGAAAAAGGCAGAAACAGAGAGAGAGGGAGGGAGGGGGGGAGGGAGAAAGATCAACCATCAGCTGGTTTACTCCCTAAGTGGTCATAATGGCCACAGCTTGGAGGATCCAAAGCCAGGAGACAGGAGCTTCTTCTGGGTCTCCCATGAGGGTTCAGAGGCCCAAGTCCTTGGGCCATCCTCTGCTACTTTCCTAGGTGAACAAGCAGGAAGCTGGTTCAGAAGTGGAGCAGCTGGGACTCAGGCAGTGGCTACACCTGCTATGCCACAGTGCTGAAATGGAGTTGACACTTTTGTATTCCAGGACAGGCATCAGCAGGAAGTTATAATCAGGGGTCTGATTGGACTAGAAACCAGGCACCCTGACATGAGCTGGGGGTTTCTAATCTCCTGGTTTAACTTCTAGGTGAGATATCAGCCCCATAATGGCTTTGAAGTTCCTTGAGTTTACAGATACACACACACACACACACACACACACACACACACAGGAAAACACAGTAGGAAGTCACAGAGCAATAAAGTGAGATCATGGCCAGGTTTCCTCCTCAGCCAGACTGTGGGTGCTGAGCCACACTGCAGAGCATTGGGGGCTCCCAGGGTGAATGGGGAGAGTAAGTTTGGGCTTAGATACCCATCCCACACATCTGGACATTCTGCTGCCCAGGTGCCCAGGAATTAATGGCCGACAAGGTTTTTTTTTTCTTTAGGGATTTCTTTAATATTTGCAAGTCAGAGATACACAGAGAGAGGAGAGACAGAGAGAGAGAGAGAGAAGAGAGAGAGAGGAGACAGAGGTCTTCCATCCAATGGTTTACTCCCCAATTGGCCACATGGCCCAGATATGGGACTATCTGAAGCCAGGAGCCAGGAGTTTCTTCTGGGTCTCTCACATGGGTATAGGGGCCCAAGGACTTTGGCCATCTTCTGCTGCTTTCCCAGGTCACAGCAGAGAGCTGGATAAGAATTGGAGAAGCCAAGTCTTGAAACGGTGCTCATAAGGGATGCTGGTGCTTCAGGCCAGGGTTTGAACCAGCTAAGCCACAGCACCAAGCCTGCACTGTATAGGTTTTTTTTCCACAGGGAGAATTAGACAGTGAGAGAGAGACAGAGGAAAAGGTCTTCCTTTAACATTGGTTCACCCCCCAAATGGCCGCTATGGCCGTCACGCTGGGGACAGTGTGCTACGCTGATCTGTAGCCAGGAGGCTGGTTCTTCCTCCTGGTCTCCCATGCAGGTGCAGAGCCCAAGCCTTTGGGCCATCCTCCACTGCCTTACCAGACCACAGAGGAGAGCTGGACTGGAAGAGGAGCAATGGGAAGGATCTGGAGCCCCAACTGGTACTAGAACCTGGGGTGTCAGCGCTGCAGGTGGAGGATTAGCCAAGTGAGCTAAGGTGCGTGGCCTGATGGATTTAAACAACTGTAACCATATCTTGAGGCCAATAAATATCCTTTAAAGAACACAAGCATAGAGAGAAGTGGCCTTACCAACAAAAACAAATGAACAACAACAACAAAAAAAAACACAGAAGCGTTTTTACATTTTACAGACTTAAATGTAGTCTCCATCAAAAATCATCAAAATAAGCTGACTAGACATACATGAAACTGTGAAGTAATTTTATTAAACACTCAGGGAAGTCAGAAATGTATCAGCACAAATATATTAAACCACATAACTGTTAAGGAGTAATAGCTGCCATACTTAAGGACTGACAAAATTCAAAAGAAAAAATTTCCCTATTTGGCATCAGTGAAGTGCCCTCACATGGTTTTTTCCTGATAAGACTTATGAATGTCTAACCGGTATCTCAAAAGGGATTAACATCATTCATCATCCGGGAGAGGCAAATAAGAACTATAGACAGAGTTTGTCACACTTCTTAAAATGGATGCCTCTTTATTTATTTTTAAAAAGACACATTAGTTCATTTAAGATTCGAAGAGAGAGAGAGAGAGAGAGAGAGAGAGAGAGAGAGAGAGAGAAATAGAGCAGGCAGAATGAGCAAGTTAGAGAGAGACAGCTGGAGGTCTTCCACATAATCACTCATTCCTCCAAGTTCCTGCCGCAGCTGTGGCTGGGTTGGGCAGAAGTGGGAGCCAGGGATTCATCAGGGATGCATGCATGGCAGGGATCCAAGATTTGACCAGCGTCAGCTGCCTTGCAGATGCATTCCCAGGAAGCTTGATTGAAAGGGGAGTGTCCGGGACTCCAAGGGGCCCCTGCAGTGGATTGGGGCATCGCAATCCACAGCCTCACCTGCTGCATCATGAATCCCACCCCAGGTGTTATTTTAAAATGTCAAAGACTGCAATAAATCGCCATCTTTGCATTGTTGTGGGGTCCAGCTCCCCACTCATCCACCGCCTCTACTGCCGTGGAATCCCGTAGCTTGGGCCCCAGTCTCTGCACTCTCGCCATGTCAAACTGACCACCCTGGCCTGACACCCGCTCCCAGGTCACCACCAAGGACTTACAGAGAACAAGGACGTCCTGGAAGAGGCTGGAAACTGAAGAGACGCCCCTGCCACATGGGGGTGCTCATGAGGACAATGGGGAGTAGGAGGCGCACAAGGAGGTAGAGGAAGAAGGTGGAGAGGAGGAGGGCGTGGAGGAAGAGGGCCATAGAGCGGAAGATCATGGAGATGAGGGTGAGGAGGCCGAGGCAGCTCCAGGAAACGGGCAGATCAACTATCAGCTGGCTCACTCACCAAATGGCCATAATGGCCACAGCTTGGCTGATCCAAAGCCGGGAGACAGGAGCTTCTTCTGGGTCTCCCATGAGGGTTCAGAGGCCCAAGTCCTTGGGCCATCCTCTGCTACTTTCCCAGGTGAACAAGCAGGGAGCTGGTTCAGAAGTGGAGCAGCTGGGACTCAGGCAGTGGCTATACCTGCTATGCCACAGTGCTGAAATGGAGTTGACACTTCTGTATCCCAGGAAAGGCATCAGCAGGAAGTTATAATCAGGGGTCTGATTGGACTAAAAACCAGGCACCCTGAAATGAGTTGCAGGTTTCTAATCTCCTGGTTTAACTTCTAGGTGAGATATCAGCCCCATAATGGCTTTGAAGTTCCTTGAGTTTACAGTTAAACACACACACAGGAAAACACAGTAGGAAGTCACAGAGCAATAAGGTTTGATCATGGCCAGGTTTCCTCCTAAGCCAGGCTGTGGGTGCTGAACACCACTGCAGAGAATCGTGGGCTCCCAGGGTGAATGGGGAGAGTAAGCTTGTGGGTAGATACCCTTCCCATACAGCTGTACAATCTGCTGCCCAGGTGCCCAAGAATTAATGGCTGACAAGCTTTTTTTCCTCTAGTGATTACTTTAATATTTGCAAGTCAGAGATACACAGAGAGAGGAGAGAGAGGGCGAGTGAGGTCGTCCATCCAATGGTTTACTCCCCAATTGGCCACATGGCCCAGATATGGGACTATCTGAAGCCAGGAGCCAGGAGTTTCTTCTGGGTCTCCCACATGGGTATAGGGGCGCAAGGACTTTGGCCATCTTCTGCTGCTTTCCCAGGTCACAGCAGAGAGCTGGATAAGAAATGGAGCAGCCAGGTCTTGAAACAGTGCCCATATGGGATGCTGGTGCTTCAGGCCAGGGTTTGAACCAGCTGAGCCACAGCACCAAGCCTGCACTGAATAGGCTTTTTTTTAACAGGTAGAGTTAGACAGTGAGAGAGAGACAGAGAAAAAGGTCTTCCTTTAACATTGGTTCATTCCCCAAATGGCTGCTATGACGGGCACGATGGGGCCGGCGTGCTACGCTGATCTGAAGCCAGGAGGCTGGTTTTTCCTCCTGGTCTCCCATGCAGGTGCAGAGCCCAAGCCTTTGGGCCAACCTCCACTGCCTTACCAGACAACAGAGGAGAGCTGGACTGGAAGAGGAGCAATGGGAAGGATCTGGAGCCCTAACTGGTACTAGAACCCGGGGTGCCTGCGTTGCAGACACATTAGTTTATTTAAGAGTCGGCGAGAGAAAGAGAGAGAGAGAGAAATAGAGCAGGCAGAATGAGCAAGTTAGAGAGAGACAGCTGGAGGTCTTGCACATAATCACTCATTCCTCCAAGTTCCTGCCCCAGCTGTGGCTGGGTTGGGCAGAAGTGGGAGCCAGGGATTCTTCAGGGATGCATGCATGACAGGGATCCAGGATTTGACCAGCGTCAGCTGCCTTGCAGATGCATTCCCAGGAAGCTTGATTGGAAGGGGAGTGTCCGGGATTCCAACAGGCCCACTGCAGTGGATTGGGGCATCGCAAGCCACAGCCTCACCTGCTGCATCATGAATCCCACCGAGGTGTTATTTTAAAATGTCAAAGACTGCTATAAATCACCATCTTTGAGCCGGCGCCGTGGCTCAATAGGCTAATCCTCCACCTTGCGGCGCCGGCACACCGGGTTCTAGTCCCGGTTGGGGCGCCGGATTCTGTCCCGGTTGCCCCTCTTCCAGGCCAGCTCTCTGCTATGGCCAGGGAGTGCAGTGGAGGATGGCCCAGGTGCTTGGGCCCTGCACCCCATGGGAGACCAGGAAAAGCACCTGGCTCCTGGCTCCTGCCAGGATCAGCGCGGTGCGCCGGCTGCAGCGGCGGCCATTGGAGGGTGAACCAGCGGCAAAAAGGAAGACCTTTCTCTCTGTCTCTCTCTCTCACTGTCCACTCTGCCTGTCAAAAAAAAAAAAATCACCATCTTTGCATTGTTGTGGGGTCCAGCTCCCCACTCATCCACCACCTCTGCTGCCATGGAATCCCGCAGCTTGGGCCCCAGTCTCTGCACTCTCGCCATGTCAAACCAGACCACCCTGGCCTGACACCCACTCCCAGATCACCACAAGGTCTTACAGAGAACAAGGACGTCCTGGATGAGGCTGGGAACCGAAGAGACGCCCCTGCCGAATGGGAGCGCTCATGAGGACAATGGGGAGTAGGAGGCACACAAGGAGGTAGAGGAAGTAGGTGGAGAGGAGGAGGGCGTGAAGGAAGAGGGCCATGGAAAGGAAGAGGATGGAGACGAAGGTGAGGAGGCCGAGGCAGCTCCAGGAAACGGGCACCTGAAGATGATGAAGATGACTCGACAGTAGAAAAGGAAAAATAAAACATAAAAAAATAGGTAAATAAAAGGCAGCAGTGACCTAGTCCTCTTTCACTTCTGGTCTCAGAATCTCAACGTGATCACTTTGGAGTAGAGGCTGTGGCCGCCCGCGGCAGCGCCCCCTGCCGACGATGCGCTCTCTGCACCTCCCAACCAAGATCAAGTGTGTTTGCAACAGGGTAGGGAAAAAAAAATTAGCTATGCTTTTTTCTGAAAAGTACTTCAGGAAGGAAAGTTTGTATGTATTTTCCCTTTTTTACGATTTGTATTTGTGTACATATTGGTAGGGAGCAGCCATTTTTAATGATCTTGGGATGAAAAACCAGCCTGCAGGGTGTTCTCTGTATGCTTCTGACTGTACTTGTGTTGTGACCATGTTCATTTACATTTCAGAGGAGAAAAAAAAAACTGTAAAAGAGCAAAATCAGCAACAACAGCAAATCTTGCATCAAGCGTTCCTGTTTTTTTGTTTGTTTGTTTGTACTTAGCTGTACAGTAAGTTTTTGGTTTGTTTGGTAGAGTGGGCTAAGCATCTGCTTGTGGTGCCAGAATCCCATATGCATGCCAGGTTCGAGTCCCATATACCTCTCTTCTAAGCCAGTTCTCTGCTACAGCCTAGTAAAGCATTAGAAAGGGGCCCCAAAGCTCAGACCATTGCACCTGCATGGGAGAGATGGGAGAAACTCCTGGCTCTCAGCTACAGCTCTTTAGGCCATTTCCAGAGGAACCAGCAGAATGAAGACCTTTCTCTCTGTCTCTCCCTCTGTCTGTAACTCTCTCTCTCAAATAAAAAAATGCCCCCACCATAAGCCAAAGGATTGTTCTTTTTTTCTTTTTCTGTGTATGAAGTTTCTGTTTACTTTTTGCTTTTGGTGTTTGATGGACTTGTGAAACATGTTATCCAACAAGAAACCAGAATTTTATTTTCCTGAGTTGTTCTAAAAAAAGGATAAGACTTGTAGATTACAATATGGGTAGAGGAGGACACTTATCCAGTGTTGCTGGAATATGTGTTACTACATCCATTATGGAAAACAATGGAGAAGTTTATCCAAACTAAAAATTTATCTTTCCTCAGAAGATTATAACAAATAATTATCAAAGGAATAAAGCAATTTTAAATTAAAACTTTTGTAGATCCTGCAATCCCTATCCTGGGTATAAATCAAAATGAATGAAATCTCTGTGTAGAGAGAGAAGGCGCCCATGAATAATTGTACACCAATGCTGACTCGTAGTGCCAATGTATGGAAACAGTGTAAGTACCCATCGGCAGACAGATGAGTATGTGCTCTCCATGTGAAATATTATATTTCTTGGTTGCTATGTGGGCATGAGGCTTCCTCATAAGTTTATGGAAAAACAAGATTTACACAAATTAATTTCATATATGGAATTTCATTTATTTATTTAATTTATGGACACATAGGATGGTGAGAAAGAGAGAGAGAGAGAGACAGAGAGGGGGAGAGAGAGAGAGAGAGAGAGAGAGAGAGAGAGAGAGAGAGAGAGAATGAGAGAAAGAGAGAATTTTCCATATGCTGTTTTCCCTCCCAAATGGCTGAATGGCTGGAGCTTGTCAAAACAAAAGTCAGGAGCCTGGAATTCCATGGAGGGTGATTACATGAGTAACACAGGTGCATGAACTTGGATCATCATCTGATGCTTTGGCAGGCCCAGTAGAAGGGAGATGAATCAGAAGCAGAGCAGCCAGAACTTGAATGCACATCCCTTTATTCAATGATGCTGTTCCAAATGGGGCTTAAATCACAATGCCGCAATGTGGCCTGCCCTGTTACAATTTTTGAATCTATGCAGATATTTTGCATAATGCATGTGTTTTACAGATCCATTTTAACTCAAATTAATGAACTAATTTAGAGATGGGGGAGAGAGAGAGAAGGAGAGGGAGATCAAGAGATGCACACAGAGACAGAGGGACAGAGAGGTCATATCTGCTGGTTCATTGTCAAAAACCTCTTTAGTTAGAGTTAGGACACTGACTCCAGGAGCTGAAATTTCAATCTAGGTTTCTCTTGAGAGTGGCAGTGTTTCAACTACCTGAGTGTTCATTTCTTTGATGAATTATTTATTTTATTTGAAAGGCAGAGTTATAGAGAGACAAAGGCAGAAACAGAGAGAGAGAGAGAAAGAGAAAGATCAACCATCAGCTGGCTCACTCCCCAAATGGCCATAATGGCCACAGCTTGGCTGCTCCAAAGCCGGGAGACAGGAGCTTCTTCTGGGTCTCCCATGAGGGTTCAGAGGCCCAAGTCCTTGGGCCATCCTCTGCTACTTTCCCAGGTGAACAAGCAGGGAGCTGGTTCAGAAGTGGAGCAGCTGGGACTCAGGCAGTGGCTATACCTGCTATGCCACAGCACTGAAATGGAGTTGACACTTTTGTATCCCAGGAGAGGCATCAGCAGGAAGTTATAATCAGGGGTCTGATTGGACTAGAAACCAGGCACCCTGAAATAAGCTGCAGGTTTCTAATCTCCTTGTTTAACTTTTAAGTGAGATATAAGCCCCATAAAGGCTTTGAAGTTCCATTGATTTTACAGATACACACACTAGAAGGACACAGTAGGAAGTCACAGACCAATAAGGTGTGATCATGGCCCAGGTTTCCTCCTCAGCCATACTGTGGGTGCTGAACACCACTGCAGAGCATCGTGGGCTCCCAGGGTGACTGGGGAGAGCAAGTGTGTGGTTATCTACCCATCTTATCCAGGTGGACATTCTGCTGCCCAGGTGTCCAGGAATTAATGACTGACAAGGTTTTTTATTTTTTTTATTTAAAAAAATTTTTTTTGACTGGCAGAGTGGACTGTGAGAGAGAGAGACAGAAAGAAAGGTCTTCCTTTGCCATTGGTTCACCCTCCAATATCCGCCGCGGCCAGCACGCTGCAGCCGGTGCACCGCGCTGATCCGATGGCAGGAGCCTGGTACCTATCCTGTTCTCCATGGGGTGTAGGTCCCAAGCACTTGGGCCATCCTCCACTGCACTCCCTGGCCACAGCAGAGAGCTGGCCTGGAAGAGGGGCAACCGGGACAGAATCCGGCACCCTGACCGGGACTAGAACAAGGTGTGCTGGCGCCACAAGATGGAGGATTAGCCTAGTGAGCCGCGGACCCGGCCGACAAGGTTTTATTTTTGTTCATCATGGATTTCTTTAATATTTACAAGTCAGAGTTACACAGAGAGAGGAAAGACAGAGAGAGAGAGAGAGGCCTTCCATCGAATAGTTTATGCCTCAATTGTCCTTAAGGGCTGGAGCTGGGCCTATTGGAATCCATAGGTCGGGAGATTCTTCTGGGTCTCCCACGAGGGTACAGGGGACCAAGAACTTGTGCCATATTCTGCTGCTTTCCCAGGTCACAGCAGAGAGCTGGATAAGAATTGGAGCAGCCAGGTCTCAAACCAGCACCCAAATGGGATGCTGGACCTTCAGGGCAGGTGTTAACCTGCTGAGCCACAGTGCCAGGCCGGCACTGATTAGGTTTTTTTTTTTTTTATTTTTGACAGGCAGAGTTAGACAGTGAGAGACAGAGAGAGCCAGGAAGTTCTTCCTTTTCCATTGGTTCACCCCCCTAAATGGCCGCTATGCCAGCATGCTGGGGTCAGACCCTGAGCTGATCCAGAGCAAGGAGCTTCCTCCTGGTCTCCCATGCAGCTGCAGGGCTCTGAGACTTAGGCCATCCTCCACTGCCTTCCCAGTCCACAGCAGAGTGCTGAACTGGAAGAGGAGCAACCGCGACAGAATCCAGAGCCCCAACTTGGACTAGAATCTGGGGTGCTGGTACCACAGGCTGAGGATTAGCATGTGAGCCAGGGCTCCAGCCCTAATTAGGTATTAAAAAACACCTTCAGGTGGTGACTGATGAGATTGTAACCAGACATTGTAACCTGATGAGTGAATGTGCTATCCACAAGAAATAATATATTTCCAGGAGTAAGAAGATTCTTCTGGGGCTCCCACATGGGTGCAGGGTTCCAAGAGCTTGGGCCATTTTCTAATGCTTTCCCAGTCACATCAGAGACCTTGAAAAGTATTGGAGCAGCCAAGTTAAGAAACAGCATGCATATGGGATGCTGGTGCTTCAGGCCAGGGTGCTAACCTGCTGAGCCACAATGCCAGGCCTAGACTGCTAAGGTGTGAAACAAACACCTTCAGGCAGTGACTGATGAGATTGTACAGACACCCTCAGGTGATCTCACTTAATCTGATTTGGCACAATGGAATGCCTTTTTTCACATATCACATACCTTTGAATATTAACATTTATGTTGTGAACCTGACACAATTGATTATTTTGATATTGTCATTGCTGAATGGCTAGGATTTCTTAGCTTGTGTCTATAAAATTTAATCCTATTGATTACTCTCTTCATATGGAAAACATTTCCTTTTGTCTATTTTACTGATTTCTTTACTCAATTGAAAGTCAGACGTACGTGGAGGCAGAGGCAGAGAGAGAAAGTTCTTCCATCTGATGGTGCACTCCCCATATGGATACAATGGCAGGAGCTGAGCCAATCCGAAGCCAGGAGCCAGGAGCCTCCTCCTGGTCTCCCACTTGGGTGCAGGGGCCCAAGGACCTGGGCCATCCTCCACTTCTCTGCCAGACCACAGCAGAGAGCTGGATAGGAAGTGGAGTAGCTGGGACAGGAACCGGCATCCATGTGGCATGCCAGCACCTCAGGTGGCAGCTTTACTGGCTATGCCACAGCACCGGATCCAAGTGGAAAACCGTTCTAGAAATGTCAACATGCAGCTTGTTTGATTCTGCAGCTGGAAATCTAGGCAGGGTCTTATTGACACATTTGGGTGGTAATTGGGCTGGTAGAGATGGGGTCCAGTCCCCTGCCTTTTGTCCCAGTGTCCTCTCACACTGTATTTCTGCATTGGACACTAAAAACGGACCTTATGTCCGTGTCACATCACCACCACCACCACAGGTGAAAACTGATGCTTGCACTGGTGATTGACAGGAGAAAGGAATTCCTCCCTCCAATAGGCATGAGCCCCACCCTCCGGAGGGGCTTTAAAAGGCAGATGGAGCAGGGCTATCCTCCCTCTCTGCACACTTGAGCCTGGAACCTTGAACTTCAGGATGGCACAGGAAAGTGCAGACCAGGAAGCTCTTGGGCTGTCAGTTGAGCTGCCCTCTTCCCCACAAAGGTCTTTTAAAGATGGGGGCACAGATGAAGAGGAGCAACCACCACAAGGACAAGGTGAGACACTGTTTTCTGATTTCCCTGAGAGCTGCCTGCAAAGGCAAGGTAGGTCCTTGGGATGTCAGGGTGAGTGCGGAAGGTGGTTTGGAACCTGGCAACTGGTCTGTGTGTGTGACAGAGGGTTTCATTTTGAAGTGGGAAATGGGAAGTAGCTGGTAGCTCCAGGGGCCTATTGAGAAATGTGGCAGCAATGAACCTATGGAACTCTAATGTGCTCATTTTCCTTTGATCCTGGCTTAACTGGCTCAGCCAACAGGATGCCAGAAACATGAAATCTGAGACAAAACGGGGGCCGGTGGGATAAAATGCATACATGGTATTAGTTTTTCATTCTCATGAAAATATCTGAGACATGTTACTAAGAGGGAACGTTTCTTTCAAACCACAATTTAGAAATTCACAAGAAAATTCTTCATGTTCCTAACAGTTCATGACCCAAATGCTCTGGCATTTTATGAGGGTAGGGGAGGATTCAGAAGAGTATGGAGGAAAACTCACATGACAATCCAATCTGTCAGGGAGCTTGCTGTGCAAGTGATCTCTCCTTATTCAGATACCAAGATTCCAACAGCCGGACTCCTCCTTCCCAACATCACCCATTCTAAACATTGTCCACGTCTCAGGTTATTCCCCACCCTTGATCCATTTCTATTTTCATTAGTTTTCCCCTTAATACTTTTTCTTAAAGAGATTTATTCATTTATCTGAAAGAGGTACACAGAAGGAGAGGGAGAAGTAGAGTTTGAGAGAGATCTTCCACCTGCTGGTTCACTCCCAATTGGCAGCAACAGCCAAAACTGCGCTGGTCTATAACCAGGAGCCAGGAGCTTCTTCCACATCTCCTTCAAGGGTGCAGGGGCTCAAGAACTTGAGCTATCTTCCCCTGCTTTCCCAGGCCATAGCAGAGAGCTGGATTGGAAGTGGAGCAGCTGGGACTCAAACCAGTTCTGTAATGGGTTTTCCTACTATGCCACAGAGCTGGCCCCTTCCCCTTAATACTTGAAATATTAAGTTCGAGTTTGTAGACAAAGAGATTCACAAACAACCTTTGGAGGACACAAATTTTATACACGTGGGGAATTTTTATTTTATTTTGTGGGGAAACTCAGTCATACGTACTCTCTTTTGCTGTAGGATCAAAGCCCAGTCCACATGAGGAGAAGTCCCAGGAAAGGGAGCTCAGAGGCAGAAGCAGCATTGCCATAGCAGGTAAGTTCAGACTCACCTGGAGCGAGAAGGTCATAGGGTGCTGTGGCACAGTCTTCTCTGGGAGACAGGGGCCCTGAGATCAGATGGGTCAGCAGCACCTCAGAGATGCTGGGGTACGGGGACCAGAGGGGAAGGGAGCACTGGTGGGCGGCGCTGCTCCCTGTGTCCTGGATAGACCTGGGCTGTGGCTGTGCCTTTGGAGGCAGGCACTCCAACTCCCTGTGTTTTGCAGAATCGAAGTACAGCTGTGATGGGGTTAGCTCCAGGAAGAGGACAATCAGTTTCGAGGACAGCAGCCGCACGGGGACAGGGAGCATCGTGCTTTCTCTACCTAGAGGGTCAGGACCAGGGAGCTTATCCAAGGTTGGGAAGGGAGGGGTTGTCAGAGATTGAGAGCAGTTTAGAGAGCCCGAGAGCATGTGGGGAGGAGAATGCGTGCTGCCTGTGTTCCTGCTGGAGTCCATTGTGGGGAAGGAAGTTCAGGATTCGGTGGGGTTCACGTGAAGGGGGCAGGACTTATGTTTTAGGGCCCAAGGAGCTGTGCTGAGTGTCTCCCGTGTGTCTCTGCAGGCAGCTGTGTGCATGAGCTCAGCGTGACTTTGAAAAAGAAAGCAAAACCTTCGGACGATGGAAATGACAGAGGAATTCAGGAGGCGCATGCGGAACCTCGCAGGGGATCCTCCAGGGCCCGCTCTGGGCACAAGAGGAGGCGCAGGTCCAGGTCCCCAGCAGACCACCCACCGCCCCTTCGGAAGAGCCTGGTGACCTCCCTGCGCTCTCTGTCTGAGGCCATTTATGAAGATTTAGCCCGGGTGCAGGCGCAGCAGGCGCAGTTCCTGCTGACCCAGGAGCAGCTGTTTGCGCTGGCACAGCTCCGCAGGCCTCCATGCAGCGCCATGCAGAGCTGCTATGCGCTGGCCTCACAGGCAGCCTGGGCCTTCCCTGCCCAGGGCTGGCTTCTCCAGGCTCAAGCCCTGGCCCCCGCCCGGGCCCCGGAGCGCATGCCTGCTGTCCAGTCGCTGGCACCTGCTCAGAGCTCCTCCCAGGAGGGGGAAGGCCAGCCCTCTGCTGAGCAGGAAGAACCTGAGGCACACAGGGCATCAGACTAATCTTGTGCTGGGGAGCCCGCATGGTGGACACTAGAGGGCGCATCTCTGACACACAGAAAGACTTGCTGCTGCTACTTCTCCGCAAGCCCGGCAGAGACCCTGTAGTCGGGATGAGCTGATGCCTGAGGGACTCTGGGTGGCCATAGGAAAGGAACTGGAGCGACTTCCTCGGAATCAGGAACCTGTTCTTTCCTTGAGGATGCCATAACAGAAGAATGTCGGTTTTCACATTACCAATCTGAATCCTTGTAACTAACTTGAATTTTTAAATGAAACACATATTAAGAGGTCATCATTGACACTTGTGCATTTTTGTCAATGTAAAGTTTTCTACCTGGAGAAGTTCTGGGGAGGTGGGAGGAGCAGTGCCCAGGAGGACTCTGAGGGGAGATGACAGGGTGGGTCTGTGTGAGACAGGGCCTCAGAAGCAGTGGGTGTCTGAGGGTGGGCAGTGACCGTGCCCAGACGTCTGAAACCAGTGTTGATCAAGCGTGGACAGTTTCTTGCCCCACCGGAATTTGACGCTGTGACTGTGTGATTTTATTCTGCTTAAACCACTTTCAACTTATTACATAATTTTCAGATGTTGGAGATATATAAGGATGTGTTATCTTCATAAAATTAGTTTCGTGTATTTATATGATCATGAGTACATGAGTGTTCTTCCAAATCTTAATAAAAAAGAATTGAAGACAAATTTAATTTAATAGAAGTTTTATTTCTTTAAATGAATGAATTCTCTCTTTATTGTGACTTAGTAATGGTGACAGAGGGAGAGGCAAAAAGAGAGTGAAACTTTTCATCCGCTAGTTCTCTTTGCAAATGGCTGAGTGGCTGGGGCTGTTCCATGCATAAACTAGAAGCCTAGAACTCCAACAGATTTCTCACGCGTGTGTCAGTGTACCAGGTACTTGGATCTTCCCCCATGGCTTTGGCAGGCACATTAGCAGGGATCTAGATCAGAAGCAGAGCAGCTAGGATGTGAACCCACAGCTCTATAGACTATGCTGCCATGCCAAATAGTGGCTTAACCTACATAGCTACAATTGGGCTAGTTCTGTGTCAATTTTTGAACCCATGCTGAGATCAGTAAATAGCACAGAGTATTTATTATTTATGGAGAGAAGTCGAGATAGAGAGAGGTCTTCCATCCACTGGTTCCCTCCCCAGTTGGCCTCAATGGTCTGAGCTGCACCTGTCAGAGGCTAGGTGTGAGGAGCTTCTTCCAGGTCTCCCACATGGAAGCAGGGGCCCAAGTACTTGGGCCATCTTCTGCTGTTTTCCCAGATCATAGCAGAGAGGTGGATCCTGAGAGGAGCACCCACAGCTACAACCAGTGCCCATATGGGATGCTGTTACTTCAGGCCAGGGCTTTAACCCACTGCACCACAGTGCCGGCCCCCAACCTTGTGTTTTAATTGTTGGCCTGAGTCCATGGGCAGGGTCCAAAGCTCTGTGTTACAATCATATCCAATTCTCCTCCTCAGCTGGACCGTTGGTGCTGAGCACCCTCTACAATGCTTCCTGGTCTCCCAGGATGACTCGGAATATGAGGCAAATGGCCAGTTACCATTTCCAGCTGGGTTTTCTGCTATCCCAGGCATCAGTTGTTAATTAGGTTTTAACCAAAAGCTCTGATAATCTCACATGATCTAATCATGGCCATCACTTTCAAGATAAATGAACTTTTTTTGTTTTGTTTTTTATTTTCCTCTACTTTTTTATTATCAACTATGTGTGTTTGTATAACATTGACTCTGTTTTTCCCTCAGAAACATTTTATTTAAATTACACAAATTTCATACATTTCGTAATTACAACTTTAGAAATACAGTGATTTTTCCCATCATATGCACCACCATCCCTCTTTCTCCTCCCTTTCCTATGCCCATTCTTATTTTTTACTAAGATCTATTTTGAATTATCTTTATAAACATATGATTAATTCTATGTTAAGAAAAGAGTTCAACAAATAGTATAAAAAAAATTCCTCAGCTGTCAAGACAAAGAGCTGTTCAAAGTCATTGCTTCTCAAGGTGTCAATTTCACTTCTATAGATTGGTTTTAAGTGATCTATTAGTTATCACAGGTCAGGCAGAACATTTGGTATTTGTCCTTTGGTGATTGGCTTATTTCACTAAGTACATTGACTAATTTGAAATTTGTCATTTCTGAACATTTGGGAATTTAAACACATCTGTTCAAAATTTAACAGTATTTATTATTCTATCATGTGCCAAACATTTGTAAAAATGCCAACATCCTCATTGATCCTGCTACTTGAAATTAGGGCAGGGTCAGAAAAATGCTTCAGCATGGTAATCGGGCTGGAATTCAGATCAGGACCAGTTCTGTCCCTGTGCCCTCTGGTTCTATTATCCTGATTTTTAGCACAAAGATTGGACATTACATCTGGGTCCCCACTCCAGCCACAGACCAAAGATTTTTATTGAGACACTGGTCATCAACAGTAGAAAGGAATGTCTTCCACCCATAGAAGAGAGCCATGACCAGAGCAGAGGCTTTAAAAGGTAGATGGAGAAGGGCCATCCTCACTCTTTGGACACTTGAGTTCAGGATGGGACTGGGAATTGAGAGCATGCCCCTGAGCAACCTCCTTCCCCGCAGATGTCTCTTAAAGATGAGAGCACAGATGAGGAAGGGCAATTACTGGAAGGAAAAGGTGAGACACTTGCTTCTGATTTCTCTGAGCTATGTGCAGAGTCAAGGTAGAGATGTGAGATGTCTGCAAGGAATGTGGAAGGTGATGTGGAATCAGGAAACTGAGTTGTGTATCTTTGGGTGGGTGTAATTTTGAAATGGGGAATGGGAAATGGCTTGAAGCTCCAAGATATATTGAGAAATGTGGCAATGAACCTGTGACCCCTAATCTTTTTGTTTGCCTTTGACACTGGTATAACAGGGCTAAGGTAACAAAATGACTCGGAAACATGAATCAGGGACAAATCTGGAGAACTCCATGTGTCTGGAAGTTATTAGATTTTCATTCCTATAACAAATATGGGGGAGAAGGTACTAAGGAAGGAAGGTTCACTTTAATCCACATTTTGAAACTTCACAGTAAAAGGCTGGGTGACCCATGAGTTTGATGATCCCTTTATTCTGGCCTCTGATGAAGGTGGCTGGAAGTGCCAAGGAAAATCACATGATAATCCAGGAAGCAAATGTGATTTCCCCTTGTACAGACACCTTGATTCCAACAGGGGGTTCCATTGTGACAACATAATCCAATCCCAGCATTTCCAGTCACCCTCAGCACGAGAATTAGATCAACACTCCACCCTTGCTCAATTTCCATTATCATTACCATTAATCATTTAAGCATTAACAGAAGACTTTTGGGACAAAGAGAATAATATACTGGATGTGAGTGGACAGGAAAACTTAGATCCGAGTTATATTATGGGGAATGTCAGTCACTTGGACTCCTTTTGATCTAGGATCAGAGTCCAATGCAAGTGAGATGTCCCAGACTACTAAGCTCAAAGCCAGAAACAGCATTTCTGGATCAGGTAAGATGTGATGGTCTTGAAGTGAGGAGGGACAAAATATGGTATGACACAGTCTCCTGTGTCAGGGAACAGCGATCTGGTTGGCAGCCAGGACTTCTAAATACTGCAGTGTGGGGAACAGAGGTGAAGACAGAACTGGTGACAAATGGTGCTCCTTGCGTGTTCTGGATGGAAGAGGGTTGTGGCAGTCCATCTGGAGGCCACCACTCAAACTCTCTATCTCAGAATCTGAATCTAGCTGTGATAGGGTGAACTCCAAGAATAGGAAAATCAGTTCAAAGGACAGTCATCATGTTGGCATAGAGAGGATCTTGCTTTCCCCACCTCGGGGCAGCGTTGGGCTGGAAGGTGATTGTTAGGGTCTGAGTGGTTGAGAAGAGGATGGTGCAGCCTTCTGGAGTCCAGGGGTGGGGAAGGAAGGAAGAGTTAAGTGGGGTTCACTTGAAGGCATCTGAATTCAGACTTTAGAGCCCAAGGAACCAATACTGGTCTCTTGGGTGTGTTTTCCACAGGCAACTGTGTGTATATGCTCAGTGTGACTTTGCAAAGGAGGCAGAAACCTTTGGACTCTGGAAACCACACAGAAATTCAGCAAGCTGCTGATGACCATCACAGGGGATCCTGGACGGTCCACCCTGGGCACAAGACGAAGCACAGATCCTGGTCCCAAGCAGACCAACCGCCACCCTTTGGGGAGAATCTGATAACCTCTCTGCACTCTCTGCCGGAGGCAGTTTATGAAGATGTTGCATGAGCACAGGTGCAGCAGGAGCAGTTCCTGTGGATCCAGAAGCAGCTGTGCACATTGGAGCAGCTTCCTGGGTCTCTATGCGCAGCTATGCACTGGCCTCATAGGCATCCTGGGCTGTGCTGCTCAGTGCTTGCTCCTTCTGGCCCCTCAGCCTGAGCTCTGCAGTCGTTCACTCGTTTTTGTTCATAGCTTCACCAGGGATGAGAAAGGCCAGTCACACACTGTGCAGGTGGCAACTGAGGCAGGCAGAGGATTCGAATAGTTGTGCTGCCAGCTTGGGTCATGTTCAGTAGTGGATGTATCTCTGGTGGAGACAAAGACTTGCTTTTACTCCTTCTCAGGATGACCTGCGGAGACCCAATATTCAGGAATTGTTGATTGGTGACAGAATGGGGGCAGTACTGGGAAAGCAACTTGATCAACATCCTCAGAATTATAAACCTGTTTAACCTAGGTTTATGATGGCGAGAATGTTAAATTTCATGTTAATCGTTGGTTGTCTTGCAACAGTCATACTTTAAAAAAAAAGATTTATGGGAGCTGGCACCATGGTGCAATAGTTTAACCCTCTGCCTGTGGCACTGGCATCTGTTACAGACACCGGTTCTAGTAACGGCTGCCTCTCTTCCAATCCAGCTCTCTGCTATAACCTGGGAAAGCAGTAGAAGACAGCGTGAGTGCTTGTGCCCCGCACCCACATGGGAGGCTGGGAAGATGCAGCTGGCTCCTGACTTTGGATTGGTGTAGCTTCGGTCATTGCAGCCATCTGGGGAGTGAACCAGCAGAAGGAAGACAATTCTCTGTCTCTCCCTCTCACTGTCTGTAACTCTACCTCTCAAATAAATAAATAAAAGGTCTTTTAAAATATTTATTTATTTGAAAGAGTTACAGAGAGAGGTAGAGAGAGAGAGAGAGAAGAGAGAAAAGAAGAGAGAGAAGAGAGAGAGAGGTCTTTCATTCTTCTGGTTCACTTCCCAAATGACTGCAACGGCCAGAGCTGAGCTGATCTGAAGCCAGGAGACAGGAGCTTCCACCAGGTCTCTCACGAGGGTGCAGGGGCCCAAGGAGTTGTGCCATCTTCTACTGCTTTTCCAGGCCATAGCAGAGAGCTGGATCGGAAGAGGAACAGCCAGGATTTGAGCCAGTACCCATATGGGGTGCCAGCACTGCAGGCTGGGGCTTTAGTCCACTGTGCTATAGCGCCGACCCAAAAAGTCATGCATTTTTAAAAATAATCAGATAAATGTTAAAGAGGAATCATTTACACTTCTGTGGGTTTTTTCTTTTTCTTTTTCTTTTTTCTTTTTGGTCTTAAAGCTTTTAGGCTTGGAGAAGTCCTTGTGAAGTGGGATGAGTAGTCACCAGGAGAACTTTGATCTCCTCTAGTCTGCTCTGAGGGAGATGACAGGGTGGGTCCACCTGGTACAGGGATTCAGAAGTGGGTGGTTATCCCACAGTGGGCATTGGTGGGTCTTAGGCTTCTTTTTTATTTTTTTGACAGGCAGAGTGGACAGTGAGAACAGAGAGAGAGGTCTTCCTTTTTCTGTTGGTTCACCCCCCAACGGCTGCTGCGGCTGGTGCGCTGTGGCCGGCACACTGTGCTGATCCAAAGCCCGGAGCCAGGTGCTTCTCTTGGTCTGCCATGTGGGTGCAGAGCTCAAGGACTTGGGCCATCCTCCACTGCACTCCCGGGCCAGAGCAGAGAGCTGGACAGGAAGAGGAGCAACCAGGACAGAATCTAGCACCCAGACCAGGACTAGAACCCGGGGTCCTGGTGCTGCAGGTGGAGGATTAGCCTATTGAGCCATGGCGCCAGCCTCTCAGGCTACTGAGACCTTTGCTGGTCAAGTGTGGACTGTCTGTGTTGCCCAAAAAGAAGCTGACACTGAGATTCTTTGGGATTTTATTGTGTTGAAGCCACTCTTTTTTTCCATTTTATGATATAATGTGACAAGCAATTTAACCTAAATCCCTAGAATCTTCTGGAACAATTATATTAGCTATTAAGCAGTTAATTCATAACAATACAAAAGCAACAAAATCATAACGTTAGAGACAGGCATTTGATGTAGTGGTTGGGATGCTGACTGGGACACCTCCATCCTATGTTGAAATACTGGGACCGCTGCCCAGTCCAACTCCTGACTACCAGATTCTTGCTAGTGCACACCCTAGAGGCAGCAGTGACAGCCCAAGTGTTTGAATCCCTTCCATAGAGCTGGATTGGTGATTCATGATTCTGGATTCTCTTCCCTCCCCAAAGGTTGCTATGCGTATTTGGGGAGTGAAACAGCAGATGGTACTTCTCATCTATCTCTGTCTCTTAAGTCAATCATAAAAATAAAACAGTAATACTTCCATCAGTGCGTGGGCCTTCAGAGAGCCTAACAAGAATCTGATGGAAACTGACAAAACTGAATCTAAAGTCTCTTAAAAACTTCCCTTCACTGGTACTGAGCCCACAATGCTGAGTCTCTTGTGACTATGTGTTATTTTGTGGGTGATTTCTTTTGTTTACCATAATAACTTCAATATCCAGCTATGCCGATACAAATATCAGCTGTTCACTGTTCCCATGCTGAATAGTATTTCTTTGCATCTATTTACCTCTTTAAAAACTGGTCATGGACATCGGGTGGATTCTACTTTTTGTATTTGGAGTAATACTTTTGGAAACTATGATGTGCAGCATTTTTTTCACCTATGGTATATCATTCATCTGAGTTCTGAGTCACTTAAAAAGTCTACATGATCTAGAGGAAAGAGATTATCCCACTTCCTCATTGTTTGGGTGAAATACTACCTTTTCCTCTGGTGATATTTTGTTCATTTCATAGCTTTATTGAGATAGTGTCCACTCATTGAACTATATATTACAGCGCACAACTTGATGTTTTGATAGATGTGTATATGGTGACATGTTCAAAATGTACCTAAGTAACACATCTATCAACTCTTCTTTTTTCATTTAATTTTAATTAATTTTTAACAGATTCTCTAATATGATTTGTACATACACATCTAAGAAAATAGTGATATTCCCTTTCTTCCACCCTGCCTCCCACTCTTATTTCTTCTACCATTTGTTTTGTTTTTCAGTTTTTGAGAGTAAATATTTTAAATGTACATTTCAAGAAAAGGCTTAATAATTCACTAAATAAGAATTTTAACAAGTAAAAATCAAATAAAAACCTCTAGTTTAGTGATAATTATACATTACATATTTTGTACTCTATTGGTTACCACAGATCAGGAAAAAAATACAGTATTGTTTTTTTTTTTTTTTTTTGAGATTGGTTTCTTTCACTAAGTATGATTATTTCCAGTTGTATCAGCTTGCTGCAAAAGACAGGATGTTACTATTTTTTGTTGTTGTTTTGTTTTGTTTTGTTTTGTTTTGTTTTTACAGCTAAATAATATTCCATAGTGTATATAGCCCACATTTTCTATATCCAGTCATTGGTTGCTGGACATCTGGCTTGATTCTATATCTTAGCTATTGTGCAGTGAGCTCTAGTAAACATGGGGGTACACATAACTCTTTCATATGCTGATTTCATTTTGTTTGGGTAAATTCTTAGGAGTGGGATGCCTCAGTTAAATGGTAGATCTATTTTCAGCTTTTTTAGAAATCTCCATGCTGTCTTCCACAATGGTTGTACTAGGTTACATTCCCACCAACAATTAGGTTGGGTACTTTAGGATACCTTTTCCCCCATATCTTCCCCAGCATTTATTATTTTTTGATTTCTGTATTAGAGTCATTGTAACTGGGGTGAGGTGAAACCTCATTGTGATGTTTACTTGCATTTCTCTGATGGCTAGTGAACCTGAGGTTTTTTCAAGTGTCTGTTGGCCATTTGGATTTCATCTTTTGATAAAATGTCTGTTCAAATCCTTTGCCAACTTCTTAATTGGATTGCTTGTTTTGTTGTTGTTGAGAATCCCATTTGCCTATTTTTACTTTGATTGCCCATGCTTCTGGGGGTCTTTTCCAAGAAGTCTTTGCCTATGCCAATGTCTTGCAGATTTTCTCCCATGTTCTCTAGTAATTTGATGTTATCAGGTTATAGATTAAGATCCCTGATCCATTTTGAATTGATTTTTGTAGAATGTGTAAGGTATGGGTCTTGTTTCATACTTTTACACATGCAGATCCAATTTTTCCAATACCACTTGTTGAGGAGACATTCCTTTCTTCAGGGATTGATTTTACCTCTTTTATCAAAGGTTAGTTGGTTGCAGAGGTGTGGATTGATTTCTGGAGACTCTATTATGTTGCAGTTATCTACACATCTATTTTGGTGCAAGTACCAGGTTGTTTTGATTATAATTGCCTTTATAGTATATCTTGAAGTCAGGTATTGTGATACCTCTAGCTTTGTTTTTGTTGTCTAAATTGCTTTAGCTATTCATAGTCTCTTCTGTTTCCATATGAATTATAGCATCATTTTTGTAGATATGAGAAGGATTTGGTATTTTGATTGGGATCACATTGAATCTGAAAATCGCTTTGGTAGTATGGACATTTGGTTTATGTTAACTCTTGCAATCCACAGGCATGGAAAATTTTTCCAGTTTTTACATTTTCTTCTATTTCTTTCTTTCATGTTTTGTAATTTTCATTGTAGAGATCTTTCGCATTATTGGTTAAATTAATTACAAGGTAAGTCATTCAACCTCCTTCTGGGTTGTACTCTGTATAGTCTTCAATCCCACATAGCTGTCTGTATCTCAAGAAATGGCCACTAGAGGACAGAAAGAACTGCTTCTCTTGAAAGTTCTTCCAGGCTTGGGCAAGCCTAATTTCTGTTAGGCAATGCCGTTATCCACTAGTATACATGTAGCTATCTTTATCTTGCAACTATTTTTCTTCAGTTTTATTTCCTAAACAAACTCTCGTCTCTACATAGTGTTACCAAAGCACTTTATAAATAGTAATCACCTTGATTTTCAACTCTTGCATATTTTCAGACTCTATAAATAATCAATAAAAACATTTATGAACAAAGTTTATGAGAATACTTTTTATACCAATATTTTGGCTTTTTCAAGGAAACATAAGAATTCCCTTCCTCACATCACTTCAATTAATGTACTTAGATAATTATAAAATGAAAGCACATACTTTATTAAAATAGTGTTACATTATACAAAATATATAAAATTGTCTTATAACTCACTGCCCCCATGAGAATTCATGGTTAAGTTTTTATGTACTTCAAAATTCTCTATGAATATTTCTCACAGAGTTGGAGAGGAAGAAAGAAGTGTGTGTATGTATGTGTGTAATATGTATGTGTAAAAGTGGAAGTAAAAGATAAGTTTATGTTGGTGGAAAAAATTTCTTAACCGATGCAGAGTTTTCCTTTTAGTAAATGTGCTGCTGTAGTGAGTGTTATGCAGAACTTTCAAAAAATATTTATTTATTTGAAAGAGTTTAGAGATAGAGAAGGAGAGAAAGAGAAAGAGATCTTTCTGCTGGTTCACTCCTCAAATGACCTCTTCCTGAATTTCACAGAGAAGGAATTGCAAATCCCATGCCCAGAAGGAAATGAAGAGGGAGGAGGAGAGGAAGAGAGAGAAGGCACAGAGGTCAGTATCTGTGGACACAGCCTGTCCCGTAACAGGTGGTCCATTCCCACCCTTCTCTAATTCACACAGTGCTGCTGTGAAGAGAAACAGATTGCATCATTTAAAAATTATTGCCATCCAAATTATGGACCTTACTGCCTTCTCATGTTCTCAGGTGTATGTAGTTGATAATTCAACTATATTAATGTTAAACCACCATACTCTAGTCTAAGGGGGACCAAATATGGTCATGCCTGGATCCTTTTTTTTTATGAGTTCTGTGGCCCTGAGAAAGTCCTTGTTTCTTTCCTAGTCTTCCCAGTCCCCCCTCTGCTCAACTGGAATAATTCCAGCATCCTCATTCTTGGCTTCTCATGGGGCATATGGCATATAAACCCATGAGCTAATACCAATGCAGCTAATGCACAGACTTAGAGATGGACGAACTGAATTATGAAATGAGCTGGGACACAACATGGGATACTACTAAATACAGCTCTGGTCAGCAGAACGGCATGACCTTGTGAAAGTCGCTTCATTTCCTTCACTTCTTGGCTTCATTTCCTAGTCTGCATTAGATTTGAGTTGACCTGAGTTGCAATGTAGATATCATCTTCCTCTGGCATTAAATATTACAACATCCACCCTTTGTATTTGGAATCAGACCCAAATTCCTCCCCCTTACCTAAGTACTGGGCAGTCGCCATGTGGTTTACTATGACTCCTACCTCCTGGTGTGCACAGCCCCCCTGCAATCCCTCCCCTAGGAGTTACACAAAGTTGGTGACTTCTGTCTGTCTCTGTCCTACATTCCTCACCTCTCCACCTGCCTTGGTACCTTCCTCTAGGGAAACAACCTGAGGTATAATGAGCTGTTCTGTGGAGGGGCCCCAATCACAAAGAACTGAGGGAGGGCCATGGAAGCAGAATGAAGAGATTCCAGCCAAGCTTGAATCTTTCCAATAACTTACTAATAAGCTTGGAAGTGAATCTTGCCTAAGCAGCCTCGGTTGAGATAGCAGTGCCAGCTTTCTGTGAGCCCTTCAGGCAGAGGCACCAGGCTTATCTCTGCTTGGAACCTACTGCACAGTAACTGGGAGATAATGTCTGCTGTTGTAAGTTGCTGAATTGGGGATAGGAGTGATGTCATCACATAACAATAGATGAGTAGCACTGTCTTCCAGGCCCCAGAGCCTGTCCCTCTCCGCATTCCTTGTTCTCCAGCTCACCTACAATTCTCTACATACACCCTGGCTGCGTTTGTAACCTCCTCGCTGGCTCTACTAATGCCTCCCGCTACCTCTGTATCTCTGCATAGTTGTGCCTCCCCCTAACACATTGCTCCCAGACTTGTGCAAAGCTGGATCTCTGAGATGCAGGAAAAGTGTTCTCTCCCTGAGGCCTTCCAGATCCTCTCACCTACTCCCCTCTCGAGTTCCTCTCACAGTGTCCTCCTTCACTCCTCTATAGCACTTGCTCCTCTTTTTCACACCATTCTCCTTCTGTGCTTCTGTCCTCTCCTATCAGACTGAGCCCCTGGCAGGATCCATTTCAGCTTTTTTTCAGAGCCTCACTCAGGTCCTAACATTGTCCCTCCATGAGGTTGCTGCTGAGGGTACAGGTGCTGAATAGACATGAGAGGAACTCATGGGCAGCTCATAGCGTGGGGGTGGACACTAGCAACAGGAGGTGCCAGGTGGATGTGAGTTAAGAGGACACCCGGAATGACCTTTGGAGGCTTTACCCTGGCAATAGCTGCTTCACTGAGCACAGTGGGCTCTGCCATCCTTGCCTGCTCAGCTCAAACACTATGGCCCCAGGTAGGAAATCAGAAACAAAATCTTCACATGGTGTTGAGTGTCCACATTAGGAGTCCAGGACTGAAGGGGATGAAGGAGCACGACCTGCAAGCACTAGTAACAATGAGAGGGACCTCAGAAGACTCCCTTGTCTCACTCTTTTTTCTGCCTCTGGAGGCATCCAGGTCACTCACTGCAGCTGGGGTAATGACTCTTGTCCTGCACCCACTGAGGGACTTGAGGCTCCAACAAGGGCTGTGTTGGCCCTGGAGAAATGATCCTGAGCTCGGCCACATCCTGCACCACCCAAATCCTCTTTACCCCAAGCCCCACATCTTTCTGCTTGGGAGGACCCACCCTGGGGTTGAAGGCATTTCCAAAATCTCAAGGGGCAGTAGATTCATTGATGGAGAATCAAGGCCAATAGAGATTTTTGAGAGCCTATGGAATTCTCCGGGTCACATACTCCCAGCCCAGGACCCTAATTGTAGAAAGGAAAGCTGAGGCCATCTCTCATATTTTTTTGCCCCATATACAACGGATTGGCCCTGGAAATCATACCCTAGACCCAACTATTCTGGCGACTGCCACAGAATCACAGATCTTGTCTGCCTGAAGTGCTCTGGAGATAGCTCCTGCCAGGGGAGAAACAGAACATAGAGGAAGCCACTCACACACACACACGCACACATGCACACACGCACACATACACACACATACACATACATACACGCACACATACACATGCATGCATGGTAGGCACCAGCTACGTTGCTAGGAGATGGCAAGCCTGGAGCCACTTTCCTAGCCAAAGAACCCGACCACTTGTTTGATTCTAGAAGAACACCACACATGATGTCTCCAGCCAATCAGGATGAGTTCCATCAACCAATCAGGGGGCTTGCAGTGCACGTGGGGTCTCCAAGTAACCAACATGGCTGCTGCTATCCTCACCAACTGATCAGAGACAGCTGTCACTAACAGCACAACACCAAGAATGACGAAGATCCCTGTTCTGGGGCTGGGCACCTGGAAGGTGAAATGGTCTGGCATGCCGGAAGTGGCCGCCTCTTCTGCCACTGCACGCCTGACTTAAGTGAATTCTGGAGGGTGGGGGCTGGGCTCTGGATGGGTGAATCTTCGCCTTGGGGTCTCCGGCACCCAGAACTTACCAGGCTTCTCACCCTACTCCTCAGACCCCGGCCCCTCCACCTGATACGGATCCAAACTGGGATCCGTAGCGGGTCTGAGAAGTCGCTTGTGCCATGCTAGAGGTCCACTCCTGCCTGAGGAAGACACGGCTATTAACCTAAAATGGCATCCCGCTATGACGTGAGCAGGACTGAAACTTTTGTAAAACAAATTTTAGTAAATTATCTGAGAATCTGGTGGCAGTTATGGCATTTCAGAGTCACTTTTAATATTTTAAACCTCCTATTTTTTAGCATTTTGTCTGTTTTTCAGTTTAGGGTTATGCTGAAGAGTTTAGAACACTTGCTTTCTTATTACATTATTACATTGCTATTAAACCTTCATTTATTCTTGAATTTTTAATTTATTTCTAGAAACCTTTCCATTTCATGTTATTGTTCTAATAATATATATGTATAGCTATAGGTAATATTTTCTTTTAAGTTTATTGGGTATGCACATCCTTCCTTTTCATATCATTTTACAAAGTGGGCTTCTATTGATTAAACTTTCCCAAAGATTGATCGGTATGTGTGACGGAGGGTTTCATTTCGAAGTGGGAAATGGGAAGTAGCTGGTAGCAGCTGTTTGCGCTGGCACAGCTCCGCGGGCCTCTATGCAGCGCCATGCAGAGCTGCTATGCGCTGGCCTCGCAGGCAGCCTGGGCCTTCCCTGCCCAGGGCTGGCTCCTCCCGGCCCAAGCCCCGGCCTCCGCCCGGGCCCCGGCCCCGGCCCCGGCCCTGGCCCCGGCCCCGGAGCACATGCCTGCTGTCCAGTCGCGGGCACCTGCTCAGAGCTCCTCCCAGGAGGGGGAAGGCCAGCCCTCTGCTGAGCAGGAAGAACCTGAGGCACACAGGGCATCAGACTAATCTTGTGCTGGGGAGCCCGCATGGTGGACACTAGAGGGCGCATCTCTGACACACAGAAAGACTTGCTGCTGCTACTTCTCCGCAAGCCCAGCAGAGACCCTGTAGTCGGGATGAGCTGATGCCTGAGGGACTCTGGGTGGCCATAGGAAAGGAACTCGAGCGACTTCCTTGGAATCAGGAACCTGTTCTTTCCTTGACAGAAGAATGTCGGTTTTCACATTACCAATCTGGATCCTTCTAACTGACTTGAAGTTTTAAATGAAGCACATATTAAGAGGTCATCATTGACACTTGTGCATTTTTGTCAATGTAAAGTTTTCTACCTGGAGAAGTTCTGGGGAGGTGGGAGGAGCAGTGCCCAGGAGGACTCTGAGGGGAGATGACAGGGTGGGTCTGTGTGAGACAGGGCCTCAGAACGAGTGGGTGTCTGAGGGTGGGCAGAGACGGTACCCAGACGTCTGAAACCAGTGTTAATCAAGCGTGGACAGTTTCTTGCCCCACCGGAATTTGACGCTGTGACTGTGTGATTTTATTCTGCTGAAACCACTTTCAATTGATAACATAAGTTTCAGATGTTCGAGATGAATAAGGATGTGTTATCTTCATAAAATTAGTTTCGTGTATTTATATGAACATGAGTACATGAATGTTATTCTAAATCTTAATAAAAACGAATTGAAGACCAATTGAATTTAATAGAAGTTTTATTTCTTTAAATGAATGAATTCTTTCTTTATTGTGACTTAGTAATGGTGACAGAGGGAGAGGCAAAAAGAGAGTGAGAAATTTCATCTGCTGGTTCTCTTTGCAAATGGCTGAGTGGCTGGGGCTGTTCAAGGCAAAAACTAGCAGCCTGCAACTCCAACAGATTTCTCACACGTGTGTCAGTGTACCAGGACTTGGATCTTCCCCCATGGCTTTGGCAGGCACATTAGCAGGGATCTAGATCAGAAGCAGAGCAGCCAGGATGTGAACCCACAGCTCTATAGACTATGCTGCTGTGCCAAATAGTGGCTTAACCTACATAGCTACAGTTTGGCTAGTTCTGTGTCAATTTTTGAACCCATGCTGAGATCAGTAAATAGCACAGGGTATTTATTATTTACGGAGAGAAGTCAAGACAGATAGAGAGAGGTCTTCCATCCACTGGTTCACTCCCCAGTTGTCCTCAATGGCCTGAGCCGCACCTGTCAGAGGCTAGGTGTGAGGAGCTTCTTCCAGGTCTCCCACACGGAAGCAGGGGCCCAAGGACTTGGTCCATCTTTGGCTGTTTTCCCTGGTCACAGCAGAGAGTTGAAGAAGAATTGGAGCAGCCAGGTCTCGAACCAGCGCCCATATGGGATGCTGGTACTTCTCAGGCCATGGTGTTAATCTTCTGAGCAACAGCACCAGGCCTGCACTGATTAGGTTTTTTTTTTTTTGACAGAGTTAGACAGTGAGAGAGAGAGACAGAGAGAAAGGTCTTCCTTTAACATTGGTTCACCCCCTAAATGACCGCTATGTCCAGCACACTGGGGCTGGCATGCTGCACTGCTCTGAAGCCAGAAGCCGAGTTCTTCCTCCTGGTCTCCCATGTGGGTGCAGGACACAAGACTTGGGCCATTCTCCACTGCCTTACCGGGACACAGAGGAGAGTTGAACTGGAAGAGGAGCAACTGGGACAGAATACGGAGCCACAATCAGGACTAGAACCCGGGGTTCCAGCGCCACAGGCAGAGGATTAGCCAAGTGAGCTAAAGTCCTGATTAGGTTTTAAACAACTTCAGGCAGGCACTGATGGGATTGTACCCAGACACCCTCAGGTGATCTCACTTCATCTATTTGGCACAATGGAATGCCTTTTTTCACTTTTCACATACCTTTGAATATTAACATTTATGTTGTGAACCTGACACAATTGATTATTTTGATATTGTCATTGCTGAATGGCTAGGATTTCTTAGCTTGTGTCTATAAAATTTAATCCTATTGATTACTCTCTTCATATGGAAAACATTTCCTTTTATCTCTTTCTTTCTTTTACTGATGTCTTTACTCATTTGAAAGGCAAACCTACGTGGAGGCAGAGGCAGAGAGAGAAAGTTCTTCCATCTGATGGTGCACTCCCCATATGGCTACAATGGCAGGAGCTGAGCCAATCCGAAGCCAGGAGCCAGGAGCCTCCTCCTGGTCTCCCACTTGGGTGCAGGGGCCCAAGGACCTGGGCCATCCTCCACTTCTCTGCCAGACCACAGCAGAGAGCTGGATAGGAAGTGGAGTAGCTGGGACAGGAACTGGCATCCATATGGCATGCCAGCACTTCAGGTGGCAGCTTTACTGGCTATGCCACAGCACCGGATCCAAGTGGAAAACTGTTCTAGAAATGTCAACATGCAGCTTGTTTGATTCTGCAGCTGGAAATCTAGGCAGGGACTTATTGACACATTTGGGTGGTAATTGGGCTGGAAGAGATGGGGTCCAGTCCCCTGCCTTTTGTCCCAGTGTCCTCTCACACTGTATTTCTGCATTGGACACTAAAAACGGACCTTACATCCGTGTCACACCACCACCACCACCACAGGTGAAAACTGATGCTTGCACTGGTGATTGACAGGAGAAAGGAATTCCTCCCTCCAATAGGCATGAGCCCCGCCCTCCGGAGGGGCTTTAAAAGGCAGATGGAGCAGGGCTATCCTCCCTCTCTGCACACTTGAGCCTGGAACCTTGAACTTCAGGATGGCACAGGAAAGTGCAGACCAGGAAGCTCTTGGGCTGTCAGTTGAGCTGCCCTCTTCCCCACAAAGGTCTTTTAAAGATGGGGGCACAGATGAAGAGGAGCAACCACCACAAGGACAAGGTGAGACACTGTTTTCTGATTTCCCTGAGAGCTGCCTGCAAAGGCAAGGTAGGTCCTTGGGATGTCAGGGTGAGTGCGGAAAGTGGTTTGGAACCTGGCAGCTGGTCTGTGTGTGTGATGGAGGGTTTCATTTCGAAGTGGGAAATGGGAAGTAGCTGGTAGCTCCAGGGGCCTATTGAGAAATGTGGCAGCAATGAACCTATGGAACTCTAATGTGCTCATTTTCCTTTGATCCTGGCTTAACTGGCTCAGCCAACAGGATGCCAGAAACTTGAAATCTGAGACAAAATGGGGGCCGGTGGGATAAAATGCATACATGCTATTAGTTTTTCATTCTCATGACAAATATCTGAGACATGTCACTAAAGAAGGAACGTTTCTTTCAAACCACAAGAAAAGTCTTCATGTCCCTAATAGTTCATGACCCGAATGCTCTGGCATTTTATGAGGGTAGGGGAGGATTCAGAAGGAGTATGGAGGAAAACTCACATGACAACCCAATCTGTCAGGGAGCTTGCTGTGCACGTGATCTCTCCTTATTCAGATACCAAGATTTCAACAGCCGGGCTCCCCCTTCCCAACATCACCCAGTCTAAACATTGTCCACATCTCAGGTTATTCCCCACCCTTGATCCATTTCTATTTTCATTAGTTTCCCCTTAATACTTTTTCTTAAAGAGATTTATTCATTTATCTGAAAGAGGTACACAGAAGGAGAAGCAGAGTTTGAGAGAGATCTTCCATCTGCTGCTTCACTCCCAATTGGCAGCAACAGCCAAAACTGCGCTGGTCTATAACCAGGAGCCAGGAGCTTCTTCCACATCTCCTTCAACGGTGCAGGGGCTCAAGAACTTGAGCTATCTTCCCCTGCTTTCCCAGGCCATAGCAGAGAGCTGGATTGGAAGTGGAGCAGCTGGGACTCAAACCAGTTCTGTAATGGGTTTTCCTACTATGCCACAGAGCTGGCCCCTTCCCCTTAATACTTGAAATATTAAGTTCGAGTTTGTAGACAAAGAGATTCACAAACAACCTTTGGAGGACACAAATTTTATACACGTGGGGAATTTTTATTTTATTTCGTGGGGAAACTCAGTCATACGTACTCTCTTTTGATGTAGGATCCAAGCCCAGTCCACATGAGGAGAAGTCCCAGGAAAGGAAGCTCAGAGGCAGAAGCAGCGTTTCCAGAGCAGGTCAGTTCAGACTCACCCGGAGCGAGAAGGTCATAGGGTGCTGTGGCACAGTCTTCTCTGGGAGACAGGGGCCCTGAGACCAGATGGGTCAGCAGCACCTCAGAGATGCTGGGGTATGGGGACCAGAGGGGAAGGGAGCACTGGTGGGAGGCGCTGCTCCCTGTGTCCTGGGTAGACCTGGGCTGTGGCTGTGCCTTTGGAGGCAGGCACTCCAACTCCCTGTGTTTTGCAGAATCGAAGTACAGCTGTGACGTGGTGAGCTCCAGGAAGAGGACAATCAGTTCTGAGGACAGCAGCCACACGGGGACAGGTAGCATCGTGCTTTCTCTGCCTAGAGGGTCAGGACCAGGGAGCTTATCCAAGGTTGGGAAGGGAGGGGTTGTCAGAGATTGAGAGCAGTTTCGAGATCCCAAGAGCATGTGAGGGGGAGGGTGGGTGCTGCCTGGGTTCCTGCTGGAGTCCATTGTGGGGAAGGAAGTGCAGGATTCGGTGGGGTTCACGTGAAGGGGGCAGGACTTAGGTTTTAGGGCCCAAGGAGCTGTGCTGAGTGTCTCCCGTGTGTCTCTGCAGGCAGCTGTGTGCAATAGCTCAGCGTGACTTTGAAAAAGAAAGCAAAACCTTCGGACGATGGAAATGACAGAGGAATTCAGGAGGCGCATGCGGAACCTCGCAGGGCAAACTCCAGGGCCCGCTCTGGGCACAAGAGGAGGCGCAGGTCCAGGTCCCCAGCAGACCACCCACCGCCCCTTCGGAAGAGCCTGGTGACCTCCCTGCGCTCTCTGTCTGAGGCCATTTATGAAGATTTAGCCCGGGTGCAGGCGCAGCAGGCGCAGTTCCCGCTGACACAGGAGCAGCTGTTTGCGCTGGCACAGCTCCGCGGGCCTCTATGCAGCGCCATGCAGAGCTGCTATGCGCTGGCCTTGCAGGCAGCCTGGGCTTTCCCTGCCCAGGGCTGGCTCCTCCCGGCCCAAGCCCCGGCCTCCGCCCGGGCCCCGGAGCACATGCCTGCTGTCCAGTCGCGGGCACCTGCCCAGAGCTCCTCCCAGGAGGGGGAAGGCCAGCCCTCTGCTGAGCAGGAAGAACCTGAGGCACACAGGGCATCAGACTAATCTTGTGCTGGGGAGCCCGCATGGTGGACACTAGAGGGCGCATCTCTGACACACAGAAAGACTTGCTGCTGCTACTTCTCCGCAAGCCCAGCAGAGACCCTGTAGTCGGGATGAGCTGATGCCTGAGGGACTCTGGGTGGCCATAGGAAAGGAACTCGAGCGACTTCCTTGGAATCAGGAACCTGTTCTTTCCTTGACAGAAGAATGTCGGTTTTCACATTACCAATCTGGATCCTTCTAACTGACTTGAAGTTTTAAATGAAGCACATATTAAGAGGTCATCATTGACACTTGTGCATTTTTGTCAATGTAAAGTTTTCTACCTGGAGAAGTTCTGGGGAGGTGGGAGGAGCAGTGCCCAGGAGGACTCTGAGGGGAGATGACAGGGTGGGTCTGTGTGAGACAGGGCCTCAGAACGAGTGGGTGTCTGAGGGTGGGCAGAGACGGTACCCAGACGTCTGAAACCAGTGTTAATCAAGCGTGGACAGTTTCTTGCCCCACCGGAATTTGACGCTGTGACTGTGTGATTTTATTCTGCTGAAACCACTTTCAATTGATAACATAAGTTTCAGATGTTCGAGATGAATAAGGATGTGTTATCTTCATAAAATTAGTTTCGTGTATTTATATGAACATGAGTACATGAATGTTATTCTAAATCTTAATAAAAACGAATTGAAGACCAATTGAATTTAATAGAAGTTTTATTTCTTTAAATGAATGAATTCTTTCTTTATTGTGACTTAGTAATGGTGACAGAGGGAGAGGCAAAAAGAGAGTGAGAAATTTCATCTGCTGGTTCTCTTTGCAAATGGCTGAGTGGCTGGGGCTGTTCAAACAAAAACTTTAAATGAAGCACATATTAAGATGTCATCATTTACACTTGTGCATTTTTGTCAATGCAGTTTTCTAGCTGGATTAGTTCTGGCGAGGTGGGAGGATAAGTGCTCATGAGGACTCTGATGGGAGATGACAGGGTGGGCCTGGTTTTAATAGTGCATTAGAAAGTATGTCCCTTTGTTTTATTTTTACGTTTTCTATATTTGTGTATATTGGTAGGGGTAGCCAGTTTTAATGATTTTGGGATGACCATACTAGCCTTCAATTTGTTTTCTGCATGCTTTTTCTGTACTTGTGGTGAATTCTTCATTAACATATCAAAGGAGAAAAAAATCTTTGTAAAATATCTAAAGCAACATCAGAAAACCTTGTGTCAAGCATTCCTTTTTTTTGTATGTACTAGCTGTACTGTAAATAGTTGTTCAGTATAGATAGTTAAAAAGTCCAAAGGTAGGGGCCAGCAATGTGGTAGAGTGGGCTAAGTGTGTGCCTGTTGTGCCAGAATCCCATATAGGTACCAGGTTGGAGTCCCAAATGCCCCTCTTCTAAACCAGCTCTCTGCTATGGCCTGGAAAAGCAGTAGAACATAGCCCAGATGCTTGGGCCTCTTCACCTGCATGGGAGACCTGCAAGAAACTTCTGGCTCTCAGCTACTGCCATTTAGGCCATTTCCTGGGGGACCAGCAGGTGGAACCTTTCTGTTTCTCCCTCTGTCTGTCTATAATTCTATCATCAAATAAATAAATAAAATCCCCTCCACACAAAAGCCAAAGGTTTCCCTTTTTTTTGTCTATGTACTTGTCATTGAGTTTTTTTATTTTTCAAATTCTTGACATATGTGTGAAACATTTTACCATAAAATAACTGGAATTTATTTTGCTGAGTTGTTCTAAAATAAAAGATAAGATGTGTAGACAAGGATGTGGGTAGAAGTGGACACTTATCCAGTGTTGCTGGAATATATGTTACTCTAGCCATTGCAGAAAATGATCGAGAGGTTTTACCAAAAATAAAAATTGAGCTTTCCTCAGAATATTATATAAATAATTATCAAATAGATAAAACAATTTTAAATAAAAACTATTATAAATGCTACAATCCCCATTCTGGGTACAAATGCAAAGGAAATGAAATCCCTGTGTAGGAAGAGATGTCACCCCATGTTTAGTACAGCAATGCTCGCTAGTAGTGCCAATGTATGGAAACAGTTTAAATACCCATCGGCAGACAGATGAGTGAGTATGTGCTATCCATATGAACTATTATATTTCTATATTAAATGTGTGCATGAGGATACTTCATAAGCTTTATGGAAAAGTAAGATTCACACAAATGAATTTCATATATAGATTTTCATTTCTTTATTTAAATATATTTATTTATTGTCACATAGTGATGGGAGAAAGAAAGAAAAGAGAGAGAGAGAGATATCAAGAGAGAAAATTTCATCTGCTGCTTCCCTTCCAAAATGGTCGAATTGCTGGGGTCTGTCAAGGCAGAAATCAGGAGCCTGGAATTCCATCCAGAGGGACAGAGAGGTCATATCTGCTGGTTCATGGTCAAAAGCCTTTTAGAAAGAGATGGGACATATAGATTCCAGTAGTTGAAATATCAAACTAGATCGCTCGTGAGAGTGGCAGGGTTTCAACTACCTTCTTTTAAGATTTATTGATTTTATTTGAAAGGCAGAGTTACAGAGAGACAAAGGCAGAGGAGATGGAGAAAGAGAGAGAGAGAGAGAGAGAGAGAGAAAGAGAGAAGATCAACCATCAGCTGGCTCACTCCCCCAATGACCATAATGGCCACAGTTTGGCTGATCTGAAGCTGGGAGACAGGAGCTTCTTCTGGGTCTCCCATGAGGGTTCAGAGGCCCAAGTGCTTGGGCCATCCTCTGCTACTTTCCCAGGTGAACAAGCAGGGAGCTGGTTCAGAAGTAGAGCAGCTGGGACTCAGGCAGTGGCTATACCTGCAATGCCACAGTGCTGATATGGAGTTGACACTTTTGTATCCCAGGATGTTCACCAGCATAAAGTTGTAATCAGGGGTCAGGTGGGATTAGAAGCTAGGCACCCTGAAATGATCTGTAGGTGTCTAATCTCCTGGTTTAACTGCTAGGTGAGATTTGGGACCCATAAAGTCTTTGAAGTTCCCTTGAGTTCACAGAAACACACACACAGGAGTGACACAGTAGCAAGGCCAACACCACTAAGGTATGATCATGGGCCAGATGTCCTCAGCTAAACTGTGGGTGCTGAGCACCTTCTACAGAGTGTCCTGAGCTTCCAGGGTGACTAGGGAGATTGAGGTTGGGTCAGCTCCCCATGCGGCTGAAATTTTTCTGCCGAGAAATCAGTGACTGATGAGATTTAAACACCCTCAGGCGGTGACCAATGAAGTTGTAACCAGACACCCTCAGATCATCTCACTTATTCTAATTTGACACATTGAAATACCTTTTTCACTTTCTATATACCTTTGAATATTAGGACTTACATTGCAACTTGTCACAATTGATTATTTTGATATGGTCATTACTGAACAGCTAGGATTTCTTAGCATGTGTAGATAACATTTAATCTTATTGATTATTTGAATCTCTTCATTTGGAAGCCTTTTCTAAACATGTGTACAGGCTGTTTGTTTGATTCTGCAGCATGAGATCTAGGCAGGGCCTTAATAACACTTTTGAGTGGTGATTGGGCTGGAAATGAAATGGGGACAAGTGCCTACCTTTCAGTCTGTGTGCCCCCTAACACTGTGTGCCTATATTGGACACAATGATAGGACCTTACATCAGGGTCACATCACCACCACAAATGAAAACTTAAGCATGCAATGGTGATCCACAGGAGAATGCAATCCCTCTCTCCAATAGGCATGAGCACCACCCTGAGGAGGGGCTTTAAAAGGCAGATGGAGCACATCTTTGAATACCTTGATTCTACTTGTGGTTGTGTGATTTTCTTTTAAGATTTTCTTTATTTTACTTGGGAGGTAGAGTTTGAGACAGTAAGAGGGAGAGACAGAGAGAAATGTCTTCCCTATGTTTGTTCACTTCCCAAATGGCTGCAATAGCTAGAGCTGCACCAATCTGAAGCCAGGAGACAGGCACCTCTTTCTGGTCTTCCAAATGAGGGCAGAGGCCCAAGGATCCAGGCCATCCTCCACTGCTTTCCCAGGCCATAGCAGAGAGCTGGATTGGAAGTGGAGTAGCCGGGGCTAGAATCAGCGCCCATATGTGAAGCCTGTGCTGCAGGCAGAGGATTAACCTACTGCACCACTGTGCTGGGCCTGGCTGTGTGATTTTCAGCATTTAGCATTGGAGCATGGGTGTATCATGGTTGGTCATTCCCTAACACCATGGCTGATCTCTGCCCAGGTTTGCAGTTTTAGGCAACATTTTGAGCTGCACACACAGAATTTTCCACATGAGGCTGCCCTTCTCACCTCATGGAACTTACAATTTAGACAAGGCAGGCTAGAAAATAAATCTTTCTAAAATTATGGGGCCGGCATTTTGGTGTAATGGGATGCCACCATCCCATTAGGGCACTGGTTCACATCCTGTCTGTTCCATTTCTGATTCAGAACACTACTAATGAGCCAGGGTAAGCAGTGAAGGATGGCACATGTACTTGGACCTCTGCACCCACATGGGAAACTCAGATAACTCTCCTGGCCCCTGACTTCTGCCTGAACCATCACAGGTAATGGCAGCCATTTGTGAGTGAACCAGCAGAATGAAGACATCTCGCCAACTCTCCCACTCTCTATCTGTAACTCTTTTTCAAATAAACAAAAATAAATGTTTCAAAATAAAGAAATGGCAGATATGAAATGCATTATTTCATAAAGAAGCTCTTTTTTTCCATTCACTCTTCATTGCAGAAGATCAGAGTTCATGCATTGTGATGGTGCAGCCTGTAAGAACTGAAAATACTGAGAAAGCTCTCCAGGCATAAAATTCTCCATGCAGCAAATGAAATTTTGTCTGGAATTAACTTTACAAGGAGAAAGGTGTGGGTGGCCACATGGCCCAACCACCAGTGTCAAGCTCCACCCCCTTCCTAATGGGATTCCCTGTTCCTACTTCCCTCCCTGCCCCTGGGCAAAGTTTTAAAAGGACCTGTTCCTGAACATGTCTCTCTCTTTCTCCTTTGCTCTCACCAGGACCATATCCATCCCATCCACATCTCCATCTCCTGACCTCTGTCTCTGTCTCTGTCTATCCCTTATGCTTTCATACTGCCCCTTTTTCTTCATTGCCCCTTCCCTCCAGCCTGTCAGGTTTCCCCCAATAAACTCTTTCTCTAAAAAAAGAAAAAGAGAGAGAGAGAGGAAATATATGAGAGTGAAGGCTGCCACAACAACAAAAAAGAAAGTTCTGAGCCTGCATGGAGGGTGATTGTGTTAGAGTGGAAATATAATGTCAGCCTACTGTGGGACTCTCAAGTCCTGAATGTGTGTTTTTAACCAAATCTTGAGAACAATAAATTTCCTTTAAGGAACACAAGCGTTTTCACATATTTACAGACTTAAATGTAGTCTCCATCAAAAATCATCAAAATAAGCTGGCTAGACATATATGAAACTGTGAAGTAATTTTATTAAACACTCAGGGAGCTGAGAAATGTATCTCAGCACAAATATTTTAAACCACATAACTGTTAAGGAGTAATAGCTGCCAGACTTAAGGACTGACAAAATTCAAAAGCAAAAATTTCTCTATTTGGTATCAGCAAAGTGCCTTCACGTGTGTTTTTCCTGATAAGACTTATGAATGTCCAACCAATATCTGAAAAGTGATTAACATCACTCATCATCCGGGAGAGGCAAATTAGAACTATAGACAGAGTTTGTCACACTTCTTAAAATGGATGCCTCTTTATTTTTAAAAAGACACATTAGTTTATTTAAGAGTAGGGGAGAGAGAGAGAGAGAGAGAGCAGGCAGAATGAGTAAGTTAGAGAGAGACAGATGGAGGTCTTCCACATACTCACTCATTCCTCCAAGTTCCTGCCCCAGCTGTGGCTGGGTTGGGCAGAAGTGGGAGCCAGGGATTCTTCAGGGATGCATGCATGGCAGGGATCCAAGATTTGACCAGCGTCAGCTGCCTTGCAGATGCATTCCCAGGAAGCTTGATTGGAAGGGGAGTGTCCGGGACTCCAACAGGCCCACTGCAGTGGATTGGGGCATCGCAATCCACAGCCTCACCTGATGCATCATGAATCCCACCCCAGGTGTTATTTTAAAATGTCAAAGACTGCTATAAATCGCCATCTTTGCATTGTTGTGGGGTCCAGGTCCCCACGTACCCACCGCCTCTGCTGCCATGGAATCCCGCAGCTTGGGCCCCAGTCTCTGCACTCTCACCATGTCAAACCAGACCACCCTGGCCTGACACCAGCTCCCAGATCACCACCAAGGATGTACAGAGAACAAGGACGTCCTGGAGGAGGACGCCCCTGCCAAATGGTAGCGCTCCTGAGGACAATGGGGAATAGGAGGCACACAAGGAGGTAGAGGAAGTTGGTGGAGAGGAGGAGGGCGTGGCGGAAGAGGGCCATGGAGAGGAAGAGGATGGAGACGAGGGGGAGGAGGATGAGGCAGCTCCAGGAAACGGTCACCTGAAGATTTTGAAGATGACTCAACAGCAGAAAAGGAAAAATAAAACTTAAAAAAATAAGTAACTAAAAGGCAGCAGTGACCTTGTCCTCTTCCACTTCTGGTTTCAGAATCTCAACGAGATCACTTTGGAGCAGAGACCGCTGCCGCCCGCGGAGGCGCCCCCTGCCGGCGATGCGCTCTCTGCACCTCCCAACCAAGATCAAGTGTGTTTGCAACAGGGGAGGGAAAAAAAAATTCAGCTCTGCTTGTATCTGAAAAGTTCTTCAGAAAGGAAAGTTCCTTTGTGTTTTTACTGTTTTTACGATTTGAATTTGTACATATTGGTAGGGAGGAGCCATTTTTAATGATCTTGGGATGAAAAACCGCCTGCTGGTTGTTCTCTGTATGCTTCTGACTGTACTTGTGTTGTGACCATGTTCATTTACGTCTCAGAGGAGAAAGAAAAAAAACTGTAAAAGAGCAAATCAACAGAAAATCTTGCATCAAGTGTTCCTCTAACTTTTTTTTTCATTTGTACTTAGCTGTACAGTGAGTTTTTGGTTTGTTTGGTAGAGTGGGCTAAGCATCTGCTTGTGGTGCCAGAATCCCATCTGCATGCCAGGTTCGAGTCCCACATACCCCTCTTCTAAGCCAGCTCTCTGCTATGGCCTGGGAAAGCATTAGAAAGGGGCCCCAAAGCTCAGACCCTTGCACCTGCATGGGAGAGATGGGAGAAACTCCTGGCTCTCAGCTACAGCTGGTTCGGCCATTTGCAGAGGAACTAGCAGAACCAAGACCTTTCTGTCTCTCCCTCTGTCTGTAACTCTATCTCTAAAATAAAGAGAATTCCCCCACCACAAGCCAAAGGATTCTTCTTTTTTTCTTTTTTTGTCTATGAAGTTTCTGTTTACTTTTTGCTTTTGGTCTTTGATGGACTTGTGAAACATGTTATGCAACAATAAACCAGAATTTTATTTTGCTGAGTTGTTCTAAAAAAAAAGATAAGACATGTAGACAAGGATGTGGGTAGAAGATGACACTTATTCAGTGTTGCTGGAATATATGTTACTACATCCATTATGGAAAACAATGGAGAGGTTTTATCCAAACTAAAAATTTAGCTTTCCGCAGAATACTATAACAAATAATTATCAAAGGAATAATGCAATTTTAAATTAAAACTGCTAATCCAAATGGCCAACAGCCCCATGAAAAAATGTTCAAGATCACTAGTAATCAGGGAAATGCAAATCAAAACCACAATGAGGTTTCACCTCACCCTGGTTAGAATGGCTCACATACAGAAATCTACCAACAACAGATGCTGGTGTGGATGTGGGGAAAAAGGGACACTAACCCACTGTTGGTGGGAATGCAAACTGGTCAAGCCACTATGGATGTCAGTCTGGAGATTCCTCAGAAACCTGAAGATAACCCTACCGTTCGACCCAGCCATCCCCCTCCTTGGAATTTACCCAAAGGAAATTAAATTAGCAAACAAAAAAAGCGGTCTGCACCCTAATGTTTATTGCAGCTCAATTCACAATAGCCAAGACCTGGAACCAACCTAAATGCCCATCAACGGTAGACTGGATAAAGAAATTATGGGATATGTACTCTTTTTTTTAAACTTTTATTTAATGAATATAAATTTCCAAAGTACGATTTATGGATTACAATGGCTTCCCCCACATACTGTCCCTCCCACCCACTACCCTCCCCCTTCCCACTCCCTCTCCCCTTCCATTCACATCAAGATTCATTTTTGATTATCTTAATATACAGAAGATCAGCATAGTATACATTAAGTAAGGATTTCAACAGTTTGCTCCCACACAGAAACATAAAGCGAAAAATAATAGATGATTTTTTTAAAATGATGATGAAATCAGATCAGACCTATTGTCATGTTTAATCCCAGTGAGAGTCAAGTTGGGAGTTGATAATTTCTTTTTTTTTTTTTTACAGAGGATCAGTTTAGTATGCATTAAGTAAAGATTTCAACAGTTTGCACCCCCATAGAAACACAAAGTGAAATATATTGTTTGGGTACTCGTTATAGCATTAAATCTCAATACACAGCACATTAAGGACAGAGATCCCACATGAGGAGTAAGTGCACAGTGACTCCTGTTGTTGACTTAACAATTGACACTCCTGTCTATGGCGTCAGTAATCTCCCTATGCTCCAGTCATGAGTTTCCAAGGCTATGGAAGCCCTCTGAGTTCTCCGATTCTTATCTTGTTTCAACAAGGTCATAGTCAAAGTGGAGGTTCTCTCCTCCCTTCAGAGAAAGGTACCTCCTTCTTTGAAGACCTGTTCTTTCCACTGGGATCTCACTCACAGAGATCTTTTGCCAGAGTGGCTTGGCTTTCCATGCCTGAAATACTCTCATGGGCTTTTCAGCCACATCCGAATGCCTTTAGGGCTGATTCTGAGGCCAGAGTGCTATTTAGGACATCTGCCATCCTATGAGTCTGCTGAGTATCTTGCTTCCCATGTGGGATCACTCTCCCCTTTATTTATTCTATCGGTTAGTGTTAGCAGGTACTAGACTTGTTTATGTGCTCCCTTTGACTCTTAGTCCTTTCATTATGATCAATTGTGAACTGAAATTGATCACTTGGAATAGTGAGATGGCATTGGTACATGCCACCTTGATGGGATTGAATTGGAATCCCCTGGTATGTTTCTAACTCTACCATTTGGGGCAAGTCAGCTTGAGCATGTCCCAAATTATACATCTCTTCCCTCTCTTATTCCCACTCTTATGTTTAACAGGGATCACATTTCAGTTAATTTTTAACACTTAAGAATAACTGTGTATGAATTACAGAATTAAACCAGTCATATTAAGTAGAACAGACAAAAAAACTACTAAGAGGGATAATGTATTAAGTTGTTCATTAACAGTCAGGGCTATGCTGATCAAGTCACCGTTTCTCATAGTGTCCATTTCACTTCAGGAGGTTTCCTTTTTGGTGTTCAGTCAGTTGTCACTGATCAGGGAGAACATATGGTAATTGTCCCTTTGGGATTGGCTTATTTCACTCAGCATGATGTGTTCCAGATTCCTCCATTTGTTGCAAATGACTGGATTTCATTGTTTCTTACTGTGGTATAGTATTCTAAAGAGTACATGTCCCATAATTTCTTTATCCAGTCTACCGTTGATGGGCATTTAGGTTGGTTCCAGGTCTTAGCTATTGTGAATTGAGCTGCAATAAACATTAGGCTGCAGACCGCTTTTTTGTTTGCCAATTAATTCCTTTTGGTAAATTCAAAGGAGTGGGATGGCTGGGTCGAACGGTAGGATTATCTTCAGGTTTCTGAGGAATCTCCAGACTGACTTCCATAGTCATGAGTTTCCAAGGCTATGGAAGCCTTTTGAGTTCTCTGACTCTTATCTTGTTTAGACAAATTCATAGTCAAAGAGTCAAAGTGGAGATTCTCTCCTCCCTTCAGCGAAAGGTACCTCCTTCTTTGAAGACCTGTTCTTTCCACTGGGATCTCACAGAGATCTTTCATTTAGGTATTTTATTTTTTTTTTAGCCAGACTGTCTTGGCTTTCCATGCTTGAATACTCTCGTGGGCTTTTAAGCCAGATCGGAATGCCTTTAGGGCTGATTCTGAGGCCAGAGTGCTCTTTAGGACATCTGCCGTTCTATGACTCTGCTGAGTATCTTGCTTCCCATGTTGGATCACTCTCCACTTTATTTATTCTATCGGTTAGTATTAGCAGGTAGTAGACTTGTTTATGTGCTCTCTTTGACTCTTGAGCGTGTCCCAAATTGTACATATCTTCCCTCTCTTATTCCCACTCTTATATTTAAAAGGGATCACATTTTTATCCCAGGATGTTTACTAGCATAAAGTTGTAATCAGGGGTCAGGTGGGACTAGAAGCCAGGAACCTTGAAATGATCTGCAGGTGTCTAATCTCCTGGTTTAACTGCTAGGTGAGATTTGGGACACATAAAGTCTTTGAAGTTCCCTTGAGTTCACAGAAACACACACACAGGATTGACACAGTAGGAAGGCCAATAGCAGTAAGGTATGATCACGGCCCAGGTGTCCTCAGCTAAACTGTGGGTGCTGAGCACCTTCTACAGAGTGTCCTGAGCTTCCAGGGTGACTAGGGAGATTAATGTTGGGTCAGCTCCCCATGGAGCTAGAATTTTTCTGCAGAGAAATCAGTGACTGATGAGATTTAAACACCCTCAGGCGGTGACCAATGAAGTTGTAACCAGACACCCTCAGATCATCTCACTTACTCTAATTGGGCACATTGAAATGCCTTTTTCACTTTCTACATTCCTTTGAAATTTAGGACTTACATTGCAACTTGTCACAATTGATTATTTAGATATGGTCATTACTGAACAGCTAGGATTTCTTAGCATGTGTAGATAAAATTTAATCTTATTGATTATTTGATTCTCTTCATTTGGAAGCCTTTTCTAAACATGTGTACAGGCTGTTTGATTCTGCAGCATGAGATCTAGGCAGGGCCTGAATAACACTTTTGAGTGGTGATTGGGCTGGAAATGAAATGGGGACCAGTGCCTACCTTTCAGTCTGTGTGCCCTCTAACACTGTATGCCTGCATTGGACACAATGATAGGACTTCTCATCAGGGTCACATCACCACCACAAATGAAAACTTAAGCATGCACTGGTGATCCACAGGAGAATGGAATTCCTCTCTCCAATAGGCATGAGCACCACCCTGAGGAGGGGCTTTAAAAGGCAGATGCAGCACATCTTTGAGTACCTTGTTTCTACTTGTGGTTGTGTGATTTTCTTTTTTTTTTTTTAAGATTTTCTTTATTTTACTTGGGAGGTAGAGTTTGAGACAGTAAGAGGGAGAGACAGAGAGAAATGTCTTCCCTATGTTGGTTCATTACACAAATGGCTGCAATAGCTAGAGCTGCACCAATCTGAAGCCAGGAGACAGGCACCTCTTTCTGGTCTTCCAAATGCGGGCAGAGGCCCAAGGATCCAGGCCATCCTCCACTGCTTTCCCAGGCCATAGCAGAGAGCTGGATTGGAAGTGGAGTAGCCGGGGCTAGAATCAGCGCCCATATGTGAAGCCTGTGCTGCAGGCAGAGGATTAACCTACTGCACCACTGTGCTGGGCCTGGCTGTGTGATTTTCAGCATTTAGCATTGGAGCATGGGTGTGTCATGGTTGGCCATTCCCTAACACCATGGCTGATCTCTGCCCAGGTTTGCAGTTTTAGGCAACATTTTGAGCTGCACACACAGAATTTTCCACATGAGGCTGCCCTTCTCACCTCATGGAACTTACAATTTAGACAAGGCAGGCTAGAAAATAAATCTTTCTAAAATTATTGTGCCGGCATTTTGGTGTAATGGGATGCCACCATCCCATTAGGGCACTGGTTCACATCCTGTCTGTTCCATTTCTGATTCAGAACACTACTAATGAGCCAGGGTAAGCAGTGAAGGATGGCACATGTACTTGGACCTCTGCACCCACATGGGAAACTCAGATAACTCTCCTGGCTCCTGATTCTGCCTGAACCATCACAGGTAATGGCAGCCATTTGGGAGTGAACCAGCAGAATGAAGACATCTCGCCAACTCTCCCACTCTCTGTCTGTAACTCTTTTTCAAATAAACAAAAATAAATGTTTCAAAATAAAGAAATGGCAGGTATGAAATGCATTATTTCATAAAGAAGCTCTTTTTTTCCATTCACTCTTCATTGCAGAAGGTCAGAGTTAATGCATTGTGATGGTGCAGCCTGTAAGAACTGAAAATACTTAGAAAGCTCTCCAGGCATAAAATTCTCCATGCAGCAAATGAAATTTTGTCTGGAATTAACTTTACAAGGAGAAAGGTGTGGGTGGCCACATGGCCCAACCACCAGTGTCAAGCTCCACCCCCTTCCTAATGGGATTCCCTGTTCCTACTTCCCTCCCTGCCCCTGGGCAAAGTTTTAAAAGGACCTGTTCCTGAACATGTCTCTCTCTTTCTGTCTCCATTGCTCTCACCAGGACCATCTCCATCCCTATCCACATCTCTGTCTCCTGACCTCAGTCTCTGTCTCTGTCTATCCCTTATGCTTTCATACTGCCCCTTATCCTTCATTGCCCCTTCCCTCCAGCCTGTCAGGTTTCCCCCAATAAACTCTTTCTCTAAAATAGACAGAGAGAGAGAGAGAGAGAGAGAGGAAATATATGAGAGTGAGAGAAGGCTGCCACAAAAAAAAAAAGTTCTGAGCCTACATGGAGGGTGATTGTGTTAGAGTGGAAATATAATGTCAGCCTACTGTGGGACTCTCAAGTCCTGAATGTGTTTTTTTAACCAAATCTTGAGAACAATAAATTTCCTTTAAGGAACACAAGCGTTTTCACATATTTACAGACTTAAATGTAGTCTCCATCAAAAATCATCAAAATAAGCTGGCTAGACATATATGAAACTGTGAAGTAATTTTATTAAACACTCAGGGAGCTCAGAAATGTATCTCAGCACAACTATTTTATACCACATAACTCTTAAGGAGTAAAAGCTGCTAGACTGACAAAATTCAAAAGCAAAAATTTCTCTATTTGGTATCAGCAAAGTGCCTTCACGTGTGTTTTTCCTGATAAGACTTATGAATGTCTAACCAATATCTGAAAAGGGATTAACATCACTCATCATCCGGGAGAGGCAAATTAGAAGTACAGACAGAATTTGTCACACTTCTTAAAATGGATGCCTCTTTATTTATTTATTTATTTTTATTGGCTTACTTTATTTTTTTCACTTTTAGTTAATGAATATAAACTTCCAAAGTAAAAAGACACATTAGTTTATTTAAGAGTCGGGGAGAGAGAGAAAGAGAGAGAGAGAGAGAGAGAGGGAGAGAGAAATAGAGCAGGCAGAATGAGCAAGTCAGAGAGAGACAGCTGGAGGTCTTCCACATAATCACTCATTCCTCCAAGTTCCTGCCCCAGCTGTGGCTGGGTTGGGCAGAAGTGGGAGCCAGGGATTCTTCAGGGATGCATGCATGGCAGGGATCCAAGATTTGACCAGCGTCAGCTGCCTTGCAGATGCATTCCCAGGAAGCTTGATTGAAAGGGGAGTGTCCGAGACTCCAACAGGCCCACTGCAGTGGATTGGGGCATCGCAATCCACAGTCTCACTTGCTGCATCATGAATCCCACCCCAGGTGTTATTTTAAAATGTCAAAGACTGCTATAAATCGCCATCTTTGCATTGTTGTGGGGTCCAGGTCCCCACGTACCCACCGCCTCTGCTGCCATGGAATTCCGCAGCTTGGGCCCCAGTCTCTGCACTCTCACCATGTCAAACCAGACCACCCTGGCCTGACACCCACTCCCAGATCACCACCAAGGACTTACTGAGAACAAGGACGTCCTGGAGGAGGCTGGGAACCGAAGAGACGCCCCTGCCAAATGGGAGCGCTCATGAGGACAATGGGTAGTAGGAGACGCACAAGGAGGTAGAGGAAGAAGGTGGAGAGGAGGAGGGCGTGGAGGAAGAGGGCCATGGAGAGGAAGAGGATGGAGATGAAGAGGAGGAGGCCGAGGCAGCTCCAGGAAGCGGGCACCTGAAGATGATGAAGATGACTCGACAGCAGAAATGTAAAACTAAAACATAAAAAAATAAGTAAATAAAAGGCAGCAGTGACCTATTCTTCTTCCACTTCTGGTCTCAGAATCTCAACGTGATCAGTATGGAGCAGAGGCCGCCGCCGCCCGCGGCAGTGCCCCCTGCCGACGACGCGCTCTCTGCACCTCCCAACCAAGATCAAGTGTGTTTGCAACAGGGTAAGGAAAAAAAAAATTCAGCTCTGCTTGTATCTGAAAAGTACTTCAGGATGAAAGTTTGTATGTATTTTCCCTTTTTTATGATTTGTATTTGTGTACATATTGGTAGGGAGCAGCCATTTTTAATGATCTTGGGATGAAAAACCAGCCTGCAGGGTGTTCTCTGTATGCTTCTGACTGTACTTGTGTTGTCACCATGTTCATTTACATTTCAAAGTAAAAAAAATGTAAAAGAGCAAAATCAAAAACAACAGCAAATCTTGCATCAAGCGTTCCTCCTTTTTTTTTTTTTTTTTTTTTTTTTTTTTGTACTTAGCTGTACAGTAAGTTTTTGGTTTGTTTGGTAGAATGGGCTAAGCATCTGCTTGTGGTGCCAGAATCCCATCCGCATGCCAGCTTCGAGTCCCACATACCCCTCTTCTAAGCCAGCTCTCTGCTACGGCCTGGGAAAGCATTAGAAAGGGGTCCCAAAGCTCAGACCCTTTCACTTGCATGGGAGAGATGGGAGAAACTCCTGGCTCTCAGCTACAGCTGTTTAGGCCATTTCCATAGGAACCAGCAGAATGAAGACCTTTCTCTCTGTCTCTCCCTCTGTCTGTAACTCTATCTCTCAAATAAAAAAAAATTCCCTCACCATAAGCCAAAGGATTGTTCTTTTTTTTCTTTTTTTGTCTATGAAGTTTCTGTTTACTTTTGCTTTTGGTGTTTCATGGACTTGTGAAACATGTTATCCAACAATAAACCAGAATTTTATTTTGCTGAGTTGTTCTACAAAAAAAAAATGGTAAGACATGTGGACAAGGATGTGGGTAGAAGAGGACACTTATCCAGTGTTGCTGGAATATGTTACTACATCCATTATGGAAAACAATGGAGAGGTTTTATCCAAACTAAAAATTGAGCTTTCCTCAGAATAGTATAACAAATAATTATCAAGGCCAGTGCCGTGCCTCCATAAGCTAATCCTCTGCCTTGGGGCGATGGCACACCAGGTTCTAGTCCCAGTTGGGGGCCAGATTCTGTGCCAGTTGCCCCTCTTCCAGGCAAGCTCTCTGGCCTGGGAGTGCAGTGGAGGATGGCCCAAGTGCTTGGGCCCTGCACCTGCTTGGGATACCAAGAAAAGCACCTGAATCCTGCCTTCAGATCAGCGCTGGCTGCAACGGCCATTGGAGGGTGAAACAATGGCAAAAGGAAGACCTTTCTCTCTGTCTCTCTCTCTCAATGTCCACTCTGTCCGTCAAAAAAAAAGCACAAATAATTATCAAAGGAATACAACAATTTTAAATAAAAACTGCTATAGATCCTGCAATCCCTATCCTGGGTATAAATCCAAATGAATGAAATCTCTGTGTGGAGAGAGATGGCACCCCATGAATCATACAGAAATGCTCACTAGTAGTGCCAATGTAAGTACCCATCAGCAGACAGATGAGTGAGTATGTGCTATCCATATGAAATACTATATTTCTAGGTTTCTATGTGGGCATGAGGCTTCCTCATAAGTTTATGGAAAAACAAGTTACACAAATTGATTTCATATATGGAATTTCATTTATTTATTTAATTTATGGACACATAGGCTTGGGAGAAAGAGAGAGAGACAGAGAGTGAGTGAGAGAGAGAGAGATAGAAAGAGAGAGAGATAATTTTTCATATGATGGTTTTCCTCCCAAATGGCTGAATGGCTGGAGCTTGTCAAGACAAAAGTCAGGAGCCTGGAATTGCATGGAGGGCGATTACATGATTAATATGGTTGCATGATCTTGGATCATCATCTGAAGCTTTGGCAGGCCCAGTAGAAGGGAGCTGAATCAGAAGCAGAGCAGCCAGAACTTGAATGCACATCCCTTTATTCAATGATGCTGTCCCAAAATGGGGCTTAAATCACAGTGCCGCAATGTGGCCTGCCCAGTTACAATTTTTGAATCTATGCAGATATTTTGCAGAATGCATGTGTTCCACAGACTCATTTTAACTCAAATTTATTAACTAATTTAGAGATGGGGGAGAGAGAGAGAAAGAGAGGGAGATCAAGAGATGCACACAGAGACAGAGGGACAAAGAGGTCATATCTGCTGGTTCATTGTCTTAAGCCTCTTCAGTAAGAGTTGGGACATTGACTCCAGGAGCTGAAATCTCAATCTAGGTTTCTCATGAGAGTGGCAGGGTTTCAACTACCCGAGTCGTCATTTCTTTGAAGAATTATTTATTTTATTTGAAAGGCAGAGTTATAGAGAGACAAAGGCAGAAACAGAGTGGGCAAGAAAGAGAGATCGAACTAGAAGGAGAAAGAGAGATCAACCATCAGCTGGTTCACCTCCCAAATGGCCATAATGGCCACAGCTTGGCTGCTCCAAAGCCAGGAGACATGAGCTTCTTTTTGGTCTCCCATGAGGGTTCAGAGGCCCAAGTCCTTGGGCCATCCTCTGCTGCTTTCCCAGGTGAAGAAGCAGGGAGCTGGTTCAGAAGTGGAGCAGCTGGGACTCAGGCAGTGGCTATACATGCTATACCTCAGCGCTGAAATGGAGTTGATACTTTTGTATGCCAGGACATGCAAAAGCAAGAAGTTATAAGCAGGAGTCTGATTGGGCTAGAAACCAGGCATCCTGAAATGATCTGGGGTTTTCTATTCTGCTGGTTTAACTTTTAGGTGAGATATAAGCCCCATATAAGCTTTGAAGTTCCTTGAGTTTATAGATACACACACTGGAAGGAAACAGTAGGAAGTCACAGAGCAATAAGGTATGATCATGGCCCAGGTTTCCTCGTCAGCCAGACTGTGGGTGCTGAGCCCCACTGCAGAGCATTGTTGGCTCCCAGGGTGACTGGGGAGAGCAAGTGTGTGGTTAGCTACCCATCTTATCCAGGTGGATATTCTGCTGCCCAGGTTTCCAGGTGCCCAGGAATTAATGGCCGACAAGGTTTTATTTTTGTTCATTATGGATTTCTTTAATATTTGCAAGTCAGAGTTACACAGAGAGAGGAGAGGCAGAGAGAGAGAGAGAGAGAGAGAGAGAGAGAGAGTCCATCCATCCAATAGTTTATGCCTCAATTGGCCTTAAGGCTGGAGCTGGGCCTATTGGAATCCAGAGGTCAGGAGATTCTTCCGGGTCTCTCACAAGGGTACAGGGGACCAAGGACTTGTGACATCTTCTGCTGCTTTCCCAGGTCACAGCAGAGAGCTGGATAAGAATTGGAGCAGCCAGGTCTCGAACCAGCATCCAAATGGGATGCTGGCCCTTCAGCCCAGGGTGTTAACCTGCTGAGCCACAGTGCCAGGCCTGCACTATCAGGTTTTTTTTTTTTTTTTGAAAGGCAGAGTTAGACAGTGAGCAGTGAGCGACAGAGAGCCAGAGAGAAAGTTCTTCCTTTTCCATTGGTTCACCACCCAAATGGCTGCTATGCCAGCGTGCTGGGGTCGGACCCTGAGCTGATCCAGAGCAAAGAGCTTCCTCCTGGTCTCCCATGAAGGTGCAGGGCCCCGGGACTTGGGTCATCCTCCACTGCCTTCCCAGTCCATAGCAGAAAGCTGGACTGGAAGAGGAGCAACCAGGACAAAATCCAGAGCCCCAACCAGGACTAGAACTCAGGGTGTTGGCGCCACAGGCTGAGGATTAGCCAAGTGAGCTAGGAATCCAGCCCTAATTAGCTTTTAAAAAACAGCTTCAGGGCTGGTGCTGTGGCTCACTAGGCTAATCCTCTGCCTCGAGGCGCAGGCACACCGGGTTCTAGTCCCGGTCTGGTCGCCTGATTCTGTCCATGTTGCCCCTCTTCCAGGCCAGCTCTCTGCTGTGGTCAGGGAGTGCAGTGGAGGATGGCCCAAGTCCTTGGGCCATGCACCCCATGGGAGACCAGGATAAGTACCTGGCCCCTGCCATTGGATCAGTGCGGTGCGCAGGCTGAAATGCGCTGGCCACGGCGGCCATTGTAGAGTGAACCAATGGCAAAAGCAAGACTTTTCTCTCTGACTCTCTCTCTCACTGTCCACTCTGCCTACCAAAAAAAAAAAAAAAAAAAAAAAAAAACTTCTGGTGGTGACTGATGAGATTGTAACCAGACATTGTAACTAATGAGTGAATATGCTATCCGTAAGAAATATTTTATTTCCAGGAGTAAGGAGATTCTTGCAGGTCTCCCACGTGGGTGCAGGGCACAAAACTTGGGACATTTTCTAGCTTTACCAGGTAACAGCACAGAGCTGGAAAAGTATTGGAGCAGCCAAGTTTCAAACCAGCACACATATGGGATGCTGGTGCTTCAGGCCAGGGTGTTAACCTGCTGAGCCACAGTGCTAGGCTTGGACTGATAAGCTGTGAAACAAACAACTTAAAGTGGTGACTGATGAGAGTGTACCCAGAAACCCTCAGGTGATCTCACTTAATCTAATTTGGCACAATGGAATGCCTTTTTTCACTTTTCACATACCTTTGAATATTAACATTTATGTTGTGAACCTGACACAATTGATTATTTTGATATTGTCATTGCTGAATGGCTAGGATTTCTTAGCTTGTGTCTATAAAATTTAATCCTATTGATTACTCTCTTCATATGGAAAACATTTCCTTTTATCTCTTTCTTTCTTTTACTGATGTCTTTACTCATTTGAAAGGCAAACCTACGTGGAGGCAGAGGCAGAGAGAGAAAGTTCTTCCATCTCCCCATATGGCTACAATGGCAGGAGCTGAGCCAATCCGAAGCCAGGAGCCAGGAGCCTCCTCCTGGTCTCCCACTTGGGTGCAGGGGCCCAAGGACCTGGGCCATCCCCCACTTCTCTGCCAGACCACAGCAGAGAGCTGGATAGGAAGTGGAGTAGCTGGGACAGGAACCGGCATCCATATGGCATGCCAGCACTTCAGGTGGCAGCTTTACTGGCTATGCCACAGCACCGGATCCAAGTGGAAAACTGTTCTAGAAATGTCAACATGCAGCTTGTTTGATTCTGCAGCTGGAAATCTAGGCAGGGTCTTATTGACACATTTGGGTGGTAATTGGGCTGGAAGAGATGGGGTCCAGTCCTCTGCCTTTTGTCCCAGTGTCCTCTCACACTGTATTTCTGCATTGGACACTAAAAACGGACCTTACATCCGTGTCACACCACCACCACCACCACAGGTGAAAACTGATGCTTGCACTGGTGATTGACAGGAGAAAGGAATTCCTCCCTCTAATAGGCATGAGCCCCGCCCTCCGGAGGGGCTTTAAAAGGCAGATGGAGCAGGGCTATCCTCCCTCTCTGCACACTTGAGCCTGGAACCTTGAACTTCAGGATGGCACAGGAAAGTGCAGACCAGGAAGCTCTTGGGCTCTCAGTTGAGCTGCCCTCTTCCCCACAAAGGTCTTTTCAAGATGGGGGCACAGATGATGAGGAGCAACCACCACATGGACAAGGTGAGACACTGTTTTCTGATTTCCCTGAGAGCTGCCTGCAAAGGCAAGGTAGGTCCTTGGGATGTCAGGGTGAGTGCGGAAGGTGGTTTGGAACCTGGCAACTGGTCTGTGTGTGTGATGGAGGGTTTCATTTCGAAGTGGGAAATGGGAAGTAGCTGGTAGCTCCAGGGGCCTATTGAGAAATGTGGCAGCAATGAACCTATGGAACTCTAATGTGCTCATTTTCCTTTGATCCTGGCTTAACTGGCTCAGCCAACAGGATGCCAGAAACTTGAAATCTGAGACAAAATGGGGGCCTGGGGGATCAAATGCATACATGTCATTAGTTTTTCATTCTCATGACACATATCTGAGACATGTTACTAAAATGGAACGTTTCCTTCAAAACACATCTTGGAAATTCACAAGAAAAGCCTTCATGTCCCTAATAGTTCATGGCCCGAATGCTCTGGCATTTTATGTGGGTAGGGGTGGATTCAGAAGGAGTTTGGAGGAAAACTCACATGACAATCCAATCTGTCAGGGAGCTTGCTGTGCAAGCGATCTCTCCTTATTCAGACACCAAGATTCCAACAGCCGGGCTCCTTCTTCCCAACATCACCCAGTCTAAACATTGTCCACATCTCAGGTTATTCCCACCCTTGATCCATTTCTATTTTCATTAGTTTCCCGCTTAATACTTTTTTTAAAGAGATTTATTGCTCTGAAAGAGGTACACAGAAGGAGAAGAAGAAGCAGATTTTGAGAGAGATCTTCCATCTGCTGGTTCCCTCCCCAATTGGCAGCAACAGCCAAAGCTGCACTGGTCTGTAACCAGGAGCCAGGAGCTTCTTCCATATCTCCTTCAAGGGTGCAGGGGCTCAAGAACTTGAGCTATCTTCCCCTGCTTTCCCAGGCCATAGCAGAGAGCTGGATTGGAAGTGGAGCAGCTGGGACTCGAACCAGTTCTGTAATGGGATGGCAGCACTGCAGACCATAGGTTTTCCTACTATGCCACAGAGCTGGCCCCTTTCCCTCTATACTTGAAGCATTAAGTTAAAATTTTGTAGACAAAGAGATTCACAAACAACCTTTGGAGGACACAAATTTTATACACATGGGGAATTTTTATTTTATTTCGTGGGGAAACTCAGTCATACGTACTCTCTTTTGATGTAGGATCCAAGCCCAGTCCACATGAGGAGAAGTCCCAGGAAAGGAAGCTCAGAGGCAGAAGCAGCATTGCCAGAGCAGGTCAGTTCAGACTCACCCGGAGCGAGAAAGTCATAGGGTGCTGTGGCACAGTCTTCTCTGGGAGACAGGGGCCCTGAGACCAGATGGGTCAGCAGCACCTCAGAAATGCTGGGGTACGGGGACCAGAGGGGAAGGGAGCACTGGTGGGAGGCGCTGCTCCCTGTGTCCTGGGTAGACCTGGGCTGTGGCTGTGCCTTTGGAGGCAGGCACTCCAACTCCCTGTGTTTTGCAGAATCAGAGTCCAGCTGTGACGGGGTGAGCTCCAGGAAGAGGACAATCAGTTCTGAGGACAGCAGCCACACGGGGACAGGTAGCATCATGCTTTCTCTACCTAGAGGGTCAGGACCAGGGAGCTTATCCAAGGTTGGGAAGGGAGGGGCTGTCAGAGATTGAGAGCAGTTTCGAGATCCCAAGAGCATGTGAGGGGGAGGATGGGTTTGCCTGGGTTCCTGCTGGAGTCCATTGTGGGGAAGGAAGTGCAGGATTCGGAGGGGTTCACGTGAAGGGGGCAGGACTTAGGTTTTAGGGCCCAAGGAGCTGTGCTGAGTGTCTCCCGTGTGTCTCTGCAGGCAGCTGTGTGCAAGAGCTCAGCGTGACTTTGCAAAAGAAAGCAAAGCCTTCGGACGATGGAAATGACAGAGGAATTCAGGAGGCGCATGCGGAACCTCGCAGGGGATCCTCCAGGGCCCGCTCTGGGCACAAGAGGAGGCGCAGGTCCAGGTCCCCAGCAGACCACCCACCGCCCCTTCGGAAGAGCCTGGTGACCTCCCTGCGCTCTCTGTCTGAGGCCATTTATGAAGATTTAGCCCGGGTGCAGGCGCAGCAGGCACAGTTCCCGCTGACCCAGGAGCAGCTGTTTGCGCTGTCACAGCTCCGCGGGCCTCTATGCAGCGCCATGCAGAACTGCTATGAGCTGGCCTCGCAGGCAGCCTGGGCCTTCCCTGCCCAGGGCTGCTCCTCCCGCCCCAGGCCCCTTCCTCCGCCCCGGCCCCGGCCCGGGCCCCGGCCCTGGAGCACATGCCTGCTGTCCAGTCGCGGGCACCTGCTCAGAGCTCCTCCCAGGAGGGGGAAGGCCAGCCCTCTGCTGAGCAGGAAGAACCTGAGGCACACAGGGCATCAGACTAATCTTGTGCTGGGGAGCCCGCATGGTGGACACTAGAGGGCGCATCTCTGACACACAGAAAGACTTGCTGCTGCTACTTCTCCGCAAGCCCAGCAGAGACCCTGTAGTTGGGATGAGCTGATGCCTGAGGGAATCTGGGTGGCCCTAGGACAGGAGCTGGAGCGACTTCCTCGGAATCAGGAACCTGTTGTGTCGTTGAGGACGCCATGACAGAAAAATGTTGGTTTTCACATTACCAATCTGAATCCTTGTAACTGACTTGAATTTTAAATGAAGCACATATTAAGAGGTCATCATTGACACTTGTGCATTTTTGTCAATTTAAAGTTTTCTACCTGGAGAAGTTCTGGGGAGGTGGGAGGAGCAGTGCCCAGGAGGACTCTGAGGAGAGATGACAGGGTGGTTCTGTGTGAGACAGGGCCTCAGAAGGAGTGGGTGTCTGAGGGTGGGCAGTGATGGTACCCAGACGTCTGAAACTAGTGTTGATCAAGCGTGGACAGTTTCTTGCCCCACCGGAATTTGACGCTGTGACTGTGTGATTTTATTCTGCTTAAACCACTTTCAATTTATAACATAAGTTTCAGATGCTAGAGATGAATAAGTATGTGTTATCTTCATAAAATTAGTTTCATGTATTTATATGAACATGAGTACATGAATGTTCTTCCAAATCTTAATAAAAATGAATTGAAGACCAATTTAATTTAATAGAATTCATTTATTTAAATGAATGAATTCTTTCTTTATTGTGGCTTAGTAATGGTGACAGAGGGAGAGGCAAAAAGAGAGTGAGAAATTTCATCTGTTGGTTCTCTTTGCAAATGGCTGAGTGGCTTGGGCTGTTCAAGCAAAAACTTTAAATGAAGCACATATTAAGATGTCATCATTTACACTTGTGCATTTTTGTCAATGTAAAGTTTTCTACCTGGAGAAGTTCTGGTGAGGTGGGAGGAGCAGTGCTCATGAGGACTCTGATGGGAGATGACAGGGTGGGCTGCTTTCAATAGTGCATTAGAAAGTATGTCCCTTTGTTTTATTTTTACGTTTTCTATATTTGCACATATTGGTAGGGGTTAGACAATTTTAATGATTTTGGGATGACCAAACTAGCCTTCAATTTGTTTTCTGCATGCTTTTTCTGTACTTGTGGTGTGAATTCTTCATTAACATATCAAAGGAGAAAAAAATCTTTGTAAAATATCTAAAGCAACAACAGAAAACCTTGTTTCAAGCATTCCTTTTTTTTTGTATGTACTTAGCTGTAGTGTAAGTAGTTGTTTAGTATGAGATAGTTAAAAAGGCCAAAGATAGGGGCCAGCAATATGGTAGAGTGGGCTAAGTGTCTGCCTGTTGTGCCAGAATCCCATATGGGTACCACGTTGGAGTCCCAGATGCCCCTCTTCTAAACCAGCTCTCTGCTATGGCCTGGAAAAGCAGTAGAATATAGCCCAGATGCTTGGGCCTCTTCACCTGCATGGGAGACCTGCAAGAAACTTCTGGCTCTCAGCTACTGCCATTTAGGCCATTTCCTGAGGGACCAGCAGGGGGAACCTTTCTGTTTCTCCCTCTGTCTGTCTATAATTCTATCATCAAAAAATAAATAAAATCCCCTCCACACAAAAGCCAAAGTGTTCCCTTGTTTTGTCTATGTAGTTGTCGTTGAGTTTTTTATTTTTCACATTCTTGACATATGTGTGAAACATTTTATCTTAAAATAACTGGAATTTTATTTTGCTGAGTTGTTCTAAAATAAAAGATAAGATGTGTAGACAAGGGTGTGGGTAGAAGTGGACACTTATGCAGTGTTGCTGGAATATATGTTACTACAGCCATTGCAGAAAATGATGGAGAGGTTTAACCAAAAATAAAAATTTAGCTTTCCTCAGAATATTATACAAATAATTATCAAGTAGATAAAACAATTTGAAATAACAACTATTATAAATGCTACAATCCCTATTCTGGGTACAAATGCAAAGGAAATGAAATCCCTGTGTAGAGAGAGATGTCACCCCATGTTTAGTACAGCAATGCTCACCAGTAGTGCCAATGTATCGAACAGTTTAAGTACCTATCGGCAGACAGATGAGTATGTGCTATCCATATGAACTATTATATTTCTATATTAAATGTGTGCATGAGGATACTTCATAAGCTTTATGGAAAAGTAAGATTCACACAAATGAATTTCATATATAGATTTTCATTTCTTTATTTAAATGTATTTATTTATTGTCACATAGTGATGGGAGGAAGAAAGAAAAGAGAGAGAGAGAGAAAGAAAATTTCATCTGCTGCTTCCCTTCCAAAATGGTCGAATTGCTGGGGTCTGTCAAGGCAGAAATCAGGAGCCTGGAATTCCATCCAGAGGGACAGAGAGGTCATATCTGCTGGTTCATGGTCAAAAGCCTTTTAGAAAGAGATGGGACATATAGATTCCAGTAGTTGAAATATCAAACTAGATTGCTTGTGAGAGTGGCAGGGTTTCAACTACCTTCTTTTAAGATTTATTGATTTTATTTGAAAGGCAGAGTTAGAGAGAGACAAAGGCAGAGGAGATGGAGAGAGAGAGAGAGAGAGAGAGAGAGATCAACCATCAGCTGGCTCACTCCCCAAATAGCTATAAAGGCTCAGAGGCCCAAGTACCTTGCTGGAATGTTTGTTACTACAGCCATTGCAGAAAACGATGGAGAGGTTTTACCAAAAATAAAAATTTATCTTTCCTCAGAATATGATATCAAAGAATTATCAGAGTATAGAGCAATTTTAAATTACAAGTGGTACGGATCCTACAATCCCTCTCCTGGGTATAAATCCAAAGAAACCAAATCTCTTTGTAGAGAGAGATAGAACCACATGTCTAGTACAGCAATGCTCACTAATAGTCCCAGTGTATGGAAACAGTGTAAGTACCCGTTGACAGATGGATGAGTCTGGATGTATTATCCATTATATTTCCATGTTACATTGTATGCATGAGGCTACTTCATAGGTTTATGGAAAAACAGATTCACAGAAATTAATTTCATATGTAGAATTTCATTTCTTTCTTTCTTTATTGACACAGCGATGGGGAGAAATGGAGAAAGAGAGCAAGAGAGAGGGAGAGAGAGTGAAGGAGAGAGAGAGAAAATTTTTCATCTACTGATTCCCTTCCCAAATGGCTGAATGGATGGAGCTTGTCAAGGCAGAAATCAGGAGGTGGGAATTCCATTCAGGGCTCTTACAAGATTAATACAAGCTCAAAATCTTGGATCATCATCTGATGCTTTGGCGGGCACAGTAGAAGGGAGCTGAAACAGAAGCAGAGCAGTCAGAACTTGAATGTGAATCCCTTTATTCAATGATGCTGTTCCAAATTGTAGCTTAACTCACAGTGCTGCCATGTGGCCTGCCAGTTACAATTTTTGAATCAAAGCAGATATTTTGCATAATGCATGTGTTCCACAGACTCATTTTAACCCTCATTAATTAACTAATTTAGAGAACAGGGGAGAGAGAGAGAGAGAAATAGAGGGAGATCAAAAGATGCACACAGAGTCAGAGGGATGGAGAGGTCACATCTGCTGGGTCATTGTCTTAAGCCTCTTCAGTTAGAGTTGGGACATTGACTTCAGCAGCTGAAATCTCAATCTAGGTTTCTCATGAGAGTGGCAGGGTTTCAACTACCTGAGTGTTCATTTCTTTGAAGAATTATTTATTTTCTTTGAAAGGCAGAGCTACAGAGAGACAAAGGCAGAAACAGAGAGAGACAGAGAGAGTGAGTGACAAACAGGGAGGGAGAGAGATCAACCATCAGCTGGGCTCAATCCCCAAATGGCCATAATGGCCACAGCTTGGCTGATCTGAAGCCGGGAGACAGGAACTACTTCTGGGTCTCCCATGAGGGTTCAGAGGCCCAAGTCCTTGGGCCATCCTCTGCTGCTTTCCAGGGGAACAAGTAGGGAGCTGGTTCAGAAGTGGAGCAGCTGGGACTCAGGCAGTGACCTAGTCCTCTTCCACTTCTGGTCTCAGAATCTCAAGGTGATCACTTTGGAGCAGAGGCCGCCGCCGCCCGCGGAGGCAACCCCTGCCGACGACGCACTCTCTGCACCTCCCAACCAAGATCAAGTGTATTTGCAACAGGGAGGGAAACAAAAATTCAGCTATGCTTGTATCTGAAAAAGACTTCAGAAAGGAAAGTTCCTTTGTATTTTTACTTTTTTTACGATTTGTATTTGTGTACATATTGGTAGGGAGCAGCGATTTTTAATGATCTTGGGATGAAAAAGCAGCCTGCAGGGTGTTCTCTGTATGCTTCTGACTGTACTTGTGTTGTGACCATGTTCATTTACTTAGCTGTACAGTAAGTTTTCTGTTTGTTTGGGAGAGTGGCCTAAGCATCTGCTTGTGGTGCCAGAATCCCATCCGCATGCAAGCTTCGAGTCCCACATACGCCTCTTCTAAGCCAGCTCTCTGCTACGGCCTGGGAAAGCATTAGAAAGGGGTTCCAAAGCTCAGACCCTTGCACCTGCATTGGAGAGATGGGAGAAACTCCTGGCTCTCAGCTACAGCTCTTTAGGCCATTTCCAGAGGAACCAGCAGAATGAAGACCTTTCTCTCTGTTTCTCCCTCTGTCTGTAACTATCTTTCAAGTAAAAAAAATGCCCCCTCCATAAGCAAAAGGATTCTTCTTTTTTTCTTTTTTTCTCTATGAAGTTTCTGTTTACTTTTTGCTTTTGGTCTTTGATGGACTTGTGAACCATGTTATCCAACAAGAAACCAGAATTTTATTTTGCTTTTGTTCTAAATAAAGATAAGACATGTAGACAAGGATGTGGGTAGAAGAGGACACTTATCCAGTATTGCTGGAGTATATGTTACTACATCCATTATGGAAAACAATGGAGAGGTTTATCCAAACTAAAAATTTAGCTTTCCTCAGAATATTATAACAAATAATTATCAAAGGAATAAAGCAATTTTAAATTAAAACTGCTATAGATCCTGCAATCCCTATCCTGGGTATAAATCCAAATGAATGAAATCTCTGTGTAGAGAGAGAAGGCACCCCACGAATAATTGTACAGCAATGCTGACTTGTAGTGCCAATGTATGGAAACAGTGTAAGTACCCATCGGCAGACAGATGAGTGAGTATGTGCTATCCATATGAAATGTTATGTTTCTAGGTTGCTATGTGGGCATGAGGCTTCCTCATAAGTTTATGGAAAAACAAGATTTACACAAATTAATTTGATATATAGAATTTCATTTGTCTATTTATTTTTTGATACATAGTGATGAGATGAAAGGAAGACAGAGAGAGAGAGGGAGAGAGAGAGAAAATCTTTCATCTGCTGGTTCCCTTCCAAATGGCTGAAAGGCTGGGGCTTTTCAAGGCAGAAGTCAGGAGCCTGGAATTCCATGGAGGGTGATTACATGATTAATACAGGCACATGAACTTGGATCATCATCTGATGCTTTGGCAGGCATAGTAGAAGGGAGCTGAATCAGAAGCAGAGCAGCCAGAACTTGAATGCACATCCCTTTATTCAATGATGCTGTTCCAAAATGGGGCTTAAATCACAGTGCAGTGAGAGAGAGCGAGCCAGAGAGAAAGTTCTTCCTTTTCCATTGGTTCACCCCCCAAATGGCCGCTATGCCAGCATGCTGGGGTCGGACCCTGAGCTGATCCAGAGCAAGGAGCTTCCTCCTTGTCTCCCATGCAGCTGAGGGACCTGGGACTTGGCCATCCTCCACTGCCTTCCTAGCCCACAGCAGAGTGCTGGACTGGAAGAAGAGCAACCGGGACAGAATCCAGAGCCCCAACTGGGACTAGAACATGGGGTGCTGGCACCACAGGCTGAGGATTAGCAAAGTGAGCCAGGGCTCCAGCCCTAACTAGGTTTTAAAAAACACCTTCAGGTGGTGACTGTTGAGATTGTAACCAGACATTGTAACCTGATGATGGAATGTCCTATCCATAAGAAATATTATATTTCCAGGAGTAAGGAGATTCTTCCGGGGCTCCCACATGGGTGAAGGGGCCCAAGGACTTTTGCCATTTTCTAATGCTTTCCCAGGTCACAACAGAGAGCTGGAAAAGTATTGGAGCAGCCAAGTTTCGAACCAGCATGCATATGGGATGCTGGTGCTTCAGGCCAGGGTGTTAACATGCTGAGCCACAGTGCCAGGCCTGGAGTGATAAGGTGTGAAACAAACACCTTCAGGTGGTGACTGATGAGATTGTACCCTACACCCTAGGTGATCTCACTTAATCTGATTTGGCACAATGGAATGCCTTTTTTCACTTTTCACATACTTTTGAATATTAACATTTATGTTGTGATACAATTGATTATTGTGATTGCTGAACCACTAGGATTTCTTAGCTTGTGTCTATAAAATTTAATCCTATTGATTATTCTCTTCATACGGAAAACATTTCCTTTTATCTCTTTCTTTCTTTTACTGATTTCTTTACTCATTTGAAAGGCAAACCTCCGTGGAGGCAGAGGCAGAGAGAGAAAGTTCTTCCATCTCCCCATATGGCTACAATGGCAGGAGCTGAGCCAATCCGAAGCCAGGAGCCAGGAGCCTCCTCCTGGTCTCCCACTTGGGTGCAGGGGCCCAAGGAGCTGGGCCATCCTCCACTTCTCTGCCAGACCACAGCAGAGAGCTGGATAGGAAGTGGAGTAGCTGGGACAGGAACCGGCATCCATATGGCATGCCAGCACTTCAGGTGGCAGCTTTACTGGCTATGCCACAGCACCGGATCCAAGTGGAAAACTGTTCTAGAAATGTCAACATGCAGCTTGTTTGATTCTGCAGCTGGAAATCTAGGCAGGGACTTATTGACACATTTGGGTGGTAATTGGGCTGGTAGAGATGGGGTCCAGTCCCCTGCCTTTTGTCCCAGTGTCCTCTCACACTGTATTTCTGCATTGGACACTAAAAACGGACCTTACATCCACGTCACACCACCACCATCACCACCACAGGTGAAAACTGATGCATGCACTCGTGAATGACAGGATAAAGGAATTCCTCCCTCCAATAGGCATGAGCCCCGCCCTCAGGAGTGGCTTTAAAAGGCAGATGGAGCAGGGCTAACTGGCTATCCAGCCCCCGCCCCAGTGTACATGCCTGCTGTCCAGTCGCTGGCACCTTATCAGAGCTCCTCCCAGGAGGGGGAAGGCCAGCCCTCTGCTGAGCAGGAAGAACCTGAGGCACACAGGGCATCAGACTAATCTTGTGCTGGGGAGCCTGTATGTTGGACACTAAGGGCGCATCCCTGGCACACACAGAAAGACTTGCTGCTGCTACTTCTCCGCAAGCCCAGCAGAGACCCTGTAGTGGGGATGAGCTGATGCCTGAGGGAATCTGGGTGGCCATAGGACAGGAACTCGAGCGACTTCCTCGGAATCAGGAACCTGCTCTTTCCTTGAGGAGGCCATGACAGAAGAATGTCGGTTTTCACATTACCAATCTGAATCCTTGTAACTGACTTGAATTTTTAAATGAAGCACATATTAAGAGGTCATCATTGACACTTGTGCATTTTTGTCAATGTAAAGTTTTCTACCTGGAGAAGTTCTGGGGAGGTGGGAGGAGCAGTGCCCAGGAGGACTCTGAGGGGAGATGAGAGGGTGGTCATGCCTTTAAATGTGCATTAGAAAGTATGTCCCTTTGTTTTATTTTTACGTTTTCTATTTTTGTGCATATTGGTAGGGGTTAGCCAATTTTCATGATCTTGGGATGACCAAACTAGCCTTCAACTACTTTTCTGTATGCTTTTTCTGTACTTGTGGTGTCAATTCTTCATTAACATATCAAAGGAGAAAAAATCTTTGTAAAATAGCTAAAGCAACATCAGAAAACCTTGTGTTTAACATTCCTTTTTTTTTGTATGTACTTAGCTGTACTGTAAGTAGTTGTTTAGTATGAGGTAGTTAAAAAGGCCAAAGATAGGGGCCAGCAATGTGGTAGAGTGGGCTCAGTGTCTGCCTGTTGTGCCAGAATCCCATATGGGTACCACGTGGAGTCCCAGATGCCCCTCTTCTAAACCAGCTCTCTGCTATTGCCTGGAAAAGCAGTAGAACATAGCCCAGATGCTTGGGCCTCTTCACCTGCATGGGAGACCTGCAAGAAACTTCTGGCTCTCAGCTACTGCCATTTAGACCATTTCCTGAGGGACTAGCAGGGGGAACCTTTCTGTTTCTCCCTCTGTCTGTCTATAATTCTATCATCAAATAAATAAATAAAATCCCCTCCACACAAAAGCCAAAGGTTTCCCTTGTTTTGTCTATGTAGTTGCCATTGAGTTTTTTATTTTTCACATTCTTGACATATGTGTGAAACATTTTATCTTAAAATAACTGGAATTTTATTTTGCTGAGTTGTTCTAAAAAAAAAGATAAGATGTGTAGACAAGGATGTGGGTAGAAGTGTTGCTGGAATATATGTTACTACAGCCAATGCAGAAAATGATGGAGAGGTTTAACCAAAAATAAAAATTTAGCTTTCCTCAGAATATTATACAAATAATTATCAAATAGATAAAACAATTTGAAATAAAAACTATTATAAATGCTACAATCCCTATTCTGGGTACAAATGCAAAGGAAATGAAATCCCTGTGCAGAGAGAGATGTCACCCCATGTTTAGTACAGTAATGCTCACTAGTAGTGCCAATGTATCGAAATAGTTTAAGTACAGATGAGTATGTGCTATCCATATGAAGTATTATGTTTCTATATTAAATGTGTGCATGAGGATACTTCATAAGCTTTATGGAAAAGTAAGATTCACACAAATGAATTTCATATATAGATTTTCATTTATTTAAGTATATTTATTTATTGTCAAATAGTGATGGGGAGAAAGAAAGAAAAGAGAGAGAGAGAGAGAGATCAAGAGAGAAAATTTCATCTGCTGCTTCCCTTCCAAAATGGTCGAATTGCTGGGGTCTGTCAAGGCAGAAATCAGGAGCCTGGAATTCCATCCAGAGGGACAGAGAGTTCATATCTGCTGGTTCATGGTCAAAAGCCTTTTAGAAAGAGATGGGACATATAGATTCCAGTAGTTGAAATATCAAACTAGATTGCTCGTGAGAGTGGCAGGGTTTCAACTACCTTCTTTTAAGATTTATTGATTTTATTTGAAAGGCAGAGTTAGAGAGAGACAAAGGCAGAGGAGATGGAGAGAGAGAGAGAGAGAGAGAGAGATCAATCATCAGCTGGCTCACTCCCCAAATAGCTATGAAGGCTCAGAGGCCCAAGCACTTTGCTGGAATGTTAGTTACTACAGCCATTGCAGAAAATGATGGAGAGGTTTTACCAAAAATAAAAATTTAGCTTTCCTCAGAATATGATAGCAAACAATTTTCAGAGTATAAATCAATTTTAAGTTAAAACTGGTATAGATCCTACAATCCCTCTCCTGGGTATAAATCCAAAGAAACCAAATCTCTTTGTAGAGAGAGATGGAACCACATGTATAGTACAGCAATGCTCACTAGTAGTCCCAGTGTATGGAAAGAGTGCAAGTACCCATTGACAGATGGATGAGTCCGGATGTGTTATCCATTTGAAATAGTATATTTCTAGGTTACATTGTATGCATGAGGCTACTTCATAGGTTTATGGAAAAACAGATTCACACAAATTAATTTCATATGTAGAATTTCATTTCTTTCTTTAATGTATTTATTGACACAGTGATGGGGAGAAAGAGAGTGAGAGAGAGGGAGAGAGAGTGAAGGAGAGAGAGAGAAAAATTTTCATCTGCTGGTTCCCTTCCCAAATGGCTGAATGGATGGAGCTTGTCAAGGCAGAAATCAGGAGGTGGGAATTCCATTCAGGGCTCTTCCAAGATTAATACAAGCTCAAAATCATGGATCGTCATCTGATGCTTTGGCGGGCACAGTAGAAGGGAGCTGAAACAGAAGCAGAGCAGTCAGAACTTGAATGTGAATCCCTTTATTCAATGATGCTGTTCCAAATTGTGGCTAAACTCACAGTGCTACCATGTGCACTACCCAGTTAGAATTTTTGAATCAAAGCAGATGTTTTAAATAATGCATGTGTTCCACAGACTCATTTTAACCCTCATTAATTAACTAATTTAGAGACCAGGGGAGAGAGAGAGAGAGAAGGAGAGGGAGGTCAAAAGATACACACAGAGGCAGAGGGATGGAGAGGTCAAATCTGCTGGGTCATTGTCTTAAGCCTCTTCAGTTAGAGTTGGGACATTGACTCCAGGAGCTGAAATCTTAATCTAGGTTTCTCATAACAGTGGCAGGTTTACAACTACCTGAGTGTTCATTTCTTTGAAGAATTATTTATTTTCTTTGAAAGGCAGAGCTACAGAGAGACAAAGGCAGAAACAGAGAGAGACAGACAGCAGTGAGCGACAAAGAGGGAGGGAGGGAGAGAGATCAACCATCAGCTGGCTCACTCCCCAAATTGCCATAGTGGCCAAAGGTTGGCTGATCAGTAGCCGGGACACAGGAGCTTCTTCTGGGTCTCCCATGAGAGTTCAGAGGCCCAAGTCCTTGGGCCATCCTCTGCTACTTTCCCAGGTGAACAAGCAGGGAGCTGGTTCAGAAGTGGAGCAGCTGGGACTCAGGCAGTGGCTATACCTGCAATGCCACAGTCCTGAAATGGAGTTGACACTTTTGTATCCCAGGATGTTCACCAGCATAAAGTTATAATCAGGGGTCAGGTGGGACTAGAAACCAGGCACCCTGAAATGAACTGCAGGTGTCTAATCTCCTGGTTTAACTGCTAGGTGAGATTTGGGACACATAAAGTCTTTGAAGTGCCCTTGAGTTCACAGAAACACATACACAGGAGTGACACAGTAGCAAGGCCAACACCACTAAGGTATGATGATGGCCCAGGTGTCCTCAGCTAAACTGTGGGTGCTGAGCACCTTCTACAGAGTGTCCTGAGCTTCCAGGGTGACTAGGGAGATTGAGGTTGGGTCAGCTCCCCATGGAGCTGGAATTTTTCTGCAGAGAAATCAGTGACTGATGAGGTTTAAATACCCTCAGGTGGTGACCAATGAAGTTGTACCCACACACCCTCAGATGATCTCACTTATTCTAATTTTGCACATTGAAATGCCTTTTTCACTTTCTATATACCTTTGAATATTAGGACTTACATTGCAACTTGTCACAATTGATTATTTTGATATGGTTATTACTGAACAGCTAGGATTTCTTAGCATGTGTAGATAAAATTTAATCTTATTGATTATTGGATTCTCTTCATTTGGAAGCCTTTTCTAAACATGTGTACAGGCTGCTTGTTTGATTCTGCAGCATGAGATCTAGGCAGGGCCTGAATAACACTTTTGAGTGTTGATTGGGCTGGAAATGAAATGGGGACAAGTGCCTACCTTTCAGTCTGTGTGCCCTCTAACACTGTGTGCCTGCATTGGACACAATGATAGGACCTTACATCAGGGTCACATCACCACCACAAATGGAAACTTAAGCATGCAGTGGTGATCCACAGGAGAATGCAATCCCTCTCTCCAATAGGCATGAGCACCACCCTAAGGAGGGGCTTTAAAAGGCAGATGCAGCACATCTTTGAGTACCTTGCTTCTACTTGTGGTTGTGTGATTTTCTTTTTTATAAGATTTTATTGATTTTACTTGGGAGGTAGAGTTTGAGACAGTAAGAGGGAGAGACAGAGAGAAATGTCATCCCTACGTTGGTTCACTACCCAGATGGCTGCAATAGCTAGAGCTGCACCAATCTGAAGCCAGGAGACAGGCACCTCTTTCTGGTCTTCCAGATGAGGGCAGAGGCCCAAGGATCCAGGCCATCCTCCACTGCTTTCCCAGGCCATAGCAGAGAGCTGGATTGGAAGTGGAGCAGCTGGGGCTAGAATCAGCGCCCATATGTGAAGCCTGTGCTGCAGGCAGAGGATTAACCAACTGCACCACTGTGCTGGGCCTGGCTGTGTGATTTTCAGCATTTAGCATTGGAGCATGGGTGTGTCATGGTTGGCCATTCCTTAACACCATGGCTGATCTCTACCCAGGTTTGCAGTTTTAGGCAACATTTTGAGCTGCACACACAGAATTTTCCACATGAGGCTGCCCTTCTCACCTCATGGAACTTACAATTTAGACAAGGTAGGCTAGAAAATAAATCTTTCTAAAATTATGGGGCCAGCATTTTGGTGTAATGGGATGCCACCATCCCATTAGGGCACTGGTTCACATCCTGTCTGTTCCATTTCTGATCCAGAACACTACTAATGAGCCAGGGTAAGCAGTGAAGGATGGCACATGTACTTGGACCTCTGCACCCACATGGGAAACTCAGATAACTCTCCTGGCTCCTGACTTCTGCCTGAACCATCACAGGTAATTGCAGCCATTTGGGAGTGAACAAGCAGAATGAAGACATCTCGCCAACTCTCCCACTCTCTGTAACTCTTTTTCAAATAAACAAAAATAAATGTTTCAAAATAAAGAAATGGCAGGTATGAAATGCATTATTTCATAAAGAAGCTGTTTTTTTTTCCATTCACTCTTCATTGCAGAAGGTCAGAGTTCATGCATTGTGATGGTTCAGAGTGTAAGAACTGAAAATACTGAGAAAGCCCTCCAGGCATAAAATTCTCCATGCAGTGAATGAAATTTTGTCTGGAATTAACTTTACAAGGAGAAAGGTGTGGGTGGCCACATGGCCCAACCACCAGTGTCAAGCTCCACCCCCTTCCTAATGGGATTCCTGTTCCTACTTTCCTCCCTGCCCCTGGGCAAAGTTTTAAAAGGACCTGTTCCTGAACATGTCTCTCTCTTTCTCTCTCCTTTTCTCTCACCAGGACCATCTCCATCCATATTCCCATCTCCATCTCCTGACCTCTGTCTCTGTCTCTCCCTTATGCTTTCATACTGCTTCTTTTCCTTCATTGCCCTTACCTCCAGTCTGTCAGGTTTCCCCCAATAAACTCTTTCTCCAAGAGAGAGAGAGAGAGAGAGAGAGAGAGAGAGGAAATATAATAGAGAGAGAGAAGGTTGCAGCAACAACAACAAAAAGAAATTTCTGAACCTGCATGGAGGGTGATTGTGTTAGAGTGGAAATAAAATGTCAGACTACTGTGGGACTCTCAAGTCCTGAATGTGTGTTTTTAACCATATCTTGAGAACAATAAATTTCCTTTAAGGAACAGAAGCTTTTTTACATATTTACAGACTTAAATGTAGTCTCCATCAAAAATCATCAAAATAAGCTGGCTAGACATATATGAAACTGTGAACTCATTTTATTAAACACTCAGGGAGCTGAGAAATGTATCTCAGCACAAATATTTTAAACCATATAACTGTAAAGGAGTAATAGCTGCTATACTTAAGGACTGACAAAATTCAAAGGCAAAAATTTCCCTATTTGGTATCAGTGAAGTGCCTTCACGTGTGTTTTTCCTGATAAGACTTATGAATGTCTAACCAGTATCTGAAAAGGGATTAACATCACTCATCATCTGGTAGAGAGGCAAATTAGAACTATAGACAGAGTTTGTCACACTTCTTAAAATGATGCCTCTTTATATATATATATATTTAAAAAAATATTAGCTTATTTAAGAGACGAAGAGAGAGAGAGAAATAGAGCAGGCAGAATGAGCAAGTCAGAGAGAGACAGCTGGAGGTCTTCCACATAATCACTCATTCCTCCAAGTTCCTGCCCCAGCTGTGGCTGGGTTGGGCAGAAATGGGAGCCAGGGATTCATCAGGGATGCATGCAGGGCAGGGATCCAAGATTTGACCAGCGTCAGCTGCCTTGCAGATGCATTCCCAGGAAGCTTGATTGGAAGGGGAGTGTCCGGGACTCCAACAGGCCCACTCAGTGGATTGGGGCATCGCAATCCACAGCCTCACCTGCTGCATCATGAATTCCACCCCAGGTGTTATTTTAAAATGCCAAAGACTGCTATAAATAGCCATCTTTGCATTGTTGTTGGGTCCAGCTCTCCACTAGCCCACCGCCTCTGCTGCCCTGGAATCCCGCAGCTTGGGCCCCAGTCTCTGCACTCTCGCCATGACAAACCAGACCAGCCTGGCCTGACACCCGCTCCCAGATCACCACCAAGGACTTAGAGAGAACAAGGACATCCTGTAGAAGGCTAGGAACAGAAGAGATGCCCCTGCCAAATGGCAAAGCTCCTGAGGACAATGGGGAGTAGGAGGCACACAAGGAGGTAGAGGAAGTAGGTGGAGAGGAGGAGGGCGTGGAGGAAGAGAGCCATGGAGAGGAAGAGGATGGAGACGAAGGGGAGGTGGCCGAGGCAGCTCCAGGAAACGGGCACCTGAAGATGATGAAGATGACTCGACAGCAGAAAAGGAAAAATAAAACATAAAAAAAAAGTAAATAAAAGGCAGCAGTGACCTAGACCTCTTCCACTTCTGGTCTCAGAATCTCAACGTGATCACTTTGGCGCAGAGGCCGCGGCCGCCCGCGGCAGCGCCCCCTGCCGACGATGCGCTCTCTGCACCTCCCAACCAAGATCAAGTGTGTTTGCTTCAGGGAGGGAAAAAAAAAAATCAGCTCTGCTTTTATCTGAAAAGTACTTCAGAAAGGAAAGTTCCTTTGTATTTTTACTTTTTCTATTTGTATTTGTGTACATATTGGTGTGGAGCAGCCATTTTTAATGATCTTGGGATGAAAAACCAGCCTGTAGGTTGTTCTCTGTATGCTTCTGACTGTACTTGTGTTGTGACCATGTTCATTTACATCTCAAGGGAGGAAAAAAAATTGTAAAAGAGCAAATCAACAACAACAGAAAATCTTGCATCAAGCGTTCCTCTAACTTTTTTTTTTTTTTTTGGAACTTAGCTGTACAGTAAGCTTTTGGTTTGTTTGGTAGAGTGGGCTAAGCATCTGCTTCTGGTGCCAGAATCCTATCTGCATGCCAGGTTTGAGTTCCACATACTCCTCTTCTTTTTTTTTTTAACTTTTATTTAATGAATATAAATTTCCAAAGTACGATTTATGGATTACAATGGCTTCCCCCACATACCGTCCCTCCCACCCACAGCCATCCCCTTTCCCACTCCCTCTCCCCTTCCATTCACATCAAGATTCATTTTCGATTATCTTAATATACAGAAGATCAGCTTAGTGTACATTAAGTAAGGATTTCAACAGTTTGCTCCCACACAGAAACATAAAGTGAGGAATAATAGATGATTTTTTTTAAATGATGATGAAATCAGATCAGACCTATTGTCATGTTTAATCCCAGTGAGAGTCAAGTTGGGAGTTGATAATTTCTTTTTTTTTTTTTACAGAGGATGAGTTTAGTATGCATTAAGTAAAGATTTCAACAGTTTGCACGCCCATAAAAACACAAAGTGAAATATATTGTTTGAGTACTCGTTATAGCATTAAATCTCAATGCACAGCACATTAAGGACAGAGATCCTACATGAGGAGTAAGTGCACAGTGACTCCTGTTGTTGACTTTACCAATTGACACTCCTGTCTATGGCATCAGTAATCTCCCTATGCTCTAGTCATGAGTTCCCAAGGCTATGGAAGCCCTCTGAGTTCTCCGATTCTTATCTTGTTTAGACAAGGTCATAGTCAAAGTGGAGGTTCTCTCCTCCCTTCAGAGAAAGGTACCTCCTTCTTTGAAGACCTGTTCTTTCCACTGAGATCTCACTCACAGAGATCTTTTGCCAGAGTGTCTTGCCTTTCCATGCCTGAAATACTCTCATGGGCTTTTCAGCCAGATCCGAATGCCTTTAGGGCTGATTCTGAGGCCAGAGTGCTATTTAGGACATCTGCCATTCTATGAGTCTGCTGGGTATCTCACTTCCCATGTTGGATCACTCTCCCCTTTATTTATTCTATCGATTAGTGTTAGCAGGTACTAGACTTGTTTATGTGCTCCCTTTGACTCTTAGTCCTTTCATTATGATCAATTGTGAACTGAAATTGAACACTTGGACTACTGAGATGGCATTGGTACATGCCACCTTGATGGGATTAAATTGGAGTCCCCTGGTATGTTTCTAACTCTACCATTTGGGGCAAGTCAGCTTGAGCATGTCCCAAATTATATATCTCTTCCCTCTCTTATTCCTACTCTTATGTTTAACAGGGATCACATTAAGTTAAATTTCAACACTTAAGAATAACTGTGTATTAATTACAGAATTAAACCAGTAGTACTGAGTAGAACAGACAAAACAACTACTAAGAGGGATAATGTATTAAGTTGTTCATTAACAGTCAGGGCTATGCTGATCAAGTCACCGTTTCCCATAGTGTCCATTCCACTTCAAGAGGTTTCCTTTTTGGTGTTCAGTCAGTTGTCACCGATCAGGGAGAACATATGGTATTTGTCCTTTTGGGACTGGCTTATTTCACTCAGCATGATGTGTTCCAGATTCCTCCATTTTGTTGCAAATGACTGGATTTCGTTGTTTCTTACTGCGGTATAGTATTCTAAAGAGTACATATCCCATAATTTCTTTATCCAGTCTACCGTTGATGGGCATTTAGGTCAGTTCCAGGTCTTAGCTATTGTGAATTGAGCTGCAATAAACATTAGGGTGCAGACCGCTTTTTTGTTTGCCAATTTAAATTCCTTTGGGTAAATTCCAAGGAGTGGGATGGCTGGGTCGAACGGTAGGGTTATCTTCAGGTTTCTGAGGGATCTCCAGACTGACTTCCATAGTGGCTTGACCAGTTTGCATTCCCACCAACAGTGGGTTAGTGTCCCTTTTTCCCCACATCCTCGCCAGCATCTGTTGTTGGTAGATTTCTGTATGTGAGCCATTCTAACCGGGGTGAGGTGAAACCTCATTGTGGTTTTGATTTGTATTTCCCTGATTGCTAATGACCTTGAAAATTTTTTCATGTGCCTGTTAGCCATTTGGATTTCCTCTTTTGAAAAATGTCTATTGAGGTCCTTGGCCCATCTCTTAAGTGGGTTGTTGGTTTTGTTTTTGTGGAGTTTCTTGATCTCTTTGTAGATTCTGGTTATTAACCCTTTATCTGTTGCATAGTTTGCAAATATTTTTCCCATTCTGTCAGTTGTCTCTTCACTCTCCTGACTGTTTCTTTTGCAGTACAGAAACTTCTCAATTTGATGCAATCCCAATAGTTAATTTTGGCTTTGACTGCCTGTGCCTCCCGGGTCTTTTCCAGAAACTCTTTGCCTGTGCCAATATCTTGAAGGGTTTCTCCAATGTTCTCTAATAACTTGATGGTGTCAGGTCATAGATTTAGGTCTTTAATCCATTTTGAGTGGATTTTTGTGTAAGGTGTAAGGTAGGGGTCTTGCTTCATGCTTCTGCACGTGGAAATCCAGTTTTCCCAGCACCATTTATTGAATAGACTGTCCTTGCTCCAGGAATTGGTTTTAGATCCTTGATCAAATATAAGTTGGCTGTAGATGTTTGGGTTGATTTCTGGTGTTTCAATTCTGTTCCATTGGTCTATCCATCTGTTTCTGTACCAGTACCATGCTGTTTTGATTACAACTGCCCTGTAGTATGTCCTGAAATCTGGTATTGTGATGCCTCCAGCTTTGTTTTTGTTGTGCAAGATTGCTTTAGCTATTCGAGGTCTCTTGTGCCTCCATATAAATTTCAGCACCAATTTTTCCAGATCTGAGAAGAAGGTCTTCGGTATCTTGATTGGTATTGCACTGAATTTATAAATTGCTTTTGGGAGAATGGACATTTTGATGATATTGATTCTTCCAATCCATGAGCATGGAAGATTTTTCCATTTCTTGGTATCCTCTTCTATTTCTTTCTTTAAGGTTTTGTAATTTTCATCGTAGATATCTTTAACGTCCTTGGTTAAGTTTATTCCAAGGTATTTGATTGTTTTTGTAGCTATTGTGAATGGGATTGATCTTAGAAGTTCTTCCTCAGCCATGGCATTGTCTGTGTATACAAAGGCTGTTGATTTTTGTGCATTGATTTTATACCCTGCTACTTTGCCAAAATCTTCTATGAGTTCCAATAGTCTCTTAGTAGAGTTCTTTGGGTCCCCTAAATAAAGAATCATGTCATCTGCAAAGAGGGATAGTTTGAGTTCTTCCTTCCCAATTTGTATCACTTTAATTTCTTTTTCTTGCCTAATAGCTCTGGCTAGAACCTCCAGATCTATATTGAATAGCAGTGGTGAGAGTGGGCATCCCTGTCTGGTCCCAGATCTCAGTGGAAATGCTTCCATCTTTTCCCCATTCAATAGGATGTTGGCTGTGGGTTTTTCATAGATTGCTTTGATTGTATTGAGGAATGTTCCTTCCATACCCAGTTTGCTTAGAGTTTTCATCATGAATGGGTGTTGTATTTTATCAAATGCTTTCTCAGCATCTATTGAGATAATCATATAGTTTTTCTTCTGCAGTCTGTTAATGTGGTGTATCACATTGATTGTTTTGCGCACATTAAACCATCCCTGCATACCAGGGATAAATCCCACTTGGTCTGGGTGGATGATCTTTCTGATGTGTTGTTGCATTCTATTGGCGAGAATTTTATTGAGGATTTTTGCATCTATGTTCATCAGGGATATTGGTCTGTAATTCTCTTTCAGTGCTGCATCTTTCTCTGGCTTAGGAATTAAGGTGATGCTGGCTTCATAGAAAGAATTTGGGAGGACTCCCTCTTCTTCGATTGTTCTGAATAGTTTGAGAAGAATTGGAGTTAGTTCTTCTTTAAATGTCTGGTAGAATTCAGCAGTGAATCCATCTGGTCCTGGGCTTTTCTTTGTTGGGAGGGCCTTTATTACTGTTTCAATTTCTGTCTCAGTTATGGGTCTGTTTAGGTTTTCGATGTCTTCCTGGTTCAATTTAGGTAGGTTGCATGTGTCCAGGAATGTATCCATTTCTGATAGGTTTCCCTGTTTGCTGGCATACAAGTCCTTGTAGTAATTTCTGATGATTCTTTTTATTTCTGTGGTGTCTGTTGTTACGTTTCCTTTTTCATCTCTGATTTTATTGATTTGGGTCTTTCCTCTTCTTTTTTTAGTTAGTTGGGCCAATGGGATGTCAATTTTGTTTATTTTTTCAAAAAACCAGCTCCTCGTTTGGCTGATTTTTTGGAATGTTTTTCTTGATTCAATCCTGTTGATTTCTTCTCTGATTTTAATTATTTCTCTTCTCCTACTAGATTTGGGTCTGGTTTGCTGTAGGTTTTCTAGATCCTTGACGTGATTTGAAAGCTCATCTATTTGGTGCCTTTCCAATTTCTTGATGTAGGCACCTATTGATATAAACTTCCCTCTTAACACTGCTTTTGCTGCATCCCATAAGTTTTGGTATGTTGTGCTGTTATCCTCATTTACTTCCAGAAAGTTTTTGATTTCTCTTTTGATTTCTTCTATGACCCATTGTTCATTCAGGAGCTTGTTGTTCAATCTCCATGTGTTTGCGTACGCTCTAGGGATTCCTGAGTTGCTAATTTCCAACTTCATTCCTTTATGGTCTGAGAAGCTGCATGGTATGATTTTAATTCTTTTGAATTTGCTGAGACTTGCTTTATGGCCTAGTATGTGGTCAATCCTAGAGAAGCTTCCATGTACTGCTGAGAAGAATGTAAAATCTTTAGCTGTAGGATTGAAAGTTCTGTATATATCTGTTAGATCCATTTGGGCTATAGTGTCGTTTAAATCTACTGTATCCTTGTTGATCTTCTGTCCTATTGATCTGTCTATTTCTGAGAGTGGAGTATTGAAGTCCCCCAGTACTATTGTATTGGGGTCTAAGTCTCCCTTTAAGTCCATTAACAAATCTTTTAGATAAACCGGTGCCCTGTAGTTAGGTGCATATACATTGATAATTGTTATATCTTCCTGTTGAATTGATCCCTTAATCATTATGTAGTGTCCCTCTTTGTCTCTCTTAACGGTTTTTGTGGTAAAGTTTATGGTGTCTGATATTAAGATGGCTACGCCTGCTCTTTTTTCATTTCTGTTGGCATGGTATATCTTTTTCCAGCCTTTCACTTTCAGTCTGTATGGATCTTTGTTGGAAAGATGTGTTTCTTGTAAGCAGCAAATAGATGGGTTTTGTTCCTTAACCCAATCAGCCAAACGGTGTCTTTTAACTGGACAGTTCAGGCCATTCACGTTCAATGTGACTAATGATAAGTGGTAACTTTGCCCTGCCATTTGCCAAAGATAAGTTCTAATATATGCTTTGAATTCCCTGTGATCTTTTGCTGTGAGCTTTCCTTCCTTGGTTTCCTTCCTTTACCTTCTTTCATATTGATGACCGTGTTTCTTTGTTTCTGTGTGTAACACATCTTTAAGCATCTTTTGCAGGGCTGGACGAGTGGCAACAAATTCTTTCAATTTCTGTTTGTTATGAAAAGTCTTTATTTCACCTTCATTCACAAATGATAGCTTTGCAGGATATAATATTCTGGGCTGGCAGTTGTTCTCTCTTAGTACCTGAGCTATATCTCGCCATTCCCTCCTAGCTTGTAGAGTTTCTGATGAGAAGTCAGCTGTGAGTCTGATTGGAGATCCTCTGAGAGTAATCTGACATTTCTCTCTTGCACATTTTAGGATCTTTTCTTTATGTTTCACTGTGGAGAGTTTAATTACAACATGTCGTGGTGAGGATCTCTTTTGGTCGTGTTTATTAGGGGTTCTGTGAACTTCCTGTACTAGGATTTCTCTGTCCTTCTCCAAACCTGGGAAATTTTCTGCTAATATCTCACTAAAAAGGCCTTCTAATCCTTTCTCCCTCTCCATGCCTTCAGGAACTCCTAGAACCCGAATGTTGGGTTTTTTAATAGTATCCTGAAGATTCCCGACAATATGTTTTAGATTTCCAATTTCCTCGTCTTTTCTTTGGTTTGACTGTATCCTTTCCTGTTCTCTGTCTTCTAAGTCCGATATTCTCTCTTCTGCTTCTCCCATTCTGTTTGTAAGGCTCTCTATTGTGTTTTTCATTTGATCTATTGAATTCTTCACTTCAGTCACTATCCCAGTTTCCTGTTGTACTAGTTGTTTCGTTTCATTTTGATTCCTCCTTAATATTTCATTTTCACGAGAGAGATTTTCTATCTTGTCCATTAAGGATTTCTGTAGTTCAAGAATTTGTTTTTGAGAACTTCTTAATGTTCTTATCAATTTTTTGAGATCTGCTTCTTGCATTTCTTCTATGTCATCATCCTCATAATCTTGAATTGGGGTGTCTTTTTCATTTGAGGGCTTCATGGTGACTTCCTTGTTTTTATTACCTTGGTTTTTGCGTTTGTTATTTGGCATATTGGAGATATTTGGTTTCTTCACTGTGGTGCTTTTTCTTGTTATACTATGACTCTAGATTAAGTGGACTATCTGTTTTTGATGGAGCCTTAGGGCTTGAGATGGGTGTGGCCTGAGAGCTCTGTTTGGTGTGCCAAAGGTGACACTCCCAGGTTAGGCGTGATAGATCTCTCTCTCTCTCTTTCTTTTTTTGATTCAAAAGGGAAGTAATTCCGCACAGCTGAATGAAGTTGGAGGTAGTTAGCAGGCAAATGATATACCCGCAGGAGCCAGAGATCAGAAGCTCTTTCCCAAGGACCACACAGGGAATCTGTTCGGCCCTCGGAGTGGGCTCAAATTCTCCTTCAGTCTCCCACTGGGTTGCCAAAGTTACGGAATTGTAGCGTCTCTGGAGAGTGCTCACGTGAATTCTGTGAGTTCTCTCCCCCACCGTCTCTTTTTTCACAGTCTCAGTTCAGTAGCACCACAAATTTACTAGGTCCTAATCTCCTGTTAATTCGCCCCACCCAGAGTCAGGTTTTTCTGCTAGGCTCAGGGCCGGTGCAGACCTGAGGTCACTCTGTTTATGACGTATGTCCAAGATGGCGCCTGCTCTTTGTCTTGCTCGCCCGTGAGAGGTGAGCGGAGAGAGAGAAACCCGTGTCCGTACCAGTCACCTTTTTTTCTTCCTCTCTCTCTCTTCCAGTTAGCTTGGTGAAGTCCCCCTCTGGGCGTCGTTCGCTCTAGTCTCCTCTCTCCGCTTGCCTGCCAGTGTCTTGGGTTATTGAGGTTCAGCTCACCTCGCGTTCCAGCGCTGGTGTGTTGAGTCTGCCGCTGGTGTCCCGAACTGTGGGCTCCCACGCTCTCCACGCAGGTCCGCTCCCCTTCCAGCGCTGATGTGTGGACTCGGAGCCCTGGCCGTCCCAAGTCTCCCCACTGTTGCACTCCCCTTCGAGCACTTGCACGCAGACCCTGCAGCTTGCGCAGCTCGGTCCTGCAGCTCGGCTTCCGCGGCTCGGTCCCGCGGCTCCGTCCCGTGGCTCGGCTTTCGCACGGTGGGCGACCTTGTTCTCCCAGTAGGTCCTCCGATTCATGACCACTGGATCCAGAAGAGTTTCCTCTGCAATATTTTCCTGGTTCTTTTTTCTGAGGCTACCGTAACTCCCCTTTTATTAAACTAAATTTTCCCGGACTATCGGTGCGCGCCCTCACTATTCCGCCATCTTGGCTCCACCACATACCCCTCTTCTAAGCCAGCTCTCTGCTACAGCCTGGGAAAGCATTAGAAAGGGGTCCCAAAGCTCAGACCCTTGCACCTGCATGGGAGAGATGGGAGAAACTCCTGGCTCTCAGCTACAGCTGTTTAGGCTGTTTGCAGAGGAACTAGCAGAACCAAGACCTTTCTGTCTCTGTCTGTAACTCTCTCTCTCAAATAAAGAAAATTCCCCCACCACAAGGCAAAGGATTCTTCTTTTTTTCTTTTTTTGTCTATGAAGTTTCTGTTTACTTTTTGCTTTTGGTGTTTGATGGACTTGTGAAACATGTTATCCAACAAGAAACCAGAATTTTATTTTGCTGTTGTTGTAAAAAAAAAGATAAGAGATGTAGACAAGGATGTGGGTAGAAGAGGACACTTATCCAGTGTTGCTGGAATATATGTTACTATATCCTTTATGGAAAACAATGGAGAGGTTTTATCAAAAATAAAAATTTAGCTTTCCTCAGAATATTATAACAAATAATTATCAAAGGAATAAAGCCATTTTAAAATTAAAACTGCTAATCCAAATGGCCAAGAGCCCCATGAAAAAATGTTCAAGATCACTAGCAATCAGGGAAATGCAAATCAAAACCACAATGAGGTTTCACCTCACCCCGGTTAGAATGGCTCACATACAGAAATCTACCAACAACAGATGCTGGCGAGGATGTGGGGAAAAAGGGACACTAACCCACTGTTGGTGGGAATGCAAACTGGTCAAGCCACTATGGATGTCAGTCTGGAGATTCTTCAGAAACCTGAAGATAACCCTACCGTTCGACCCAGCCATCCCACTCCTTGGAATTTACCCAAAGGAAATGAAATTGGCAAACAAAAAAGTGGTCTGCACCCTAATGTTTATTGCAGCTCCATTCACAATAGCCAAGACCTGGAACCAACCTAAATGCCCATCAACGGTAGCCTGGATAAAGAAATTATGGGATATGTACTCTTTAGAATACTATACCGCAGGAAAAAAAAAAAAAACAATGAAATCCAGTCATTTGCAACAAAATGGAGGAATCTGGAACACATCATGCTGAATGAAATAAGCCAGTCCCAAAAGGACAAATATCATATGTTCTCCCTGGTCGGTGACAACTGACTGAACACCAAAAAGGAAACCTGTTGAAGTGAAATCGACACTATGAGAAAGGTGACTTGATCAGCATAGCCCTGACTGTTAATGAACAACTTAATACATTATCCCTCTTAGTATTTTTTTGTCTGTTCTACTCAGTACTACTGGTTTAATTCTGTAATTAATACACAGTTATTCTTAAGTGTTGAAATTTGATCCCTGTTAAATATAAGAGTGGGAATAAGAGAGGGAAGAGATGTACAATTTGGGATATGCTCAAGCTGACTTGCCCCAAATGGTAGAGTTAGAAACATACTAGGGGATTCCAATTCAATCCCGTCAAGGTGGCATGTACCAATGCCATCTCAGTAGTCCAAGTGATCAATTTCAGTTCACAATTGATCATAATGAAAGGACTAAGAGTCAAAGGGATCCCATAAACAAGTCTAGTACCTGCTAACACTAACCGATAGAATAAATAAAGGGGAGAGAGATCCAACATGGGAAGCAAGATACACAGTAGACTCATAGAATGGCAGATGTCCTAAACAGCACTCTGGCCTCAGAACCAGCCCTGAAGGCATTCGATCTGGCTGAAAAGCCCATTAGAGTATTTCAGGCATGGGAAGCCAAGACACTCTGGCAAAAAAAGGACCTAAATGAAAGATCTCTGTGAGTGAGATCCCAGTGGAAAGAACAGGTCTTCAAAGAAGGAGGTACCTTTCTCTGAAAGGAGGAGAGAACTTCCACTTTGACTATGACCTTGTCTAAATTAGATAAGAATCGGAGAACTCAGAGGGCTTCCATAGCCTTGGAAACTCATGACTGGAGCATAGGGAGATTACTGATGCCATAAACAGGAGCATCAATTTGTAAAGTCAACAACAGGAGTCACTGTGCACTTACTCCTCATGTAGGATCTCTGTCCTTAATGTGCTGTACATTGAGGCTTAATGCTATAATGAGTACTCAAACAGTATATTTCACTTTGTGTTTCTATGGGGGTGGAAACTGTTGAAATGTTTACTTAATGTATACTAAACTGATCTTCTGTATATATAGAAAATTGAAAATGAATCTAGATATGAATGGAAGTGGATAGAGAGTGGGAAAGTGGAGGGTTGTGGGTGGGAGGGAAGTCATGGGGGGGGGAGCCAATGTAGTCCATAAGCTGTACTTTGGAAATCTATATTCATTAAATAAAAGTTAAAAAAAAAAACACCCAGACTAAAACTCAGCTGCTTTGCACTTATTATCAGGATTTCTTAGCATACATACATACATTTCTTAGCATACATACATGATTGTTATGAATGAAGAAAAGAAGCACCACTGAACACTACTGGAATTACAATTTAGTAGCTAAAGGAAAGTCAGTTTCTTATAAACCATTGTTAATCTTAGGGCTTGGTAAGAATAGAACTAAGCAAACCAATAATTTTTAAAAAAATTTTCTCAAAAATTCAATTTAAGCCCATAGCCTGAAAAGAGGAAAAACCAGGGTAAAGAATTGGCATGGTACATTTAACTGCAGTATTTTCTATGCAAATAGAAGTATTTGAGTACACTGAGAGCTGTTTGGCAAGGTAATATCACTTTAATTTTTACAATTATGTAACAAGGATAACAACACTTCCTATGACATGTGGAAACTGCAGTAACAGTTCCTCTTCCCACTTCATATATATATAAATATATGTGTAATATATATTTATGTAAATGTTACATAGGGAGAACTCAGAGTATAAGATTTAGTAGGGATGGATTACTGAATGAAAGAGCACACTGCATTTCATTTGATATCACATAAGCAACATCAGTATTTTCAGTACATCTCTACTGTGGTGAATAGTTACACAAAACACACTTCTCTCTACAATACATTGAGAAATTGAAAGTATAAGAACAGGAAAGTCAGACAGGTGTTTGGCACAATGGTTAAGACACCACTTGGGATGCCTACATCCCTATAGGAGTGCCTCTGCTTTAGTCTCAGCTCTGCTCCCTATTCTAGCTCCCACAAACACACACTCTGGAAACAGCAGATGATGGTTCAAGTACTCAGATCTTCGCCATCCATGAGGAAGCCCCATTTTGAGTTCTGGGCTCCTGGCTTCAGCTATTGTGCGAATTTGGAGAGTGAACTAGTAGATTAAAGATTCTCTCTCTCTCTAATTCTGCCTTTCAAATAAATAAATCCTTTTTTTAAAATAAAATTAAAACTGCTATAGATCCTGCAATCCCTATCCTGGGTATAAATCCAAATGAATGAAATCTCTGTGTAGAGAGAGAAGGCACCCCATGAATAATTGTACAGCAATGCTCACTAGTAGTGCCAATGTATGGAAACAGTGTAAGTACCCATCGACAGACAGATGAGTGAGTATGTGCTATCCATATGAAATATATTTCTAGGTTGCTATGTGGGCATGAGGCTTCCTCATAAGTTTATGGAAAAACAAGATTTACACACAAATTAATTTCATATATAGAATTTCATTTATCTATTTAGTTTTTGATACACAGTGATGAGATGAAAGGAAGAGAGAGAGAGAGGGAGAGAGAGAAAATCTTTCATCTGCTGGTTCCCTTCCAAATGGCTGAAAGGCTGGGGCTTGCCAAGGCAGAAGTCAGGAGCCTGGAATTCCATGGAGGGTGATTACATGATTAATACGGGCGCATGAATTTGGATCATCATCTGATGCTTTGGCAGGCATAGTAGAAGGGCGCTGAATCAGAAGCAGAGCAGCCAGAACTTGAATGCACATCCCTTTATTCAATGATGCTGTTCCAAAATGGGGCTTAAATCACAGTGCCGAAATGTGGCCTGCTCTGTTACAATTTTTGAATCTATGCAGATATTTTGCAGAATGCATGTGTTTAGAGACCAGGGGAGAGAGAGAGTTGGGAGAAAGCAAGGGATTCACACAGAGACAGAGGGACAGAGAGGTCATATCTGCTGGTTCATTGTCTTAAGCCTCTTCAGTTAGAGTTGGGACATTGACTCCAGGAGCTGAAATCTCAATCTAGGTTTCTCATAACAGTGGCAGGGTTTCAACTACCTGAGTGTTCATTTCTTTGAAGAATTATCTATTTTATTTCAAAGGCAGAGTTACAGAGAGACAAAGGCAGAAATAGAGAGAGAGAGAGGGAGAGAGGGGGGGAGAGAGAGAGATCAACCATCAGCTGGCTCACTCCCCAAGTGGTCATAAAGGCCACAGCTTGGCCGATCCGAAGCCAGGAGACAGGAGCTTCTTCTGGGTTTCCCATGAGTGTTCAGAGGCCCAAGTCCTTGGGCCATCCTCTGCTACTTTCCCAGGTGAACAAGCAGGGAGCTGGTTCAGAAGTGGAGCAGCTGGGACTCAGGCAGTGACTATACCTGCTATGCTACAGCGCTGAAATGGAGTTGACACTTTTGTATCCCAGGACAGGCATCAGCAGGAAGTTATAATCAGGGGTCTGATTAGACTAGAAACCAGGCACCCTGATATGAGCTGCAGGTTTCTAATCTCCTGGTTTAACTTCTAGGTGAGACATCAGCCCCATAAAGGCTTTGACGTTCCTTGAGTTTACAGATACACACACACAGGAAAACACAGTAGGAAGTCACAGAGCAATAAGGTGAGATCATGGCCAGGTTTCCTCCGCAGCCAGACTGTGGGTGCTGAGCCCCACTGCAGAGCATCGGGGGCTCCCAGGGTGAATGGGGAGAGTAAGTTTGGGCTTAGATACCCATCCCATACAGCTGGACATTCTGCTGCCCAGGTGGCCAGGAATTAATGGCCGACAAGGTTTATTTTTTTTTCCTTTAGGGATTTCTTTAATATTTGCAAGTCAGAATAACACAGAGAGAGGAGAGACAAAGAGAGAGAGAGAGAGAGAGAGAGAGAGAGAGAGAGAGAGGTCTTCCATCCAATGGTTTACTCCCCAGTTGGCCACATGGCCCAGATATGGGACTATCTGAAGCCAGGAGCCAGGAGTTTCTTCTGGGTCTCCCACATGGGTATAGCGGCCCAAGGACTTTGGCCCATCTTCTACTGCTTTCCCAGGTCACAGCAGAGAGCTGGAAAAGAATTGGGGCAGCCAGGTCTTGAAACAGTGCCCATATGGGATGCTGGTGCTTCAGGCCAGGGTTTGAACAAGCTGAGCCACAGCACCAAGCCTGCACTGAATAGGTTGTTTTCTTAGTTTGTTTTTTACAAGTAGAGTTAGCCAGTGAGAGACAGAGAAAAAGGTCTTCCTTCAACCTTGGTTTACCCCCCAAATGGCCGCTATGGCCGGCACGCCTGGGCCGGCGTGCTACGCTGATCTGTAGCCAGGAGCCTGGTTCTTCCTCCTGGGCTCCTATGCAGGTGCAGAGCCCAAGCCTTTGGGCCATCCTCCACTGCCTTACCAGACCACAGAGGAGAGCTGGACTGGAAGAGGAGCAATGGGAAGGATCTGGAGCCTCAACTGGTACTAGAACCTGGGGTGCCAGTGCTGCAGGTGGAGGATTAGCCAAGTGAGCTAAGGTGCCTGCCCTGATGGATTTAAACAACTGTAACCATATCTTGAGGCCAATAAATATCCTTTAAAGAACACAAGCATAGAGAGAAGTGGCCTTAAAAACAAAAACAAATGAACAACAACAACAAAAAACCACAGAAGCGTTTTTACATTTTACAGACTTAAATGTAGTCTCCATCAAAAATCATCAAAATAAGCTGGCTAGACATACATGAAAGTGTGAAGTAATTTTATTTTTTGACAGGCAGAGAGGACAGTGAGAGAGAGAGACAGAGAGAAAGGTCTTCCTTTGCCGTTGATTCACCCTCCAATGGCCACCACCTCCGGCACGCCGCGGCCGGCGCACCGCGCTGATCCGATGGCAGGAGCCAGGTGCCAGGTGCTTTTCCTGGTCTCCCATGGGGTGCAGGGACCAAGCACCTGAGCCATCCTCCACTGCACTCCCTGGCCACAGCAGAGAGCTGGCCTGGAAGAGGGGCAACCGGGACAGAATCCGGCGCCCCAACCGGGACTAGAACCCGGTGTGCTGGCGCCACTAGGCGGAGGATTAGCCTAGTGAGCCGCGGCACCGGCCGTGAAGTAATTTTTTTAAACACTCACGTAGCTGAGACATGTATCTCAGTACAAATATATTAAACCACATAACTGTTAAGGAGTAATAGCTGCCAGACTTAAGGACTGACAAAATTCAAAAGCAAAAATTTCCCTATTTGGCATCAGTGAAGTGCCCTCACGTGGTTTTTTCCTGAGAAGACTTATGAATGTCTAACCGGTATCTGAAAAGGGATTAACATCACTCATCATCTGGGAGAGGCAAATTAGAACTATAGACAGAGTTTGTCACACTTCTTAAAATGGATGCCTCTTTATTTATTTTTAAAAAGACACAGTATTTAAGAGTCGGAGAGAGGAGAGAGAGAGAGAAATAGAGAAATAGAGCAGGCAGAATGAGCAAATTAGAGAGAGGCAGCTGGAGGTCTTCCACATAATCACTCATTCCTCCAAGTTCCTGCCCCAGCTGTGGTTGGGTTGGGCAGAAGTGGGAGCCAGGGATTCTTCAGGGATGCATGCATGGCAGGGATAAAAGATTTGACCAGCATCAACTGCCTTGCAGATGCATTCCCAGGAAGCTTGATTGGAAGGGGAGTGTCTGGGACTCCAAGAGGCCCACTGAGGTGGATTGGGGCATCGCAATCCACAGCCTCACCTGCTGCATCATGAATCCCACCCCAGGTGTAATTTTAAAATGTCTTTGCATTGTTGTGGCGTCCAGCTCCCCACGTACCCACCGCCTCTGCTGCTGTGGAATCCTGCAGCTTGGGCCCCAGTCTCTGCACTCTCACCATGTCAAACCAGACCACCCTGGCCTGACACCCACTCCCAGATCACCACCAAGGACTTACAGAGAACAAGGACGTCCTGGAGGAGGCTGGGAACCGAAGAGGCACCCCTGCCAAATGGGAGTGCTCATGAGGACAATGGGGATTAGGAGGCACACAAGGAGGTAGAGGAAGAAGGTGGAGAGGAGGAGGGCGTGGAGGAAGAGAGCCATGGAGAGGAAGAGGATGGAGACGAAGAGGAGGAGGCCGAGGCAGCTCCAGGAAACGGTCACCTGAAGATGATGAAGATGACTCGACAGCAGAAAAGGAAAAATAAAACATAAAAAAAAAGTAAATAAAAGGCAGCAGTGACCAATATATTCCTCTTCCACTTCTGGTCTCAGAATCTCAACGTGATCACTTTGGAGCAGAGGCCGCCGCCGCCCGCGGCAGCACCCCCTGCCAGCGATGCGCTCTCTGCACCTCCCAACCAAGATCAAGTGTGTTTGCAACAGGGGAGGGGAAAAAAATTCAGCTCTGCTTTTATCTGAAAAGTACTTCAGGAAGGAAAGTTCCTTTGTATTTTTACTTTCTTTACCATTTCTATTTTTGTTCATATTGGTAGGGAGCAGCCATTTTTAATGATCTTGGGATGAAAAACCAGCCTGTAGGTTGTTCTCTGTATGCTTCTGACTGTACTTGTGTTGTGACCATGTTCATTTACATTTCAGAGGAGAAAAACAAAATTGTAAAAGAGCAAAATCAACAACAACAGAAAATCTTGCATCAAGCGTTCCTTTTTGTTTGTTTGTTTGTTTGTACTTAGCTGTACAGTAAGTTTTTGGTTTGTTTGGTAGAGTGGGCTAAGCATCTGCTTGTGGTGCCAGAATCCCATCTGCATGCCAGGTTCGAGTCCCACATACCCCTCTTCTAAGCCAGCTCTCTGCAATGGCCTGGGAAAGCATTAGAAAGGGGCCCGAAAGCTCAGACCCTTGCACCTGCATGGGAGAGAAGGGAGAAACTCCTGGCTCTCAGCTACAGCTCTTTAGGCCATTTCCAGAGGAACCAGCAGAATGAAGACCTTTCTCTCTTTCTCTCCCTCTGTCTGTAACTCTATCTCTCAAATAAAAAAATGCCCCCACCATAAGCCAAAGGATTGTTCTTTTTTTCTTTTTTTGTCTATGATGTTTCTGTTTACTTTTTGCTTTTGGTTTTAATGAAACATGTTATCCAACAAGAAACCAGAATTTTATTTTGCTGAGTTCTAAAAAAAAAAAAAAAGATAAGACATGTAGACAAGGATGTGGGTAGAAGAGGACGCTTATGCAGTGTTGCTTGATGTTATTACATCCATTATGGAAAACAATGGAGAGGTTTTATCCAAACTAAAAATTTAGCTTTCCTCAGAATATTATAACAAATAATTTTCAAAGCTGGCGGCATGGCTCAATAGGCTAATCGTCTACCTTTTTGCGCCAGCACACTGGGTTCTAGTCCCGGTCTGGGCGCCGGATGCTGTCCCGGTTACCCCTCTTCCAGGACAGCGCTCTGCTATGGCCTGGGAGTGTAGTGGAGGATGGCCCAAGTCCTTGGGACCTGCACCTGCATGGGAGACCAGGAAAAGCACCTGAATCCTGGCTTCGGTTCAGCCCAATGCACCGGCTGCAGCGCAATGGCAGCGGCGGCCATTGGAGGATGAACCAATGGCAAAAGGAAGACCTTCTCTCTGTCTCTATCTCTCTCACTTTTCACTTTGCCTGTAAAAAAAAAAAACAAAAACAAAAACAAAAAACAAATAATTATCAAAGGAATAAAAAAAATTTAAATTAAAACTGCTATAGATCCTGCAATCCCTATCCTGGGTATAAATCCAAATAAATGAAATCTCTGTGTAGAGAGAGATGGCACTCCGTGAACCATACAAAAATGCTCACGAGAAGTGCCAATGTAAGTACCCATCAGCAGACAGAGGAGTGAGTATGTGCTATCCATATGAAATATTATATTTCTAGGTTGCTATGTGGCCATGAGGCTTCCTCATAAGTTTATGGAAAAACAAGATTTACACAAAATAATTTCATATATGGATTTCATTTATTTATTTAATTTACAGACACACAAGCTGGGGAGAAAGAGAGAGAGACAGAGATGGAGAGAGAGAGAGAAAGAATCTTTCATGTGCTGGATTGTGTCAAGGCAAAATTCAGGGACCTGGAATTCCATGGAGGGCTGTTGTATGATTAATACAGGCACACGAACGTGGATCATCATCTGAAGCTTTGGCAGGCCCAGTAGAAGGGAGCTGAATCAGAAGCAGAGCAGCCATAACTCGAATGCACATCCCTTTATTCAATGATGCTGTTCCAAAATGGGGCTTAAATCACAATGCCGCAATGTGGCCTGCCCTGTTACAATTTTTGAATCTATGCAGATATTTTGCATAATGCATGTGTTCCACAGACTCATTTTAACTCAAATTAATTAACTAATTTAGAGATGGGGGAGAGAGAGAAAAGGAGAGGGAGATCAAGAGATTCACACAGAGACAGAGGGACAGAGAGGTCATATCTGCTGGTTCATTGTCTTAAGCCTCTTCAGTTAGAGTTGGGACATTGACTCCAGGAGCTGAAATCTCAATCTAGGTTTCTCATGAGAGTGGAAGGATTTCAAATACCCGAGTGGTCATTTCTTTGAAGAATTATTTATTTTATTTGAAAGGCAGAGTCACAGAGAGACAAAGGCAGAAACAGAGTGGGCAAGAAAGAGAGAGTGAGCGAGAAACAGAAATAGCAACCATCAGCTGGCTGACCCCCGAAATGGCCGTAATGGCCACAGCTTGGCTGTTCCAAAGCCGGGAGACAGCTCCTCGGGCCTCTATGCAGCGCCGTGCAGAGCTGCTATGTGCTGGCCTCGCAGGCGGCCTGGGCCTTCCCTGCCCAGGGCTGGCTCCTCCCGGCCCCGGCCCCTCCCCGGCCCCGGACCCGGAGCACATGCCCGCTGTCCAGTCGCGGGCACCTGCTCAGAGCTCCTCCCAGGAGGGGGAAGGCCAGCCCTCTGCTGAGCAGGAAGAACCTGAGGCACACAGGGCATCAGACTAATCTTGTGCTGGGGAGCCCGCATGGAGGACACTAGAGGGCGCATCTCTGACACACAGAAAGACTTGCTGCTGCTACTTCTCCGCAAGCCCAGCAGAGACCCTGTGGTTGGGATGAGCTGATGCCTGAGGGAATCTGGGTGGTCATAGGACAGGAACTGGAGCGACTTCCTCGGAATCAGGAACCTGTTGTGTCCTTGAGGACGCCATGACAGAAGAATGTCGGTTTTCACATTACCAATCTGAATCCTTGTAACTGACTTGAATTTTTAAATGAAGCACATATTAAGAGGTCATCATTGAGTATTTCAGGCATGGAAAGCCAAGACACTCTGGCAAAAAGATCTCTGTGAGTGAGATCCCAGTGGAAAGAACAGGTCTTTAAAGAAGGAGGTACCTTTCTCTGAAGGGAGGAGAGAACCTCCACTTGACTATGACCTTGTCCAAACAAGATAAGAGTCGGAGAACTCAGAGGGCTTCCATAGCCTTGGAAACTCATGACTGGAGCATAGGGAGATTACTGATGCCATAGACAGGAGTGTCAATTGGTAAAGTCAACAACAGGAGTCACTGTGCACTTACTCCTCATGTAGGATCTCTGTCCTTAATGTGCTGTACATTGAGATTTAATGCTATAACGAGTACTCAAACAATATATTTCACTTTCTGTCTCTGGGGGTGCAAACTGTTGAAATCTTTACTTAATGCATACTAAACTGATCTTCTGTAACAAAAAAAAAAAAGAAATTATCAATTCCCAACTTGACTCTCTCTGGGATTAAACATGACAATAGCTCTGATCTGATTTCATCATCATTTAAAAAAATCATCTATTATTTTTCACTTTATATTTCTGTGTGGGAGCAAACTGTTTAAATACTTACTTAATGTATACTAAGCTGATTTTTGTATATTAAGATAATCAAAAATGAATCTTGATGTGAATAGAAGGGGAGAAGGAGTGGGAAAGGGGAGGGTTGTTGGTGGGAGGGACGGTATGTGGGGGAAGCCATTGTAATCCATAAGTCGTACTTTGGAAATTTATATACATTAAATAAAAGTTAAAAAAAAGACAGGTCATCATTGACACTTGTGCATTTTTGTCAATATAAAGCTTTCTACCTGGAGAAGTTCTGGGGAGGTGGGAGGAGCAGTGCCCAGGAGGACTCTGAGGGGAGATGACAGGGTGGGTCTGTGTGAGACAGGGCCTCAGAACGAGTGGGTGTCTGAGGGTGGGCAGAGACGGTACCCAGACGTCTGAAACCAGTGTTAATCAAGCGTGGACAGTTTCTTGCCCCACCGGAATTTGACGCTGTGACTGTGTGATTTTATTCTGCTGAAACCACTTTCAATTGATAACATAAGTTTCAGATGTTCGAGATGAATAAGGATGTGTTATCTTCATAAAATTAGTTTCGTGTATTTATATGAACATGAGTACATGAATTTTCTTCTAAATCTTAATAAAAACGAATTGAAGACCAATTGAATTTAATAGAAGTTTTATTGATTTAAATGAATGAATTCTTTCCTTATTGTGACTTAGTAATGGTGACAGAGGGAGAGGCAAAAAGAGAGTGAGAAATTTCATCTGCTGGTTCTCTTTGCAAATGGCTGAGTGGCTGGGGCTGTTCAAGGCAAAAACTAGCAGCCTGGACCTCCAACAGATTTCTCACACGTGTGTCAGTGTACCAGGACTTGGATCTTCACCCATGGCTTTGGCAGGCACATTAGCAGGGATCTAGATCAGAAGCAGAGCAGCCAGGATGTGAACCCACAGCTCTATAGACTATGGTGCCGTGCCAAATAGTGGCTTAACCTACATAGCTACAATTGGGCTAGTTCTGTGTCAATTTTTGAACCCATGCTGAGATCAGTAAATAGCACAGAGTATTTATTATTTACAGAGAGAAGTCGAGACAGATAGAGAGAGGTCTTCCATCCACTGGTTCACTCCCCAGTTGGCCTCAATGGCCTGAGCCGCACCTGTCAGAGGCTAGGTGTGAGGAGCTTCTTCCAGGTCTCCCACACGGAAGCAGGGGCCCAAGGACTTGGTCCATCTTTGGCTGTTTTCCCTGGTCACAGCAGAGAGTTGAAGAAGAATTGGAGCAGCCAGGTCTCGAACCAGCGCCCATATGGGATGCTGGTACTTCTCAGGCCATGCTGTTAATCTTCTGAGCAACAGCACCAGGCCTGCACTGATTAGGTTTTTTTTTTTTGACAGAGTTAGACAGTGGGAGAGAGAGACAGAGAGAAAGGTCTTCCTTTAACATTGGTTCACCCCCTAAATGACCGCTATGTCCAGCACACTGGGGCTGGCATGCTGCACTGCTCTGAAGCCAGAAGCCGAGTTCTTCCTCCTGGTCTCCCATGTGGGTGCAGGACACAAGACTTGGGCCATTCTCCACTGCCTTACCGGGACACAGAGGAGAGTTGAACTGGAAGAGGAGCAACTGGGACAGAATATGGAGCCACAATCAGGACTAGAACCCGGGGTTACAGTGCCACAGGCATAGGATTAGCCAAGTGAGCTAAGGCACCAGTCCTGATTAGGTTTTAAACAACTTCAGGCAGGCACTGATGGGATTGTACCCAGACACCCTCAGGTGATCTCACTTCATCTATTTGGCACAATGGAATGCCTTTTTTCACTTTTCACATACCTTTGAATATTAACATTCATGTTGTGAACCTGACACAATTTTTAATTTTGATATTGTCATTGCTGAATGGCTAGGATTTCTTAGCTTGTGTCTATAAAATTTAATCCTATTGATTACTCTCTTCATATGGAAAACATTTCCTTTTATCTCTTTCTTTCTTTTACTGATTTCTTTACTCATTTGAAAGGCAAACCTACATGGAGGCAGAGGCAGAGAGAGAAAGTTCTTCCATCTGATGGTGCACTCCCCATATGGCTACAATGGCAGGAGCTGAGCCAATCCGAAGCCAGGAGCCAGGAGCCTCCTCCTGGTCTCCCACTTGGGTGCAGGGGCCCAAGGACCTGGGCCATCCTCCACTTCTCTGCCAGACCACAGCAGAGAGCTGCATAGGAAGTGGAGTAGCTGGGACAGGAACTGGCATCCATATGGCATGCCAGCACTTCAGGTGGCAGCTTTACTGGCTATGCCACAGCACCGGATCCAAGTGGAAAACTGTTCTAGAAATGTCAACATGCAGCTTGTTTGATTCTGCAGCTGGAAATCTAGGCAGGGTCTTATTGACATATTTGGGTGGTAATTGGGCTGGAAGAGATGGGGTCCAGTCCCCTGCCTTTTGTCCCAGTGTCCTCTCACACTGTATTTCTGCATTGGACACTAAAAACGAACCTTACGTCCGTGTCACACCACCACCACCACCACAGGTGAAAACTGATGCTTGCACTGGTGATTGACAGGAGAAAGGAATTCCTCCCTCCAATAGGCATGAGCCCCGCCCTTCGGAGGGGCTTTAAAAGGCAGATGGAGCAGGGCTATCCTCCCTCTCTGCACACTTGAGCCTGGAACCTTGAACTTCAGGATGGCACAGGAAAGTGCAGACCAGGAAGCTCTTGGGCTGTCAGTTGAGCTGCCCTCTTCCCCACAAAGGTTTTTTCAAGATGGGGGCACAGATGAAGAGGAGAAACCACCACAAGGACAAGGTGAGACACTGTTTTCTGATTTCCCTGAGAGCTGCCTGCAAAGGCAAGGTAGGTCCTTGGGATGTCAGGGTGAGTGCGGAAAGTGGTTTGGAACCTGGCAGCTGGTCTGTGTGTGTGATGGAGGGTTTCATTTCGAAGTGGGAAATGGGAAGTAGCTGGTAGCTCCAGGGGCCTATTGAGAAATGTGGCAGCAATGAACCTATGGAACTCTAATGTGCTCATTTTCCTTTGATCCTGGCTTAACTGGCTCAGCCAACAGGATGCCAGAAACTTGAAATCTGAGACAAAATGGGGGCCGGTGGGATAAAATGCATACATGCTATTAGTTTTTCATTCTCATGACAAATATCTGAGACATGTCACTAAAGAAGGAACATTTCTTTCAAACCACAAGAAAAGTCTTCATGTCCCTAATAGTTCATGGCCCGAATGCTCTGGCATTTTATGAGGGTAGGGGAGGATTCAGAAGGAGTATGGAGGAGAACTCACATGACAACCCAATCTGTCAGGGAGCTTGCTGTGCACGTGATCTCTCCTTATTCAGATACCAAGATTTCAACAGCCGGGCTCCCCCTTCCCAACATCACCCAGTCTAAACATTGTCCACATCTCAGGTTATTCCCCACCCTTGATCCATTTCTATTTTCATTAGTTTCCCCTTAATACTTTTTCTTAAAGAGATTTATTCATTTATCTGAAAGAGGTACACAGAAGGAGAAGCAGAGTTTGAGAGAGATCTTCCATCTGCTGCTTCACTCCCAATTGGCAGCAACAGCCAAAACTGCGCTGGTCTATAACCAGGAGCCAGGAGCTTCTTCCACATCTCCTTCAACGGTGCAGGGGCTCAAGAACTTGAGCTATCTTCCACTGCTTTCCCAGGCCATAGCAGAGAGCTGGATTGGAAGTGGAGCAGCTGGGACTCGAACCAGTTCTGTAATGGGATGGCAGCACTGCAGACCGTGGGTTTTCCTACTGTGCCACAGAGCTGGCCCCTTCCCCTTAATACTTGAAATATTAAGTTCGATTTTGTAGGCAAAGAGATTCACAAACAACCTTTGGAGGACACAAATTTTATACACGTGGGGAATTGTTATTTTATTTCGTGGGGAAACTCAGTCATACGTACTCTCTTTTGATGTAGGATCCAAGCCCAGTCCACATGAGGAGAAGTCCCAGGAAAGGAAGCTCAGAGGCAGAAGCAGCATTGCCAGAGCAGGTAAGTTCAGACTCACCCGGAGCGAGAAGGTCATAGGGTGCTGTGGCACAGTCTTCTCTGGGAGACAGGGGCCCTGAGAGCAGATGGGTCAGCAGCACCTCAGAGATGCTGGGGTACGGGGACCAGAGGGGAAGGGAGCGCTGGTGGGAGGCGCTGCTCCCTGTGTCCTGGGTAGACCTGGGCTGTGGCTGTGCCTTTGGAGGCAGGCACTCCAACTCCCTGTGTTTTGCAGAATCAGAGTCCAGCTGTGACGGGGTGAGCTCCAGGAAGAGGACAATCAGTTCTGGGGACAGGTAGCATCGTGCTTTCTCTCCCTAGAGGGTCAGGACCAGGGAGCTTATCCAAGGTTGGGAAGGGAGGGGTTGTCAGAGATTGAGAGCAGTTTCGAGATCCCAAGAGCATGTGAGGGGGAGGGTGGGTGCTGCCTGGGTTCCTGCTGGAGTCCATTGTGGGGAAGGAAGTGCAGGATTCGGTGGGGTTCACGTGAAGGGGGCAGGACTTAGGTTTTAGGGCCCAAGGAGCTGTGCTGAGTGTCTCCCGTGTGTCTCTGCAGGCAGCTGTGTGCAAGAGCTCAGCGTGACTTTGCAAAAGAAAGTAAAACCTTCGGACGATGGAAATGACAGAGGAATTCAGGAGGCGCATGCGGAACCTCGCAGGGCAAACTCCAGGGCCCGCTCTGGGCACAAGAGGAGGCGCAGGTCCAGGTCCCCAGCAGACCACCCACCGCCCCTTCGGAAGAGCCTGGTGACCTCCCTGCGCTCTCTGTCTGAGGCCATTTATGAAGATTTAGCCCGGGTGCAGGCGCAGCAGGTGCAGTTCCCGCTGACCCAGGAGCAGCTGTTTGCGCTGGCACAGCTCCGCGGGCCTCTATGCAGCGCCATGCAGAGCTGCTATGCGCTGGCCTCGCAGGCAGCCTGGGCCTTCCCTGCCCAGGGCTGGCTCCTCCCGGCCCAAGCCCTGGCCCCGGCCCTGGCCCCGGCCCTGGCCCCGGCCGGAGCACATTCCTGCTGTCCAGTCGTGGGCACCTGCTCAGAGCTCCTCCCAGGAGGGGCAAGGCCAGCCCTCTGCTGAGCAGGAAGAACCTGAGGCACACAGGGCATCAGACTAATCTTGTGCTGGGGAGCCCGCATGGTGGACACTAGAGGGCGCATCTCTGACACACAGAAAGACTTGCTGCTGCTACTTCTCCGCAAGCCCAGCAGAGACCCTGTAGTCGGGATGAGCTGATGCCTGAGGGAATCTGGGTGGCCATCGGAAAGGAACTGGAGCGACTTCCTCGGAATCAGGAACCTGTTGTGTCCTTGAGGACGCCATGACAGAAGAATGTCGGTTTTCACATTACCAATGTGGATCCTTCTAACTGACTTGAAGTTTTAAATGAAGCACATATTAAGAGGTCATCATTGACACTTGTGCATTTTTGTCAATGTAAAGTTTTCTACCTGGAGAAGTTCTGGGGAGGTGGGAGCAGCAGTGCTCAGGAGGACTCTGTGGGGAGATGACAGGGTGGGCCTACGTTTAAAAGTGCATTAGAAAGTATGTTCCTTTTTTTTATTTTTATGTTTTCTTTTTTTGTTCATATTGGTAGGGGTTATCTAGTTTTAATGATTTTGGAATGACCAAACTAGCCTTCAACTTGTTTTCTGTATGCTTTTTCTGTACTTGTGGTGTGAATTCTTCATTAACATATCAAAGGAAAAAAATCTTTGTAAAATATCTAAAGCAACATCAGAAAACCTTGTGTGAAGCATTCCTTTTTTTTATATGTACTTAGCTGTACTGTAAGTAGTTGTTTAGTATGAGATAGTTAAAAAGGCCAAAGATAGGGGCCAGTAATGTGGTATAGTGGGCTAAGTGTCTGCCTGTTGTGCCAGAATCCCATATGGGTACCAGGTTCGAGTCCCAGATGCCCCTCTTCTAAACCAGCTCTCTGCTATGGCCTGGAAAAGCAGTAGAATATAGCCCAGATGCTTGGGCCTCTTCACCTGCATGGGAGACCTGCAAGAAACTTCTGGCTCTTAGCTACTGCCATTTAGACCATTTCCTGAGGGAACAGCAGGCGGAACCTTTCTGTTTCTCTCTGTCCATAATTCTACCATCAAATAAATAAATAAAATCCCCTACACACAAAAGCCAAAGGTTTCCCTTTTTTGTCTATGTAGTTGCCATTGTTTTTTATTTTTCACATTCTTGACATATGTGTGAAACATTTTATCTTAAAATAACTGGAATTTTATTTTGCTGAGTTGTTCTAAAATAAAAGATCAGATGTGTAGATAAGGATGTGGGTAGAAGTGGACACTTATCCAGTGTTGCTGGAATGTATGTTACTACAGCCATTGCAGAAAGTGATGGAGGGGTTTTACCAAAAATAAAAATTGAGCTTTCCTCAGAATATTATGCAAATAATTATCAAATAGATAAAACAATTTGAAATAACAACTATTATAAGTGCTACAATCCCTATTATGGGTACAAATGCAAAGGAAATGAAATCCCTGTGTAGAGAGAGATGTCACCCCATGTTTAGTACAGCAATGCTCACTAGTAGTGCCAATGTATGGAAACAGTTTAAGTACCTATCAGCAGACAGATGAGTATGTGCTATCCATATGAAATATTATATTTCTATATTAAATGATGGATACTTGATAAGCATGAGGATACTTCATAAGCTTTATGGAAAAGTAAGATTCACACAAAAGAATTTCATATATAGATTTTCATTTCTTTATTTAAATATATTTATTTATTGTCACATAGTCATGGGGAAAAAGAAAGAAAAGAGAGAGAGAGAGAAAGAGAAAATTTCATCTGCTGCTTCCCTTCCAAAATGGTCGAATTGCTGGGGTCTGTCAAGGCAGAAATCAGGAGACTGAAATTCCATCCAGAGGGACAGAGAGGTCATATCTGCTGGTTCATGGTCAAAAGCCTTTTAGAAAGAGATGGGACATATAGATTCCAGTAGTTGAAATATCAAACTAGATTGCTCATGAGAGTGGCAGGGTTTCAACTACCTTTTTTTAAGATTTATTGATTTTATTTGAAAGGCAGAGTTACAGAGAGACAAAGGCAGAGGAGATGGAGAGAGAGAGAGAGAGAGAGAGAGAGAGAGAGATCAACCATCAGCTGGCTCACTCCCCAAATAGCTATAAATGCTCAGAGGCCCAAGTACTTTGCTGGAATGTTTGTTACTACAGCCATTGCAGAAAACGATGGAGAGGTTTTACCCAAAATAAAAATTTAGCTTTCCTCAGAATATGATAGCAAACAATTCTCAGAGTATAGAGCAATTTTAAATTAAAACTGGTACAGATCCTACAATCCCTCTCCTGGGTATAAATCCAAAGAAACCAAATCTCTTTGTAGAGAGAGATGGAACCACATGCATAGTACAGCAATGCTCACTAGTAGTCCCAGTGTATGGAAAGAGTGTAAGTACCCATTGACAGATGGATGAGTCTGGATGTGTTATCCATTTGAAATAGTATATATCTATGTGACATTGTATGCATGAGGCTACTTCATAGGTTTATGGAAAAACAGATTCACACAAATTAATTTCGTATGTAGAATTTCACTTCTTTATTTCTTTATTTATTGACACAGTGATGGGGAGAAAGGGAGAAAGAGAGCAAGAGAGAGGGAGAGAGAGTGAAGGAGAGAGAGAGAAAATTTTTCAACTACTGATTCCCTTCCCAAATGGCTGAATGGATGGAGCTTTTCAAGGCAGAAATCAGGAGATGGTAATTCCATTCAGGGCTCTTTCAAGATTAATACAAGCTCAAAATCTTGGATCATCATCTGATGCTTTGGCGGGCACAGTAGAAGGGAGCTGAAACAAGCAGAGCAGCCAGAACTTGAATGTGAATCCCTTTATTCAATGATGCTGTTCCAAATTGTGGCTTAACTCACAGTTGCCATGTGGCCTGCCCAGTTACAATTTTTGAATCTAAGCAGATATTTTGCATAATGCATGTGTTCCTCAGGCTCATTTTAACTCAAATTAATTAACTAATTTAGAGACCAGGGGTGAGAGACTGAGAGAGAAGGAGAGGGAGATCAAAAGATGCACAAAGAAACAGAGGGATGGAGAGGTCATATCTGCTGGTTCATTATCTTAAGCCTCTTCAGTTAGAGTTGGGACATTGACTCCAGGAGCTGAAATCTCAATCTAGGTTTCTCATAAGAGTGGCAGGGTTTCAACTACCTGAGTGGTCATTTCTTTGAAGAATTATTTATTTTATTGGAAAGGCAGAGCTACAGAGAGACAAAGGCAGAAACAGAGAGAGACAGAGAGAGAGAGGGAGGGAGGGAAACCAACCATCAGCTGGCTCACTCCCCAAATGGCCATAATGGCCACAGTTTGGCTGATCCAAAGCCGGGAGACAGGAGCTTCTTCTGGGTCTCCCATGAGGGTTCAGAGGCCCAAGTCCTTGGGCCATCCTCTGCTACTTTCCCAGGTGAACAAGCAGGGAGCTGGTTCAGAAGTGGAGCAGCTGGGACTCAGGCAGTGGCTACACCTGCTATGCCACAGTGCTGAAATGGAGTTGACACTTTTGTACCCCAGGATGTTCACCAGCATAAAGTTGTAATCAGGGGTCAGGTGGGACTAGAAGCCAGGCACCCTGAAATGATCTATATGTGTCTAATCTCCTGGTTTAACTGCTAGGTGAGATTTGGGACACATAAAGTCTTTGAAGTTCCCTTGAGTTCACCAAACACACACACAGGAGTGACACAGTAGCAAGGCCAACACCACTAAGGTATGATCATGGGCCAGATGTCCTCAGCTAAACTGTGGGTGCTGAGCACCTTCTACAGAATGTCCTGAGCTTCCAGGGTGACTAGGGAGATTGAGGTTGGGTCAGCTCCCCATGCAGCTGGAATTTTTCTGCAGAGAAATCAGTGACTGATGAGATTTAAACACCCTCAGGTGGTGACCAATGAAGTTGTACCCACACACCCTCAGATGATATCTCACTTATTCTAATTTGGCACATTGAAATGCCTTTTTCACTTTCTATATACCTTTGAATATTAGGACTTACATTGCAACTTGTCACAATTGATTATTTTGATATGGTCATTACTGAGCAGCTAGGATTTCACAGCACGTGTAGATAAAATTTAATCTTTTGATTATTTGATTCTCTTCATTTGGAAGACTTTTCTAAACATGTGTACAGGCTGTTTGTTTGATTCTGCAGCATGAGATCTAGGCAGGGCCTTAATAACACTTTTGAGTGGTGATTGGGCTGGAAATGAAATGGGGACCAGTGCCTACCTTTCAGTCTGTGTGCCCTCTAGCACTGTGTCCCTCCATTGGACACAATGATAGGACCTTACATCAGGGTCACATCAACACCACAAATGAAAACTTAAGCATGCACTGGTGATCCACAGGAGAATGGAATTCCTCTCTCCAATAGGCATGAGCACCACCCTGAGGAGGGGCTTTAAAAGGCAGATGCAGCACATCTTTGAATACCTTGTTTCTACATGTGGTTGTGTGATTTTCTTTTTTTTTAGGATTTTCTTTATTTTACTTGGGAGGTAGAGTTTGAGACAGTAAGAGGGAGAGACAGAGAGAAATGTCTTCCCTACGTTGGTTCACTTCACAAATGGCTGCAATAGCTAGAGCTGCACCAATCTGAAGCCAGGAGACAGGCACCTCTTTCTGGTCTTCCAAATGAGGGCAGAGGCCCAAGTATCCAGGCCATCCTCCACTGCTTTCCCAGGCCATAGCAGAGAGCTGGATTGGAAGTGGAGCAGCCTGGGCTAGAATCAGCGCCCATATGTGAAGCCTGTGCTGCAGGCAGAGGATTAACCTACTGCACCACTGTGCTGGGCCTGGCTGTGTGATTTTCATCATTTAGCATTGGAGCATGGGTGTGTCATGGTTGGCCATTCCCTAACACCATGGCTGATCTCTGCCCAGGTTTGCAGTTTTAGGCAACATTTTGAGCTGCACACACAGAATTTTCCACATGAGGCTGCCCTTCTCACCTCATGGAACTTACAATTTAGACAAGGCAGGCTAGAAAATAAATCTTTCTAAAAACATGGGGCCGGCATTTTGGTGTAATGGGATGCCACCATCCCATTAGGGCACTGGTTCACATCCTGTCTGTTCCACTTCTGATCCAGAACCCTACTAATGAGCCAGGGTAAGCAGTGAAGGATGGCACATGTACTTGGACCTCTGCACCCACATGGGAAACTCAGATAACTCTCCTGGCTCCTGACTTCTGCCTGAACCATCACAGGTAGTGGCAGCCATTTGGGAGTGAACCAGCAGAATGAAGACATCTCGCCAACTCTCCCACTCTCTATCTGTAACTCTTTTTCAAATAAACAAAAATAAATATTTCAAAATAAAGAAATGGCAGGTATGAAATGCATTATTTCATAAAGAAGCTTTTTTTTTCATTCACTCTTCATTGCAGAAGGTCAGAGTTAATGCATTGTGATGGTTCAGTGTGTAAGAACTGAAAATACTGAGAAAGCTCTCCAGGCATAAAATTCTCCATGCAGCAAATGAAATTTTGTCTCCAATTAACTTTACAAGGAGAAAGGTGTGGGTGGCCACATGGCCCAACCACCAGTGTCAAGCTCCACCCCCTTCCTAATGGGATTCCTGTTCCTACTTCCCTCCCTGCCCCTGGGCAAAGTTTTAAAAGGACCTGTTCCTGAAAATGTCTCTCTCTTTCTCTCTCCTTTGCTGTCACCAGGACCATATCCATCCCTATCAACATCTCCATCTCCTGACCTCTGTGTCTGTCTCTGTCTGTATCTCTCCCTTATGCTTTCATACTGTCTCTTTTCCTTCATTGCCCCTTCCCTCCAGTCTGTCAGGTTTCCCTGAATAAACTCTTTCTGTAAAAAAAGAAAGAGAGAGAGAGAAAGGTAATTTATGAGAGAGAAGGCTGCCACAACAACAAAAAAGAAAGTTCTGAGCCTGCATGGAGGGTGATTGTGTTAGAGTGGAAATTAAATATCAGCCTACTGTGGGACTCTCAAGTCCTGAATGTGTGTTTTAACCAAATCTTGAGAACAACAAATTTCCTTTAAGGAACACAAGCATTTTCACATATTTACAGACTTAAATGTATTCTCCATCAAAAATCATCAAAATAAGCTGCCTAGACATATATGAAAGTGTTAAGTAATTTTACTAAACACTCAGGGAGCTCAGAAATGTATCTCAGCACAAATATTTTAAACCACATAACTGTTAAGGGGTAATAGCTGCCAGACTTAAGGACTGACAAAATTCAAAAGCAAAAATTTCCCTATTTGGTATCAGCAAAGTGCCTTCACGTGTGTTTTTCCTGATAAGACTTATGAATGTCTAACCAGTATCTGAAAAGGGATTAACATCACTCATCATCCAGGAGAGGCAAATTAGAACTATAGACAGAATTTGTCACACTTCTTAAAATGGATGCCTCTTTGTTTATTTTTAAAAAGACACATTAGTTTATTTAAGATTCGGAGAGAGAGAGAGAGCAGGCAGAATGAGCAAGTTAGAGAGAGACAGATGGAGGTCTTCCACATAATCACTCATTCTTCCAAGTTCCTGCCCCAGCTGTGGCTGGGTTGAGCAGAAGTGGGAGCCAGGGACCAGTGTCAGCTGCCTTGCAGATGCATTCCCAGGAAGCTTGATTGGAAGGGGAGTGTCCGGGACCCCATCAGGCCCACTGCAGTGGATTGGGGCATCGCAATCCACAGCCTCACCTGCTGCATCATGAATCCCACCCCAGGTGTTATTTTAAAATGTCAAAGACTGCTATAAATAGCCATCTTTGCATTGTTGTGGCATCCAGCTCCCCAAGCATCCACCCCCTCTGCTGCCATGGAATCAGGCAGCTTGGGGCCCCGTCTCTGCACTCTCGCCATGTCAAACCAGACCACCCTGGCCTGACACCCGCTCCCAGGTCACCACCAAGGACTTACAGAGAACAAGGACGTCCTGGATGAGGCTGGAAACTGAAGAGATACCCCTGCCAAATGGGAGCGGTCATGAGGACAATGGGGAGTAGGAGGTGCACAAGGAGGTAGAGGAAGAAGGTGGAGAGGAGGAGGGCATGGAGGAAGAGGGCCACGGAGAGGAAGAGGATGGAGATGAAGGGAAGGAGGCCGAGGCAGCTCCAGGAAACGTGAACCTGAATATGATGAAGATGACTTGGCAGCACAAAAGGAAAAATAAAACATAAAAAAATAAGTAAATTAAAGGCAGCAGTGAGCTAGTCCTCTTCCACTTCTGGTCTCAGAATCTCAACGTGATCACTTTGGAGCAGAGGCCACGGCCTCCCGCGGCAGCACCCCCTGCCGACGACGCGCTCTCTGCACCTCCCAACCAAGATCAAGTGTGTTTGCAACAGGGGAGGGAAAAATAAAAATTCAGCTCTGCTTTTATCTAAAAAGTACTTCAGGAAGGAAAGTTTGTACGTATTTTCCCTTTTTTACGATTTGTATTTGCGTACATTTTTAATGATCTTGGGATGAAAAACCAGCCTGCAGGGTGTTCTCTGTATGCTTCTGTCTGTACTTGTGGTGTGACCAGGTTCATTTATATCTCAAAGTAGAAAAAAAACTGTAAAAGAGCAAAATCAACAACAACAGCAAATCTTGCATCTAGCGTTCCTCCTTTTTTGTTTTTTTTGTTTGTACTTAGCTGTACAGTAAGTTTTCTGTTTGTTTGGTAGAGTGGGCTAAGCATCTGCTTGTGGTGCCAGAATCCCATCTGCATGCCAGGTTCGAGTCCCACATACCCCTCTTCTAAGCCAGCTCTCTGCTACGGCCTGGGAAAGCATTAGAAAGGGGCCCCAAAGCTCAGACCCTTGCACCTGCATGGGAGAGATGGGAGAAACTCCTGGCTCTCAGCTACAGCTGTTTAGGCCATTTCCAGAGGAACCAGCAGAATGAAGACCTTTCTCTCTGTCTCTCCCTCTGTCTGTAACTCTATCTCTCAAATAAAGAGAATTCCCCCACCACAAGCCAAAGGATTGTTCTTTTTTTCTTTTTTTGTCTATGAAGTTTCTGTTTACTTTTTGCTTTTGGTGTTTCATGGACTTGTGAAACATGTTATCCAACAAGAAACCAGAATTTTATTTTGCTGAGTTGTTCTAAAAAAAAAGATAAGACATGTAGACAAGGATGTGGGTAGAGGAGGACACTTATCCAGTGTTGCTGGAATATATGTTACTAAATCCATTATGGAAAACAATGGAGAGGTTTTATCCAAACTAAAAATTTAGCTTTCCTCAGAATACTATAACAAATAATTATGAAAGGAATAAGGCAATTTTAAATTAAAACTGCTAATCCAAATGGCCAACAGCCACATGAAAAAATGTTCAAGATCACTAGTAATCAGGGAAATGCAAATCAAAACCACAATGAGGTTTCACCTCACCCTGGTTAGCATGGCTCACATACAGAAATCTACCAACAACAGATGCTGGCGAGGATGTGGGGAAAAAGGGACACTAACCCACTGTTGGTGGGAATGCAAACTGGTCAAGCCACTATGGATGTCAGTCTGGAGATTCCTCAGAAACCTGAAGATAACCCTACCATTCAACCTATCCATCCCACTCCTTGGAATTTACCCAAAGGAAATTAAATTAGCAAACAAAAAAAGCGGTCTGCACCCTAATGTTTATTGCAGCTCAATTCACAATAGCCAAGACCTGGAACCAACCTAAATGCCCATCAATGGTAGACTGGATAAAGAAATTATGGGATATGTACTCTTTAGAATACTATACCGCAGTTAAAAAAAAAATGAAATCCAGTCATTTGCAACAAAATGGAGGAATCTGGAACACATCATGCTGAGTGAAATAAGCCAGTCCCAAAGGGACAAATATCATATGTTCTCCCTGATCGGTGACAACTGACTGAACACCAAAAAGGAAACCTGTTGAAGTGAAATGGACACTATGAGAAATGGTGACTTGATCAGCATAGCCTTGACTGTTAATGAACAACTTAATACATTATCCCTCTTAGTATTTTTTGTCTGTTCTACTTAATACTACTATAATTAATACAGAGTTATTCTTAAGTGTTGAAATTTAACACTTAATACTACTGGTCTGTTCTACTTAATACTACTTAATATTACTGTAATTAATACAGAGTTATTCTTAAGTGTTGAAATTTAACTGAAATGTGATCCCTGTTAAACATAAGAGTGGGAATAAGAGAGGGAAGAGATGTACAATTTGGGACATGCTCAAGCTGACTTGCCCCAAATGGTAGAGTTAGAAACATACCAGGGGATTCCAATTCAATCCCATCAAGGTGGCATGTACCAATGCCATCTCAGTAGTCCAAGTGATCAATTTCAGTTCACAATTGATCATAATGAAAGGACTAAGAGTCAAAGGGATCACATAAACAAGTCTAGTACCCGCTAATACTAACCGATAGAATAAATAAAGGGGAGAGTGATCCCACATGGGAAGCAAGATATCAGCAGAGTCATAGAATGGCAGATGTCCTAAACAGCACTCTGGCCTCAGAATCAGCCCTAAAGGTATTCCGATCAGGCTGAAAAGCCCACGAGAGTATTTCAGGCATGGAAAGCCAAGACACTCTGGGAAAAAGAAAAAAACCCTAAATGAAAGATCTCTGTGAGTGAGATCCAAGTGGAAAGAATGGGTCTTCAAAGAAGGAGGTACCTTTCTCTGAAGGGAGGAGAGAACCTCCACTTTGACTACGACTTTGTCTAAATTAGATAAGTGTCAGAGAACTCAAAAGGCTTCCATAGCCTTGGAAACTCATGACTGGAGCAGAGGGAGATTGCTGATGCCATAAACAGGAGCGTCAATTTGTAAAGTCAACAACAGGAGTCACTGTGCACTTACTCCTCATGTAGGATCTCTGTCCTTAACATGCTGTATATTGAGATTTAATGCTATAACGAGTACTTAAACAGTATATTTCACTTTGTGTTTCTATGGGGGTGCAAACTGTTGAAATCTTTACTTAATGTATACTAAACTGATCTGTATATATAGAAAAGTGAAAATGAATCTTGATATGAATGGAAGTGGAGAGAGAGTGAGAAAGTGGAGGGTTGTGAGTGGGAAGGAAGTCATCGGGGCGGGGCAGCCAATGTAGTCCATAAGCTGTACTTTGGAAATCTATATTCATTAAATAAAAGTTAAAAAGGGGGGGGGCTTAAATCACAGTGCCGCAATGTGACCTACACTGTCACAATTTTTGAATCTATGCAGATATTTTGCAGAATGCATGTGTTCAACAGACATGTTTTAACCCTCTCTAATTAACTAATTTAGAGACCAGGGGAGAGAGAGAGGTGGGAGAAAGCAAGGGATTCACACAGAGACAGAGGGACAGAGAGGTCATATCTGCTGGTTCATTGTCTTAAGCCTCTTCAGTTAGAGTTGGGACATTGAATCCAGGAGCTGAAATCTCAATCTAGGTTTCTCGTAAGAGTGGCAGGGTTTCCACTACCTGAATGTTCATTTCTTTGAAGAATTATATATTTTATTTCAAAGGCAGAGTTACAGAGAGAAAAAGGCAAAAACAGAGAGAGAAGGAGGGAGGGGGGGGAGAGAGATCAAACATCAGCTGGCTTACTCCCTAAGTGGTCATAATGGCCACAGCTTGGCTGATCCGAAGCCAGGAGATAGGAGCTTCTTCTGGGTGTCCCATGAGGGTTCAGAGGCCCAAGTCCTTGGGCCATCCTCTGCTACTTTCCCAGGTGAACAAGCAGGGAGCTGGTTCAGAAGTGGAGCAGCTGGGACTCAGGCAGTGGCTATACCTGCTATGCCACAGCGCTGAAATGGAGTTGACACTTTTGTATCCCAGGACAGGCATGAGCAGGAAGTTATAATCAGGGGTCTGATGGACTATAAACCAGGCACCCTGATATGAGCTGGGGGTTTCTAATCTCCTGGTTTAACTTCTAGGTAAGATATCAGCCCCATAAAGGCTTTGAAATAGCTTGAGTTTACAGATACACAAACACACACACACACACACAGGAAAACACAGTAGGAAGTCACAGAGCAATAAAGTGAGATCATGGCCAGGTTTCCTCCTCAGCCACACTGTGGGTGCTGAGCTCCACTGCAGAGCATCGGGGGCTCCCAGGGTGAATGGGGAGAGTAAGTTTAGGCTTAGATACCCATCCCATACAGCTGGATATTCTGCTGCCCAGGTGCTCAGGAATTAATGCCCGACAAGGTTTGTTTTTTTTTTTTCCTTTAGGGATTTCTTTAATATTTGCAAGTCAGAGTTACACAGAGAGAGGAGAGACAGAGAGAGAGAGAGAGAGAGAAGAGAGAGAGAGAGAGAGGCCTTCCATCCAATGGTTTACTCCCCAATTGGCCACATGGCCCAGATATGGGACTATCTGAAGCCAGGAGTTTCTACTGGGTCTCCCACGAGGGTATAGGGGCCCAAGGACTTTGGCCATCTTCCGCTGCTTTCCCAGGTCACAGCAGAGAGCTGGATAAGAATTGGAGAAGCCAGGTCTTGAAACGGTGCTCATGTGGGATGCTGGTGCCTCAGGCCGGGGTTTGAACCAGCTGAGCCACAGCACCAAGCCTGCACTGTATAAGTTTTTTTTTTCCACAGGTAGAATTAGAAAGTGACAGAGAGACAGAGGAAAAGGTCTTCCTTTAAGATTGGTTCACCCCCCAAATTGCCGTTATGGCCATCACGCTGGGACCGGTGTGCTACGCTGATCTGAAGCCAGGAGTCTGGTTCTTCCTCCTGGTCTCCCATGAAGGTGCAGAGCCCAAGCCTTTGGGCCATCCTCCACTGCCTTACCAGACCACAGAGGAGAGCTGGACTGGAAGAGGAGCAATGGGAAGGATCTGGAGCCCCAACTGGTACTAGAACCCGGGCTGCCAGCCCTGCAGGTGGAGGATTAGCCAAGTGAGCTAAGGCGCCTGCCCTGATGGATTTAAACAACTGTAAGCATATCTTGAGGCCAATAAATATCCTTTAAAGAACACAAGCATAGAGAGCAGTGGCCTTACCAACAAAAACAAATGAACAACAACAAAAAACCGCAGAAGCGTTTTTACATTTTACAGACTTAAATGTAGTCTCCATCAAAAATCATCAAAATAAGCTGACTAGACATACATGAAACTGTGAAGTAATTTTTTTAAACACTCAGGGAGCTCAGAAATGTATCTCAGCACAAATATATTAAACCACATCACTGTTAAGGAGTAATAGCTGCGAGACTTAAGGACTGACAAAATTCAAAAGAAAAAATTTCCCTATTTGGCATCAGTGAAGTGCCCTCACATGGTATTTTCCTGATAAGACTTATGAATGTCTAACCGGTATCTCAAAAGGGATGAACATCACTCATCATCTGGGAGAGGCAAATTAGAACTATAGACAGAGTTTGTCACACTTCTTAAAATGGATGCCTCTTTATTTATTTTTAAAAAGACACATTAGTTTATTTATTTTCGAAGAGAGAGAGAGAGAGAGAGAGAGAGAGAGAGAGAGAGAGAGAGAGCAGGCAGAATGAGCAAGTCAAAGAGAGACAGCTGGAGGTCTTCCACATAATCACTCATTCCTCCAAGTTCCTTCCCCAGCTGTGGCTCGGTTGGGCAGAAGTGGGAGCCAGGGATTCTTCAGGGATGCATGCATGGCAGGGATCCAAGATTTGACCAGCGTCAGCTGCCTTGCAGATGCATTCCCAGGAAGCTTGATTGGAAGGGGAGTGTCCGGGACTCCAAGGGGCCCACTGCAGTGGATTGGGGCATCGCAAGCCACAGCCTCACCTGCTGCATCATGAATCCCACCCCAGGTGTTATTTTAAAATGTCAAAGACTGCTATAAATCGCCATCTTTGCATTGTTGTGGCATCCAGCTCCCCACTCATCCACCGCCTCTGCTGCCGTGGAATCCCGTAGCTTGGGCCCCAGTCTCTGCACTCTCGCCATGTCAAACTGACCACCCTGGCCTGACACCCGCTCCCAGGTCACCACCAAGGACTTACAGAGAACAAGGATGTCCTGGACCAGGCTGGAAACTGAAGAGACGCCCCTGCCAAATAGGAGCGCTCATGAGGACAATGGGGAGTAGGAGGCGCACAAGGTGGTAGAGGAAGAAGGTGGAGAGGAGGAGGGCGTGGAGGAAGAGGGCCATAGAGAGGAAGAGCATGGAGACGAGGGTGAGGAGGCCGAGGCAGCTCCAGGAAACGGGCACCTGAAGATTTTGAAGACTCGACAGCAGAAAAGGAAAACTAAAACATAAAAAAAAAAAATAAGTAAATAAGAGGCAGCAGTGACCTAGTCCTCTTCCACTTCTGGTCTCAGAATCTCAAGGTGATCACTTTGGAGCAAAGGCCACCGCCGCCTGCGGCAGCGCCCCCTGCCGACGACGCGCTCTCTGCACCTCGCAACCAAGATCAAGTGTGTTTGCAACAGGGTAGGGAATAAAAATTTAGCTCTGCTTTTATCTGAAAAGTACTTAAGGAGGGAAAGTTCCTTTGTATTTCTACTTTTTTTACGATTTGTATTTTTGTTCATATTGGTATGGAGCAGCCATTTTTAATGATCTTGGGATGAAAAACCAGCCTACAGGGTGTTCTCTGTATGCTTCTGACTGTACTTGTGTTGTGACCATGTTCATTTACATCTCAGAGGAGAAAAAAAACTGTAAAAGAGTGAAATCAACAACAACAGAAAATCTTGTATCAAGCATTCCTCTAACTTTTTTTTTGTCTGTACTTAGCTGTACATTAAGTTTTTGGTTTGATTGGTAGAGTGGGCTAAGCATCTGCTTGTGGTGCCAGAATCCCATCTGCATGCCAGGTTTGAGTCCCACATACCCCTCTTCTAGGCCAGCTCTCTGCTACGGCCTGGGAAAGCATTAGAAAGGGGCCCCAAAGCTCAGACCCTTGCACCTGCATGGGAGAGATGGGAGAAACTCCTGGCTCTCAGCTACAGCTCTTTAGGCCATTTCCAGAGGAACCAGAAGAATGAAGACCTTTCTCTCTGTTTCTTCCTCTGTCTGTAACTATCTCTCAAGTAAAAAAAATGCCCCCTCCATAAGCCAAAGGATTGTTCTTTTTTTCTTTTTTTGTCTATGAAGTTTCTGTTTGCTTTTTTCTTTTGGTCTTTGATGGACTTGTGAACCATGGTATCCAACAATAAGCTAGAATTTTATTTTGCTGTTGTTCTAAATAAAGATAAGACATGTAGACAAGGATGTGGGTAGAAGAGGACACTTATCCAGTATTGCTGGAATATATGTTACTACATCCATTATGGAAAACAATGGAGCGATTTTATCCAAACTAAATTTTAGCTTTCCTCAGAATAGTATAACAAATAATTATGAAAGGAATAAGGCAATTTTAAATTAAAACTGCTATATATCCTGCAATCCCTATCCTGGGTATAAATCCAAATGAATTCAATCTCTGTGTAGAGAGAGAAAGTGCCAGGTGCCCCATGAATAATTGTACAGCAATGCTGACTCGTAGTGCCAATGTTGGAAACAGTGTAAGTACCCATCGGCAGACAGATGAATGAGTATGTGCTATCCATATGAAATATTATATTTCTAGGTTGCTATGTGGCCATGGGGCTTCCTCATAAGTTTATGGAAAAACAAGATTTACACAAATTAATTTCATATATAGAATTTCATTTGTCTATTTATTTTTTGACACATAGTGATGAGATGAACGGAAGACAGAGAGAGAGGGAGAGAGAGAAAATCTTTCATCTGCTGGTTCCCTTCCAAATGGCTGAAAGGCTGGGGCTTTTCAAGGCAGAAGTCAGGAGTCTGGAATTCCATGGTGGGCGATTACATGATTAATACGGGCACATGAACTTGGATCATCATCTGATGCTTGGCAGGCATAGTAGAAGGGAGCTGAATCAGAAGCAGAGCAGCCAGAACTTGAATGCACATCCCTTTATTCAATGATGCTGTTCCAAAATGGGGCTTAAATCACAGTGCCGCAATGTGGCCTGCCCTGGTACAATTTTTGAATCTATGCAGATATTTTGCAGAATGCATGTGTTCCACAGACTCATTTTAAACTCTCACTAATTAAGTAATTTAGAGACCAGGGCAGAGAGAGAGTTGGGAGAAAGCAAGGGATTCACACAAAGACAGAGGGATAGAGAGGTCACATCTGCTGGTTCATTGTCTTAAGCCTCTTCAGTTAGAGTTGGGACATTGACTCCAGGAGCTGAAATCTCAATCTAGGTTTCTCTTGAGTGTGGCAGGGTTTCAACTACCCGAGTGGTCATTTCTTTGAAGAATTATTTATTTTATTTGAAAGGCAGAGTTGCAGAGAGACAAAGGCAGAAACAGAGAAACACAGAGAGCGAGCGAGAGAGAGATCAACCATCAGCTGTCTCACTCCCCAAATGGCCATAATGGCCACAGCTTGGCTGATCCGAAGCTAGGAGATAGGAGCTTCTTCTGGGTCTCCCATGAGGGTTCAGAGGCCCAAGTCCTTGGGCCATCCTCTGCTACTTTCCCAGGTGAACAAGCAGGGAGCTGGTTCAGAAGTGGAGCAGCTGGGACTCAGGCAGTGGCTATACCTGCTATGCCACAGCACTGAAATGGAGTTGACACTTTTGTATCCCAGGACAGGCATGAGCAGGAAGTTATAATCAGGGGTCTGAGTGGACTAGAAACCAGGGACCCTGAAGTGAGCTGCAGGTTTCTAATCTCTTGGTTTAACTTCTAGGTGAGATCAGCCCCATAAAGGCTTTGAAGTTCCTTGAGTTTACTGATACACACACACTCACAGAGGAAAACACAGTAGGAAGTCACTGAAATAAGGTGAGATCATGGCCAGGTTTCCTCCTCAGCCACACTGTGGGTGTTGAGCCCCACTGCAGAGCATCGGGGGCTCCCAGGGTGAATGGGGAGCGTAAGTTTAGGCTTAGATACCCATCCCATACAGCTGGACATTCTGCTGCCCAGGTGTCCAGGAATTAATTCCCTTCAAGGTTTTTTTTTTCCTTTAGGGATTTCTTTAATATTTGCAAGTCAGAGTTACACAGAGAGGAGAGTCAGAGAGAGAGAGAGAGAGAGAGAGAGAAGAGAGAGAGAGAGAGAGGTCTTCCATCCAATGGTTTACTCCCCAATTGGCCACATGGCCGAGATATGGGACTATCTGAAGCCAGGAGCCAGGAGTTTCTTCTGGGGCTCCCACATGGGTATAGGGGCCCAAGGACTTTGGCCATCTTCTGCTGCTTTCTCAGGTCACAGCAGAGAGCTGGATAAGAATTGAAGCAGCCAGGTCTTGAAACAGTGCCCATATGAGATGCTGGCACTACAGGCCAGGGTTTGAACCAGCTGAGCCACAGCACCAAGCCTGCACTGAATAGGTGGTTTTTTTTACAGGTAGAATTAGACAGTGAGAGAGAGAAAGAGAAAAAGGTCTTCCGTTAAGATTGGTTCACCCAAACGGTGTCTTTTAACTGAAGAATTCAGACCATTAATGTTCAATGTGACTATTGATACGTAGTGACTTTGCCCTGCCATTATCCCGGAGATATTTTCTAGTATATGCTTTGAGCTTCCCATGCTCTTTTACTGGTAGGTGTTCTTCCTTTCCCTTCTTTCATATTGATGGCCGTGTTTCTGTGTTTCTGAGTGTAGCACATCTTTAAGTATCTTTTGCAGGGCCGGACGAGTGGCCACAAAGTCTTTCAATTTCTGTTTGCTATGAAAGGTCTTTATTTCACCTTCATTCACAAATGAGAGCTTGGCAGGATATAATATTCTGGGCTGGCAATTTTTCTCTCTTAGCACCTGTGCTATGTCTCGCCATTCCCTCCTAGCTTGTAGGGTTTCTGATGAGAAGTCAGCTGTGAGTCTGATTGGAGATCCTCTGAGAGTAATCTGACGTTTCTCTCTTGCACATTTTAGGATCTTTTCTTTATGTTTCACTGTGGTAAGTTTAATTACCACATGTCGTGGTGAGGATCTCTTTTGGTCATGTTTATTGGGAGTTCTATGAGCTTCCTGTACTAGGATATCTCTGTCCTTCTCCAAACCTGGAAAGTTCTCTGCTAGTATCTCACTAAAAAGGCCTTCCAATCCTTTCTCTCTCTCCATGCCTTCAGGAACTCCTAGAACTCGAATGTTGGTTTTTTTAATAGTATCCTGTAGATTCCCAACAATATTTTTTAGGTTTCTAATTTCCTCTTCTTTTCTTTGGTTTGACTGTATGTTTTCCTGTGCTCTATCTTCTAAGTCCGATATTCTCTCTTCTGCTTCACCCATTCTGTTTTTAAGGCTTTCTAATGTGTTTGTCATTTGATCTATTGAGCTCTTCATTTCATTTTGATTTCTCTTCACTATTACACTTTCCTGTTCTACTAGTTTCTGAGTTTCATTTTGACTCTTCCTTAAAATTTCATTTTCACGAGAAAGATTTTCAATCTTGTTTATTTAAGATTCGGAGAGAGAGAGAGCAAATGAGCAAGAGAAATAGAGCAGGCAGAATGAGCAAGTCAAAGAGACAGCTGGAGTTCTTCCACATAATCACTCATTCCTCCAAGTTCCTTCCCCAGCTGTGGCTCGGTTGGGCAGAAGTGGGAGCCAGGGATTCTTCAGGGATGCATGCATGGCAGGGATCCAAGATTTGACCAGCGTCAGCTGCCTTGCAGATGCATTCCCAGGAAGCTTGATTGGAAGGGGAGTGTCCGGGACTCCAAGGGGCCCACTGCAGTGGATTGGGGCATCGCAAGCCACAGCCTCACCTGCTGCATCATGAATCCCACCCCAGGTGTTATTTTAAAATGTCAAAGACTGCTATAAATCGCCATCTTTGCATTGTTGTGGCGTCCAGCTCCCCACTCATCCACCACCTCTGCTGCCGTGGAATCCCGTAGCTTGGGCCCCAGTCTCTGCACTCTCGCCATGTCAAACTGACCACCCTGGCCTGACACCCGCTCCCAGGTCACCACCAAGGACTTACAGAGAACAAGGATGTCCTGGACGAGGCTGGAAACTGAAGAGGCGCCCCTGCCAAATGGGAGCGCTCATGAGGACAATGGGGAGTAGGAGGCGCACAAGGAGGTAGAGGAAGAAGGTGGAGAGGAGGAGAGCGTGGAGGAAGAGGGCCATGGAGAGGAAGAGGATGGAGATAAAGGGAAGGAGGCCGAGGCAGCTCCAGGAAATGGGCACCTGAAGATTTTGAAGACTCGACAGCAGAAAAGGAAAAATAAAACATAAAAAATAAGTAAATAAAAGGCAGCAGTGACCAATATATTCCTCTTCCACTTCTGGTCTCAGAATCTCAACGTGATCACTTTGGCACAGAGGCCGCCTCTGCCCGCGGCAGCGCCCCCTGCCGACGACGCGCTCTCTGCACCTCCCAACCAAGATCAAGTGTGTTTGCAACAGGGTAGGGAAAAAAAATTCAGCTCTGCTTTTATCTGAAAAGTACTTCAGGAGGGAAAGTTCCTTTGTATTTTTACTTTTTTATGATTTGTATTTTTGTTCATATTGTTAGGGAGCATCCATTTTTAATGATCTTGGGATGAAAAACCAGCCTACAGGGTGTTCTCTCTTTGCTTCTGACTGTACTTGTGTTGTGACCAGGTTCATTTACATTTCAGAGGAGAAAAAAAACTGTAAAAGAGCAAAATCAACAACAGCAGCAAATTTTCCATCAAGCGTTCCTTTTTTTATTGTTTGTTTGTACTTAGCTGTACCGTAAATTTTCTGTTTGTTTGGTAGAGTGGGCTAAGCATCTGCTTGTGGTGCCAGAATCCCATCTGCATGCCAGGTTCGAGTCCCACATACCCCTCTTCTAAGCCAGCTCTCTTCTACGGCCTGGGAAAGCATTAGAATGTGGCCCCAAAGCTCAGACCCTTGCACCTGCATGGGAGAGATGGGAGAAACTCCTGGCTCTCAGCTACAGCTCTTTAGGCCATTTCCAGAGGAACCAGCAGAATGAAGACCTTTCTCTCTGTCTCTCCCTCTGTCTGTAACTCTCTCTCACAAATAAAAAAATTCTCCCACCATAAGCCAAAGATTGTTCTTTTTATCTTTTTTTGTCTATGAAGTTTCTGTGTACTTTTTGCTTTTGGTCTTTGATGGACTTGTGAAACAAGTTATCCAACAATAAACCAGAATGTTATTTTGCTGAGTTGTTCTAAAAAAAAAGAAAGATAAGACATGTAGACAAGGATGTGGGTAGAAGAGGACACTTATCCAGTGTTGCTGGAATATATGTTACTACATCCGTTATGGAAAACAATGGAGCGATTTTATCCAAACTAAAAATTTAGCTTTCCTCAGAATAGTATAACAAATAATTATCAAAGGAATAAGGCAATTTTAAATTAAAACTGCTATAGATCCTGCAATCCCTATCCTGGGTATAAATCCAAATGAATTCAATCTCTGTGTAGAGAGAGAAGGCACCGCATGAATTATTGTACAGCAATGCTGACTCGTAGTGCCAATGTTGGAAACAGTGTAAGTACCCATAGGCAGAGAGATGAGTGAGTATGTGCTATGCATATGAAATATTATATTTCTAGGTTGCTATGTGGGCATGAGGCTTCCTCATAAGTTTATGGAAAAACAAGATTTACACAAATTAATTCCATATATAGAATTTCATTTGTCTATTTAGTTTTTGACACATAGTGATGAGAAGAAAGGAAGAGAGAGAGGGAGGGAGAGAGAGAAAATCTTTCATCTGCTGGATCCCTTCCAAATGGCTGAATGGCTGGGGCTTGTTAAGGCAGAAGTCAGGAGCCTGCAATTCCATGGAGAGCAATTACATGATTAATACGGGCACATAAACTTGGATCATCATCTGCTGCTTTGGTACGCATAGTAGAAGGGAGCTGAATCAGAAGCAGAGCAGCCAGAACTTGAATGCACATCCCTTTATTCAATGATGCTGTTCCAAAATGGGGCTTAAATCACAGTGCAGTGAGAGAGAGTGAGCCAGAGAGAAAGTTCTTCCTTTTCCATTGGTTCACCCCCCAAAATGGCCGCTATGCCAGCATGCTGGGGTCGGACCCTGAGCTGATCCAGAGCAAGGAGCTTCCTCCTGGTCTCCCATGCAGCTGCAGGGACCCAGGGCTTGGGCCATCCTCCACTGCCTTCCTAGTCCACAGCAGAGTGCTGGACTGGAAGAGGAGCAACTGGGACAGAATCCAGAGCCCCAACTGGGACTAGAACCTGGGGTGCTAGCACTACAGGCTGAGGATTAGCCAAGTAAGCCAGGGCTCCAGCCCTAATTAGGTTTTAAAAAACACCGTCAGGTGGTGACTGATGAGATTGTAACCAGACATTGTAACCTGATGAGTGAATGTGCTATCCATAAGAAATATTATATTTCCAGGAGTAAGGAGATTCTTCCAGTGCTCCCATGTGGGTGCAGGGGCCCAAGGACTTGGGCCATTTTCTAATGCTTTCCCAGGTCACAACAGAGAGCTGGAAAAGTATTGGAGCAGCCAAGTCTTGAACCAGCACCCATATGGGATGCTGGTGCTTCAGGCCAGGGTGTTAACCTGCTGAGCCACAGTGCCAGGCCTAGATTGATAAGGTGTGAAACAAAGACCTTCAGGCCTTCAGGTGGTGACTGATGAGATTGTACCCTACACCCTCAGGTGATCTCACTTAATCTAATTTGGCACAATGGAATGCCTTTTATCACTTTTCACATACTTTTGAATATTAACATTTATGTTGTGATACAATTGATTATTTTGATATTGTGATTGCTGAAGCACTAGGATTTCTTAGCTTGTGTCTATAAAATTGAATCCTATTGATTATTCTCTTCATATAGAAAACATTTCATTTTATCTCTTTCTTTTACTGATTTCTTTACTCATTTGAAAGGCAAACCTACATGGAGGCAGAGGCAGAGAGAGAAAGTTCTTCCATCTGATGGTCTACTCCCCATATGGCTACAATGGCAGAAGCTGAGCCAATCCGAAGCCAGGAGCCAGGAGCCTCCTCCTGGTCTCCCACTTGGGTGCAGGGGCCCAAGGACCTGGGCCATGCTCCACTTCTCTGCCAGACCACAGCAGAGAGCTGGATAGGAAGTGGAGTAGCTGGGACAGGAACCGGCATCCATATGGCATGCCAGCACTTCAGGTGGCAGCTTTACTGGCTATGCCACAGCACCGGATCCAAGTGGAAAACTGTTCTAGAAATGTCAACATGCAGCTTGTTTGATTCTGCAGCTGGAAATCTAGGCAGGGTCTTATTGACACATTTGGGTGGTAATTGGGCTGGAAGAGATGGGGTCCAGTCCCCTGCCTTTTGTCCCAGTGTCCTCTCACACTGTATTTCTGAATTGGACACCAAAAACGGACCTTACATCCGTGTCACACTACCACCACCACCACAGGTGAAAACTGATGTGTGCACTGGTGATTGACAGGATAAAGGAATTCCTCCCTCCAATAGGCATGAGCCCCGCCCTCTGGAGGGGCTTTAAAAGGCAGATGGAGCAGGGCTATCCTCCCTCTCTGCACACTTGAGCCTGGAACCTTGAACTTCAGGATGGCACAGGAAAGTGCAGACCAGGAAGCTCTTGGGCTCTCAGTTGAGCTGCCCTCTTCCCCACAAAGGTCTTTTCAAGATGGGGGCACAGATGAAGAGGAGCAACCACCACAAGGACAAGGTGAGACACTGTTTTCTGATTTCCCTGAGAGCTGCCTGCAAAGGCAAGGTAGGTCCTTGGGATGTCAGGGTGAGTGTGGAAGGTGGTTTGGAACCTTGCAACTGGTCTGTGTGTGTAACGGAGGGTTTCATTTCGAAGTGGGAAATGGGAAGTAGCTGGTAGCTCCAGGGGCCTATTGAGAAATGTGGCAGCAATGAACCTATGGAACTCTAATGTGCTCATTTCTCTTTGATCCTGGCTTAACTGGCTCAGCCAACAGGATGCCAGAAACTTGAAATCTGAGACAAAACCGGGCCGGTGGGATAAAATACATACATGTTATTAGTTTTTCATTATCATGACACATATCTGAGACATGTTACTAAAGAAGGAACGTTTCTTTCAAACCACATTTTGGAAATTCACAAGAAAAGTCTTCATGTCCCTAATAGTTCATGACCCAAATGCTCTGGCATTTTATGAGGGTAGGGAAGGATACAGAAGAGTATGGAGGAAAACTCACATGACAATCCAATCTGTCAGGGAGCTTGCTGTGCAAGTGATCTCTCCTTATTCAGATACCAAGATTCCAACAGCCGGACTCCTCCTTCCCAACATCACCCAGTCTAAACATTGTCCACGTCTCAGGTTATTCCCCACCCTTGATCCATTTCTATTTTCATTAGCTTCCACCTTAATACTTTTTCTTAAAGAGATTTATTCATTTATCTGAAAGAGGTACACAGAAGAAGGAGAAGCAGAGTTTGAGAGAGATTTTCCACCTGCTGGTTCACTCCCCAATTGGCAGCAACAGCCAAAGCTGTGCTGGTCTTAACCAGGAGCCAGGACCTCTTCAACAGCTCCTTCACGGGTACAGGGGCTCAAGAACTTGAGCTATCTTCCACTGCTTTCCCAGGCCATAGCAGAGAGCTGGATTGGAAGTGGAGCAGCTGGGATTCAAACCAGTTCTGTAATGGGATGGCAGCACTGCAGACCGTGGGTTTTCCTACTATGCCACAGAGCTGGCCCCTTCCCCTTAATACTTGCAGCATTAAGTTTCAATTTTGTAGACAAAGAGATTCACAACCTTTGGAGGACACAAATTTTATACACGTGGGGAATTTTTATTTTATTTCGTGGGGAAACTCAGTCATATGTACTCTCTTTTGTTGTAGGATCAAAGCCCAGTCCACATGAGGAGAAGTCCCAGGAAAGGAAGCTCAGAGGCAGAAGCAGCATTGCCAGAGCAGGTCAGTTCAGACTCACCTGGAGCGAGAAGGTCACAGGGTGCTGTGGCACAGTCTTCTCTGGGAGACAGGGGCCCTGAGACCAGATGGGTCAGCAGCACCTCAGAGATGCTGGGGTACGGGGACCAGGGGGGAAGGGAGCACTGGTGGGAGGCGCTGCTCCCTGTGTCCTGGGTAGACCTGGGCTGTGGCTGTGCCTTTGGAGGCAGGCACTCCAACTCCCTGTGTTTTGCAGAATCAGAGTCCAGCTGTGACGGGGTGAGCTCCAGGAAGAGGACAATCAGTTCTGAGGACAGCAGCCACACGGGGACAGGTAGCATCGTGCTTTCTCTACCTAGAGGGTCAGGACCAGGGAGCTTATCCAAGGTTGGGAAGGGAGGGGTTGTCAGAGATTGAGAGCAGTTTAAAGATCCCGAGAGCGTGTGAGGAGGAGGATGGGTGCTGCCTGGGTTCCTGCTGGAGTCCATTGTGGGGAAGGAAGTGCAGGATTCGGTGGGGTTCACGTGAAGGGGGCAGGACTTAGGTTTTAGGGCCCAAGGAGCTGTGCTGAGTGTCTCCCGTGTGTCTCTGCAGGCAGCTGTGTGCAAGAGCTCAGCGTGACTTTGCAAAAGAAAGCAAAACCTTCGGACGATGGAAATGACAGAGGAATTCAGGAGGCGCATGCGGAACCTCGCAGGGGATCCTCCAGGGCCCGCTCTGGGCACAAGAGGAGGCGCAGGTCCAGGTCCCCAGCAGACCACCCACCGCCCCTTCGGAAGAGCCTGGTGACCTCCCTGCGCTCTCTGTCTGAGGCCATTTATGAAGATTTAGCCCGGGTGCAGGCGCAGCAGGCGCAGTTCCCGCTGACCCAGGAGCAGCTGTTTGCGCTGGCACAGCTCCGCGGGCCTCTATGCAGCGCCATGCAGAGCTGCTATGCGCTGGCCTCGCAGGTGGCCTGGGCCTTCCCTGCCCAGGGCTGGCTCCTCCCGGCCCCGGCCCCGGCCCTGGCCCCGGCCCCGGAGCACATTCCTGCTGTCCAGTCGCTGGCACCTGCTCAGAGCTCCTCCCAGGAGGGGCAAGGCCAGCCCTCTGCTGAGCAGGAAGAACCTGAGGCACACAGGGCATCAGACTAATCTTGTGCTGGGTAGCCCGCATGCTGGACACTAGAGGGCGCATCTCTGACACGCAGAAAGACTTGCTGCTGCTACTTCTCCGCAAGCCCAGCAGAGACCCTGTAGTGGGGATGAGCTGATGCCTGAGGGAATCTGGGTGGCCATAGGAAAGGAACTGGAGCGACTTCCTCGGAATCAGGAACCTGTTGTGTCCTTGAGGACGCCATGACAGAAGAATGTCGGTTTTCACATTACCAATCTGAATCCTTGTAACTGACTTGAATTTTTAAATGAAGCACATATTAAGAGGTCATTATTGACACTTATGCATTTTTGTCAATTTAAAGTTTCCCCTGGAGAAGTTCTGGGAAGGTGCAGTGCTCAGGAGGACTCTGAGGGGAGATGACAGGGTGGGTCTGTGTGAGACAGGGCCTCAGAAGCAGTGGGTGTCTGAGGGTGGACAGTGATGGTACCCAGACGTCTGAAACCAGTGTTGATCAAGCGTGGACAGTTTCTTGCCCCACCGGAATTTGTCGCTGTGACTGTGTGATTTTATTCTGCTTAAACCACTTTCAATTTATAACATAAGTTTCAGATGCTAGAGATGAATAAGGATGTGTTATCTTCATAAAATTAGTTTCGTGCATTCATATGAACATGAGTACATGAATGTTCTTCCAAATCTTAATAAAAAAGAATTGAAGACCAATTTTATTTAATTGAAGTTTTATTTCTTTAAATGAATGAATTCTATATTTATTGTGACTTAGTAATGGTGACAGAGGGAGAGGCAAAAAGAGAGTGATAAATTTCATCTGCTGGTTCTCTTTGCAAATGGCTGAGTGGCTGGGGCTGTTCAAGGCAAAAACTTTAAATGAAGCACATATTAAGAGGTAATCATTTACACTTGTGCATTTTTGTCAATTTAAAGTTTTGTACCTGGAGATGTTCTGGGGAGGTGGGAGGAGCAATGCTCAGGAGGACTCTGAGGGGAGATGACAGGGTGGGCCTGCGTTTAATAAATGTCCCTTTGTTTTATTTATACATTTTCTATTTTTGTGCACAATGGTAGGGGTTAGCCAATTTTAATGATCTTGGGATGACCAAACTAGCCTTCAATTTGTTTTCTGTATGCTTTTTCTGTACTTGTGGTGTGAATTATTCATTAACATATCAAAAGAGAAAAAAATCTTTGTAAAATATCTAAAGCAACAACAGAAAACCTTGTGTAAAGCATTCCTTTTTTTTGTATGTACTTAGCTGTACTGTAAGTAGTTGTTTAGTATGAGATAGTTAAAAAGGCCAAATATAGGGGCCAGCAATGTGGTAGAGTGGGCTAAGTGTCTGCCTGTTGTGCCAGAATACCATATTGGTAGTAGGTTGGAGTCCCAGATGCCCCTCTTCTAAACCAGCTCTCTGCTATGGCCTGGAAAAGCAGTAGAACATAGCCCAGATGCTTGGGCCTCTTCACCTGCATGGGAGACCTGCAAGAAACTTCTGGTTCTCAGCTACTGCCATTTAGACCATTTCCTGAGGGACCAGCAGGGGGAATCTTTCTGTTTCTCCCTCTGTCTGTCTATAATTCTATCATCAAATAAATAAATAAAATCCCCTCCACACAAAAGCCAAAGGTTTGCCTTGTTTTGTCTATGTAGTTGCCATTGTTTTTTATTTTTCAAATTCTTGACATATGTGTGAAACATTTTATCTTAAAATAACTGGAATTTTATTTTGCTGAGTTGTTCTAAAATAAAAGATCAGATGTGTAGATAAGGATGTGGGTAGAAGTGGACACTTATCCAGTGTTGCTGGAATATATGTTACTAGAGCCATTGCAGAAAATGATGGAGAGGTTTTACCAAAAATAAAAATTGAGCTTTCCTCAGAATATTATACAAATAATTATCAAATAGATAAAACAATTTGAAATAACAACTATTATAAGTGCTACAATCCCTATTCTGGGTACAAATGCAAAGGAAATGAAATCCCTGTGTAGAGAGAGATGTCACCCCATGTTTAGTACAGCAATGCTCACTAGTAGTGCCAATGTATGGAAACAGTTTAAGTACCTATCGGCAGACAGATGAGTATGTGCTATCCATATGAAATATTATATTTCTATATTAAATATGTGCATGAGGACACTTCATAAGCTTTATGGAAAAGTAAGATTCACACAAATGAATTTCATATATAGATTTTCATTTCTTTATTTAAATATATTTATTTATTGTCACATAGTGATGGGGAGAATGAAAGAAAAGAGAGAGAGAGAGAAAATTTCATCTGCTGCTTCCCTTCCAAAATGGTCGAATTGCTGGGGTCTGTCAAGGCAGAAATCAGGAGCCTGAAATTCCATCCAGAGGGACAGAGAGGACACATCTGCTGGTTCATGGTCAAAAGCCTTTTAGAGAAGGGGGCGGAGCCAAGATGGCGGAATAGTGAGGGCGCGCACCGAGAGTCCGGGAAAATTTAGTTTAATAAAAGGGGAGTTACGGTAGCCGCAGAAAATAGAACCAAACAAAAATTGCAGGGGAAACCCTTCTGAATGGAGCAGGCGTGAATCGGACGACCTACTGGGAGAACAAGGTCGCCCACCGCATGGAAGCAAAGTCGCGGGACCCAGCCGCAGAAGCCCCAGGGTCTGCGCGACAGAGCTCCAAGGAGAGTGCACGCCACACAGAAAACAGCGGGGAGACTTGAGACGCTCAGGGCTCCGAGTCCACACATCGGCGCTGGAAGGGGAGGTGAGCTCAATAACTCGAGACATTGGTGGGGAAACGGGGGTCAGAATCTAGAGGGGGGCCGGAAAGTGCAGCAAACTCACTACCGGAAAGAAGGAAAAAAAAAGCTTCAGGGTTTCTCTTCCCCCTAACCTTGCAAAGGTTACAAGGCTGCAAGACTTGAAGAATTTCCAAGAGACAAAGAGCAGGCCTCCTCTTTGGATTTACATATCAGTGGGGGAGAGTTAAGGAACTGAGTCACTACAATTCAGTAGCCTAGGCAACCCAGTGGGAGTCCAGAGGAGCCAAAGACTGGAAGCTAAATACCATCAATTCTGCACAGCCCTGCCCTGCAGTGTTACTTACCCCCTGAATAAATAAAATAAATAAATAAATAAAAAGAGAGAGATTTACCACGCATAACCTGAGGGTGTCACCTTTGCACACCCTTAACCTGGAAGAACCAGGCAGAGCTCTCAGGCTGCACCCATCTCAAGCCTCCAAGGCTCCTCCAACAGCAGGCAGTCCACTTAACACGGACACAGTATAAAAAAAAAAAAAAAAGAAAAAAAAAAGCGCACAGTGACGCAAGAAGAATTAACTATGCCGAGTAACAAACACAGAAATAGAGGGAGCAAGATCAACGATGACACTATGATGCCTCCAAATAAGCAAAACACCCCAAGCCAAGAGTATGAAGATGATGAGATAGAAGAAATGCAAGATACGGATTTCAAAAAACTTATGATAACATTTAGAAGTTTTCAAAAGCAAATCCTTGAACTACAGAAATCCTTAATGGACAAGATTGAAAATCTTTCTCGTGAAAATGAAATTTTAAGGAAGAGTCAAAATGAAACTCAGAAACTAGTAGAACAGGAAAGTGTAATAGTGAAGAGAAATCAAAATGAAATGAAGAGCTCAATAGATCAAATGACAAACACATTAGAAAGCCTTAAAAACAGAATGGGTGAAGCAGAAGAGAGAATATCGGACTTAGAAGATAGAGCACAGGAAAACATACAGTCAAACCAAAGAAAAGAAGAGGAAATTAGAAACCTGAAAAATATTGTTGGGAATCTACAGGATACTATTAAAAAAAACAACATTCGAGTTCTAGGAGTTCCTGAAGGCATGGAGAGAGAGAAAGGATTGGAAGGCCTTTTTAGTGAGATACTAGCAGAGAACTTTCCAGGTTTGGAGAAGGACAGAGATATCCTAGTACAGGAAGCTCATAGAACCCCCAATAAACATGACCAAAAGAGATCCTCACCACGACACGTGGTAATTAAACTTACCACAGTGAAACATAAAGAAAAGATCCTAAAATGTGCAAGAGAGAAACGTCAGATTACTCTCAGAGGATCTCCAATCAGACTCACAGCTGACTTCTCATCAGAAACCCTACAAGCTAGGAGGGAATGGCGAGACATAGCACAGGTGCTAAGAGAGAAAAATTGCCAGCCCAGAATATTATATCCTGCCAAGCTCTCATTTGTGAATGAAGGTGAAATAAAGACCTTTCATAGCAAACAGAAATTGAAAGACTTTGTGGCCACTCGTCCGGCCCTGCAAAAGATACTTAAAGATGTGCTACACTCAGAAACACAGAAACACGGCCATCAATATGAAAGAAGGGAAAGGAAGAACACCTACCAGTAAAAGAGCATGGGAAGCTCAAAGCATATACTAGAAAATATTTCCGGGAAAATGGCAGGGCAAAGTCACTACGTATCAATAGTCACATTGAACATTAATGGTCTGAATTCTTCAGTTAAAAGACACCGTTTAGCTGACTGGCTCACAGAACACAACCCAACTATTTGTTGCCTACAAGAAACACATCTCTCTAACAAAGAGGCATGCAGACTGAAAGTGAAAGGTTGGAAAAAGATATTCCATGCCAACAGAAACCAAAAAAAAGCAGGTGTAGCCATATTAATATCAGACAAAATAAACTTTAATACAAAAACTGTTAAGAGAGACAAAGAGGGACACTATATAATGATTAAGGGTTCAATTCAACAGGAAGATGTAACTATTATAAATGTATATGCACCTAATTACAGGGCACCGGTCTATTTAAAAGATATGTTAAGGGACTTAAAGGGAGATTTAGACTCCAATACAATAGTACTGGGGGACTTCAATACTCCACTCTCAGAAATAGACAGATCATCCAGACAGAAGATCAACAAGGAAACAGCAGATTTAATTGACACTATTGCCCAAATGGATCTAACAGATATCTACAGAACTTTCAACCCTACATCTACAGACTTCACATTCTTCTCAGCAGCGCATGGAACCTTCTCTAGGATTGATCACATACTAGGACATAAAAAATCTCAGCAAATTTAAAAGAATTAGAATCATACCATGCAGCTTCTCAGACCACAGCGGAATGAAGCTGGAAATTAGCAACTCAGGAAACCCCAGAAAGTATGCAAACACATGGAGACTGAACAACATGCTCCTGAATGAACACTGGGTCATTCAAGAAATCAAAAGAGAAATCAAAAACTTTCTGGAAGTAAATGAAGACAACAACACAACATATCCAAACTTATGGGATACAGCAAAAGCAGTATTGAGAGGCAAATTTATAGCAATAGGTGCCTATATCAAGAAATTGGAAAGGTACCAAATAAATGAGCTTTCAGCGCACCTCAAGGACCTAGAAAAACTGCAGCAAACCAAACCCAAATCTAGTAGGAGAAGAGAAATAATTAAAACCAGAGAAGAAATTAACAGGATTGAATCCAAAAAAACATTACAAAAAATCAGCCAAGCGAGAAGCTGGTTTTTTGAAAAAATAAACAAAATTGACACCCCATTGGCCCAACTAACTAAAAAAAGAAGAGAAAAGACCCAAATCAATAAAATCAGAGATGAAAAAGGAAACGTAACAACAGACACCACAGAAATAAAAAGAATCATCAGAAATTACTACAAGGACCTGTATGCCAGCAAACAGGAAAACCTATCAGAAATGGATAGATTCCTGGACACATGCAATCTACCAAAATTGAACCATGAAGACATCGAAAACCTAAATAGACCCATAACTGAAACAGAAATTGAAACAGTAATAAAGGCCCTCCCAACAAAGAAAAGCCCAGGACCAGATGGATTCACTGCTGAATTCTACCAGACATTTAAAGAAGAACTAATCCCATTTCTTCTCAAACTATTCAGAACAATCGAAGAAGAGGGAATCCTCCCAAATTCTTTCTATGAAGCCAGCATCACCTTAATCCCTAAGCCAGAGAAAGATGCAGCACTGAAAGAAAATTACAGACCAATATCCCTGATGAACATAGATGCAAAAATCCTCAATAAAATTCTGGCCAATAGAATACAACAACACATCAGGAAAATCATCCACCCAGACCAAGTGGGATTCATCCCTGGTATGCAGGGATGGTTCAACATTCGCAAATCAATCAATGTGATTCACCACATTAACAGACTGCAGAAGAAAAACCATATGATTATCTCAATTGATGCAGAGAAAGCATTTGATAAAATTCAACACCCTTTCATGATGAAAACTCTAAGCAAATTGGGTATAGAAGGAACATTCCTCAATATAATCAAAGCAATTTATGAAAAACCCACAGCCAGCATCCTATTGAATGGGGAAAAGTTGGAAGCATTTCCACTGAAATCTGGCACCAGGCAGGGATGCCCACTCTCACCACTGCTATTTAACATAGTTCTGGAAGTTTTAGCCAGAGCCATCAGACAAGAAAAAGAAATCAAAGGAATACAAATCAAGAAGGAAGAAGTCAAACTATCCCTCTTTGCAGACGATATGATTCTGTACTTAGAGGATCCAAAGAACTCTACTAAGAGACTATTGGAACTTATAGAGGAGTTTGGCAAAGTGGCAGGATATAAAATCAATGCACAAAAATCAACAGCCTTTGTATACACAGACAATGCCATGGCTGAGGAAGAACTTGTAAGATCAATCCCATTCACAATAGCTACAAAAACAATCAAATACCTTGGAATAAACTTAACCAAGGACGTTAAAGATCTCTACGATGAAAATTACAAAACCTTAAAGAAAGAAATAGAAGAGGATACCAAAAAATGGAAAAATCTTCCATGCTCATGGATTGGAAGAATCAACATCATCAAAATGTCCATTCTCCCAAAAGCAATTTATAGATTCAATGCAATCCCAATCAAGATACCAAAGACATTCTTCGCAGATCTAGAAAAAATGATGCTGAAATTCACATGGAGGCACAAGAGACCTCGAATAGCTAAAGCAATCTTGTACAACAAAAACAAAGCCGGAGGCATCACAATACCAGATTTCAGGACATACTACAGGGCAGTTGTAATCAAAACAGCATGGTACTGGTACAGAAACAGATGGATAGACCAATGGAACAGAATTGAAACACCAGAAATCAATCCAAACATCTACAGCCAACTTATATTTGATCAAGGATCTAAAACTAATTCCTGGAGCAAGGACAGTCTATTCAATAAATGGTGCTGGGAAAACTGGATTTCCACGTGCAGAAGCATGAAGCAAGACCCCTACCTTACACCTTACACAAAAATCCACTCAACGTGGATTAAAGACCTAAATCTACGTCCTGACACCATTAAGTTATTAGAGAACATTGGAGAAACCCTTCAAGATATTGGCACAGGCAAAGAATTTCTGGAAAAGACCCGGGAGGCACAGACAGTCAAAGCCAAAATCAACTATTGGGATTGCATCAAATTGAGAAGTTTCTGTACTGCAAAAGAAACAGTCAGGAGAGTGAAGAGACAACCGACAGAATGGGAAAAAATATTTGCAAACTATGCAACAGATAAAGGGTTAATAACCAGAATCTACAAAGAGATCAAGAAACTCCACAAAAACAAAACCAACAACCCACTTAAGAGATGGGCCAAGGACTTCAATAGACATTTTTCAAAAGAGGAAATCCAAATGGCCAACAGGCACATGAAAAAATGTTCAAGGTCACTAGCAATCAGGGAAATGCAAATCAAAAGCACAATGAGGTTTCACCTCACCCCGGTTAGAATGGCTCACATTCAGAAATCTACCAACAACAGATGCTGGCGAGGATGTGGGGAAAAAGGGACACTAACCCACTGTTGGTGGGAATGCAAACTGGTGAAGCCACTATGGAAATCAGTCTGGAGATTCCTCAGAAACCTGAATATAACCCTACCGTTCGACCCAGCCATCCCACTCCTTGGAATTTACCCAAAGGAGTTTAAATTGATAAAGAAAAAAGCGGTCTGCACCCTAATGTTTATTGCAGCACAATTCACAATAGCCAAGACCTGGAACCAACCTAAATGCCCATCAATGGTAGACTGGATAAAGAAATTATGGGATATGTATTCTTTAGAATACTATACCGCAGTAAGAAACAACGAAATCCAGTCATTTGCAACAAAATGGAGGAATCTGGAACACATCATGCTGAGTGAAATAAGCCAGTCCCAAAGGGACAAATACCATATGTTCTCCCTGATCGGTGACAACTGACTGAACACCAAAAAGGAAACCTCCTGAAGTGAAATGGACACTATGAGAAATGGTGACTTGATCAGCATAGCCCTGACTGCTAATGGACAACTTAATACATTATCCCTCATAGTATTTTTTTTTGTCTGTTCTACTTAATATGACTGGTTTAATTCTGTAATTATCACACAGTTATTCTTAAGTGTTGAAAATTAACTGAAATGTGATCCCTGTTAAACATAAAAGTGGGAATAAGAGAGGGAAGAGATGTATAATTTGGGGCATGCTCGGGCTGACTTGCCCCAATTGGTAGAGTTGGAAACATACTAGGGGATTCCAATTCAATCCCATCAAGGTGGCATGTGCCAATGCCATCTCACTAGTCCAAGTGATCAATTTCAGTTCACAATTGATCATAATGAAAGGACTAAGAGTCAAAGGGAGCACATAAACAAGTCTAGTATCTGCTAACACTAACCGATAGAATAAATAAAGGGGAGAGTGATCCAACATGGGAAGTGAGATACTCAGCAGACTCATAGAATGGCGGATGTCCTAAATAGCACTCTGGCCTCAGAATCAGCCCTAAAGGCACTCGGATCTGGCTGAAAAGCCCATGAGAGTATTTCAGGCATGGAAAGCCAAGACACTCTGGCAAAAAGATCTCTGTGAGTGAGATCCCAGTGGAAAGAACAGGTCTTCAAAGAGGGAGGTGCCTTTCTCTGAAGGGAGGAGAGAACCTCCACTTTGACTATGACCTTGTCTAAACAAGATAAGAGTCGGAGAACTCAAGGGGCTTCCATAGCCTTGGAAACTCATGACTGGTGCATAGGGAGATTACTGATGCCATAAACAGGAGTGTCAATTTGTAAAGTCAACAACAGGAGTCACTGTGCACTTACTCCTCATGTAGGATCTCTGTCCTTAATGTGCTGTACACTGAGGCTTAATGCTATAACGAGTACTCAAACAGTATATTTCACTTTGTGTTTCTATGGGGGTGCAAACAGTTGAAATCTTTACTTAATGTACACTAAACTGATCTTCTGTTAAAAAAAAAAAAAAGAAAGAAACTATCAATTCCCAACTTGACTCTCACTGGGATTAAACATGACAATAGGTCTGATCTGATTTCATCATCATTTAAAAAAAATCATCTATTATTTTTCACTTTATGTTTCTGTGTGGGAACAAACTGTTGAAATCCTTACTTAAGGTATAATAAGCTGATCTTCTGTATACTAAGATAATCGAAAATGAATCTTGATGTGAATGGAAGGGGAGAGGGAGTGGGAAAGGGGAGGGTGGTGGGTGGGAGGGACCGTATGGGGGGGAAAGCCATTGTAACCCATGAGACGTACTTTGGAAATTTATATTCATTAAATAAAAGATAAAAAAAAAAAGCCTTTTAGAAAGAGATGGGACATATAGATTCCAGTAGCTGAAATATCAAACTAGATTGCTCGTGAGAGTGGCAGGGTTTCAACTACCTTCTTTTAAGATTTATTGATTTTATTTGAAAGGCAGAGTTAGAGAGAGACAAAGGCAGAGGAGATGGAGAGAGAGAGAGAGAGAGAGATCAACCATCAGCTGGCTCACTCCCCAAATAGCTATAAAAGCTCAGAGGCCCAAGTACTTTGCTGGAATGTTTGTTACTACAGCCATTGCAGAAAACGATGGAGAGGTTTTACCCAAAATAAAAATTTAGCTTTCCTCAGAATATGATAGCAAACAATTCTCAGAGTATAGAGCAATTTTAAATTAAAACTGGTACAGATCCTACAAACCCTCTCCTGGGTATAAATCCAAAGAAACCAAATCTCTTTGTAGAGAGAGATGGAACCACATGCATAGTACAGCAATGCTCACTAGTAGTCCCAGTGTATGGAAAGAGTGTAAGTACCCATTGACAGATGGATGAGTCTGGATGTGTTATCCATTTGAAATAGTATATTTCTATGTGACATTGTATGCATGAGGCTACTTCATAGGTTTATGGAAAAACAGATTCACACAAATTAATTTCGTATGTAGAATTTCACTTCTTTATTTCTTTATTTATTGACACAGTGATGGGGAGAAAGGGAGAAAGAGAGAGAGAGAGAGGAAGAGAGTGAAGGAGAGAAAGAGAAAATTTTTCATCTGCTGGTTCCCTTCCCAAATGGCTGAATGGATGGAGCTTGTCAAGGCAGAAATGGATGAAGCTGGGAACCGAAGAGACGCCCCTGCCAAATAGGAGCGCTCATGAGGACAATGGGGAGTAGGAGGCGCACAAGGTGGTAGAGGAAGAAGGTGGAGAGGAGGAGGGCATGGAGGAAGAGGGCCATGGAGAGGAAGAGGATGGAGACGTGGGGAGGAGGCCGAGGCAGCTCCAGGAAACGGGCACCTGAAGATCCTAAAGATGACTCGACAGCAGAAAAGGAAAAATAAAACATAAAAAATAAGTAAATAAAAGGCAGCAGTGACCTAGTCCTCTTCCACTTCTGGTCTCAGAATCTCAACGTGATCACTTTGGAGCAGAGGCCGCCTCTGCCCGCGGCAGCGCCCCCTGCCGACGATGCGCTCTCTGCACCTCGCAAACAAGATCAAGTGTGTTTGCAACAGGGTAGGGAAAAAAAAAATTAGCTATGCTTTTATCTGAAAAGTACTTTATGAGGTAAAGTTTGTATGTATTTTCCCTTTTTCACGATTTGTATTTGTGTACATATTGGTAGGGAGGAGTCATTTTTAATGATCTTGGATGAAAACCAGCATGCAGGGTGTTCTCTGTATGCTTCTGACTGTACTTGTGTTGTGACCATGTTCATTTACATCTCAGAGGAGAAAAAAACTGTAAAAGAGCAAAATCAACAACAACAGAAAATCTTGCATCAAGGGTTCCTCTAACTTTTTTTTTTGTTTGTAGTTAACTGTACAGTTAGCTTTTGGTTTGATTGGTAGAGTGGGCTAAGCATCTGCTTGTGGTGCCAGAATCCCATCTGCATGCCAGGTTTGAATCCCACATACCCCTCTTCTAGGCCAGCTCTCTGCTACAGGGGCCCCAAAACTCAGACCCTTGCACCTGCATGGGAGAGATGGGAGAAACTCCTGGCTCTCAGCTACAGCTGTTTAGGCCATTTCCAGAAGAACCAGCAGAATGAAGACCTTTATCTCTGTCTCTCCCTCTATCTGTAACTCTCTCTCTCAAATAAAAAAAAAATTCCCCCACCATAAGCCAAAGGATTGTTCTTTTTTTGTCCATGAAGTTTCTGTTTACTTTTTGCTCTTGGTGTTTGATGGACTTGTGAAACATGTTATCCAATAAGAAACCAGAATTTTATTTTGCTGAGTTGTTCTAAAAAAAGATAAGACATGTAGACAAGGATGTGGGTAGAAGAGGACACTTATCCAGTGTTGCTGGAATATATGTTACTACATCCATTATGGAAAACAATGGAGAGATTTTATCCAAACTAAAATTTAGCTTTCCTCAGAATATTATAACAAATAATTATCAAAGGAATAAAGCCATTTTAAATTAAAACTGCTATAGATCCTGCAATCCATATCCTGGGTATAAATCCAAATGAATTCAATCTCTGTGTAGAGAGAAAAGGCACCCCATGAATAATTGTACAGCAATGCTGACTCATAGTGCCAATGTATGGAAACAGTGTAAGTACCCATAGGCAGACAGATGAGTGAGTATGTGCTATGCATATGAAATATTATATTTCTAGCTTGCTATGTGGGCATGAGACTTCCTCATAAGTTTATGGAAAAACAAGATTTACACAAATTAATTTCATATATAGAATTTCATTTATCTATTTATTTTTTGACACATAGTGATGAGAAGAAAGGAAGAGAGAGAGAGAGAGAAAATCTTTCATCTGCTGGTTCCCTTCCAAATGGCTGAATGACTGGGGCTTGTCAAGTCAGAAGTCAGGAGCCTGGAATTCCATGGAGGGCGATTACATGATTAATACAGGCGCATGAACTTGGATCATCATCTGGTGCTTTGGCAGGCATAGTAGAAGGGAGCTGAATCAGAAGCAGAGCAGCCAGAACTTGAATGCACATCCCTTTATTCAATGATGCTGTTCCAAATGGGTCTTAACAGTTGCTAAGAGAAAAAAATTGCCAGCCCTGAATATTATATTCTGCCAAACTCTCATTTGTGAATGAAGTTGAAATAAAGACCTTTCATAGCAAACAGAAATTGAAAGACTTTGTGGCCACTCTTCCGGCCCTGCAAAAGATACTTAAAGATGTGCTACACTCAGAAACACAGAAACACGGCCATCAATATGAAAGAAGGTAATGGAAGAACACCTACCAGTAAAAGAGCATGGGAAGCTCAAAGCATATACTAGAAAATATCTCCGGGAAAATGGCAGGGCAAAGTCACTATGTATCAATAGTCACACTAAACACTAATGGACTTAACTCTTCAGTTAAAAGACACAGACTGGCTGATTGTCATAAGGTCAAAATCCAACTATTTGTTGCCTACAAGAAACACATCTCTTTAACAAAGATGCATGCAGACTGAAAGTGAAAGGTTGGAAAAAGATATTCCATGCCAACAGAAACCAAAAAAGAAACAGGTGTAGCCATATTAATATCAGACAAAATAAACTTTAATACAAAAACTGTTAAGAGAGACAAAGAGGGGCACTATATAATGATTAAGGGTTCAATTCAACAGGAAGATGTAACTATTATAAATGTATACGCACCTAATTACAGGGCATTGGTCTATTTAAAAGATATGTTAAGGGACTTAAAGGGAGATTTAGATTCCAATACAATAGTACTGGGGGACTTCAATACTCCACTCTCAGAAATAGACAGATCATCCGGACAGAAGATCAACAAGGAAACAGCAGATTTAATCGACACTATTGCCCAAATGGATCTAACAGATATCTACAGAACTTTCAATCCTACATCTACAGAGTTTACATTCTTCTCAGCAGTGCATGGAACCTTCTCTGGGATTGATCACATACTAGGCTATAAAGCAAGTCTCAGCAAATTTAAAAGAATTAGAATCATACCATGCAGCTTCTCAGACCACAGCGGAATGAAGCTGGAAATTAGCAACTCAGGAAACCCCAGAAAGTATGCAAACACATGGAGACTGAACAACATGCTCCTGAATGAACAATGGGTCATTCAAGAAATCAAAAGAGAAATCAAAAACTTTCTGGAAGTAAATGAGGATAACAACAAACATATCAAAACTTATGGGATACAGCAAAAGCAGTATTGAGAGGCAAGTTTATAGCAATAAGTGCCTATATCAAGAAATTGGAAAGGTACCAAATAAATGAGCCTTCAGCGCATCTCAAGGACCTAGAAAAACTGCAGCACACCAAACCCAAATCTAGTAGAAGAGAAATTATTAAAATCAGAGGAGAAATTAACAGGATTGAATCCAAAAAATATTACAAAAATCAGCCAAGCGAGGAGCTGGTTTTTTGAAAAAACAAACAAAACTGACACCCCATTGGCCCAACTAACTAAAAAAAGAAGAGAAAAGACCCAAATCAATAAAATCAGAGATAAAAAAGGAAATGTAACAACAGACACCACAGAAATAAAAAGAATCATCAGAAATTACTACAAGGACTTGTATGCCAGCAAACAGGGAAACCTATCAGAAATGGATAGATTCCTGGACACATGCAATCTATCTAAATTGAACCATGAAGACATAAAAAACCTAAACAGACCCATAACTGAAACAGAAATTGAAACAGTAACAAAGGCCCTCCCAACAAAGAAAAGCCCAGGACCAGATGGATTCACTGCTGAATTCTACCAGACATTTAAAGAAGAACTGACTACAATTCTTCTCAAACTATTCAGAACAATCGAAAAAGAGGGAATCCCCCCAAATTCTTTCTATGAAGCCAGAGAAAGATGCAACACTGAAAGAAAATTACAGACCAATATCCCTGATAAACATAAATGCAAAAATCCTCAATAAAATTCTTGCCAATAGAATACAACAACACATCAGGAAAATCATCCACCCAGACCAAGTGGGATTCATCCCTGGTATGCAGGGATGGTTCAACATTTGCAAATCAATCAATGTGATTCACCACATTAACAGACTGCAGAAGAAAAACCATATGATTATCTCAATTGATGCAGAGAAAGCATTCGATAAAATTCAACACCCTTTCACGATGAAAACTCTAAGCAAATTGGGTATAGAAGGAACATTCCTCAATATAATCAAAGAAATTTATGAAAAACCCACGGCCAGCATCCTATTGAATGGGGAAAAGTTAGAAGCATTTCCACTGAGATTTGGCACCAGGCAGGGATGCCCACTCTCACCACTGCTATTTAACATAGTTCTGGAAGTTTTAGCCAGAGCCGTCAGACAAGAAAAAGACATTAAAGGGATACAAATTGAGATGGAAGAACTCAAACTATCCCTCTTTGCAGATGATATGATTCTTTACTTAGAGGATCCAAAGAACTCTACTAAGAGACTATTGGAACTCATAGAGGAGTTTGGCAAAGTGGCAGGATATAAAATCAATGCACAAAAATCAACAGCCTTTGTATACACAAGCAGTGCCACAGTGGAGAAAGAACTGCTAATATCAATCCCATTCATAATAGCTACAAAAATGATCAAATACCTTGGAATAAACTTAACCAAGGACGTTAAAGATCTCTACGATGAGAATTACAAAATCTTAAAGAAAGAAATAGAAGAGGATACCAAAAAATGGAAAAATCTTCCATGCTCATGGATTGGAAGAATCAACATCATCAAAATGTCCATTCTCCCAAAAGCAATTTATAGATTCAATGCAATTCCAATCAGGATACCAAAGACATTCTTTTCAGATCTAGAAAAAATGATGCTGAAATTCATATGGAGGCACAAGAGACCTCGAATAGCTAAACCAATCTTGTACAACAAAAACAAAGCCAGAGGCCTCACAATACCAGATTTCAGGACATACTACAGGGCAGTTGTAATCAAAACAGCATGGTACTGGTACAGAAACACATGGATATTCCAATGGAACAGAATTGAAACACCAGAAATCAATCCAAAAATCTACAGCCAACTTATATTTGATCAAGGATCTAAAACCAATTCCTGGATCAAGGACAGTCTATTCAATAAATGGTGCTGGGAAAACTGGATTTCTACGTGCAGAAGCATGAAGCAAGACCCCTACATTACACCTTACACAAAAATCCACTCAACATGGATTAAAGACCTAAATCTATGACCTGACACCATTAAGTTATTAGAGAACATTGGAGAAACCCTTCAAGATATTGGCACAGGCAAAGAGTTTCTGGAAAAGACCCGGGAGGTACAGGCAGTCAAAGCCAAAATCAACTATTGGGATTGCAACAAATTGAAAAGTTTCTGTACTGCACAAGAAACAGTCAGGAGAGTGAAGAGACAACTGACAGAATGGGAAAAAAATATTTGCAAACTATGCAACAGATAAAGGGTTAATAACCAGAATCTACAAAGAGATCAAGAAACTCCACAAAAACAAAACCAACAACCCACTTAAGAGATGGGCCAAGGACCTCAATAGACATTTTTCAAAAGAGGAAATCCAAATGGCCAACAGACATATGAAAAAATGTTCAAGATCATTAGTAATCAGGGAAACACAAATCAAAATCACAATGAGGTTTCACCTCACCCCGGTTAGAATGGCTCACATACAGAAATCTACCAACAACAGATGCTGGAGAGGATGTGGGGGAAAAAGGGACACTAACCCACTGTTGGTGGGAATGCAAACTGGTCAAGCCACTGTGGAAGTCAGTCTGGAGATTCCTCAGAAACCTGAATATAACCCTTCCGTTCGACCCAGCCATCCCACTCCTTGGAATTGACCCAAAGGAATTTAAATTGGCAAACAAAAAAGCGGTCTGCACCCTAATGTTTATTGCAGCACAATTCACAATAGCCAAGACCTGGAACCAACCTAAATGCCCATCAATGGTAGACTGGATAAAGAAATTATGGGATATGTACTCTTCTTTTAATTTTTTTTTATTTTTTTATTTTTTGACAGGCAGAGTGGACAGTGAGAGAGAGAGACAGAGAGAAAGGTCTTCCTTTGTCGTTGGTTCACCCTCCAATGGCCGCCGCGGCCGGCGCGCTGTGGCCGGCGCACCCCGCTGATCCGATGGCAGGAGCCAGGAGCCAGGTGCTTTTCCTGGTCTCCCATGGGGTGCAGGGCCCAAGAACCTGGTCCATCCTCCACTGCACTCCCTGGCCACAGCAGAGAGCTGGCTTGGAAGAGGGGCAACCGGGACAGAATCCAGCGCCACAACCGGGACTAGAACCCGGTGTGCCGGCACCACAAGGCGGAGGATTAGCCTAGTGAACCGCGGCGCCAGCGGGATATGTACTCTTTAGAATACTATACCGCAGTTAAAAAAAAATGAAATCCAGAATTTGTAACAAAATGGAGGAATCTGGAACACATCATGCTGAATGAAATAATCCAGTCCCATAGGGACAAATATCATATGTTCTCCCTGATCGGTGACAACTGACTGAACACCAAAAAGGAAACCTGTTGAAGTGAAATGGACACTATAAGAAATGGTGACTTGATCAGCATAGTCTTGACTGTTAATGAACAACTTAATACATTATCCCTCTTAGTATTTTTTGTCTGTTCTACTTAATACTACTATAATTAATAAAGAGTTATTCTTAAGTGTTCAAATTTAACACTTAATACTATTGGTATGTTCTACTTAATACTACTTAATACTACTGTAATTAATACAGAGTTATTCTTAAGTGTTGAAATTTAACTGAAATATGATCCCTGTTAAACATATAGTGGGAATAAGAGAGGGAAGAAATGTACAATTTGGGACATGCTCAAGCTGACTTGCCCCAAATGGTAGAGTTAGAAACATACCAGGGGATTCCAATTCAATCCCATCAAGGTGGCATGTGCCAATGCCATCTCACTAGTCCAAGTGATCAATTTCAGTTCACAATTGATCATAATGAAAGGACTAAGAGTCAAAGGGATCACATAAACAAGTCTAGTACCTGCTAATACTAACCGATAGAATAAATAAAGGGGAGAGTGATCCAACATGGGAAGCAAGATACTCAGCAGACTCATAGAATGGCAGATGTCCTAAACAGCACTCTGGCCTCAGAATCAGCCCTAAAGGTATTCCGATCTGACTGAAAAGCCCACGAGAGTATTTCAAGCATGGAAAGCCAAGACACTCTGGCAAAAAAAAGACCTAAATGAAAGATCTCTGTGAGTGAGATCCCAGTGGAAAGAACAGGTCTTCAAAGAAGGAGGTACCTTTCTCTGAAGGGAGGAGAGAACCTCCACTTTGACTATGACCTTGTCTAAACAAGATAAGAGTCGGAGAACTCAAAAGGCTTCCATAGCCTTGGAAACTCATGACTGGAGCATAGGGAGATCACTGATGCCATAAATAGGAGTGTCAATTTGTAAAGTCAACAACAGGAGTCACTGTGCACTTACTCCTCATGTAGGATCTCTGTCCTTAATGTGCTGTACATTGAGATTTAATGCTATAACAAGAACTCAAACTATATTTCACTTTGTGTTTCCATGTGGGTGCAAACTGTTGAAATCTTTACTTTATACATACTAAAATGATCTGTATATATATATATATATATAGAAAATTGAAAATGAATCTTGATTGAATGGAAGCGGAGAGAGAGCGGGAAAGGGGAGGGTTGCGGGTGAAAGGGAAGTCATCAGGGGGGAGGGGGATGCCAATGTAGTCCATAAGCTGTACTTTGGAAATCTATATTCATTAAATAAAAGTTAAAAAGGGGGGGGGGCGGCTTAAATCACAGTGCCGCAATGTGGCCTGCACTGTCACAATTTTTGAATCTATGCAGATATTTTGCAGAATGCATGTGTTCAACAGACACGTTTTAACCCTCACTAATTAACTAACTTAGAGACCAGGGGAGAGAGAGAGGTGGGAGAAAGCAAGGGATTCACACAGAGACAGAGGGACAGAGAGGTCATATCTGCTGGTTCATTGTCTTAAGCCTCTTCAGTTAGAGTTGGGACATTGACTCCAGGAGCTGAAATCTCAATCTAGGTTTCTCTTGATTGTGGCAGGGTTTCAACTACCTGAGTGTTCATTTCTTTGAAGAATTATTTATTTTCTTTGAAATGCAGAGTTGCAGGGAGACAAAAGTAGAGACAGAGAGAGAGACAGACAGAGACAGACAGAAATAGAGAGAGAGAGAGGGAGGGGGATCAACTATCAGCTGGCTCACTCACCAAATGGCCATAAATGCCACAGCTAGGCTGATCCAAAGCCAGGAGATAGGAGCTTCTTCTGGGTCTCCCATGAGGGTTCAGAGGCCCAAGTCCTTGGGCCATCCTCTGCTACTTTCCCAGGTGAACAAGCAGGGAGCTGGTTCAGAAGTGGAGCAGCTGGGACTCAGGCAGTGGCTACACGTGCTATGCCACAGCGCTGAAATGGAGTTGACACTTTTGTATCCCAGGACATGCATCAGCAGGAAGTTATAATCAGGGGTCTGATTGGACTAAAAACCAGGCACCCTGAAATGAGTTGCAGGTTTCTAATCTCCTGGTTTAACTTCTAGGTAAGATATCAGCCCCATAATGGCTTTGAAGTTCCTTGAGTTTACAGATAAACACACACACAGGAAAACACAGTAGGAAGTCACAGAGCAATAAGGTGAGATCATGGCCAGGTTTCCTCCTCAGCCATACTGTGGGTGCTGAACACCACTGCAGAGCATCGTGGGCTCCCAGGGTGACTGGGGAGAGTAAGCTTGTGGGTAGATACCCATCCCATACAGCTGGACATTCTGCTGCCCAGGTGACCTTGAATTAATGGCTGAGAAGGTTTTTTTTCCTCTAGAGATTACTTTAATATTTGCAAGTCAGAGTTACACAGAGAGAGGAGAGGCAGAGAGCAAGTGAGGTCATCCATCCAATGGTTTACTCCCCAATTGGCCACTTGGCCGATATGGGACTATCTGAAGCCAGGAGCCAGGAGTTTCTTCTGGGGCTCCCACGTGGGTATAGGGGCCCAAGGACTTTGGCCATCTTCTGCTGCTTTCCCAGGTCACAGCAGAGAGCTGGATAAGAAATGGAGCAGCCAGGTCTTCAAACAGTGCCCATATGGGATGCTGGGGCTTCAGGCCAGGGTTTGAACCAGCTGAGCCACTGCACCAAGCCTGCACTGAATAGGTTTTTTTTTTTTTAACAGGTAGAGTTAGACAGTGAGAGAGAGACAGAGAAAAAGGTCTTCCTTTAACATTGGTTCACCCCCCAAATGGCCGCTATGACCGGCACGATGCGGCCGGCGTGCTACGCTGATCTGAAGCCAGGAGCCTGGTTCTTCCTCCTGGACTCCCATGCAGGTGCAGAGCCCAAGCCTTTGGGCCATCCTCCACTGCCTTACCAGACCACAGAGGAGAGCTGGACTGGAAGAGGCACAATGGGAAGGATCTGGAGCCCCAACTGGTACTAGAACCCGGGGTGCCTGTGTTGCAGGTGGAGGATGGGCCAAGTGAGCTAAGGCGCCTGCCCTGATGGATTTAAACAACTGTAACCATATCTTGAGGGCAATAAATATCCTTTACTGAACACAAACATAGAGAGCAGTGGCCTTAAAAACAAAAACAAACGAACAACAACAACAACAACAAAACACAGAAGCGTTTTTACATTTTACAGACTTAAATGTAGTCTCCATCAAAAATCATCAAAATAAGCTGACTAGACAAATATGAAATTGTGAAGTAATTTTTATAAACACTCACGTAGCTGAGAAATGTATCTCAGTACAAATATATTAAACCTCATAACTGTTAAGGAGTAATAGCTGCCAGACTTAAGGACTGACAAAATTCAAAAGAAAAAATTTCCCTATTTGGCATCAGTGAAGTGCCCTCACATGTGTTTTTCCTGATAAGACTTATGAATGTCTAACCAGTATCTGAAAAGGGATTAACATCACTCATCATCTGGGAGAGGCAAATTAGAACTATATACAGAGTTTGTCACACTTCTCAAAATGGATGCCTCTTTATTAAAAGACACATTAGTTTATTTAAGAGTCGGCAAGAGAAAGAGAGAGCGAGCGAGCGAGAGAAATAGAGCAGACAGAATGAGCAAGTCAGAGAGAGACAGCTGGAGGTCTTCCACATAATCACTCATTCCTCCAAGTTCCTGCCCCAGCTGTGGCTGGGTTGGGCAGAAGTGGGAGCCAGGGATTCTTCAGGGATGCATGCAGGGCAGGGATCCAAGATTTGACCAGCGTCTGCTGCCTTGCAGATGCATTCCCAGGAAGCTTGATTGGAAGGGGAGTGTCCGGGACTCCAAGGGGCCCACTGCAGTGGATTGGGGCATTGCAATCCACAGCCTCACCTGCTGCATCATGAATCCCACCCCAGGTGTTATTTTAAAATGTCAAAGACTGCTATAAATCGCCATCTTTGCATTGTTGTGGGGTCCAGCTCCCCACTCATCCACCGCCTCTGCTAACATGGAATCCAGTAGCTTGGGCCCCAGTCTCTGCACTCTCGCCATGTCAAACTGACCACCCTGGCCTGACACCCGCTTCCGGATCACCACAAGGACTTACAGAGAACAAGGGCATCCTGGATGAGGCTGGGAACCGAAAAGAGCCCCCTACCAAATGGGAGCGTTCATGAGGACAATGGGGAGTAGGAGGCGCACAAGAGGTAGGGGAAGAAGGTGGAGAGGAGGAGGGCGTGGAGGAAGAGGGCCATGGAAAGGAAGAGGATGGAGACGAAGGGGAGGAGGCCGAGGCAGCTCAAAGAAACGGGCACCTGAAGATCCTAAAGATGACTTGACAGCAGAAAAGGAAAAATAAAACATAAAAAAAATAAGTAAATAAAAGGCAGCAGTGACCTAGTCCTCTTCCACTTCTGGTCTCAGAATCTCAACGTGATCACTTTGGAGCAGAGGCCGCCGCCGCCCGCGGCAGCGCCCCCTGCCGACGACGCGCTCTCTGCACCTCCCAACCAAGATCAAGTGTGTTTGCAACAGGGGAGGGAATAAAAATTCAGCTCTGCTTTTATCTGAAAAGTACTTCAGGAGGGAAAGTTCCTTTGTATTTTTACATTTTTTTCGATTTGTATTTGTGTACATATTGGTAGGGAGGAGCCATTTTTAATGATCTTGGGATGAAAACCAGCATGCAGGGTGTTCTCTGTATGCTTCTGACTGTACTTGTGTTGTGACCATGTTCATTTACATTTCAGAGGAGAAAAAAACTGTAAAAGAGCAAAATCAACAACAACAGCAAATCTTGCATCAAGCGTTCCTCTTTTTTTTGTTTGTTTTTTTTGTACTTAGCAGTACAGTAAGTTTTTGGTTTGTTTGGTAGAGTGGGCTAAGCATCTGCTTGTGGTGCCAGAATCCCATCTGCACGCCAGGTTCGAGTCCCACATACTCCTCTTCTAAGCCAGTTCTCTGCTATAGCCTGGTAAAGCATTAGAAAGAGGCCCCAAAGCTCAGACCCTTGCACCTGCATGGGAGAGATGGGAGAAACTCCTGGCTCTCAGCTACAGCTGGTTAGGCTATTTCCAGAGGAACCAGCAGAATGAAGACCTTTCTCTCTGTCTCTCCCTCTGTCTGTAACTCTCTCTCTCAAATAAAAAAAAATTCCCCCACCACAAGTCAAAGGATTGTTCTATTTTTCTTTTTTTGTCTATGAAGTTTCTGTTTACTTTTTGCTTTTGGTGTTTGATGGACTTGTGAAACATGTTATCCAACAAGAAACCAGAATTTTATTTTGCTGAGTTGTTCTAAAAAAAGAATAAGACTTATAGATTACAATATGGGTAGAGGAGGACACTTATCCAGTGTTGCTGGAATATGTGTTACTACATCCATTACGGAAAGCAATGGAGAGGTTTTACCCCAACTAAAAATTTAGCTTTCCTCAGAATAGTATAACAAATAATTATCAAAGGAATAAAGCCATTTTAAATTAAAACTGCTATAGATCCTGCAATCCCTATCCTGGGTATAAATCAAAATGAATGAAATCTCTGTGTAGAGAGAGAAGGCACCCATGAATAATTGTACAGCGATGCTGACTCATAGTGCCAATGTATGGAAACAGTGTAAGTACCCATAGGCAGACAGATGAGTGAGTATGTGCTCTCCATGTGAAGTATTATATTTCTAGGTTGCTATGTGTACATGAGGCTTCCTCATAAGTTTATGGAAAAACAAGTTACACAAATTAATTTCATATATGGAATTTCATTTATTTATTTAATTTATGGACACATAGGATGGTGAGAAAGAGAGAGAGAGAGACAGAGAGAGAGAGAGAGAGAGAGAAAGAGAGAGTTTTCCATATGCTGGTTTCCCTCCCAAATGGCTGAATGGCTGGAGCTTGTCAAGACAAAAGTCAGGAGCCTGGAATTCCATGGAGGGTGATTACATGATTAATACGGGTGCATGAACTTGAATCATCATCGGATGCTTTGGCAGGCCCAGTAGAAGGGAGCTGAATCAGAAGCAAAGCAGCCAGAACTTGAATGCACATCCCTTTACTCAATGATGCTGTTCCAAAATGGGGCTTAAATCACAATGCCGCAATGTGGCCTGCCCTGTTACAATTTTTGAATCTATGCAGATATTTTGCATAATGCATGTGTTCCACAGACTCATTTTATCTCAAATTAATTAACTAATTTAGAGATGGGGGAGAGAGAGAGAAGGAGAGGGAGATCAAGAATGCACACAGAGACAGAGGGACAGAGAGGTCATATCTGCTGGTTCATTGTCAAAAACCTCTTTAGTTAGAGTTAGGACACTGACTCCAGGAGCTGAAATTTCAATCTAGGTTTCTCATGAGAGTGGCAGTGTTTCAATTACCTGAGTGTTCATTTCTTTGAAGAATTTTTTATTTTATTTGGAAGGCAGATTTACAGAGAGACAAAGGCAGAGACAGAGAGAGAGAGAGAGAGAGAGAGAGAAAGAGAAAGAAAGATCAACCATCAGCTGGTTCACCTCCCAAATGGCCATAATGGCCACAGCTTGGCTGATCCAAAGCTGGGAGACAGGAGCTTCTTCTGGGTCTCCCATGAGGGTTCAGAGGCCCAAGTCCTTGGGCCATCCTCTGCTACTTTCCCAGGTGAACAAGCAGGGAGCTGGTTCAGAAGTGGAGCAGCTGGGACTCAGGCAGTGGCTATACCTGCTATGCCACAGTGCTGAAATGGAGTTGACACTTTTGTATGCCAGGACATGCATTAGCAGGAAGTTATAATCAGGGGTCTGATTGGACTAGAAACCAGGCACCCTGAAATGAGTTGCAGGTTTCTAATCTCCTTGTTTAACTTTTTAGTGAGATATAAACCCCATATAGGCTTTGAAGTTCCATTGATTTTACAGATACACACACTGGAAGGACACAGTAGCAAGTCACAGAGCAATAAGGTGAGATCATGGCCCAGGTTTCCTCCTCAGCCAGACTGTGGGTGCTGAACACCACTGCAGAGCATCGTGGGCTCCCAGGGTGACTGGGGAGAGCAAGTGTGTGGTTATCTACCCATCTTATCCAGGTGGACATTCTGCTGCCCAGGTGTCCAGGAATTAATGACTGACAAGGTTTTTTATTTTTTTTATTTTTTTTTAATTTTTTTTTTGACAGGCAGAGTGGACAGTGAGAGAGAGAGAGACAGAGAGAAAGGTCTTCCTTTGCCATTGGTTCACCCTGCAATGGCCGCCGCGGCCGGCACGCTGCGGCTGGTGCACCGCGCTGATCTGATGGCAGGAGCCCGGTACTTATCCTGTTCTCCCATGGGGTGCAGGGCCCAAGCACTTGGGCCATCCTCCACTGTACTCCCTGGCCACAGCAGGGAGCTGGCCTGGAAGAGGTGTCAACCGGGACAGAATCCAGCACCCTGACCAGGACTAGAACCCAGTGTGCTGGCGCTGCAAGGCGGAGGATTAGCCTAGTGAGCCGCGGCGGCGGCCGACAAGGTTTTATTTTTGTTCATCATGGATTTCTTTAATATTTACAAGTCAGAGTTACATAGAGAGAGGAAAGGCAGAGAGAGAGAGAGAGAGAGAGGCCTTCCATCGAATAGTTTATGCCTCAATTGTCCTTAAGGGTTGGAGCTGGGCCTATTGGAATCCATAGGTTGAGAGATTCTTCTGGGTCTCCCACGAGGGTACAGGGGACCAAGGACTTGTACCATCTTCTGCTGCTTTCCCAGGTCACAGCATAGAGCTGGATAAGAATTGGAGCATCCAGGTCTTGAACCAGCACCCAAATGGGATGCTGGACCTTCAGGCCAGGTGTTAACCTGCTGAGCCACAGTGCCAGGCCGGCACTGATTAGGTTTTTTTTTTTTTTTTTTTTGACAGGCAGAGTTAGACAGTGAGAGACAGAGAGAGCCATAAAGTTCTTCCTTTTCCATTGGTTCACCCCCCAAATGGCCGCTATGCCAGCGTGCTGGGGTCAGACCCTGAGCTGATCCAGAGCAAGGAGCTTCCTCCTGGTCCCATGCAGGTGTAGGGCCCTGAGACTTAGGCCATCCTCCACTGCCTTCCCAGTCCACAGCAGAGTGCTGGACTGGAAGAGGAGCAACTGGGACAGAATCCAGAGCCCACCTTGGACTAGAATCTGGGGTGCTGGTACCACAGGCTGAGGATTAGCCAAGTAAGCCAGGGCTCCAGCCCTAATTAGGTTTTAAACACACCTTCAGGTGGTGACTGATGAGATTGTAACCAGACATTGTAACCTGATGAGTGAATGTGCTATCCACAAGAAATAATATATTTCCAGGAGTAAGAAGATTCTTCTGGGGCTCCCATGTGGGTGCTTGGGTCCAAGAGCTTGGGCCATTTACTAATGCTTTCCCAGTCACAGCAGAGAGCTGGAAAAGTATTGGAGCAGCCAAGTCTCGAACCAGCACGCATATGGGATGCTGGTGCTTCAGGCCAGGGTGCTAACCTGCTAAGCCACAGTGCCAGGCCTAGACTGATAAGGTGTGAAACAAACACCTTCAGGCAGTGACTGATGAAAATGTAACAGACACCCTCAGGTGATCTCACTTAATCTAATTTGGCACAATGGAATGCCTTTTTTCACATCTCACATACCTTTGAATATTAACATTTATGTTGTGAACCTGACACAATTGATTATTTTGATATTGTCATTGCTGAATGGCTAGAACTTCTTGGTTGTTTCTATAAAATTGAATCCTATTGATTATTCTCTTCATATGGTCAACATTTCCTTTTGTCTATTTTACTGATTTCTTTACTCAATTGAAAGACAGACGTACGTGGAGGCAGAGGCAGAGAGAGAAAGTTCTTCCATCTGATGGTGCACTCCCCATATGGCTACAATGGCAGGAGCTGAGCCAATCCGAAGCCAGGAGCCAGGAGCCTCCTCCTGGTCTCACACTTGGGTGCAGGGGCCCAAGAATCTCGGACATCCTCCACTTCTCTGCCAGACCACAGCGGAGAGCTGGATAGGAAGTGGAGTAGCTGGGACAGGAACCGGCATCCATATGGCATGCCAGCACTTCAGGTGGCAGCTTTACTGGCTATGCCACAGCACCGGATCCAAGTGGAAAACTGTTCTAGAAATGTCAACATGCAGCTTGTTTGATTCTGCAGCTGGAAATCTAGGCAGGGACTTATTGACACATTTGGGTGGTAATTGGGTCCAGTCCCCTGCATTTTGTCCCAGTGTCCTCTCACACTGTATTTCTGCATTGGACACTAAAATGGACCTTACATCCGCGTCACACCACCACCACCACCACAGGTGAAAACTGATGCTTGCACTGGTGATTGACAGGATAAAGGAATTCCTCCCTCCAATAGGCATGAGCCCCGCCCTCCGGAGGGGCTTTAAAAGGCAGATGGAGCAGGGCTATCCTCCCTCTCTGGACACTTGAGCCTGGAACCTTGAACTTCAGGATGGCACAGGAAAGTGCAGACCAGGAAGCTCTTGGGCTGTCAGTTGAGCTGCCCTCTTCCCCACAACGGTCTTTTAAAGATGGGTGCACAGATGAAGAGAAGCAACCACCACAAGGACAAGGTGAGACACTGTTTTCTGATTTCCCTGAGAACTGCCTGCAAAGGCAAGGTAGGTCCTTGGGATGTCAGGGTGAGTGTGGAAGGTGGTTTGGAACCTTGCAACTGGTCTGTGTGTGTGATGGAGGGTTTCATTTTGAAGTTGGAAATGGGAAATAGCTGGTAGATCCAGGGACCTATTGAGAAATGTGCAGGAATGAACCTATGGAACTCTAATGTGCTCATTTTCCTTTGATCCTGGCTTAACTGGCTCAGCCAACAGGATGCCAGAAACATGAAATCTGAGACAGAACAGGGGCTGGGGTGATAAAATGCATACATGGTATTAGTTTTTCATTCTCATTACCAATATCTGAGACATGTCACTAAAACAGGAACGTTTCTTTCAAACCACATTTTGGAAATTCACAAGAAAAGTCTTCATGTCCCTAATAGTTCATGACCCAAATGCTCTGGCATTTTATGAGGGTAGGGGAGGATTCAGAAGGAGTATGGAGGAAAACTCACATGACAATCCAATCTGTCAGGGAGCTTGCTGTGCACGTGACCTCTCCTTATTCAGATACCAAGATTCCAACAGCCGGGCTCCTCCTTCCCAACATCACCCAGTCTAAACATTGTCCATGTCTCAGATTATTCCCCACTCTTGATCCATTTCTATTTTCATTAGTTTCCCCCTTAATACTTTTTCTTAAAGAGATTTATTCATTTATCTGAAAGAGGTACACAGAAAGAGCAGGAGAAGCAGAGTTTGAGAGATATCTTCCATCTGCTGGTTCACTCCCCAAATGGCAGCAACAGCCAGAGATGGACTGGTCTGTAATCAGGAGCCAGGAGCTTCTTCCAAATCTCCTTCAAGGGTGCAGGGGCTCAAGAACTCAAGCTATATTCTACTGCTTTTGAACCATGGCAGAGAGCTGGATTGGACGTGGAGCAGCTGGGACTCAAACCAGTTCTGTAATGGGATGGCAGCACTGCAGACCATGGGTTTTCCTACTATGCCACAGAGCTGGCCCCTTCCCCTTAATACTTGAAGCATTAAGTTCGATTTTGTAGACAAAGAGATTCAAAAACAACCTTTGGAGGACACAAATTTATACACGTGGGGAATTTTTATTTTCTTTCGTGGGGAAACTCAGGCATACGTACTCTCTTTTGATGTAGGATCCAAGCCCAGTCCACATGAGGAGAAGTCCCAGGAAAGGAAGCTCAGAGGCAGAAGCAGCGTTTCCAGAGCAGGTCAGTTCAGACTCACCCGGAGCGAGAAGGTCATAGGGTGCTGTGGCACAGTCTTCTCTGGGAGACAGGGGCCCTGAGACCAGATGGGTCAGCAGCACCTCAGAGATGCTGGGGTACGGGGACCAGGGGGGAAGGGAGCGCTGGTGGGAGGCGCTGCTCCCTGTGTCCTGGGTAGACCTGGGCTGTGGCTGTGCCTTTGGAGGCAGGCACTCCAACTCCCTGTGTTTTGCAGAATCAGAGTCCAGCTGTGACGGGGTGAGCTCCAGGAAGAGGACAATCAGTTCCGAGGAAAGCAGCCACACAGGGACAGGTAGCATCGTGCTTTCTCTACCTAGAGGGTCAGGACCAGGGAGCTTATCCAAGGTTGGGAAGGGAGGGGTTGTCAGAGATTGAGAGCAGTTTCGAGATCCCAAGAGCATGTGAGGGGGAGGGTGGGTGCTGCCTGGGTTCCTGCTGGAGTCCATTGTGGGGAAGAAAGTGCAGGATTCGGTGGGGTTCACGTGAAGGGGGCAGGACTTAGGTTTTAGGCCCAAGGAGCTGTGCTGAGTGTCTCCCGTGTGTCTCTGCAGGCAGCTGTGTGCAAGAGCTCAGCGTGACTTTGCAAAAGAAAGCAAAACCTTCGGACGATGGAAATGACAGAGGAATTCAGGAGGCGCATGCGGAACCTCGCAGGGGATCCTCCAGGGCCCGCTCTGGGCACAAGAGGAGGCGCAGGTCCAGGTCCCCAGCAGACCACCCACCGCCCCTTCGGAAGAGCCTGGTGACCTCCCTGCGCTCTCTGTCTGAGGCCATTTATGAAGATTTAGCCCGGGTGCAGGCGCAGCAGGCGCAGTTCCCGCTGACCCAGGAGCAGCTGTTTGCGCTGGCACAGCTCCGCGGGCCTCTATGCAGCGCCATGCAGAGCTGCTATGCGCTGGCCTCGCAGGCAGCCTGGGCCTTCCCTGCCCAGGGCTGGCTCCTCCCGGCCCAGGCCCCTTCCTCCGTCCCGGCCCCGGCCCCGGCCCCGGCCCCGGAGCACATGCCTGCTGTCCAGTCGCGGGCACCTGCTCAGAGCTCCTCCCAGGAGGGGGAAGGCCAGCCCTCTGCTGAGCAGGAAGAACCTGAGGCACACAGGGCATCAGACTAATCTTGTGCTGGGGAGCCCGCATGGTGGACACTAGAGGGCGCATCTCTGACACACAGAAAGACTTGCTGCTGCTACTTCTCCGCAAGGCCAGCAGAGACCCTGTAGCGGGGATGAGCTGATGCCTGAGGGAATCATGGTGGCCATAGGAAAGGAACTCGAGCGACTTCCTCGGAATCAGGATCCTGTTGTGTCCTTGAGGACGCCATGACAGAAGAATGTCGGTTTTCACATTACCAATCTGAATCCTTGTAACTGACTTGAATTTTTAAATGAAGCACATATATTAAGAGGTCATCATTGACACTTGTGCATTTTTGTCAATTTAAAGTTTTGTACCTGGAGAAGTTCTGGGGAGGTGGGAGGAACCGTGCTCAGGAGGACTCTGAGGGGAGATGACAGGGTGGGGCGGCTTTTCAAAGTGCATTAGAAAGTATGTTCCTTTGTTTTATTTTTATGTTTTCTATTTTTGTACATATTGGTAGGGGTTAGCCAATTTTAATGATCTTGGGATGACCAAACTAACCTTCAATTATTTTTCTGTATGCTTTTTCTTTACTTGTGATGTGAATTCTTCATTAACATATCAAAGGAGAAAAAATCTTTGTAAAATATCTAAAGCAACAACAGGAAATCTTGTGTGAAGCATTCCTTTTTTTTTTTTGTATGTACTTAGCTGTACTGTAAGTAGTTGTTTAGTATGAGATAGTTAAAAAGGCCAAAGATAGGGGCCAGCAATGTGGTAGAGTGGGCTAAGTGTCTGCCTGTTGTGCCAGAATACCATATTGGTAGTAGGTTGGTGTCCCATATGCCCCTTTTCTAAACCAGCTCTCTGCTATGGCCTGGAAAAGCAGTAGAACATAGCCCAGATGCTTGGGCCTCTTCACCTGCATGGGAGACCTGCAAGAAACTTCTGGTTCTCAGCTACTGCCATTTAGGCCATTTCCTGAGGGACCAGCAGGGGGAACCTTTCTGTTTTTCCCTCTGTCTGTCTATAATTCTATCATCAAATAAATAAATAAAATCCCCTCCACACAAAAGCCAAAGGTTTGCCTTGTTTTGTCTATGTAGTTGCCATTGTTTTTTATTTTTCAAATTGTTGACATATGTGTGAAACATTTTATCTTAAAATAACTGGAATTTTATTTTGCTGAGTTGTTCTAAAATAAAAGATCAGATGTGTAGATAAGGATGTGGGTAGAAGTGGACACTTATGCAGTGTTGCTGGAATATATGTTACTAGAGCCATTGCAGAAAATGATGGAGAGGTTTTACCAAAAATAAAAATTGAGGTTTCCTCAGAATATTATACAAATAATTATCAAATAGATAAAACAATTTGAAATAACAACTATTATAAGTGCTACAATCCCTATTCTGGGTACAAATGCAAAGGAAATGAAATCCCTGTGTAGAGAGAGATGTCACCCCATGTTTAGTACAGCAATGCTCACTAGTAGTGCCAATGTATGGAAACAGTTTAAGTACCTATCGGCAGACAGATGAGTATGTGCTATCCATATAAACTATTATATTTCTATATTAAATATGTGCATGAGGACACTTCATAAGCTTTATGGAAAAGTGGGATTCACACAAATGAATTTCATGTATAGATTTTCATTTCTTTATTTAAATATATTTATTTATTGTCACATAGTGATGGAGAGAATGAAAGAAAAGAGAGAGAGAGAGAAAATTTCATCTGCTGCTTCCCTTCCAAAATGGTCGAATTGCTGGGGTCTGTCAAGGCAGAAATCAGGAGCCTGGAATTCCATCCAGAGGTGTTAGAGTCGACCGCCCGAAAAACGTCACCTATGGACACGTCTCTTATGCAACCAGCAAGGGGAAGCTTTATTCATTATCCAGCATGCTGGGGCTGTCTGATCATACAAGAGCAGAGCAGCCTCAAGGAACTAAAGTATAGGTTTTATAAAGACAAAAACCCCAAAATCGGGAGGGGGAGAGAATACACAGTTGCTAAGCGGTTGCTAATATCTTACAATCAGCAATTATGATCTTAAGACATAGACAGATCACATTTTTATTAGCTCAGATAACCCAGGTGTAACCTTTTTATTTTTAAAAATGAGCAATCATGCTAGGGGGTTTTTGTGCGTTGCCAATGGTAATGTAGTGCACTGCCATTGTCCAACTATTTGAGATCATAGTTTCAGACCAGAGTCTCATGGTGTGGGGGTTGCTTTCCCAGAATGCAGTCTCAAGTGCTCCAAAATGGAGTCCCTACTGTCAAGGTAATACTTTACTCTATCTTATTTTCACAGCTGCACTAGGAAGGTTTAAACCTGTTAAGCTTAAGCTTAACTTTTTACACCCGCACATATACAATTTTAACTCTTCATTCCCCACTCCTTGTTGTGAGGATCTCTAATCTTAGAGATTATTCATTTTTGTCTCTGTTAATGTGACATATTGTTGTCTTATGACGATGAGTTTAACATTTTTAACTTGTTCCTGCACGAAGGTGATGAGTCTATTTAACACACAAGGTCCTATGGTTACAATTAGGAGTAGGATAATTAAGGGTCCTGCTAGGGCTGTCGGTAGGGTAGTAAGCCATGGGGACCAGCTGAACCATGACTCAAACCATCCCTGTTGAGTTTCCCTCTCCCGTTGCCATTTTTCCAGTGGTTTTTTGAGTTTGGCCATGGAGTTTCTAACCACACCAGTTTAGTTGGCATAAAAACAACAATTTTTTCTTTAGGGCCGCACATAACCCCCCCACCATGAAAATGAGATTCAACCCCTGCCTGTTCTGTAATACTGAAATGCAGATACTGGGCTGCATCTGGGAGATTGTGGAAGATTTGTTAGGCAGAAGGGGCAGGGATCTCCACCTGGCAGGTTATCAGGTAGAAGGGGGCAGGGCAGGATGCAAAGGCCAGGCTGCCCATGAAACATTGTCAGGATGACTGAGATGTAGATGCATATGCTGGACATATTGGGCATTTTTGTCACACACACATAAGCTCATAAGTGACTTTCTGCCTAATATTTTCCCCTCAAGAGGTAATACCCAAAATTTTTCTTTGGGATTATGGATGGAGTTCCGTTTTCTGTAACTTCTTCGAAGCTGGCATGTGGGTGTCGAGGGGGATTTGGGTGTTTCCTCTTGCTACCTGTCTTATGGTGTGCAACAGTGGCCTTGGAAAGACTGTGTTGCTCGGTCCAGAGGGCTGCTCAGGTCGTCCAGTGGAATGGGCTGGAAGTCTTGCCTGATGACCATTTGGAGTTCAACAGCTTTTAGTCTGTTAGAGACAAAATGAACAAGGGCATTAAAAACACACAGTGCAAAGAGAAGCATCAAGATTGCAGAAGTTAGTGGGCCAAGAAGAGGAGATAGCCAGGATTTTTATGATCAGATGTTAGGCCAGAAACCCCAGCCCTGCTTGGCCTGGTCCTGGAGCTGCTTGGCTTTTTCCAGGAAAAGTACAAATTTGGTTTGTGCCTGTCCAGTCTGATTGACCCAGAGACAATTTTTTTCCAGATATTTAGTAGCCAGTTTTGCTAGGAAGTTAAGCCAATGTACAAGACTAGAGTCTCAAGCTGGGAAAGAAGACAGACTAATGAATTATTTACATTTAACTATTTATATTATGGATTATTGTGCACCCCCCTCAAGAGATAGGCCCTTTAAGTCCCCAGTGAGGACCTGTTCAAATAGGTGTAGGGCTATCTGAGTTAGCTGTTACTGAAAGCCCTGTTTTTAGGAACTGGCAGGGAGGGCTTTTTAAGCTTAATGTTATTGGATAGACTTTTAAGGCCTTGCTGGGTGTGTGAGGCCCAGACCTATCCATGGGGTGCTGGAAGAGAATTGCAAGAGATGCAAATCTCCTTTAAGGGAGGCACCCTGCTGACTTGCATTACATGGCTGGACTAGGAGGAGAGCTGAATAGGAGGCTCATAGAAATAGGCAACTTGCATTTTACTGACCCTGGGCCATCCCCTCAATAGGGGCAGCTGGAGCTGGAAGCAGGGCAGAGGCCGGGCAGAGCCAAAGACTTTTTAGCTCAGGGCCACAGGGTCTGCGGTTCTGAACCAGGAGTCCTTCGACACCCAGGGCAGTTCCGTGTCCAGTGGCTGTGCTCTTGGCAGAGCTGACAGAAGGCAGTTGCTGTCACAACAGCTGCTTGCCCAATGCCCTGGCTCCTCATATCAGCAAGTTTGGGGTGCACTGGCCTTGCTGGGTCTCCTTGATGGCAGATCACCGTGTAAAGCAGCCATGGATTGGCCTGTTGCCCATCTTCTGCTTCTTGCTTGCTCCTTATTCTCCTGGTCTCTAATAAAGTAGACCAAATAGGCAGCCTCTATGATGTCAGTCAAGGGGGTGCTCAACCCAACCCTGATTTTTGGAGATTTTTTTAATATCAGGGTGAGCTAGAAAAACTATGGTCATGGGCATTTTGACACTTAGTATTTTCCTGCAAGTTAAGACCATGCCCATGAGGAGAACTATAACCCTTTAGGTAAGATCAACTGTGGTGACCTGCTTGCATACTTTGAGGTCATTAGTGTAACTTTTTACACCGAAAAATTGATCTAGTTGTCACATTATTTTATAGTTTAACCTTTTTTTTGTTGTTATGTTGTTTGGGGCCCTATACTGTGGCCAGGCATTATTACAGAAAAGGTCAGTCATCCCTTACATAAGGTCTGGGGATCAAACCGTACATCACAGTGCAGAGTCCTGCAGAACAATAGTAACTTCCCTTCTGGAAGAGAAAACAGGAGAAGTGAGGCAGTGAGTTGGGTCTCTAGCCTGACTTTCTGGGCTTTTAGATTTAACTGGCAGTTTAACCAGTGTTTACTGTATAGCCTGACTTAGAGGAGAAATTGTGGCAGAGGTCTCTGCCATCCTTTGGCTTCTGGGTATTTACCGTGTAGCCTGTGGACACTAGAGCTTTTTTGGTTTTCTGGAACCCAGTTTTCTAGCATCTGCCGCATAACCATAACTTAACAGAGACAGTAGAGTACACAATGGATTAAGATGAATTTTATCTCTCTTGTTGTCGAATAAACCAGAAATAAAAAAAAACCTTGTATATAAGAGTTTACAGGGGGCGGAGCCAAGATGGCGGAATAGTGAGGGCGCGCACCGATAGTCCGGGAAAATTTAGTTTAATAAAAGGGGAGTTACGGTAGCCTCAGAAAAAAGAACCAGGAAAATATTGCAGACAAAACTCTTCTGGATCCAGTGAGCGTGAATCGGAGGACCTACTGGAAGAACAAGGTCGCCCACCGCGCGCGAAAGCCGAACCACAGGACCGAGCCGCGGGACTGAGCCGCGGAAGCCGAGCCGAGGGACGGAGCTGCGCGCAAGTGCTCGAAGGGGAGTGCAACAGCGGGGAGACTTGGGAAGTCCAGGGCTCCGAGTCCACACATCGGCGCTGGAAGGGGAGCAGACCTGCGTGGAGAGCGTGGGAGCCCACAGTTCGGGACGTCAGCGGCAGACTCAACACACCAGCGCTGGAACGCGAGGTGAGCCGAACCTCAATAACCCGAGACACCGGCAGGCAAGCGGAGAGAGGAGACTAGAGGGAACGACCCCCGGGGCGGGGGGGACTTCACCAAGCTAACTGGAAGAGAGAGAGAGGGAAAAAAAAAAAAAAGGTGACTGGTATGGACACGGGTTTCTCTCTCTCCGCTCACCTCTCAAGGGCGAGCAAGACAAAGAGCAGGCGCCATCTTGGACATACGTCATAAGCAGAGCGACCTCAGGTCTGCACCGGCCCTGAGCCTAGCAGTAAAACCTGACTCTGGGTGGGGCGAATTAACAGGAGATTAGGACTTAGTAAATTTATGGTGCTACTGAACTGAGACTGTGAAAAAAGAGACGGTGGGGGAGAGAACTCACGGAATTCACGTGAGCACTCTCCAGAGACGCTACAATTCCGTAACTTTGGCAACCCAGTGGGAGACTGAAGGAGAATTTGAGCGCACTCTAAGGGCCGAACAGATTCCCTGTGTGGTCCTTGGGAAAGAGCTTCTGATCTCTGGCTCCTGTGGGTATATCATTTGCCTGCTAACTACCTCCAACTTCATTCAGCTGTGCGGAATAACTTCCCTGTTGAATCAAAAAAAAAAAGAGAGAGAGAGAGAGAGAGAGGTTTACCACGCCTAACCTGGGAGTGTCACCTTTGGCACACCAAACAGAGCTCTCAGGCCACACCCATCTCAAGCCCTAAGGCTCCATCAAAAACAGATAGTCCACTTAATCTAGAGTCATAGTATAACAAGAAAAAGCACCACAGTGAAGAAACCAAATATCTCCAATATGCCAAATAACAAACGCAAAAACCAAGGTAATAAAAACAAGGAAGTCACCATGAAGCCCTCAAATGAAAAAGACACCCCAATTCAAGATTATGAGGATGATGACATAGAAGAAATGCAAGAAGCAGATCTCAAAAAATTGATAAGAACATTAAGAAGTTCTCAAAAACAAATTCTTGAACTACAGAAATCCTTAATGGACAAGATAGAAAATCTCTCTCGTGAAAATGAAATATTAAGGAGGAATCAAAATGAAACGAAACAACTAGTACAACAGGAAACTGGGATAGTGACTGAAGTGAAGAATTCAATAGATCAAATGAAAAACACAATAGAGAGCCTTACAAACAGAATGGGAGAAGCAGAAGAGAGAATATCGGACTTAGAAGACAGAGAACAGGAAAGGATACAGTCAGACCAAAGAAAGGAAGAGGAAATTAGGAATCTAAAACATATTGTCGGGAATCTTCAGGATACTATTAAAAAACCCAACATTCGGGTTCTAGGAGTTCCTGAAGGCATGGAGAGGGAGAAAGGATTAGAAGGCCTTTTTAGTGAGATATTAGCAGAAAATTTCCCAGGTTTGGAGAAGGACAGAGAAATCCTAGTACAGGAAGCTCACAGAACCCCTAATAAACACGACCAAAAGAGACCCTCACCACGGCACGTTGTAATTAAACTCTCCACAGTGAAACATAAAGAAAAGATCCTAAAATGTGCAAGAGAGAAACGTCAGATTACTCTCAGAGGATCTCCAATCAGACTCACAGCTGACTTCTCATCAGAAACTCTACAAGCTAGGAGGGAATGGCAAGATATAGCCCAGGTACTAAGAGAGAACAACTGCCAGCCCAGAATATTATATCCTGCAAAGCTATCATTTGTGAATGAAGGTGAAATAAAGACTTTTCATAACAAACAGAAATTGAAAGAATTTGTTGCCACTCGTCCAGCCCTGCAAAAGATGCTTAAAGATGTGTTACACACAGAAACAAAGAAACACGGTCATCAATATGAAAGAAGGTAAAGGAAGGAAACCAAGGAAGGAAAGCTCACAGCAAAAGATCACAGGGAATTCAAAGCATATATTAGAACTTATCTTTGGCAAATGGCAGGGCAAAGTTACCACTTATCATTAGTCACATTGAACGTGAATGGCCTGAACTGTCCAGTTAAAAGACACCGTTTGGCTGATTGGGTTAAAAAACAAAACCCATCTATTTGCTGCCTACAAGAAACACATCTTTCCAACAAAGATCCATACAGACTGAAAGTGAAAGGCTGGAAAAAGATATACCATGCCAACAGAAATGAAAAAAGAGCAGGCGTAGCCATCTTAATATCAGACACCATAAACTTTACCACAAAAACCATTAAGAGAGACAAAGAGGGACACTACATAATGATTAAGGGATCAATTCAACAGGAAGATATAACAATTATCAATGTATATGCACCTAACTACAGGGCACCGGTTTATCTAAAAGATTTGTTAACGGACTTAAAGGGAGACTTAGACCCCAATACAATAGTACTGGGGGACCTCAATACTCCACTCTCAGAAATAGACAGATCAATAGGACAGAAGATCAACAAGGATACAGTAGATTTAAACGACACTATAGCCCAAATGGATCTAACAGATATATACAGAACTTTCAATCCTACAGCTAAAGATTATACATTCTTCTCAGCAGTACATGGAACCTTCTCTAGGATTGACCACATACTAGGCCATAAAGCAAGTCTCAGCAAATTCAAAAGAATTAGAATCATACCATGCAGCTTCTCAGACCATAAAGGAATGAAGTTGGAAATGAACAACTCAGGAATCCCTAGAGCATACGCAAACACATGGAGATTGAACAACAAGCTCCTGAATGAACACTGGGTCATAGAAGAAATCAAAAGAGAAATCAAAAACTTTCTGGAAGTAAATGAGGATAACAGCACAACATACCAAAACTTATGGGATGCAGCAAAAGCAGTGTTAAGAGGGAAGTTTATATCAATAGGTGCCTACATCAAGAAATTGGAAAGGCACCAAATAGATGAGCTTTCAAATCACGTCAAGGATCTAGAAAACCTACAGCAAACCAGACCCAAATCTAGTAGGAGAAGAGAAATAATTAAAATCAGAGAAGAAATCAACAGGATTGAATCAAGAAAAACATTCCAAAAAATCAGCCAAACGAGGAGCTGGTTTTTTGAAAAAATAAACAAAATTGACACCCCATTGGCCCAACTAACTAAAAAAAGAAGAGAAAAGACCCAAATCAATAAAATCAGAGATGAAAAAGGAAATGTAACAACAGACACCACAGAAATAAAAAGAATCAAAGAAATTACTACAAGGACTTGTATGCCAGCAAACAGGGAAACCTATCAGAAATGGATAGATTCCTGGACACATGCAACCTACCTAAATTGAACCAGGAAGACATCGAAAACCTAAACAGACCCATAACTGAGACAGAAATTGAAACAGTAATAAAGGCCCTCCCAACAAAGAAAAGCCCAGGACCAGATGGATTCACTGCTGAATTCTACCAGACATTTAAAGAAGAACTAACTCCAATTCTTCTCAAACTATTCAGAACAATCGAAGAAGAGGGAATCCTCCCAAATTCTTTCTATGAAGCCAGCATCACCTTAATTGCTATTGGAAAAAGATGCAGCACTGAAAGAGAATTACAGACCAATATCCCTGATGAACATAGATGCGAAAATCCTCAATAAAATTCTCGCCAATAGAATGCAACAACACATCAGAAAGATCATCCACCCAGACCAAGTGGGATTTATCCCTGGTATGCAGGGATGGTTTAAAGTGCGCAAGACAATCAATGTGATACACCACATTAACAGACTGCAGAAGAAAAACCATATGATTCTCTCAATAGATGCCGAGAAAGCATTTGATAAAATACAACACCCGTTCATGATGAAAACTCTAAGCAAACTGGGTTTGGAAGGAACATTCCTCAATACAATCAAAGCAATCTATGAAAAACCCACAGCCAACATCCTATTGAATGGGGAAAAGTTGGAAGCATTTCCACTGAGATCTGGGACCAGACAGGGATGTCCACTCTCACCACTGCTATTCAATATAGTTCTGGAGGTTCTAGCCAGAGCTATTAGGCAAGAAAAAGAAATTAAAGGGATACAAATTGGGAAGGAAGAACTCAAACTATCCCTCTTTGCAGATGACATGATTCTTTATTTAGGGGACCCAAAGAACTCTACCAAGAGACTATTGGAACTCATAGAAGAGTTTGGCAAAGTAGCAGGGTATAAAATCAATGCACAAAAATCAACAGCCTTTGTATACACAGACAATGCCATGGCTGAGGAAGAAATTCTAAGATCAATCCCATTCAAAATAGCTACAAAAACAATCAAATACCTTGGAATAAACTTAACCAAGGACGTTAAAGATCTCTACGATGAAAATTACAAAACCTTAAAGAAAGAAATAGAAGAGGATACCAAGAAATGGAAAAATCTTCCATGCTCATGGATTGGAAGAATCAATATCATCAAAATGTCCATTCTCCCAAAAGCAATTTATAGATTCAATGCAATACCAATCAAGATACCGAAGACCTTCTTCTCAGATCTGGAAAAATTGGTGCTGAAATTTATATGGAGGCACAAGAGACCTCGAATAGCTAAAGCAATCTTGTACAACAAAAACAAAGCCGGAGGCATCACAATACCAGATTTCAGGACATACTACAGGGCAGTTGTAATCAAAACAGCATGGTACTGGTACAGAAACAGAAGGATAGACCAATGGAACAGAATTGAAATACCAGAAATCAACCCAAACATCTACAGCCAACTTATATTTGATCAAGGATCTAAAACTAATTCCTTGAGCAAGGACAGTCTATTCAATAAATGGTGCTGGGAAAATTGGATTTCCACGTGCAGAATCATGAAGCAAGACCCCTACCTTACACCTTACACAAAAATCCACTCAACATGGATTAAAGACCTAAATCTACAACCTGACACCATCAAGTTACTAGAGAACATTGGAGAAACCCTTCAAGATATTGGCACAGGCAAAGAGTTTCTGGAAAAGACCCGGGAGGCACAGGCAGTCAAAGCCAAAATTAACTATTGGGATTGCATCAAATTGAGAAGTTTCTGTACTGCAAAAGAAACAGTCAGGAGAGTGAAGAGACAACCGTCAGAATGGGAAAAAATATTTGCAAACTATGCAACAGATAAAGGGTTAATAACCAGAATCTACAAAGAGATCAAGAAACTCCACAAAAACAAAACCAACAACCCAATTAAGAGATGGGCCAAGGACCTCAATAGACATTTTTCAAAAGAGGAAATCCAAATGGCCAACAGACACATGAAAAAATGTTCAAGGTCATTAGCAATCAGGGAAATGCAAATCAAAACCACAATGAGGTTCCACCTCACCCCGGTTAGAATGGCTCACATTCAGAAATCTACCAACAACAGATGCTGGCGAGGATGTGGGGAAAAAGGGACACTAACCCACTGTTGGTGGGAATGCAAACTGGTCAAGCCACTATGGAAATCAGTCTGGAGATTCCTCAGAAACCTGAATATAATCCTACCGTTCGACCCAGCCATCCCACTCCTTGGAATTTACCCAAAGGAATTTAAATTGGCAAACAAAAAAGCGGTCAGCAGCCTAATGTTTATTGCAGCACAATTCACAATAGCTAAGACCTGGAACCAACCTAAATGCCCATCAACGGTAGACTGGATAAAGAAATTATGGGATATGTACTCTTTAGAATACTGTACTGCAGTAAGAAACAACGAAATCCAGTCATTTGCAACAAAATGGAGGAATCTGGAACACATCATGCTGAGTGAAATAAGCCAGTCCCAAAAGGACAAATACCATATGTTCTCCCTGATCGGTGACAACTGACTGAACACCAAAAAGGAAACTTGTTGAAGTGAAAGGGACACTATGGGAAACGGTGACTTGATCAGCATAGCCCTGACTGTTAATGAACAACTTAATACATTATCCCTCTTAGTAGTTGTTTTGTCTGTTCTACTTAATATGACTGATTTAATTCTGTAATTAATACACAGTTATTCTTAAGTGTTGAAATTTAACTGAATTGTGATCCCTGTTAAACATAAGAGTAGGAATAAGAGAGGGAAGAGATATATAATTTGGGACATGCTCAAGCTGACTTGCCCCAAATGGTAGAGTTAGAAACATACCAGGGGATTCCAATTTAATCCCATCAAGGTGGCATGTACCAATGCCATCTCACTAGTCCAAGTGATCAATTTCAGTTCGCAATTGATCATAATGAAAGGACTAAGAGTCAAAGGGAGCACATAAACAAGTCTAGTACCTGCTAACACTAACCGATAGAATAAATAAAGGGGAGAGTGATCCAACATGGGAAGTGAGATACTCAGCAGACTCATAGAATGGCAGATGCCCTAAATAGCACTCTGGCCTCAGAATCAGCCCTAAAGGCACTCGGATCTGGCTGAAAAGCCCATGAGAGTATTTCAGGCATGGAAAGCCAAGACACTCTGGCAAAAGATCTCTGTGAGTGAGATCTCAGTGGAAAGAACAGGTCTTCAAAGAAGGAGGTACCTTTCTCTGAAGGGAGGGAGAACCTCCACTCTGACTATGACCTTGTCTAAACAAGATAAGAGTCGGAGAACTCAAGGGGCTTCCATAGCCTTGGAAACTCATGACTGGAGCATAGGGAGATTACTGATGCCATAGACAGGAGTGTCAATTGGTAAAGTCAACAACAGGAGTCACTGTGCACTTACTCCTCATGTAGGATCTCTGTCCTTAATGTGCTGTGCATTGAGATTTAATGCTATAATGAGTACTCAAATAATATATTTCACTTTGTGTTTCTATGGGGGTGCAAACTGTTGAAATCTTTACTTAATGCATACTAAACTGATCCTCTGTAAAAAAAAAAAAAAAAAAAAAAAAAAAAAAAAAAAAAAGAAAAGAAAAGAAACTATCAACTCCCAACTTGACTCTCACTGGGATTAAACATGACAATAGGTCTGATCTGATTTCATCATCATTAAAAAAAATCATCTATTATTTTTCACTTTATGTTTCTGTGTGGGAGCAAACTGTTGAAAGCCTTACTTAATGTATACTAAGCTGATCTTCTGTATATTAAGATAATCGAAAATGAATCTTGATGTGAATGGAAGGGGAGAGGGAGTGGGAAAGGGGAGGGTTGTGGGTGGGAGGGACGGTATGGGGGGTAAGCCATTGTAATCCATAAATCGTACTTTGGAAATTTATATTCATTATATAAAAGTTAAAAAAAATAAAAAATAAATAAAAAATTAAAAAAAAATAAAATAAAAAAAAAAGAGTTTACATAATTTAGAATTATTTAACAGAGTCAAAAAGAGCTTACAGGACCTAACTCTAGAAATGGCAGAGTAATTGATTAAGCAGACACTGTTAAAATAGATGTTACAGTTTTTGCAAAAACAGATTTCAAGATTTATGATTTAGACCATTTTTAGATATTTACTAACATTACTATACATTTTTTTTAAACCCATTGTTATAACAGAAGATCAGACTTCAACTTTTAGGTCAGTGTAGTTTTGGCATTAGCACTCAACTCTGTAAATAATATTTTAAAATCATAAACATTTTAAAACTTTTTATGACTTGTTTACACCTTTTGAAACTTTATACCCATAGTTACTTTTACATAGCCTTGAATTGTCATGTATGGACAACCTATGAGAATACATGTTAACAAACTCAAACAGTTCTTTTTAAATCAAATTTGAGATGTTAGAAGTATATATAATATATTTTCCCAAGTTTTACTTAGCACTGATGCCTAGATGACTTAAGACACTGAGTTATTAATGAATACCATACCATTATTTGAAATAAAAGTTAAAATTACATTTTTATGTTTTTAAGTAACATGAGGATAACACCTCCTGGACAGTAAACACTAGTGCATGTTTACAACTTTGAAAAGATCTTCCTCATTAAGAGAAACAAGTTTAAAACATATCAAAGACATGTAAAACTGAGCAAGCAAGCCACTGAGAAAACTGAAGGGCATTTGCATTACCTCAATTTTCTGAACCAATCTGCATTGGCTTACTTTAGTTAACAACATAAAGGCTTGTATACACAGAATTTACTCTTATTTTTATAAGACCACTTTAGCTGGAAAGCAAAAACATAAATACAGCATAGGTCTGACACCATTTATAACATTTTAATATATTTTATATAATCTGAATTGACCCAAGCAGCTGTTACTTTAACAAATTTAGAGTCTCATCCTTTGAGAGTTCCAGGGATCCAACTGGAAGCCCAAAGTTGGAAGACTCGGTTTAGAATTTAAGCTGTCAGAGAGTCAAACCATTTAGCCAAAATTAGTACATTTCTGATCAGTTGGGTAATCACTCAGACATTAAAAACAGATAAACAATGTAAACAAACTTCACGCTGTAGTTTTTCCAATCAAGACTCATAATGGCAATAGAAAAACACGAAATCTTCAAGACAGGTGAACACTCATCAGATAAGTCAGGGACAGCAGCACAGAAAAGAGCTGATTATCAGCATATGAACCCATTGTTTAGGTTTTCATTAGCTGAAAAGAGAAAAACCCATCAGGTTGGAAAGGGTTAATGGCTTAAGGTTCTGGCTCCCTTAGGTAAGGCCAGCAGTAGTATTGAATTGGAAATTCCTCCAGGAGAGGAGAAAAAAAAGCAGCCCTGGGGTGGGGGCTCTGCCTAGAGATATTTGGCTATGCCTGCCTGGGTGCCACAGACCACACGGACTAGAATAGAGTGTAGAGAAAGGCTGTGGTCCCCCATTTACAGGGAAGACTGCACACACCGGGGCCTGGCAGGACTAACCGTGGGGTTGGGTAGGTGTGCCATTTCACCAAGAGTGTTGGGAACCTCCTATAATTTAACCAAAGCCAGATCAATTAGGACTACTGCAGACACTCAGTCAATTACAACAGATAGTAAACTTTAGCTCTTTTCCAGATTTAGTCCTCAGGCAATCAAAGCTTAGCAACAGTAATAGTTCACAAAAAACGTTAAGATGCACCGGAGCTACCATAAGCTGCAAAGACAGAAAACTTTTACCAGGTTGGGAAGGGTTAACAGGTAACAGATAACAGCTTTTTCCTAGGTGGAGAGACTTGTGGAATTTTCCTCTTTCTTTCTCCTGGCAAGTGGTATAGGAATGGAGATGAGGAGAGCAAAAGAGTGGGGTAGGGGGTCCCCAGGAGGAGGAGGAAGGCAGAAAGCAATGAAGCTCCTCATGTCTGGGGGCTGAGTGGGGTTTGAAATCTCCTATCACTCAAGATTACCCACTGCCTAGTTGTCTGAGTTTACCTGAAGGCCGAATATTAGCCTCGTCCAAAGCTAAGCCCTGCTCGCGTAGCAGTAGGCAGCGTGACCAGGTGTCCCTCCTGAAGGACCCCAAAAGCGGTGCCCTTTTGTGACGACCCCAGAAACACAGACTCCAGACCAGGCGATGCAAAAAGCAAGAGGCAGTTTTATTTCATTTGCGCAAATGGGCCCTCTGCTGGCTGCTGCAAGCCACGAGAAAGAGAGGAGCCCCAAGCAGTTATCTCACACAGCTTTTAAGGGGCAAAACCACAAAATTAACATACCATAGTGTGGCGTGAGTTCATTGGGCAACTACAAGGGGAGGGGGTCGTTGAGGAGGAGAAACGGGTGGCTACATGCCCTACGTGCCTTGCGGTTTCTTTGTTAAGCTTGGACAAGGGGAGGGGGTCGTTGAGTGGTGAGGAAGTATAGTTAGTGGAAAAGTACTGGGTCAAAGTTCCTGTTTTTCTATCTTATCAAGGCCACCTTTAGGGTGGCTCTCAGCGGCTCTCGGCTGCTCCCTTCACCTCCGAGAGAGAGACCTGGTCCTCGGGTCACAGTCCAGCCGCTGGGAAGCTGAAGCGAGCTCAGGGGGTCTCCAGGCTCTCAGCCAACTGCCCTTCCTAATTTTCCTCCCGTTCCTTACAATCCCTCTGGAGTTTCAGCCATAGCTAAGCTGTAGCCAGGGGGGACTCCGCGTTCTCGGAGAGCTGTGGGGTGCCGGATACTCAACGGTCACTTCCACAGATCCGTTCCCACTTGAGGGAAGGAATAATGACCTCCGATGTCTTCTCAAAATCCCGGTCTGGGTGCCCATGACGGCCAGGCTGGAGAATGGCCTCTTTCACTGGACAAATGAGTGGTAAAAGGAATGAGCCCTCTGGGGGCCAATCCACTCTGAAAGCTGGCCATTCAGAGGCAAAGAAAGACTGCCACTTTACCTTCTCAATTGACAAAGAAAGGTTATGCACCCAGTCACTTACCTCCTACCAATGATTCAAAGTTAGAGACAAAGGTGTAGACACAGTCTGGCCCATGTTAGCAGACAGAAAAGCAATTCCCCAAAAAACTGAAACCTAAAATGTAACCGCTGTTGGCACAAAACTCCCGCCTAGGGGAATTTCTGATGGGAGTTTCGCTGAGCGTCCTCAGTCTCCCGGTCCTCTTGGGGCATCCCCCAAGGTGGTAGCCTGGGGCTTCCAGGCACGTGTGCCAGCCACAGTGCATACCATGCCAACCCAAAAATCGAAACCGAAACATGCCTGTAACCCAAAAAACTGAAACCTGAAAGTGCACATATACTGAGTCCCTACCTTAGGCGCCTTTCTACTTTACCCAAAGAGACGTCCGTTGGAGGTGTCCACGGGCAGCCATGATCTCACTAGGGGCTCCAAATGTTAGAGTCCACTGCAAAAAAACGTCACCAAGGGACACGTCTATTATGCAACCAGCAAGGGGAAGCTTTATTCATTATCCAGCATGCTGGGGCTGTCTGATCATACAAGAGCAGAGCAGCCTCAAGGAACTAAAGTATAGGGTTTATAAAGACAAAAACCACAAAATCAGGAGGGGGGAGAGAATACACAGTTGCTAAGCGGTTGCTAATATCTTACAATCAGCAATTATGATCTTAAGACACAGATCACATTTTCATTATTAGCTCAGATAACCCAGGTGTAACCTTTTTATTTTTAAAAATGAGCAATCATGCTAGGGGGTTTTTGTGCATTGCCAAGGGTGATGTAGTGCACTGCCATTGTCCAACTATTTAAGATCATAGTTTCAGACCAGAGTCTCATGGTGTGGGGGTTGCTTTCCCAGAATGCAGTCTCAAGTGCTCCAAAATGGAGTCCCTACTGTCAAGGTAATACTTTACTCTATCTTATTTTCACAGCTGCACTAGGAAGGTTTAAACCTGTTAAGCTTAAGCTTAACTTTTTACACCCGCACATATACAATTTTAACTCTTCAGAGTGACAGAGAGATCATATCTGCTGGTTCACGGTCAAAAGCCTTTTAGAAAGAGATGGGACATATAGATTCCAGTAGTTGAAATATCAAACTAGATTGCTCGTGAGAGTGGCAGGGTTTCAACTACCTTATTTCAAGATCTATTGATTTTATTTGAAAGGCAGAGTTAGAGAGAGACAAAGGCAGAGGAGATGGAGAGAGAGAGAGAGAGAGAGAGAGAGAGAGAGAGAAATATCAGCCATCAGCTGGCTCACTCCCCAAATAGCTATAAAGGCTCAGAGGCCCAAGTACTTTGCTGGAATGTTTGTTACTACAGCCATTGCAGAAAACAATGGAGAGGTTTTACCAAAAATAAAAATTTAGCTTTCCTCAGAATATGATATCAAGCAATTATCAGAGTATAAAGCAATTTTAAATTAAAACTGGTACAGATCCTACAATCCCTCTCCTGGGTATAAATCCAAAGAAACCAAATCTCTTTGTAGAGAGAGGTGGAACCACATGTATAGTACAGCAATGCTTACTAGTAGTCCCAGTGTATGGAAAGAGTGTAAGTACCCATTGACAGATGGATGAGTCCGGATGTGTGATCCATTTGAAATAGTATATTTCTATATTACATTGTATGCATGAGGCTACTTCACAGGTTTATGGAAAAACAGATTCACACAAATTAATTTCATATGTAGAATTTCATTTATTTATTTAAATTATTTATTGACAATGTGATGGGGAGAAAGGGAGAACGAGAGTGAGAGAAAGGGAGAGAGAATGAAGGAGAGAAAGAGAAAATTTTTCATCTGCTGGTTCCCTTCCCAAATGGCTGAATGGATGGAGCTTGTCAAGGCAGAAATCAGGAGCTGGGAATTCCATTCAGAGCTCTTTCAAGATTAATACAAGCTCAAAATCTTCGATCCTCATCTGATGCTTTGGCGGGCACAGTAGAAGGGAGCTGAAACAGAAGCAGAGCAGTCAGAACTTGAATGTGAATCCCTTTATTCAATGATGCTGTTCCAAAATGGGGCTTAACTCACAGTGCTACCATGTGGCCTGCCCAGTTACAATTTTTGAATCAAAGCAGATGTTTTAAATAATGCATGTGTTCCACAGACTCATTTTAACCCTCACTAATTAACTAACTTAGAGACCAGGGGAGAGAGAGAGAAGGAGAGGGAGATCAAAAGATGCACACAGAGACAGAGGGATGGAGAGGTCATATCTGCTGGTTCATTGTCTTAAGCCTCTTCAGTTAGAGTTGGGACATTGACTCCAGGAGCTGAAATCTCAATCTAGGTTTCTCATGAGAGTGGCAGTGTTTCAACTACCTGAGTGTTCATTTCTTTGAAGAATTATTTATTTTATTTGAAAGGCAGAGTTACAGAGAGACAAAGGCAGAAACAGAGAGAGAGAGAGAGAGAGAGAGAGAGAGAGAGAGATCCACCAGCAGCTGGCTCACTCCCCAAATGGCCATAATGGCCACAGCTTGGCTGATCCAAAGCCGGGGGACAAGAGCTTCTTCTGGGTCTCCCATGAGGGTTCAGAGGCCTAAGTCCTTGGGCCATCCTCTGCTACTTTCCCAGGTGAACAAGCAGGGAGCTGGTTCAGAAGTGGAGCAGCTGGGACTCAGGCAGTGGCTATACCTGCTATGCCACAGTGCTGAAATGGAGTTGACACTTTTGTGGGTTTTTTAAAATTTTTTTAAACTTTAATTTAATGAATATAAATTACCAAAGCATGGCTCATGGATTACAATGGCTTCACCCCCAAAACGTCCCTCCCACCCACAAACCTCCCCTTTCCCACTCCCTCTCCCCTTCCATTCACATCAAGATTCATTTTTGATTCTCTTTATATACAGAAGATAACATACATTAAGTAAAGATTTCAACAGTTTGCTCCCACACAGAAGCATAAAGTGAAAAATAATAGATGATTTTTGAAATGATGATGAAATCATGTCATTCCTATTATGTTTAATCCCAGTGAGAGTCAGTTGGGAATTGATAATTTTTTTTTTTTTAGAGAAGATCAGTTTAGTATACATTAAGTAAAGATTTCAACAGTTTGCACCCCCATAGAAACACAAAGTGAAATATACTGTTTGAGTACTTGTTATAGCATTAAATCTCAATGTACAGCACATTAAGGACAGAGATCCTACATAAGGAGTAAGTTCACAGTGACTCTTGTTGTTGACTTTACAAACTGACACTCCTGTTTATGGCATCAGTAATCTCCCTATGCTCCAGTCATGAGTTTCCAAGGCTATGGAAGCCTTTTGAGTTCTCTCTTATCTTGTTTAGACAATGTCATAGTCAAAGAGTCAAAGTGGAGGTTCTCTCCTCCCTTCAGAGAAAGATACCTCCTTCTTTGAAGACCTGTTCTTTCCACTGGGATCTCACTCACAGAGATCTTTCATTTAGGTGTTTTTTTTTTTTTTTTTGCAAGAGTGTCTTGGCTTTCCATGCTTGAAATACTCTCATGGGCTTTTCAGCCAGATCGGAATTCCTTTAGGGCTGATTCTGAGGCCAGAGTGCTGTTTACAACATCTGCCATTCCATGACTCTGCTGATATCTTGCTTCCCATGTTGGATCACTCTCCCCTTTATTTATTCTATTGGTTAGTAATAGCAGGTACTAGACTTGTGTATGTGCTCTCTTTCACTCTTAGTCCTTACATTATGATCAATTGTGAACTGAAATTGATCACTTGGACTAGTGAGATGGCATTGGTACATGCCACCTTGATGGGATTGAATTGGAATCCCCTGGTATGTTTCTAACTCTACCATTTGGGGCAAGTCAGCTTAAGCATGTCCCAAATTGTACATCTCTTCCCTCTCTTATTCCCACTCTTATATTTAACAGGGATCATATTTGTATCCCAGGATGTTCACTAGCATAAAGTTGTAATCCGGGGTCAGGTGGGACTAGAAGCCAGGAACCTTGAAATGATCTGTAGGTGTCTAATCTCCTGGTTTAACTGCTAGGTGAGATTTGGGACCCATAAAGTCTTTGAAGTTCCCTTGAGTTCACAGAAACACACACACTGGAGTGACACCGTGCAAGACCAACAGCACTAAGGTATGATGACGGCCCAGGTGTCCTCAGCTAAACTGTGGGTGCTGAGCACCTTCTACAGAGTGTCCTGAGCTTCCAGGGTGACTAGGGAGATTGAGGTTGGGTCAGCTCCCCATGTGGCTGGAATTTTTCTGCAGAGAAATCAGTGACTGATGAGGTTTAAACACCCTCAGGTGGTGACCAATGAAGTTGTAACCAGACACCTTCAGATGATCTCACTTATTCTAATTTGGCACATTGAAATTCCTTTTTCACTTTCTATATACCTTTGAATATTAGGACTTACATTGCAACTTGTCTCAATTGATTATTTTGATATGGTCATTACTGAGCAGCTAGGATTTCCTAGCATGTGTAGATAAAATTTAATCTTATTGATTATTTGCTTCTCTTCATTTGGAAGACTTTTCTAAACATGTGTACAGGCTGTTTGATTCTGCAGCATGAGATCTAGGCAGGGCCTGAATAACACTTTTGAGTGGTGATTGGGCTGGAAATGAAATGGGGACCAGTGCCTACCTTTCAGTCTGTGTGCCCTCTAACACTGTGTGCCTGTCCAGTCGCGGGCACCTGCTCAGAGCTCCTCCCAGGAGGGGGAAGGCCAGCCCTCTGCTGAGCAGGAAGAACCTGAGGCACACAGGGCATCAGACTAATCTTGTGCTGGGGAGCCCGCATGGTGGACACTAGAGGGCGCATCTCTGACACACAGAAAGACTTGCTGCTGCTACTTCTCTGCAAGCCCAGCAGAGACCCTGTAGTGGGGATGAGCTGATGCCTGAGGGAATCTGGGTGGCCATAGGAAAGGAACTCGAGCGACTTCCTTGGAATCAGGAACCTGTTCTTTCCTTGACAGAAGAATGTCGGTTTTCACATTACCAATCTGGATCCTTGTAACTGACTTGAATTTTTAAATGAAGCACATATTAAGAGGTCATCATTGACACTTGTGCATTTTTGTCAATGTAAAGTTTTCTACCTGGAGAAGTTCTGGGGAGGTGGGTGGAGCAGTGCTCAGGAGGACTCTGAGGGAAGATGACAGGGTGGGCCTGCGTTTAAAAGTGCATTAGAAGGGTGTGCCTTTGTTCTCTTTTTACGTTTTCTATTTTTGTGCATGTTGTTACGGGTTAGCCAATTTTAATGATTTTGGGATGACCAAACTAGCCTTCAATTTGTTTTTGTATGGTTTTTCTGTACTTGTCGTGTGAATTCTTCATTAACATATCAAATGATAAAAAAATCTTTCTAAAATATCTAAAGCAACAACAGAAAACCTTGTGTCAAGCATTCCTTTTTTTTGTATGTACTTAGCTGTACTGTAAGTAGTTGTTTAGTATGAGATAGTTAAAAAGGCCAAAGATAGGGGCCAGCAATGTGGTAGAGTGGGCTCAGTGTCTGCCTGATGTGCCAGAATCCCATATGGGTACCACGTTGGAGTCCCAGATGCCCCTCTTCTAAACCAGCTCTCTGCTATGGCCTGGAAAAGCAGTAGAACATAGCTCAGATGCTTGGGCCTCTTCACCTGCATGGGAGACCTGCAAGAAACTTCTGGCTCTCAGCTACTGCCATTTAGGCCATTTCCTGAGGGACCAGCAGGTGGAACCTTTCTGTTTCTCCCTCTGTCTGTCTATAATTCTATCATCAAATAAATAAATAAAATCCCCTCCACACAAAAGCCAAAGGTTTCCCTTTTTTTTGTCTATGTATTTGTCATTGAGTTTTTTATTTTCCACATTCTTGACATATGTGTGAAACATTTTATCATAAAATAACTGGAATATTGTTTGCTGAGTTGTAAAAAAAAAAGATCAGATGTGTAGACAAGGATGTGGGAAGAAGTGGACACTTATCCATTGTTGCTTGAATATATGTTACTCTAGCCATTGCAGAAAATGATGGAGAGGTTTTACCAAAAATAAAAATTGAGCTTTCCTCAGAATATTATACAAATAATTATCAAATAGATAAAACAATTTGAAATAACAACTATTACAAATGCTACAATCCCTATTCTGGGTACAAATGCAAAGGAAATGAAATCCCTGTGTAGAGAGAGATGTCAACCCATGTTTAGTACAGCAATGCTCACTAGTAGTGCCAACTTATCGAAACTGTTTAACTACCTATTGGCAGACGGATAAGTATGTGCTATCCATATGAAATATTATATTTCTATATTAAATGTGTGTATGAGGATACTTCATAAGCTTTATGGAAAAGTAAGATTCACACAAATGAATTTCATATGTAGATTTTCATTTATTTATTTAATTATATTGATTTATTGTCACATAGTCAAGGGGAAAAAGAAAGAAAAGAGAGAGAGAGAGAAAGAGAGAAAATTTCATCTGCTGCTTCCCTTCCAAAATGGTTGAATTGCTGGGGTCTGTCAAGGCAGAAATCAGGAACCTGGAATTCCATCCAGAGGGACAGAGAGGTCATATCTGCTGGTTCATGCTCAAAAGCCTTTTAGAAAGAGATGGGACATATAGATTCCAGTAGTTGAAATATCAAACTAGATTGCTCATGAGAGTGGCAGGGTTTCAACTACCTTCTTTTAAGATTTACTGATTTTATTTGAAAGGCATAGGAGATGGAGTAAGAGAGAGAGAGAAAGAGAGAAATAGAGAAAGAGAGAGAGAGATAGATCAACCATCAGCTGGCTCACTCCCCAAATAGCCATAAAAGCTCAGAGGCCCAAGTACTTTGCTGGAATGTTTGTTACTACAGCCATTGCAGAAAACGATGGAGAGGTTTTACCCAAAATAAAAATTTAGCTTTCCTCAGAATATGATAGCAAACAATTCTCAGAGTATAGAGCAATTTTAAATTAAAACTGGTACAGATCCTACAATCCCTCTCCTGGGTATAAATCCAAAGAAACCAAATCTCTTTATAGAGAGAGATGGAACCACATGTATAGTACAGCAATGCTCACTAGTAGTCCCAGTGTATGGAAAGAGTGTAAGTACCCATTGACAGATGGATGAGTCCGGATGTGTTATCCATTTGAAATAGTATATTCCTATGTGACATTGTATGCATGAGGCTACTTCATAGGTTTATGGAAAAACAGATTCACACAAATTAATTTCCTATGTAGAATTTCATTTCTTTCTTTAATTTATTTATTGACACAGCAATGGGGAGAAAGGGAGAAAGAGAGAGAGTGAGGGAGAGAGAAAGAAAACTTTTCATCTACTGATTCCCTTCCCAAATGGCTGAATGGATGGAGCTTGTCAAGGCAGAAATCAGGAGCTGGTAATTCCATTCAGGGCTCTTCCAAGATTAATAAAAGCTCATATTAATATGGCTACACCTGCTTTTTTTTTTGGTTTCTGTTGGCATGGAATATCTCTGTCCTTAATGTGTTGTACACTGAGGCTTAATGCTATAACGAGTACTCAAACAGTATATTTCACTTTGTGTTTCTATGGGGGTGCAAACGATTGAAATCTTTACTTAATGTACACTAAACTGATCTTCTGTAAAAAAAAAAGAAATTATCAATTTCCAACTTGACTCTCACTGGGATTAAACATGACAATAGGTCTGATCTGATTTCATCATCATTTTAAAAAATCATTTATTATTTTTCACATTATGTTTCTGTGTGGGAGCAAACTGTTGAAATCCTTACTTAAGGTATACTAAGCTGATCTTCTGTATATTAAGATAATCGAAAATGAATCTTGATGTGAATGGAAGGGGAGAGGGAGTGGGAAAGGGGAGGGTTGTGGGTGGGAGGGACGGTATGGGGGGGGAAGCCATTGTAACCCATGAGTCGTACTTTGGAAATTTATATTCATTAAATAAAAGATAAAAAAAAATACAAGCTCAAAATCTTGGATTGTCATCTGATGCTTTGGCGGGCACAGTAGAAGGGAGCTAAAACAGAAGCAGAGCAGTCAGAACTTGAATGTGAATTCCTTTATTCAATGATGCTGTTCCAAATTGTGGCTTCACTCACAGTGCTGCCATGTGGCCTGCCCAATTACAATTTTTGAATCAAAGCAGATATTTTGCATAATGCATGTGTTCCACAGACTCATTTTAACCCTCACTAATTAACTAATTTAGAGACCAGGGGAGAGAGAGAGAGAGAAGGAGAGGGAGATCAAAAGATGCACACAGAGGCAGAGGGATGGAGAGGTCATATCTACTGGTTCATTATCTTAAGCCTCTTCAGTTAGAGTTGGGACATTGACTCCAGGAGCTGAAATCTCAATCTAGGTTTCTCAGGAGAGTGGCAGGGTTTCAACTACCCGAGTGTTCATTTCTTTGAAGAATTATTTATTTTATTTGAAAGGCAGAGTTACAGAGAGACAAAGGCAGAAACAGAGAGAGAAAGAGAGAGAGAGAGAGAGACAGAGAGAGAGAGAGATATGGAGGGAGGGAGAAAGAGAGATCAACCATCACCTGACTCACTCTCCAAATGGCCATAATGGCCACAGCTTGGATGATCCAAAGCCAGGAGACAGGAGCTTCTTCTGGGTCTCCCATGAGGGTTCAGAGGCCCAAGTACTTGGGACATCTTCTCCTACTTTCCCAGGTGAACAAGCAGGGAGCTGGTTCAGAAGTGGAGCAGCTGGGACTCAGGCAGTGGCTACACGTGCTATGCCACAGTGCTGAAATGGAGTTGACACTTTTGTACCCCAGGATGTTCACCAGCATAAAGTAATCAGGGGTCAGGTGGGACTAGAAGCCCGGCACCCTGAAATGAGCTGCAGGTGTCTAATCTGCTGGTTTAACTGCTAGGTGAGATTTGGGACACATAAAGTCTTTGAAGTTCCCTTGAATTCACAGAAACACACACACACAGGAGTGACACAGTAGCAAGGCCAACAGCACTAAGGTATGATGACAGCCCAGGTGTCCTCAGCTAAACTGTGGGTGCTGAGCACCTTCTACAGAGTGTCCTGAGCTTCCAGGGTGACTAGGGAGATTGAGGTTGGGTCAGCTCCCCATGTGGCTGGAATTTTTCTGCAGAGAAATCAGTGACTGATGAGGTTTAAACACACTCAGGTGGTGACCAATGAAGTTGTAACCAGACACCCTCAGATGATATCTCACTTATTCTAATTTGGCACATTGAAATGCCTTTTTCACTTTCTATATACCTTTGAATATTAGGACTTACATTGCAACTTGTCACAATTGATTATTTTGATATGGTCATTACTGAGCAGCTAGGATTTCCTAGCTTGTGTAGATAAAATTTAATCTTGTTGATTATTTGATTCTCTTCATTTGGAAGACTTTTCTAAACATGGGTACAGGCTGTTTGATTCTGCAGCATGAAATCTAGGCAGGGCCTGAATAACACTTTTGAGTGGTGATTGGGCTGGAAATGAAATGGGGACCAGTGCCTACCTTTCAGTCTGTGTGCCCTCTAGCACTGTGTGCCTGCAGTGGACACAATGATAGGACCTTACATCAGGGTCACATCAACACCACAAATGAAAACTTAAGCATGACTGGTGATCCACAGGAGAATGGAATTCCTCTCTCCAATAGGCATGAGCACCACCCTGAGGAGGGGCTTTAAAAGGCAGATGCAGCACATCTTTGAATACCTTTTTCTACTTGTGGTTGTGTGATTTTCTTTTAAGATTTTATTTATTTTACTTGGGAGGTAGAGTTTGAGACAGTAAGAGGGAGAGACAGAGAGAAATGTCTTCCCTATATTGGTTTTCTCCCCAAATGGTTGCAATAGCTAGCGCTGCACCAATCTGAAGCCAGGAGACAGGCACCTCTTTCTGGTCTTCCAAATGAGGGCAGAGGCCCAAGGATCCAGGCCATCCTCCACTACTTTCCCAGGCCATAGCAGAGAGCTGGATTGGAAGTGTAGCATCCGGGGCTAGAATCAGCGCCCATATGTGAAGCCTGTGCTGCAGGCAGAGGATTAACCTACTGCACCACTGTGCTGGGCCTGGCTGTGTGATTTTCAGCATTTAGCATTGGAGCATGGGTGTGTCATGGTTGGCCATTCCCTAACACCATGGCTGATCTCTACTCAGGTTTGCAGTTTTAGGCAACATTTTGAGCTGCACACACAGAATTTTCCACATGAGGCTGCCCTTCTCACCTCATGGAACTTACAATTTAGACAAGGCAGGCTAGAAAATAAATCTTTCTAAAAACATGGGGCCGGCATTTTGGTGTAATGGGATGCCACCATCCCATTAGGGCACTGGTTCACATCCTGTCTGTTCCACTTCTGATCCAGAACCCTACCAATGAGCCAGGGTAAGCAGTGAAGGATGGCACATGTACTTGGAACTCTGCACCCATGTAGGAAACTCAGATAACTCTCCTGGCTCCTGACTTCTGCCTGAACCATCACAGGTAGTGGCAGCCATTTGGGAGTGAACCAGCAGAATGAAGACATCTCGCCAACTCTCCCACTCTCTGTCTGTAACTCTTTTTCAAATAAACAAAAATAAATATTTCAAAATAAAGAAATGGCAGGTATGACATGCATTATTTCATAAAGAAGCTTTTTTTTTCACTCTTCATTGCATAAGGTCAGAGTTCATGCATGTGATGGTGCAGCCTGTAAGAACTGAAAATACTGAGAAAGCTCTCCAGGCATAAAATTCACCATGCAGCAAATGAAATTTTGTCTGGTATTTACTTTACAAGGAGAAAGGTGTGGGTGGCCACAAGGCCCAATCACCAGTGTCAAGCTCCACTCCCTTCCTAATGGGATTCCCTGTTTCTACTTCCCTGCCTGCCCCTGGGCAAAGTTTTAAAAGGACCTTTCCTGAACATGTCTCTCTCTTTCTCTTTCCTTTGCTCTCTCCAGGACCATCTCCATCTATATCTCCATCTCCATCTCCTGACCTCTGTCTCTGTCTCTGTCTGTATCTCTCCCTTATGCTTTCATACTACCTCTTTTCCTTCATTGCCCCTTCCCTCCAGCCTGTCAGGTTTCCCCCAATAAACTCTTTCTCTAAAAAAAGAAAGAGAGAGAGAGAGGAAATATATGAGAGAGAGAGAGAGAAGGCTGCCACAACAACAACAAAAAACAAAGTTCTGAGCCTGCATGGAGGGTGACTGTGTCAGAGTGGAAATAAAATATCAGACTACTGTGGGACTCTCAAGTCCTGAATGTGTGTTTTTAACCATATCTTGAGAACAATAAATTTCCTTTAAGGAACACAAGCGTTTTTACATATTTACAGACTTACATGTAGTCTCCATCAAAAATCATCAAAATAAGCTGACTAGACATATATGAAACTGTGAAGTAATTTTATTAAACACTCAGGGAGCTCAGAAATGTATCTCAGCACAAATATTTTAAACCACATAACTGTTAAGGAGTAATAGCTGCCAGACTTAAGGACTGACAAAATTCAAAAGCGAAAATTTCCCTATTTGGCATCAGCAAAGTGTCTTCACGTGTGTTTTTCCTGATGCGAATTATGAACATCTAACCAGTATCTGAAAAGGGATTAACATCACTCATCATCTGGGAGAGGCAAATTAGAACTATAGACAGTTTGTCACACTTCTTAAAATGGATGCCTCTTTATTTATTTATTTTTATTGGTATACTTCATTTTTTTTTCACTTTTGTTTAATGAATATAAACCTCCAAAATAAAAAGACACATTAGTTTATTTAAGAGTCTGGGAGAGGGAGAGAGAGAGAGAGAGTGAGAGAGAGAAGGCAGAATGAGCAAGTTAGAGAGAAGCAGCTGGAGGTCTTGCACATAATCACTCATTCCTCCAAGTTCCTGCCCCAGCTGTCGCTGGGTTGGGCAGAAGTGGGAGCCAGGGATTCTTCAGGGATGCATGCATGGCAGGGATCCAGGATTTGACCAGCATCAGCTGCCTTGCAGATGCATTCCCAAGAAGCTTGATTGGAAGGGGAGTGTCTGGGACTCCAACAGGCCCACTGCAGTGGATTGGGGCATCGCAAGCCACAGCCTCACCTGCTGCATCATGAATCCCACCCCAGGTGTTATTTTAAAATCTCTTTGCATTGTTGTGGCATCCAGCTCCCCACTCATCCACGGCCTCTGCTGCTGTGGAATCCTGCAACTTGGGCCCCAGTCTCTGCACTCTCGCCATGCCAAACCAGACCAGCCTGGCCTGACACCCGCTCCCAGATCACCACCAAGGACTTACAGAGAACAAGGACGTCCTGGACGAGGCTGGGAACCGAAGAGGCGCCCCTGCTGAATGGGAGCGCTCATGAGGACAGTGGGGAGTAGGAGGCGCACAAGGAGGTAGAGGAAGAAGGTGGAGAGGAGGAGGGCGTGGAGGAAGAGGGCCATGGAGTGCAAGAGGATGCTGATGAATGTGAGGAGGCCGAGGCAGCTCCAGGAAACGGGCACCTGAAGATGATGAAGATGACTCAACAGCAGAAAAGGAAAACTAAAACATAAAAAAAATAAGTAAATAAAAGGCAGCAGTGACCTGTTCCTCTTCTACTTCACAGCAATGGGGAAAAAGGGAGAAAGAGAGAAAGAGAGAGGGAGAGAGAGTGAAGGAGAGAGAGAGAAAATTTTTCATCTACTAGTTCCCTTCCCAAATGGCTGAATGGATGGAGCTTGTCAAGGCAGAAATCAGGAGCTGGTAATTCCATTCAGGGCTCTTTCAAGATTAATACAAGCTCAAAATCTTGGATCATCATCTGATGCTTTGGCGGGCACAGTAGAAGGGAGCTGAAACAGAAGCAGAGCAGTCAGAACTTGAATGTGAATCCCTTTATTCAATGATGCTGTTCTAAATTGCGGCTTAACTCACAGTTGCCATGTGGCCTGCCCAGTTACAATTTTTGAATCAAAGCAGATATTTTGCATAATGCATGTGTTCCACAGGCTCATTTTAACTCAAATTAATTAACTAATTTAGAGACCAGGGGAGAGAGACTGAGAGAGAAGGAGAGGGAGATCAAATGATGCACACATAGGCAGAGGGATGGAGAGGTCATATCTGCTGGTTCATTATCTTAAGCCTCTTCAGTTAGAGTTGGGACATTGACTCCAGGAGCTGAAATCTCAATCTAGGTTTCTCATGAGAGTGGCAGGGTTTCAACTACCCGAGTGTTCATTTCTTTGAAGAATTATTTATTTTATTTGAAAGGCAGAGTTACAGAGAGACAAAGGCAGAAACAGAGAGAGACAGAGAGAGAGAGAGAGAGGGAGGGAAGGAGGGAGGGAGAGAAACCAACCATCAGCTGGCTCACTCCCCAAATGGCCATAATGGCCACAGCTTGGATGATCCAAAGCCAGGAGATAGGAGCTTCTTCTGGATCTCCCATGAGGGTTCAGAGGCCCAAGTCCTTGGGCCATCCTCTGCTACTTTCTCAGGTGAACAAGCAGGGAGCTTGTTCAGAAGTGGAGCAGCTGGGACTCAGGCAGTGGCTATACCTGCTATGCCACAGCGCTGAAATGGAGTTGACACTTTTGTACCCCAGGATGTTCACCAGCATAAAGTTGTAATCAGGGTCAGGTGGGACTAGAAGCCAGGCACCCTGAAATGGTCTGTAGGTGTCTAATCTCCTGGTTTAACTGCTAGGTGAGATTTGGGACCCACAAAGTCTTTGAAGTTCCCTTGAGTTCACAGAAACACACACACAGGAGTGACACCATGCAAGACCAACAGCACTAAGGTATGATGACGGCCCAGGTGTCCTCAGCTAAACTGTGGGTGCTGAGCACCTTCTACAGAATGTCCTGAGCTTCCAGGGTGACTAGGGAGATTGAGGTTGGGTCAGCTCCCCATGCAGCTGGAATTTTTCTGCAGAGAAATCCATGACTGATGAGATTTAAACACCCTCAGGTGGTGACCAATGAAGTTGTAACCAGACACCCTCAGATGATATCTCACTTATTCTAATTTGGCACATTGAAATGCCTTTTTCACTTTCTATATACCTTGAATATTAGGACTTACATTGCAACTTGTCACAATTGATTATTTTGATATGGTCATTACTGAGCAGCTAGGATTTCCTAGCTTGTGTAGATAAAATTTAATCTTGTTGATTATTTGATTCTCTTCATTTGGAAGACTTTTCTAAACATGGGTATAGGCTGTTTGATTCTGCAGCATGAGATCTAGGCAGGGCCTGAATAACACTTTTGAGTGGTGATTGGGCTGGAAATGAAATGGGGACCAGTGCCTACCTTTCAGTCTGTGTGCCCTCTAACACTGTGTGCCTGCAGTGGACACAATGATAGGACCTTACATCAGGGTCACATCAACACCACAAATGAAAACTTAAGCATGACTGGTGATCCACAGGAGAATGGAATTCCTCTCTCCAATAGGCATGAGCACCACCCTGAGGAGGGGCTTTAAAAGGCAGATGCAGCACATCTTTGAATACCTTGTTTCTACTTGTGGTTGTGTGATTTTCTTTTAAGATTTTCTTTATTTTACTTGGGAGGTAGAGTTTGAGACAGTAAGAGGGAGAGACAGAGAGAAATGTCTTCCCTACGTTGGTTCACTTCGCAAATGGCTGCAATAGCTAGAGCTGCACCAATCTGAAGCCAGGAGACAGGCACCTCTGTCTGGTCTTCCAAATGAGGGCAGAGGCCCAAGTATCCAGGCCATCCTCCACTGCTTTCCCAGGCCACAGCAGAGAGCTGCATTGGAAGTGGAGAGGCTGGGGCTAGAATCAGCGCCCATATGTGAAGCCTGCGCTGCAGGCAGAGGATTAACCTACTGCACCACTGTGCTGGGCCTGGCTGTGTGATTTTCATCATTTAGCATTGGAGCATGGGTGTGTCATGGTTGGCCATTCCCTAACACCATGGCTGATCTCTACTCAGGTTTGCAGTTTTAGGCAACATTTTGAGCTGCACACACAGAATTTTCCACATGAGGCTGCCCTTCTCACCTCATGGAACTTACAATTTAGACAAGGCAGGCTAGAAAATAAATCTTTCTAAAAACATGGGGCCGGCATTTTGGTGTAATGGGATGCCACCATCCCATTAGGGCACTGGTTCACATCCTGTCTGTTCCACTTCTGATCCAGAACCCTACTAATGAGCCAGGGTAAGCAGTGAAGGATGGCACATGTACTTGGACCTCTGCACCCACATGGGAAACTCAGATAACTCTCCTGGCTCCTGACTTCTGCCTGAACCATCACAGGTAATGGCAGCCATTTGGGAGTGAACCAGCAGAATGAAGACATCTCACCAACTCTCCCACTCTCTGTCTGTAACTCTTTTTCAAATAAACAAAAATAAATATTTCAATATAAAGAAATGGCAGGTATGAAATGCATTATTTCATAAAGAAGCTTTTTTTTTCATTCACTCTTCATTGCATAAGGTCAGAGTTAATGCATTGTGATGGTTCAGTGTGTAAGAACTGAAAATACTGAGAAAGCTCTCCAGGCATAAAATTCACCATGCAGCAAATGAAATTTTGTCTGGTATTTACTTTACAAGGAGAAAGGTGTGGGTGGCCACATGGCCCAACCACCAGTGTCAAGCTCCACCCCCTTCCTAATGGGATTCCTGTTCCTACTTCCCTCCCTGCCCCTGGGCAAAGTTTTAAAAGGACCTGTTCCTGAACATGTCTCTCTCTCTCTCCTTTGCTCTCACCAGGACCATATCCATCCCTATCGACATCTCCATCTCCTGACCACTGTCTCTGTCTGTATCTCTCCCTTATGCTTTCATACTACCTCGTTTCCTTTATTGCCCCTTCCCTCCAGTCTGTCAGGTTTCCCTGAATAAACTCTTTCTCTAAAAAAGAAAGAGAGAGAGAGAGAGGTAATTTATGAGAGAGAAGGCTGCCACAACAACAAAAAAGAAAGTTCTGAGCTTGCATGGAGGGTGATTGTGTTAGAGTGGAAATTAAATATCAGACTACTGTGGGACTCTCAAGTCCTGAATGTGTGTTTTTAACCAAATCTTGAGAACAATAAATTTCCTTTAAGGAACACAAGCATTTTTACATATTTACAGACTTAAATGTAGTCTCCATCAAAAATCATCAAAATAAGCTGGCTAGACATACATGAAACTGTTAAGTAATTTTATTAAACACTCAGGGAGCTCAGAAATGTATCTCAGCACAAATATTTTAAACCACATAACTGTTAAGGAGTAATAGCTGCCAGACTTAAGGACTGACAAAATTCAAAAGCAAAAATTTCCCTATTTGGCATCAGTGAAGTGCCCTCACGTGTGTTTTTCCTGATAAGACTTATGAATGTCTAACCAGTATCTCAAAAGGGATGAACATCACTCATCATCCGGGAGAGGCAAATTAGAACTATAGACAGAGTTTGTCACACTTCTTAAAATGGATGCCTGTTTATTTATTTTTAAAAAGACACATTAGTTTATTTAAGATTCGAAGAGAGAGAGAGAGAGAGAGAGAGCAGGCAGAAAGAGCAAGTCAAAGAGAGACAGATGGAGGTCTTCCACATAATCACTCATTCCTCCAAGTTCCTGCCCCAGCTGTGGCTGGGTTGGGCAGAAGTGGGAGCCAGGGATTCTTCAGGGATGCATGCATGGCAGGGATAAAAGATTTGACCAGCGTCAGCTGCCTTGCAGATGCATTCCCAGGAAGCTTGATTGGAAGGGGAGTGTCCGGGAGTCCAAGGGGCCCACTGCAGTGGATTGGGGCATCGCACACCACAGCCTCACCTGCTGCATCATGAATCTCACCCCAGGTGTTATTTTAAAATGTCAAAGACTGCTATAAATCGCCATCTTTGCATTGTTGTGGGGTCCAGCTCCCCACTCATCCACCGCCTCTGCTGCCATGGAATCCCGCAGCTTGGGCCCCAGTCTCTGCACTCTCGCCATGTCAAACCAGACCACCCTGGCCTGACACCCGCTCCCAGGTCACCACCAAGGACTTACAGAGAACAAGGACGTCCTGGACGAGGCTGGAAACTGAAGAGATACCCCTGCCAAATGGGATGCTCATGATGACAATGGGGAGTAGGAGACCCATAAGGAAGTAGAGGAAGAAGGTGGAGAGGAGGAGGGCATGGAGGAAGAGGGCCATGGAGAGGAAGAGGACAGAGATGAAGGGAAGGAGTCTGAGGCAGCTCAAGGAAACGGGCACCTGAAGATGATGAAGATGACTTGGCAGCACAAAAGGAAAACTAAAACATAAAAAAATAAGTAAATTAAAGGCAGCAGTGACCTTCTCCTCTTCCACTTCTGGTCTCAGAATCTCAACGTGATCACTTTGGAGCAGAGGCCGCAGCCTCCCACGGCAGCACCCCCTGCCTACCACGCGCTCTCTGTACCTCCCAACCAAGATCAAGTGTGTTTGCAACAGGGAGGGAAAAAAAAATTCAGCTCTGCTTGTATCTGAAAAGTACTTCAGGAAGGAAAGTTTGTATGTATTTTCCCTTTTTTATGATTTGTATTTGTGTACATTTTTAATGATCTTGGGATGAAAAAGCAGCCTGCAGGGTGTTCTCTGTATGCTTCTGACTGTACTTGTGTTGTGACCAGTTTCATTTATATCTCAAAGTAGAAAAAAAAAAACTGTAAAAGAGCAAAATCAACAACAACAGCAAATCTTGCATCAAGCGTTCCTGCTTTTTTGGTTTTTTGTTTGTTTGTTTGTTTGTACTTAGCTGTACAGTAAGTTTTTGGTTTGTTTGGTAGAATGGGCTAAGCATCTGCTTGTGGTGCCAGAATCCCATCTGCATGCCAGGTTCAAGTCCCACATACCCCTCTTCTAAGCCAGCTCTCTACTATGGCCTGGGAAAGCATTAGAAAGTGGCCCCAAAGCTCAGACCCTTGCACCTGCATGGGAGAGATGGGAGAAACTCCTGGCTCTCAGCTACAGCTCTTTAGGCCATTTCCAGAGGAACCAGCAGAATGAAGACCTTTCTCTCTGTCTCTCCCTCTGTCTGTAACTCTTTCTCTCAAATAAAGAGAATTCCCCCACCACAAGCCAAAGGATTGTTCTTTTTTTCTTTTTTTTGTCTATGAAGTTTCTGCTTACTTTTTGCTTTTGGTGTTTGATGGACTTGTGAAACATGTTATCCAACAAGAAACCAGAATTTTATTTTGCTGAGTTGTTCTAAAAAAAAAAAGATAAGACATGTAGACCAGGATGTGGGTAGAAGAGGACACTTATCCAGTGTTGCTGGAATATATGTTACTACATCCATTATGGAAAACAATGGAGAGGTTTTATCAAACTAAAAATTTAGCCTTCCTCAGAATACTATAACAAATAATTATGAAAGGAATAAGGCAATTTTAAATTAAAACTGCTAATCCAAATGGCCAACAGCCACATGAAAAAATGTTCAAGATCACTAGTAATCAGGGAAATGCAAATCAAAACCACAATGAGGTTTCACCTCACCCCGGTTAGAATGGCTCACATTCAGAAATCTACCAACAACAGATGCTGGCGAGGATGTGGGGAAAAAGGGACACTAACCCACTGTTGGTGGGAATGCAAACTGGTCAAGCCACTATGGAAGTCTGTCTGGAGATTCCTCAGAAACCTGAAGATAACCCTACCATTCAACCCAGCCATCCCAATCCTTGGAATTTAACCAAAGGAAATTAAATTAGCAAACAAAATTGCGGTCTGCACCCTAATGTTTATTGCAGCTCAATTCACAATAGCCAAGACCTGGAACCAACCTAAATGCCCATCAATGGTAGACTGGATAAAGAAATTATGGGATATGTACTCTTTACCATACTATACCACAGTAAAAAAAAAAAAAAAACAATGAAATCCAGTCATTTGCAACAACATGGAGGAATCTGGAACACATCATGCTGAGTGAAATAAGCCAGTGCCAAAGGGACAAATACCATATGTTCTCCCTGATCGGTGACAACTGACTGAACACCAAAAAGGAAACCTGTTGAAGTGAAATGGACACTATGAGAAACAGTGACTTGATCAGCATAGCCTTGACTGTTAATGAACAACTTAATACATTATAACTCTTAGTATTTTTTTGTCTGTTCTACTTAATACTACTGGTTTAATTCTGTAATTAATACACAGTTATTCTTAAGTGTTGAAATTTAACTGAAATGTGATCCCTGTTAAACATAAGAGTAGGAGTAAGAGAGGGAAGAGATGTACAATTTTGGACATGCTCAAGCTGACTTGCCCCAAATGGTAGAGTTAGAAATATACCAGGGGACCCCAATTTAATCCCATCAAGGTGGCATGTACCAATGCCATCTCACTAGTCCAAGTGATCAATTTCAGTACACAATTGATCATAATGAAAGGACTAAGAGTCAAAGGGATCACATAAACAAGTCTAGTGCCTGCTAATACTAACCGATAGAATAAATAAAGGGGAGAGTGAACCAACATGGGAAGCAAGATACTCAGCAGACTCATAGAATGGCAGATGTCCTAAACAGCACTCTGGCCTCAGTACCAGCCCTTTAGGCATTCAGATCCAGCTGAAAGCCCATGAGAGCATTTCAGGAATGGAAAGCCAAGACACTCTGGCAAAAAGAAAAAACCCTAAATGAAAGATCTCTGTGAGTGAGATCCCAGTGGAAAGAACAGGTCTTCAAAGAAGCAGGTACCTTTCTCTGAAGGGAGGAGAGAACCTCCACTTTGACTATGACTTTGTCTAAATTAGATAAGTGTCAGAGAACTCAAAAGGCTTCCATAGCCTTGGAAACTCATGACTGGAGCAAAGGGAGATTGCTGATGCCATAAACAGGAGCGTCAATTTGTAAAGTCAACAACAGGAGTCACTGTGCACTTACTCCTCATGTAGGATCTCTGTCCTTAACATGCTGTATATTGAGATTTAATGCTATAATGAGTACTTAAACAGTATATTTCACTTTGTGTTTCTATGGGGGTGCAAACTGTTGAAATCTTTACTTAATGTATACTAAACTGATCTTCTGTATATATAGAAAATTGAAAATGAATCTTGATATGAATGGAAGTGGAGAGAGAGTGGGAAAGGGGAGGGTTGTGGGTGGGAAGGAAGTCATCGGGGCGGGGGAGCCAATGTAGTCCATAAGCTGTACTTTGGAAATCTATATTCATTAAATAAAAGTTTAAAAGGCGGGGGGGCTTAAATCACAGTGCCGCAATGTGACCTACACTGTCACAATTTTTGAATCTATGCAGATATTTTGCAGAATGCATGTGTTTAACAGACATGTTTTAACCCTCTCTAATTAACTAATTTAGAGACCAGGGGAGAGAGAGAGGTGGGAGAAAGCAAGGGATTCACACAGAGACAGAGGGACAGAGAGGTCATATCTGGTGGTTCATTGTCTTAAGCCTCTTCAGTTAGAGTTGGGACATTGACTGCAGGAGCTGAAATCTCAATCTAGGTTTCTCGTAAGAGTGGCAGGGTTTCAACTACCTGAGTGTTCATTTCTTTGAAGAATTATATATTTTATTTCAAAGGCAGAGTTACAGAGAGAAAAAGGCAGAAACAGAGAGAGAGGGAGGGAGAGAGGGGGGGAGAGAGAGAGATCAATCATCAGCTGGCTTACTCCCTAACTGGTCATAATGGCCACAGCTTGGCTGCTCCAAAGCCAGGAGACAGGAGCTTCTTCTGGGTCTCCCATGAGGGTTCAGAGGCCCAAGTCCTTGGGCCATCCTCTGCTACTTTCCCAGGTGAACAAGCAGGGAGCTGGTTCAGAAGTGGAGCAGCTGGGACTCAGGCAGTGGCTATAGCTGCTATGCCACAGCGCTGAAATGGAGTTGACACTTTTGTATCCCAGGACAGGCATCAGCAGGAAGTTATAATCAGGGGTCTGATGGACTAGAAACTAGGCACCCTGACATGAGCTGGGGGTTTCTAATCTCCTGGTTTAACTTCTAGGTGAGATATCAGCCCCATAAAGGCTTTGAAGTTCCTTGAGTTTACAGATACACACACACACACACACACACACAGGAAAACACAGTAGGAAGTCACAGAGCAATAAAGTGAGATCATGGCCAGGTTTCCTCCTCAGCCAGACTGTGGGTGCTGAGCCCCACTGCAGAGCATCGGGGGCTCCCAGGGTGAATGGGGAGAGTAAGTCTGGGGTTAGATACCCATCCCATACAGCTGGATATTCTGCTGCCCAGGTGGCCAGGAATTAATGGCCGACAAGGTTTTTTTTTTTTTTTCCTTTAGGGATTTCTTTAATATTTGCAAGTCAGAGTTACACAGAGAGAGGAGAGACAGAGAGAGAGAGAGAGAGAGAAGAGAGAGAGAGAGAGAGAGGTCTTCCATCCAATGGTTTACTCTCCAATTGGCCACATGGCCCAGATATGGGACTATCTGAAGCCAGGAGCCAGGAGTTTCTACTGGGTCTCCCACGTGGGTATAGGGGCCCAAGGACTTTGGCCATCTTCTGCTGCTTTCCCAGGTCACAGCAGAGAGCTGGATAAGAATTGGAGAAGCCAGGTCTTGAAACGGTGCTCATGTGGGATGCTGGTGCTTCAGGCCGGGGTTTGAACCAGCTGAGCCACAGCACCAAGCCTGCACTGTATAAGTTTTTTTTTCCACAGGTAGAATTAGACAGTGAGAGAGAGACAGAGGAAAAGGTTTTCCTTTAAGATTGGTTCACCCCCTAAATGGCCGTTATGGCCGGCACGCTAGGACCGGTGTGCTACGCTGATCTGAAGCCAGGAGCCTGGTTCTTCCTCCTGGTCTCCCATGCAGGTGCAGAGCCCAAGCCTTTGGGCCATCCTCCACTGCCTTACCAGACCACAGAGGAGAGCTGGACTGGAAGAGGAGCAATGGGAAGGATCTGGAGCCCCAACTGGTACTAGAACCTGGGCTGGCAGCGCTGCAGGCAGAGGATTAGCCAAGTGAGCTAAGGCGGCTGCCCTGATGGATTTAAACAACTGTAACCATATCTTGAGGCCAATAAATACCCTTTAAAGAACACAAGCATAGAGAGCAGTGGCCTTACCAACAAAAATAAATGAACAACAACAACAAAAAACCACAGAAGCGTTTTTACATTTTACAGACTTAAATGTAGTCTCCATCAAAAATCATCAAAATAAGCTGGCTAGACATACATGAAACTGTTAAGTAATTTTATTAAACACTCAGGGAGCTCAGAAATGTATCTCAGCACAAATATTTTAAACCACATAACTGTTAAGGAGTAATAGCTGCCAGACTTAAGGACTGACAAAATTCAAAAGCAAAAATTTCCCTATTTGGCATCAGTGAAGTGCCCTCACGTGTGTTTTTCCTGATAAGACTTATGAATGTCTAACCAGTATCTCAAAAGGGATGAACATCACTCATCATCCGGGAGAGGCAAATTAGAACTATAGACAGAGTTTGTCACACTTCTTAAAATGGATGCCTGTTTATTTATTTTTAAAAAGACACATTAGTTTATTTAAGATTCGAAGAGAGAGAGAGAGAGCAGGCAGAAAGAGCAAGTCAAAGAGAGACAGATGGAGGTCTTCCACATAATCACTCATTCCTCCAAGTTCCTGCCCCAGCTGTGGCTGGGTTGGGCAGAAGTGGGAGCCAGGGATTCTTCAGGGATGCATGCATGGCAGGGATAAAAGATTTGACCAGCGTCAGCTGCCTTGCAGATACATTCCCAGGAAGCTTGATTGGAAGGGGAGTGTCCGGGAGTCCAAGGGGCCCACTGCAGTGGATTGGGGCATCGCAAGCCACAGCCTCACCTGCTGCATCATGAATCCCACCCCAGGTGTTATTTTAAAATGTCAAAGACTGCTATAAATCGCCATCTTTGCATTGTTGTGGGGTCCAGCTCCCCACTCATCCACCGCCTCTGCTGCCATGGAATCCCGCAGCTTGGGCCCCAGTCTCTGCACTCTCGCCATGTCAAACCAGACCAGCCTGGCCTGACACCCGCTCCCAGGTCACCACCAAGGACTTACAGAGAACAAGGACGTCCTGGACGAGGCTGGAAACTGAAGAGACGACCCTGCCACATGGAGGCGCTCATGAGGACAATGGGGAGTAGGAGGCGCACAAGGAGGTAGAGGAAGAAGGTGGAGAGGAGGAGGGCGTGGAGGAAGAGGGCCATGGAGAGGAAGAGGATGGAGACGAAGGTGAGGAGGCCGAGGCAGCTCCGGGAAACGGGCACCTGAAGATTTTGAAGACTCGACAGCAGAAAAGGAAAAATAAAACATAAAAAAAAATAAGTAAATAAGAGGCAGCAGTGACCTAGACCTCTTCCACTTCTGGTCTCAGTTCTCAACGTGATCACTTTGGAGCAGAGGCCGCGGCCGCCCGCGGCAGCGCCCCCTGCCGACGACACGCTCTCTGCACCTCCTAACCAAGATCAAGTGTGTTTGCAACAGGGTAGGGAAAAAAAAATTCAGCTCTGCTTGTATCTGAAAAGTACTTCAGGAGGGAAAGTTCCTTTGTATTTTTACTTTTTTTATGATTTGTATTTTTGTTCATATTGTTAGGGAGCATCCATTTTTAATGATCTTGGGATGAAAAAGCAGCCTGCAGGATGTTCTCTGTATGCTTCTGACTGTACTTGTGTTTTGACCATGTTCATTTACATTTCAGAGGAGAAAAAAAACTGTAAAAGAGCAAAATCAACAACAACAGCAAATCTTGCATCAAGCGTTCCTTTTTTTATTGTTTGTACTTAGCTGTACAGTAAGTTTTTGGTTTGTTTGGTAGAGTGGGCTAAGCATCTGCTTATGGTGCCAGAATCCCATCTGCATGCCAGGTTTGAGTCCCACATACCCCTCTTCTAAGCCAGCTCTCTGCTACGGCCTGGGAAAGCGTTAGAATGGGGCCCCAAAGTTCAGACCCTTGCACCTGCATGGGAGAGATGGGAGAAACTCCTGGCTCTCAGCTACAGCTCTTTAGGCCATTTCCAGAGGAACCAGCAGAATGAAGACTCTGTCTCTCCCTCTGTCTGTAACTCTCTCTCTCAAATAAAAAAATTCCCCCACCATAAGCCAGAGATTGTTCTTTTTATCTTTTTTTGTCTATGAAGTTTCTGTTTACCTTTTGCTTTTGGTCTTCGATGGACTTTTGAAACATATTATCCAACAAGAAACCAGAATTTTATTTTGCTGAGTTATTCTAAAAAAAGATAAGACATGTAGACCAGGATGTGGGTAGAAGAGGACACTTATCCAGTGTTGCTGGAATATATGTTACTACATCCATTATGGAAAACAATGGAGAGGTTTTATCCAAACTAAAAATTTAGCTTTCCTCAGAATAGTATAACAAATAATTATCAAAGGAATAAAGCCATTTTAAATTAAAACTGCTATAGATCCTGCAATCCCTATCCTGGGTATAAATCCAAATGAATGAAATCTCTGTGTAGAGAGAGAAGGCACCTCATGAATAATTGTACAGCAATGCTGACTCATAGTGCCAATGTATGGAAACAGTGTACGCATCGGCAGACAGATGAGGGAGTATGTGCTATCCATATGAAATATTATATTTCTAGGTTGCTATGTGGGCATGAGGCGTCCTCATAAGTTTATGGAAAAACAAGATTTACACAAATTAATTTCATATATAGAATTTCATTTGTCTATTTAGTTTTTGACACATAGTGATGAGAAGAAAGGAAGAGAGAGAGAGGGAGAGAGAGAAAATCTTTCATCTGCTGGATCCCTTCCAAATGGCTGAATGGCTGGGGCTTGTCAAGGCAGAAGTCAGGAGCCTGGAATTCCATGGAGAGCAATTACATGATTAATACGGGCGAATGAACTTGGATCATCATCTGATGCTTTGGTAGGCATAGTAGAAGGGAGCTGAATCAGAAGCAGAGCAGCCAGAACTTGAATGCACATCCCTTTATTCAATGATGCTGTTCCAAAATGGGGCTTAAATCACAGTGCAGTGAGAGAGAGTGAGCCAGAGAGAAAGTTCTTCCTTTTCCATTGGTTCACCCCCCAAATGGCCGCTATGCCAGCATGCTGGGGTCGGACCCTGAGCTGATCCAGAGCAAGGAGCTTCCTCCTGGTCTCCCATGCAGGTGCAGGGACCCGGGGCTTGGGCCATCCTCCACTGCCTTCCTAGTCCACAGCAGAGTGCTGGACTGGAAGAGGAGCAACCGGGAAAGAATCCAAAGCCCCAACTGGGTCTAGGACCTGGGGTGCTGGCACTACAGGCTGAGGATTAGCCAAGTAAGCCAGGGCTCCAGCCCTAATTAGGTTTTAAAAAACACCTTCAGGTGGTGACTGTTGAGATTGTAACCAGACATTGTAACCTGATGAGTGAATGTGCTATCCATAAGAAATATTATATTTCCAGGAGTAAGGAGATTCTTCCGGTGCTCCCCTGTGGGTGCAGGGGCCCAAGGTCTTGGGCCATTTTCTAATGCTTTCCCAGGTCACAACAGAGAGCTGGAAAAGTATTGGAGCAGCCAAGTCTTGAACCAGCACCCATAGGGGATGCTGGTGCTTCAGGCCAGGGTGTTAACCTGCTGAGCCACAGTGCCAGGCCTAGACTGATAAGGTGTGAAACAAAGACCTTCAGGCAGTGACTGATGAGAATGTACCCTACACTCTCAGGTGATCTCACTTAATCTAATTTGGCACAATGGAATGCCTTTTATCACATTTCACATACTTTTGAATATTAATATTTATGTTGTGATACAATTGATTATTTTGATATTGTGATTGCTGAACCACTAGGATTTCTTATATATCCTATATATATCCTGTCAATCACCAGTGTAAGCATCAGTTTTCACCTGTGGTGGTGGTGGTGGTGTGACACGGATGTAAGGTCCGTTTTTAGTGTCCAATGCAGAAATACAGTGTGAGAGGACACTGGGACAAAAGGCAGGGGACTGGACCCCATCTCTTCCAGCCCAATTAACACCCAAATGTGTCAATAAGACCCTGCCTAGATTTCCAGCTGCAGAATCAAACAAGCTGCATGTTAACATTTCTAGAACAGTTTTCCACTTGGATCCGGTGCTGTGGCATAGCCAGTAAAGCTGCCACCTGAAGTGCTGGCATGCCATATGGATGCCGGTTCCTGTCCCAGCTACTCCACTTCCTATCCAGCTCTCTGCTGTGCTCTGGCAGAGAAGTGGAGGATGGCCCAGGTCCTTGGGCCCCTGCACCCAAGTGGGAGACCAGGAGGAGGCTCCTGGCTCCTGGCTTCGGATTGGCTCAGCTCCTGCCATTGTAGCCATATGGGGAGTGCACCATCAGATGGAAGAACTTTCTCTGCCTCTGCCTCCACGTAGGTTTGCCTTTCAAATGAGTAAAGAAATCAGTAAAAGAAAGAAAGAGATAAAAGGAAACGTTTTCCATATGAAGAGAATAATCAAAAGGATTAAATTTTATAGACACAAGCTAAGACATCCTAGCCGTTCAGCAATGACAATATCAAAATAATCAATTGTGTCAGGTTCACAACATAAATGTTAAAATTCAAAGGTATGTGAAAAATGAAAAAAGGCATTCCATTGTGCCAAATTAGATTAAGTGAGATCACCTGAGGGTGTCTGGGTACACTCTCATCAGTCACCACTTGAAGTTGTTTGTTTCACAGCTTATCAGTCCAAGCCTGGCACTGTGGCTCAGCAGGTTAACACCCTGGCCTGAAGCACCAGCATCCCATATGTGTGCTTGTTCGAAACTTGGCTGCTCCAATACTTTTCCAGCTCTCTGCTGTTACCTGGGAAAGCTAGAAAATATCCCTAGTTTTGTGCCCTGCACATACGTGGGAGACCTGCAAGAATCTCCTTATTCCTGGAAATATAATATTTCTTATGGACAGCACATTCACTCATTAGTTACAATGTCTGGTTACAATCTCATCAGTCACCACAAGAAGATTTTTTTTTGGTAGGCAGAGTGGACAGTGAGAGAGAGAGTCAGAGAGAAAAGTCTTGCTTTTGCCATTGGTTCACTCTACAATGGCCGCCATGGCCAGCGCATTTCAGCCTGCGCACCGCGCTGATCCAATGGCAGGGGCCAGGTACTTATCCTGGTCTCCCCATGGGGTGCATGGCCCAAGGACTTGGGCCATCCTCCACTGCACCCCTGACCACAGCAGAGAGCTGGCCTGGAAGAGAGAGGGGCAACATGGACAGAATCGGGAAACCAGACCGGGACTAGAACCCGGTGTGCCTGCACCTCGAGGCAGAGGATTAGCCTAGTGAGCCACAGCACCAGCCCTGAAGCTGTTTTTTAAAAGCTAATTAGGGCTGGAGTCCTAGCTCACTTGGCTAATCCTCAGCCTGTGGCCCCAACACCCTGAGTTCTAGTCCTGGTTGGGGCTCTGGAGTTTGTCCTGGTTGCTCCTCTTCCAGTCCAGCTTTCTGCTGTGGACTGGGAAGGCAGTGGAGGATGACCCAAGTCCCAGGGCCCTGCACCTGCATGGGAGACCAGGAGGAAGCTCTTTGCTCTGGATCAGCTCAGGGTCCGACCCCAGCATGCTGGCATAGCGGCCATTTGGGGGGTGAACCAATGGAAAAGGAAGAACTTTCTCTCTGGCTCTCTCTCGCTCACTGTCTAACTCTGCCTTCCAAAAAAAAAAAAAAAAACCTAATCAGTGCAGACCTGGCACTGTGGCTCAGCAGGTTAACACCCTGGGCTGAAGGGCCAGCATCCCATTTGGATGCTGGTTCGAGACCTGGCTGCTCCAATTCTTATCCAGCTCTCTGCTGTGTCCTGGGAAAGCAGCAGAAGATGGCACAAGTCCTTGGTCCCCTATACCCTCATGAGAGACCCGGAAGAATCCCCTGACCTCTGGATTCCAATAGGCCTAGCTCCAGCCCTTAAGGCCAATTGAGGCATAAACTATTGGATGGAAGGCCTCTCTCTCTCTCTCTGCCTCTCCTCTCTCTGTGTAACTGACTTGCAAATATTAAAGAAATCCATAAAGAACAAAAATAAAACCTTGTCGGTCATTAATTCCTGGGCACCTAGGGAGCAGAATGTCCACCTGGATAAGATGGGTAGCTAATCACACACTTGCTCTCCCCAGTCACCCTGGGAGCCCACGATGTTCTACAGGGGTGTTCAGCACCCACAGTCTGGCTGAGGAGGAAACCTGGGCCATGATCATACCTTATTGGTCTGTGACTTCCTACTGTGTCCTGCCAGTGTGTGTATCTATAAACTCAAGGAACTTCAAAGCCTATATGGGGCTTATATCTCACCTAAAAGTTAAACCAGGAGAATAGAAAACCCCAGATCATTTCAGGATGCCTGGTTTCTAGTCCAATCAGACTCCTGCTTATAACTTCTTGCTGATGCATGTCCTGGCATACAAAAGTATCAACTCCATTTCAGCGCTGAGGTATAGCATGTATAGCCACTGCCTGAGTCCCAGCTGCTCCACTTCTGAACCAGCTCCCTGCTTCTTCACCTGGGAAAATAGCAGAGGATGGCCCAAGGACTTGGGCCTCTGAACCCTCATGGGAGACCAAAAAGAAGCTCATGTCTCCTGGCTTTGGAGCAGCCAAGCTGTGGCCATTATGGCCATTTGGGAGGTGAACCAGCTGATGGTTGATCTCTCTTTCTCCTGCTAGTTCGATCTCTCTTTCTTGCCCACTCTGTTTCTGCCTTTGTCTCTCTATAACTCTGCCTTTCAAAGAAAATAAATAATTCTTCAAATAAATGACCACTCGGGTAGTTGAAACACTGCCACTCTTATGAGAAACCTAGATTGAGATTTCAGCTCCTGGAGTCAATGTCCCAACTCTTACTGAAGAGGCTTAAGACAATGAACCAGCAGATATGACCTCTCTGTCCCTCTGTCTCTGTGTGCATCTCTTGATCTCCCTCTCCTTCTCTCTCTCTCCCCCATCTCTAAATTAGTTAATAAATTTGAGTTAAAATGAGTCTGTGGAACACAGGCATTCTGCAAAATATCTGCATAGATTCAAAAATGGTAACAGGGCAGGCCACATTGCGGCACTGTGATTTAAGCCCCATTTTGGAACAGCATCATTGAATAAAGGGATGTGCATTCAAGTTCTGGCTGCTCTGCTTCTGATTCAGCTCCCTTCTACTGGGCCTGCCAAAGCTTCAGATGATGATCGAAGATCATGCACCCATATTAATCATGTAATCGCCCTCCATGCAATTCCAGGCTCCTGACTTCTGTCTTGACAAGCTCCAGCCATTTGGGAGGAAAACCATCATATGAAAAATTATCTCTCTCTCTTTCTCTCTCTCTCTCTCTCTCTCACTCTCTGTCTCTCTCTCTTTCTCCCAAGCCTATGTGTCCATAAATTAAATAAATAAATGAAATTCCATATATGAAATCAATTTGTGTAACTTGTTTTTCCATAAACTTATGAGGAAGCCTCATGCCCACATAGCAACCTAGAAATATAGTATTTCATATGGATAGCACATACTCACTCATCTGTCTGCTGATGGGTACTTACATTGGCACTACTAGTGAGCATTTCTGTATGATTCATGGGGTGCCATCTCTCTCCACACAGAGATTTCATTCATTTGGATTTATACCCAGGATAGGGATTGCAGGATCCATAGCAGTTTAATTTAAAATTGTTTTATTCCTTTGATAATTATTTGGTTTTTTTTTTGACAGGCAGAGTGGACATTGAGAGAGAGAGACAGAGAGAAAGGTCTTCCTTTTGCCATTGTTTCACCCTCCAATGGCCGTTGCAGCCAGCGCACTGCGGCCTTCACATTGCGCTGATCCGAAGGCAGGATTCAGGTGCTTTTCTTGGTATCCCAAGCAGGTGCAGGGCCCAAGCACTTAGGCCGTCCTCCACAGCACTCCCAGGCCAGAGAGCTGGCCTGGAAGAGGGGCAACTGGCACAGAATCTGGCCCCCGACTGGGACTAGAACCTGGTGTGCCATCGCCCCAAGGCAGAGGATTAGCCTATGGAGCCACGGCGCCGGCCTTGATAATTATTTGTTATACTATTCTGAGGAAAGCTCAATTTTTAGTTTTGATAAAACCTCTCCATTGTTTTCCATAATGGATGTAGTAACATATATTCCAGCAACACTGGATAAGTGTCCTCTTCTACCCACATCCTTGTCTACATGTCTTATCTTTTATTTAGAACAACTCAGCAAAATAAAATTCTGGTTTGTTGCTGGATAACATGTTTCACAATTCCATGAAACACCAAAAGCAAAAGTAAACAGAAACTTCATAGACAAAAAAATAAAAAATAAATAAAAAAAGAACAATCCTTTGGCTTATGGTGGGGGAATTTTTTTTTTATTTGAGAGAGAGAGTTTCAGACAGAGGGAGAGACAGAGAGAAAGGTCTTCATTCTGCTCGTTCTTCTGGAAATGGCCTAAAGAGCTGTAGCTGAGAGCCAGGAGTTTCTCCCATCTCTCCCATGCAGGTGCAAGGGTCTGAGCTTTGTGGCCCCTTTCTAATGCTTTCCCAGGCCGTAGAAGAGAGCTGGCTTAGAAGAGGGGTATGTGGGACTCGAACCTGGCATGCATATGGGATTCTGGCACCACAAGCAGATGCTTAGCCCACTCTACCAAACAAACCCAAAACTTACTGTACAGCTAAGTACAACCAAACAACAAAAAAGTTAGAGGAATGCTTGATGCAAGATTTGCTGTTGTTGTTGATTTTGCTCTTTTACAATTTTTTTTACTCTGAAAAGTAAATGAACATGATCACAACACAAGTACAGTCAGAAGCATACAGAGAACACCCTGCAGGCTGCTTTTTCATCCCAAGATCATTAAAAATGGCTCCTCCCTACCAATATGTACACAAATACAAATCGTAAAAAAGGGAAAATACATACAAACTTTCCTTCCTGAAGTCCTTTTCAGATACAAGCAGAGCTGAATTTTTTTTTCCCTCCCTGTTGCAAACACACTTGATCTTGGTTGGGAGGTGCAGAGAGCGCGTCGTCGGCAGGGGGCGCTGCCGCGGGAGGCCGTGGCCTCTGCTCCATACTGATCACGTTGAGATTCTGAGACCAGAATTGGAAGAAGAATAGGTCACTGCTGCCTTTTATTTACTTATTTTTTATGTTTTATTTTTCCTTTTCTGCTGTCGAGTCATCTTCATCATCTTCAGGTGCCCGTTTCCTGGAGCTGCCTCGGCCTGCTCCTCTTCGTCTCCATCCTCTTCCTCTCCATGGCCCTCTTCCTCCACGCCCTCCTCCTCTCCACCTTCTTCCTCTACCTCCTTATGGGTCTCCTACTCCCCCTTGTCCTCATGAGCGCTCCCATGTGGCAGGGGCGCCTCTTCGGTTCCCAGCCTTGTCCAGGACGTCCTTGTTCTCTGTAAGTCCTTGGTGGTGATCTGGGAGTGGGTGTCAGGCCAGGGTGGTCTGGTTTGACATGGCGAGAGTGCAGAGACTGGGGCCCAAGCTGTGGGATTCCATGGCAGCAGAGGCGGTGGATGAGTGGGGAGCTGGACCCCACAATAATGCAAAGATGGCGATTTATAGCAGTCTTTGACATTTTAAAATAACACCTGGGGTGGGATTCATGATGCAGCAGGTGAGGCTGTGGCTTGCGATGCCCCAATCCACTGCAGTGGGCCTGTTGGAGTCCCGGACACTCCCCTTCCAATCAAGCTTCCTGGGAATGCATCTGCAAGGCAGCTGACACTGGTCAAATCTTTTATCCCTGCCATGCATGCATCCCTGAAGAATCCCTGGCTCCCACTTCTGCCCACCCCAGCCACAGCTGGGGCAGGAACTTGGAGGAATGAGTGAGTATGTGGAAGACCTCCATCTGTCTTGCTCTAACTTGCTCATTCTGCCTGCTCTATTTCTCTCTCTCTCTCTCTCTCTCTCTCTCTCTCTCTCTCTTTCTCTCCCCGACTCTTAAATAAACTAATGTGTCTTTTTACTTTGGAAGTTTATATTCATTAAATAATAGTGAAAAAAAATAAAGTAAGCCAATAAAAATAAATAAATAAATAAATAAATAAATAAAGAGGCATCCATTTTAAGAAGTGTGACAAACTCTGTCTATAGTTCTAATTTGCCTCTCCCAGATGATGAGTGATGTTAATCCCTTTTCAGATACTGGTTAGACATTCATAAGTCATATCAGGAAAAACACACGTGAAGGCAGTTTGCTGATACCAAATAGAGAAATTTTTTCTTTTGAATTTTGTCAGTCCTTAAGTCTGGCAGCTATTACTCCTTAAGAGTTATGTGGTTTAATATATATTTCTTATATATTTGCTTTGATTATATTGAGGAATGTTCCTTCTTTACCCAATTTGCTTAGAGTTTCCATCGTGAAAGGGTGTTGAATTTTATCGAATGCTTTCTCTGCATCAATTCAGATAATCATATGGTTTTTCTTCTGCAGTCTGTTAATGTGGTGAATCACATTGATTGATTTGCGAATGTTGAACCATCCCTGCATACCAGGGATGAATCCCACTTGGTCTGGGTGGATGATTTTTCTGATGTGTTGTTGTATTCTATTGGCGAGAATTCTATTGAGGATTTTTGCATCTATGTTCATCAGGGATATTGGTCTATAATTTTCTTTCAGTGTTGCATCTTTCTCTGGCTTAGGGATTAAGGTGATGCTGGCTTCATAGAAAGAATTTGGGGGGATTCCCTCTTTTTCGATTGTTCTGAATAGTTTGAGAAGAAATGGGATTAGGTCTTCTTTAAATGTCTGGTAGAATTCAGCAGTGAATCCATCTGGTCCTGGGCTTTTCTTTGTTGGGAGGGCCTTTGTTACTGTTTCAATTTCTGTTTCAGTTATGGGTCTGTTTAGGTTTTCTATGTCTTCATGGTTCAATTTAGATAGATTGCATGTGTCCAGGAATCTATCCATTTCTGATAGATTTTCCTGTTTGCTGGCATACAAGTCCTTGTAGTAATTTCTGATGATTCTTTTTATTTCTGTGGTGTCTGTTGTTATGTTTTCCTTTTTATCTCTGATTTTATTGATTTGGGTCTTTTCTCTTCTTTTTTTAGTTAGTTGGGCCAATGGGGTGTCAGTTTTGTTTGTTTTTTCAAAAAACCAGCTCCTCGCTTGGCTGATTTTTTGTAATTTTTTTTGGATTCAATCCTGTTAATTTCTCCTCTGATTTTAATAATTTCTCTTCTACTAGATTTGGGTTTGGTGTGCTGCAGTTTTTCTAGGTCCTTGAGATGCGCTGAAGGCTCATTTATTTGGTACCTTTCCAATTTCTTGATATAGGCACTTATTGCTATAAACTTGCCTCTCAATACTGCTTTTGCTGTATCCCATAAGTTTTGATATGTTTGTTGTTATCCTCATTTACTTCCAGAAAGTTTTTGATTTCTCTTTTGATTTCTTGAATGACCCATTGTTCATTCAGGAGCATGTTGTTCAGTCTCCATGTGTTTGCATACTTTCTGGGGTTTCCTGAGTTGCTAATTTCCAGCTTCATTCCGCTGTGGTCTGAGAAGCTGCATGGTAGGATTCTAATTCTTTTAAATTTGCTGAGACTTGCTTTATGGCCTAGTATGTGATCAATCCTAGAGAAGTTTCCATGCACTGCTGAGAAGAATGTAAAGTCTGTAGATGTAGGATTGAAAGTTCTGTAGATATCTGTTAGATCCATTTGGGCAATAGTGTCGATTAAATCTGCTGTTTCCTTGTTGATCTTCTGTCCGGATGATCTGTCTATTTCTGAGAGTGGAGTATTGAAGTCCCCAGTACTATTGTATTGGAATCTAAATCTCCCTTTAAGTCCCTTAACATATCTTTTAAATAGACCGGTGCCCTGTAATTAGGTGCGTATAAATTTATAATAGTTACATCTTCCTGTTGAACTGAACCCTTAATCATTATATAGTGCCCCTCTTTGTCTCTCTTAACAGTTTTTGATTTAACTTTATTTTGTCTGATATTAATATGGCTACACCTGCTTTTTTTGGTTTCTGTTGGCATGGAATATCTTTTTCCAACCTTTCACTTTCAGTCTGCATGCATCTTTGTTAAAGAGATGTGTTTCTTGTAGGCAACAAATAGTTGGATTTTGACCTTATGACAATCAGCCAGTCTGTGTCTTTTAACTGAAGAGTTAAGTCCATTAGTGTTTAATGTGACTATTGATACATACTGACTTTGCCCTGACATTTTCCTGGAGATATGTTCTAGTATATGCTTTGAGCTTCCCATGCTCTTTTACTGGTAGGTGTTCTTCCATTACCTTCTTTCATATTGATGGCCGTGTTTCTGTGTTTCTGAGTGTAGCACATCTTTAAGTATCTTTTGCAGGACTGCATGAGTGGCGGCAAAGTCTTTCAATTTCTGTTTGCTATGAAAGGTCTTTATTTCAACTTCATTCACAAATGAGAGTTTGGCAGGATATAATATTCTGGGCTGGCAATTTTTCTCTCTTAGCACCGGTTAAGCCCCATTTTAGAACAGCATCATTGAATAAAGGGATGTGCATTCAAGTTCTGGCTGCTCTGCTTCTGATTCAGTGCCCTTGTATTATGCCTGCCAAAGCATCAGATGATGATCCAAGTTCATGCACCTGTATTAATCATGTAATCGCCCTCCATGGAATTCCAGGCTCCTGACTTGTGCTTTGACAAGCCCCAGCCATTCAGCCATTTGGAAGGGAACCAGCAGATGAAAGATTTTCTCTCTCTCTCTCTCTCTCTTCCTTTCTTCTCATCACTATGTCTCAAAAATAAATAGATAAATGAATTCTATATATGAAATTAATTTGTGTAAATCTTGTTTTTCCATAAACTTATGAGGAAGACTCATGCCCACATAGCAACCTAGAAATATAATATTTCATATGCATAGCACATACTCACTCATCTGTCTGCCGATGGGTACTTACACTGTTTCCATACATTGGCACTATGAGTCAGAATTGCTGTATAATTATTCATGGGGTGCCTTTTCTCTCTACACAGAGATTTCATTCATTTGGATTTATACCCAGGATAGGGATTGCAGGATATATAGCAGTTTTAATTTAAAATTGCTTTATTCCTTTGATAATTATTTGTTATACTATTCTGAGGAAAGCTAAATTTTAGTTTGGATAAAACCTCTCCATTGTTTTCCATAAGGGATGTAGTAACATATATTCCAGCAACACTGGATAAGTGTCCTCTTCTACCCACATCCTTGTCTACATTTCTTATCTTTTTTTTTAGAACAACAGCAAAATAAAATTCTGGTTTATTGTTGGATAACATGTTTCACAAGTCCATCAAACACCAAAAGCAAAAAGTAAACAGAAACTTCATAGACAAAAAAAGAACAATCCTTTGGCTTATGGTGGGGGAATTTTTTTTTATTTGAGAGAGAGTTACAGACAGAGGGAGAGACAGAGAGAAAGGTCTTCATTCTGCTGGTTTTTCTGGAAATGGCCTAAAGAGCTGTAGCTGAGAGCCAGGAGTTTCTCCCATCTCTCCCATGCAGGTGCAAGGGTCTGAGCTTTGGGGCCCCTGTAGCAGAGAGCTGGCCTAGAAGAGGGGTATGTGGGACTCGAACCTGGCATGCATATGGGATTCTGGCACCACAAGCAGATGCTTAGCCCACTCTACCAAACAAACCAAAACCTAACTGTACAGTTAAGTACAAACAAAAAAAAAAAGTTAGAAGAACGCTTGATGCAAGATTTTCTGCTGTTGTTGATTTTGCTCTTTTACAGTTTTTTTTTCTCCTCTGAGATGTAAATGAACATGGTCACAACACAAGTACAGTCAGAAGCATACAGAGAACACCCTGCAGGCTGCTTTTTCATCCCAAGATCATTAAAAATGGATGCTCCCTAACAATATGAACAAAAATGCAAATCGTAAAAAAGGTAGAAATACAAAGGAACTTTCCCTCCTGAAGTACTTTTCAGATAAAAGCATAGCTGAATTTTTTTTCCCTACCCTGTTGCAAACACACTTGATCTTGGTTGGGAGGTGCAGAGAGCGCGTCGTCGGCAGGGGGCGCTGCCGCGGGCGGCCAAGGCCTCTGCTCCAAAGTGATCACGTTGAGATTCTGAGGCCAGAAGTGGAAGAGGTCTAGGTCACTGCTGCTTTTTATTTACTTATTTTTTTTTATGTTTTATTTTTCCTTTTCTGCTGTCGAGTCATCTTTATGATCTTCAGGTGCCCGTTTCCTGGAGCTGCCTCGGCCTCCTCCCCACGTAACCATCCTCTTCCTCTCCATGGCCCTCTTCCTCCACGCCCTCCTCCTCTCCACCTTCTTCCTCTACCTCCTTGTGCGCCTCCTACTCCCCATTGTCCTCATGAGGGCTCCTATTTGGCAGGGGCGCCTCTTCGGTTCCCAGCTTCATCCATTTCTGCCTTGACAAGCTCCATCCATTCAGCCATTTGGGAAGGGAACCAGCAGATGAAAGATTTTCTCTCTCTCTCCTTCACTCTCTCTCCCTCTCTCTCTATCTCTTTCTCCCTTTCTCCCCATCATTGTGTCAATAAATAAATTAAAGAAAGAAAGAAATGAAATTCTACATAGGAAATTAATTTGTGTTAAATGTTTTCCATAGACCTATGAAGTAGCCTCATGCATACAATGTCACATAGAAATATACTATTTCAAATGGATAACACATTCGGACTCATCCATCTGTCAATGGGTACTTACACTCTTTCCATACACTGGGATTACTAGTGAGCATTGCTGCACTATACATGTGGTTCCATCTCTCTCTACAAAGAGATTTGGTTTCTTTGGATTTATACCCAGGAGAGGGATTGTAGGATCTGTACCAGTTTTAATTTAAAATTGCTTTATACTCTCATAATCGTTTGCTATCATATTATGAGGAAAGCTAAATTTTTATTTTTGGTAAAACCTCTCCATCGTTTTCTGCAATGGCTGTAGTAACAAACATTCCCGCAAAGTACTTGGGTCTCTGAGCTTTTATAGCTATTTGGGGAGTGAGCCAGCTGATGGTTGATCTCTCTCTGTCTCTGTCTCTCTTTCTCTATCTCCTCTGCCTTTGTCTCTTTCTAACTCTGCCTTTCAAATAAAATCAATAAATCTTAAAAGAAGGTAGTTGAAACCCTGCCACTCTCACGAGCAATCTAGTTTGATATTTCAACTACTGGAATCTATATGTCCCATCTCTTTCTTTTTTTTTTTTTTTGACAGGCAGAGTGGACAGTGAGAGAGAGACAGAGAGAGAAAGGTCTTCCTTTGCCGTTGGTTCACCCTCCAATGGCCGCCGCTGCAGCCGGCGCACCGCGCTGATCCGATGGCAGGAGCCAGGATCCAGGTGCTTTTCCTGGTCTCCCATGGGGTGCAGGGCCCAAGCACCTGGGCCATCCTCCACTGCACTCCCTGGCCATAGCAGAGAGCTGGCCTGGAAGAGGGGCAACCGGGACAGAATCCGGTGCCCCAACCGGGACTAGAACCCGGTGTGCCGGCGCCGCAAGGTGGAGGATTAGCCTATTGAGCCACGGCGCCGGCTCCCCATCTCTTTCTAAAAGGCTTTTGACCATGAACCAGCAGATATGACCTCTCTGTCCCTCTGGATGGAATTCCAGGCTCCTGATTTCTGCCTTGACAGACCCCAGCAATTCGACCATTTTGGAAGGGAAGCAGCAGATGAAATTTTCTCTCTTTCTCTCTCTCTCTCTTTTCTTTCTTTCTCCCCATCACTATGTGACAATAAATAAATATATTTAAATAAAGAAATGAAAATCTATATATGAAATTCATTTGTGTGAATCTTACTTTTCCATAAAGCTTATGAAGTATCCTCATGCACACATTTAATATAGAAACATAATATTTCATATGGATAGCACACTCTTCTGTACTAAAACTGTTTCCATACATTGGCAATACTGGTGAGCATTGCTGTATTAAACATGGGGTGACATCTCTGTCCACACAGAGATTTCATTTCCTTTGCATTTGTACTCAGAATAGGGATTGTAGCACTTATAATAGTTTTTATTTAAAATTCTTTTATCTATTTGATAATTATTTGTATAATATTCTGAGGAAATCTAATTTTTTATTTTTGGTAAAACCTCTCCATCATTTTCTGCAATGGCTGTAGTAACATATATTCCAGCAACACTGGATAAATGTCCACTTCTACCCACATGCTTGTCTACACAATTCATCTTTTATTTTAGAACAACTCAGCAAATAAAATTCCAGTAGAACATAGAAACACAAAGTGAAATATATTGTTTGAGTACTCATCATAGCATTAAGTCTCAATGTACAGCACATTAAGGACAGAGATCCTACATGAGGAGTATGTGCACAGTGACTCCTGTTGTTGACTTTACAAATTGACACTCCTGTTTATGGCATCAGTAATCTCCCTATGCACCAGTCATGAGTTTCCAAGGCTATGGAAGCCCCTTGAGTTCTCCGACTCTTATCTTGTTTAGACAAGGTCATAGTCAAAGTGGTGGTTCTCTCCTCCCTTCAGAGAAAGGTACCTGCTTCTTTGAAGACCTGTTCTTTCCACTGGGATCTCACTCACAGAGATCTTTCATTTAGGTTTTTTTTTTTTTTGCCAGAGTGTCTTGTCTTTCCATGCCTGAAATACTCTCATGGACTTTTCAGCCAGATCAGAATGCCTTTAGGGCTGATTCTGAGGCCAGAGTGTTGTTTAGGACATCCACCATTCTATGAGTCTGCTGAGTTTCTCGCTTCCCATGTTGGATCACTCTCCCCTTTATTTATTCTATCGGTTAGTATTAGCAGTTACTAGACTTCTTTATGTGCTTCCTTTAACTCTTAGTCCTTTCATTATGATCAATTGTGAACTGAAATTGATCACTTGGACTAGTGAGATGGCATTGGTACATGCCACCTTGATGGGATTAAATTGGGGTCCCCTGGTATATTTCTAACTCTACCATTTGGGGCAAGTCAGCTTGAGCATGTCCAAAATTGTACATCTCTTCCCTCTCTTACTCCTACTCTTATGTTTAACAGGGATCACATTTCAGTTAAATTTCAACACTTAAGAATAACTGTGTATTAATTACAGAATTAAACCAGTCATATTAAGTAGAAAAGACAAAAAAATACTACTAAGAGAGATAATGTATTAAGTTGTTCATTAACAGTCAGGGCTATGCTGATCAAGTTACCGTTTCTCATAGTGTCCATTTCACTTCAACAGGTTTCCTTTTTGGTGTTCAGTCAGTTGTCACCAATCAGGGAGAACATATGGTATTTGTCCCTTTGGGACTGGCTTATTTCACTCAGCATGATGTGTTCCAGATTCCTCCATGTTGTTGCAAATGACTGGATTTCATTGTTTCTTACTGCAGTATAGTATTCTAAAGAGTACATATCCCATAATTTCTTTATCCAGTCTACCATTGATGGGCATTTAGGTTGGTTCCAGGTCTTGGCTATTGTGAATTGAGCTGCAATAAACATTAGGGTGCAGACCGCAATTTTGTTTGCCAATTTAAATTCCTTTGGGTAAATTCCAAGGAGGGGGATGGCTGGGTCGAACGGTAGGGTTATATTCAGGTTTCTGAGGAATCTCCAGACTGACTTCCACAGTGGCTTGACCAGTTTGCATTCCCACCAACAGTGGGTTAGTGTCCCTTTTTCCCCACATCCTCTCCAGCATCTGTTGTTGGTAGATTTCTGCATGTGAGCCATTCTAACCGGGGTGAGGTGAAACCTCATTGTGGTTTTGATTTGCATTTCCCTGATTGCTAATGACCTTGAACATTTTTTCATGTGCCTGTTGGCCATTTGGATTTCCTCTTTTGAAAAATGTCTATTGAGGTCCTTGGCCCATCTCTTAAGTGGGTTGTTGGTTTTGTTTTTGTGGAGTTTCTTGATCTCTTTGTAGATTCTGGTTATTAACCCTTTATCTGTTGCATAGTTTGCAAATATTTTTTCCCATTCTGTCGGTTGTCTCTTCACTCTCCTGACTGTTTCTATTGCAGTACAGAAACTTCTCAATTTGATGCAATCCCAATAGTTGATTTTAGCTTTGACTGCCTGTGCCTCCTGGGTTTTTCCTGAAATTCTTTGCCTGTGCCAATATCTTGAAGGGTTTCTCCAATGTTCTCTAATAACTTGATGGTGTCAGGTCGTAGATTTAGGTCTTTAATCCATGTTGAGTGGATTTTTGTGTAAGGTGTAAGGTAGGGGTCTTGCTTCATGATTCTGCACGTGGAAATCCAATTTTCCAAGCACCATTTATTGAATTGACTGTCCTTGCTCCAGGAATTAGTTTTAGATCCTTGTAGAATTATTTATTTTATTTGAAAGGCAGAGCTACAGAGAGAAAGGCAGAAACAGAGAGAGACACAGAGAGAGAGAGAGAGGGAGGGAGGGAGGGAGGGAGGGAAACCAACCATCAGCTGGCTCACTCCCCAAATGGCCATAATGGCCACAGCTTGGCTGATCCAAAGCCAGGAGACAGGAGCTTCTTCTGGGTCTCCCATGAGGGTTCAGAGGCCCAAGTCCTTGGGCCATCCTCTGCTACTTTCCCAGGTGAACAAGCAGGGAGCTGGTTCAGAAGTGGTGCAGCTGGCACTCAGGCAGTGGCTACACCTGCTATGCCACAGTGCTGAAATGGAGTTGACACTTTTGTATCCCAGGATGTTCACCAGCATAAAGTTGTAATCAGGGGTCAGGTGGGACTAGAAGCCAGGCACCCTGAAATGATCTGTAGGTGTCTTACCTCCTAGTTTAACTGCTAGGTGAGATTTGGGACCTATAAAGTCTTTGAAGTTCCCTTGATTTTACAGAAACACACACACAGGAGTGACACAGTAGCAAGGCCAACAGCACTAAGGTATGATCATGGGCCAGATGTCCTCAGCTAAACTGTGGGTGATGAGCACCTTTTACAGAGTGTCCTGAGCTAGAATTTTTCTGCAGAGAATTCAGTGACTGATGAGGTTTAAACACCCTCAGGTGGTGACCAATGAAGTTGTAACCAGACACCCTCAGATGATATCTCACTTATTCTAATTTGGCACATTGAAATGCCTTTTTCACTTTCTATATACCTTGAATATTAGGACTTACATTGCAACTTGTCACAATTGATTATTTTGATATGGTCATTACTGAGCAGCTAGGATTTCCTAGCATGTGTAGATAAAATTTAATCTTATTGATTATTTGATTCTCTTCATTTGGAAGACTTTTCTAAGAATGTGTACAGGCTGTTTGATTCTGCAGCATGAGATCTAGGCAGGGCCTTAATAACACTTTTGAGTGGTGATTGGGCTGGAAATGAAATGGGGACCAGTGCCTACCTTTCAGTCTGTGTGCCCTCTAGCACTGTGTCCCTCCATTGGACACAATGATAGGACCTCTCATCAGGGTCACATCACCACCACAAATGAAAATTTAAGCATGCACTAGTGATCCACAGGAGAATGGAATTCCTCTCTCCAATAGGCATGAGCACCACCCTGAGGAGGGGCTTTAAAAGGCAGATGCAGCACATCTTTGAATCCCTTTTTCTACTTGTGGTTGTGTGATTTTCTTTTTTTATGATTTTCTTTATTTTACTTGGGAGGTAGAGTTTGAGACAGTAAGAGGGAGAGATGGAGAGAAATGTCTTCCCTATGTTGGTTTGCTCCCCAAATGGCTGCAATAGCTAGAGCTGCACCAATCTGAAGCCAGGAGACAGGCACCTCTTTCTGGTCTTCCAAATGAGGGCAGAGGCCCAAGTATCCCGGCCATCCTCCACTGCTTTCCCAGGCCATAGCAGAGAGCTGGATTGGAAGTGGAGCAGCTGGGGCTAGAATCAGCGCCCATATGTGAAGCCTGTGCTGCAGGCAGAGGATTAACCTACTGCACCACTGTGCTGGGCCTGGCTGTGTGATTTTCATCATTTAGCATTGGAGCATGGGTGTGTCATGGTTGGCCATTCCCTAACACCATGGCTGATCTCTACTCAGGTTTGCAGTTTTAGGCAACATTTTGAGCTGCACACACAGAATTTTCCACATGAGGCTGCCCTTCTCACCTCATGGAACTTACAATTTAGACAAGGCAGGCTAGAAAATAAATCTTTCTAAAAACATGGGGCCGGCATTTTGGTGTAATGGGATGCCACCATCCCATTAGGGCACTGGTTCACATCCTGTCTGTTCCACTTCTGATCCAGAACCCTACCAATGAGCCAGGGTAAGCAGTGAAGGATGGCACATGTACTTGGACCTCTGCACCCACATGGGAAACTCAGATAACTCTCCTGGCTCCTGACTTCTGCCTGAACCATCACAGGTAATGGCAGCCATTTGGGAGTGAACCAGCAGAATGAAGACATCTCGCCAACTCTCCCAGTCTCTGTCTGTAACTCTTTTTCAAATAAACACAAATAAATGTTTCAAAATAAAGAAATAGCAGGTATGAAATGCATTATTTCATAAAGAAGCTTTTTTTTTTCCCATTCACTCTTCATTGCAGAAGGTCAGAGTTAATGCATTGTGATGGTGCAGCCTGTAAGAACTGAAAATACTGAGAAAGCTCTCCAGGCATAAAATTCTCCATGTAGCGAATGAAATTTTGTCTGGAATTAACTTTACAAGGAGAAAGGTGTACAACATCTTAACTTTACAAGGAGAAAGGTGTACAACATCTTCGAAGGCATGGAGTGCCGCGGCTCTCCACTGGTGGTCATCAGCCAGGGGAAGATCGTCCTGGAGGATGGCACGCTTCATGTCACCGAAGGCTTTGGGCGCTACATCCCCCGGAAGCCCTTCCCTGACTTTGTTTACAAGCGTATCAAGGCCAGGAGCAGGCTGGCGGAGCTAAGAGGAGTGCCCCGCGGTCTGTACGACGGACCCGTGTGCGAGGTGTCCGTGACGCCCAAGACGGCCACTCCCCCTCCTGGGCCAAGATGTCGCCCGCCAAGCAGCAGGCCCCGCCTGTCCGCAACCTGCACCAGTCTGGATTCAGCTTGTCTGGCGCACAGATCGATGACAACATTCCCCGCCGCACCACCCAGCGCATCTTGGCGCTCCCCGGCGGCCGTGCCAACATCACCAGCCTGGGCTAGAGCTCCTGGCCCCACCGGCTGCCTGGGGACGGGGATGGTACACCTGAGGACATTCTGAGACTTCCTGCCTTCCTTTTCTTTCCTTTTTTTTTTTTTTTTAAAGAGCCTGTGATAGTTACTGTGGGGCAGCCAGTTCATGGGGCGCCCTGTGGGGCCCTGCTCCGCCGCCACGCGGAGCTCCCGGTGTGGCTCACCGCTTCCCTAGGCATCCACCCACCCGTACACAGAACCGCATCCAACACTCAGACATGCACCACAAAGCAAATCACCAAGAGGGGTCTGCATCGCGAACCTCTGCTGTACTCCGTAGCATCTGCCTTTCACTGAGGGAAGAGAAAGTGAACTGCCCAGAGCTGCCTTCTGCTTTTCTTTAAAAATATATATATATTTTTTTAATTAAAAGTTTTCTTTGTGGGGATGGGGAGGTTCTGGGAGTGGGAGAGTTATCTTTTTTTGTTTAATAGTCCATTGGAAAGTCTAATTTAATGTTAACACAGGGGTTTGAACTGGACATCCTAATGATACAATTACATAACCATCGCGCTGAGTCAGGGGGTTGGCAGAGGGGTCGCGTGGGGCCTCCACACGTCCCCTGCCATCATTTTCTGGATCAGATGTGTTCAATGGGCACGTGTTCTTTTTTTGGCCTCGTTTTTGCTGCATACCGAATCTTTTGAGGATTCTCTTCTCTCTCCACCATTTTCTTGTGTGTGTGTACTGCATTCTCTCTCTGCCTCTAGCTTTTTCATTCATGAACATTTTCACGTCTCTCTTCCCGTTGTGTTTTCTTTGGCCCTCATCTCTGAGACAGTGGATGTCTCTTCTCTGGCTGTCTTTCCACCTCACCCAGTCTCCCATTTTACGGTGGTCCCAGGAACTGCCTGGAAGGACTCCAGCTTTGCCACTGTTGCCATGGTAATCTGTCATCCTAGTCCATGTAAGACTGGTGCTACCCTCTGCCATCGCGAGGCCACACATTTGAATCCGAGACCCTGGTCAGGCGCAGGGTCAGGCGCAGGGCCAGGCTGGGTTGCACTGCCCACGCGATCGCACATGGGCCTAGAATGGAACCGCAAACAGCGCCCAGATGCGGAAGTTGGAGGCTGCACACCTTGCGCAGGTTTTCTCTGGGCAATGCTGATTGGCTGAAGTCACAGACCCTTAGGTCCAGCCTTGTAACCCAGTTGAGTCAACGGCCACTGGCGACTACCTGCTTAGAGTGCTAAGCCAGCAGGGGTCTGGCTCCCCAGTCCTGCAGTTTCCTGGGCATGTATCTAGACCACACTGAGGCTCCTCACCTTGGGGAGAACAAAAAGTTTTTTTTGTTTTGTTTTGTTTTATCCAATTATTTCTAAAGACATAATGCAATATAGGGAGGCCTTATAAATTCAGAAAACCCTTGGATATTTTGACCTAAGTTCGTTTTACTTTGCAAGAGGAAAAGTCAGTTTTAGCACTGCTACTATGTCACATCGGCTCTGTTTTGGGGAGAAAACGTTACCAGTTAGACGTGTGTGCCCCTCAGAGACCTAGGGTGACCCCGGCTCCTTGTCTCAGTGACGCTTTCCCACCGGCTCCCTCCTCCGTGTCCAGTCCTGTCCTTGCTGACTTGTGTGGCAGGGCCTTCCAGCTGTGCCCGCGGGTTGTTAGGAACAATGCTGTGCTCGCAGGCTTCTGTAAAGCCAGATCCGCTGTCCTAAAGCGTAACATCCCAAAGTAGGCCATCACACCATCCACTCGCCTCTCCTCACGTTATGCCTTTGGGGTTATGGTTGGGGTGTGGAACTTTGTTGTTATTGTTTTATTTGTTATTTTAAAGGTAAATTGCACTTTTTAAAAAATAATTGGTTGACAATATATTTGCTTCTTTTTTTCCTCACCTGCACTTAGAGAAAATTTGAACAAGTTGGAAAAAAAGTTTTGTTTCAATTCTAAGAAACACTTGCAGCTCTTCAGTATTCACTTGAGTCTTCCTATTTTTTTTCCTGTACCAGATCATGGCAATTTTGGTTGTTCAATTGTTTTCTTAAGAAATGATGGCCGGCGCCGCGGCTCACTAGGCTAATCCTCCGCCTAGCGGCGCCGGCACACCGGGTTCTAGTCCCGGTCGGGGCGCCGGATTCTGTCCCGGTTGCCCCTCTTCCAGGCCAGCTCTCTGCTGTGGCCAGGGAGTGCAGTGGAGGATGGCCCAGGTGCTTGGGCCCTGCACCCAATGGGAGACCAGGAAAAGCACCTGGCTCCTGGCTCCTGCCATCGGATCAGCGCGGTGCGCCGGCCCCAGCGCACGGGCCGCGGCGGCCATTGGAGGGTGAACCAACGGCAAAGGAAGACCTTTCTCTCTGTCTCTCTCTCTCTCACTGTCCACTCTGCCTGTCAAAAAAAAAAATGATTTAAAACCTGAAAATTCCCCAGGCTGTGTAAGCATGTTTACTTGTTGGCTTGCTTTGTGTGTGGTGTTCAATGAATGTCATATGTAAATGCTAAAATGCTAAAATAAACTGACAGTGTCTCAGAACTGATTAACTGCAGTGACTTGGTGCTCTAAAACAGTGTAGGATTGAATAATAGATGGTTTTTAATCCTTGAAATTGAAATTGTGATGTGACCCCTGAGTGGAGGAACTTCCAGTGCTAACGCTAATAATGTGTGTAGCCTGAAGAGTACTTTTTTTTTTGTAACCACTGTCTTAATGTCAAAATAATTATGGTAAATACAAGTCTCGTGTTTATGATTCTTAAGAACTCTGTGTTATATTACCATGGAACACCTAATAAAGCAAAACGTGGTTGTTAAAAAAAAAAAGACTGAAAATACTGAGAAAGCTCTCCAGGCATAAACTTCTCCATGCAGCAGATGAAATTTTGTCTGGAATTAACTTTACAAGGAGAAAGGTGTGGGTGGCCACATGGCCCAACCACCAGTGTCAAGCTCCACCCCCTTCCTAATGGGATTCCCTGTTCCTACTTCCCTCCCTTCCCCTGGGCTGAGTTTTAAAAGGACCTGTTCCTGAACATGTCTCTCTCTCCTTTGCTCTCTCCAGGACCATCTCCATCCCTATCCACATCTCCATCTCCTGACCTCTGTCTCTGTCTCTGTCTCTGTCTCTCCCTTATGCTTTCATACTGCCTCTTTTCCTTCATTGCCCCTTCCCTCCAGCCTGTCAGGTTTCCCCTAATAAACTCTTTCTATAAAAAAAGAGAGAGAGAGAGAGAGGAAATCTATGGGAGAGAGAGAAGGCTGCCACAACAACAAAAAAGAAAGTTCTGAGCCTGCATGGAGGGTGATTGTGTTAGAGTGGAAATAAAATGTCAGCCTACTGTGGGACTCTCAAGTCCTGAATGTATGTTTTTAACCATATCTTGAGAACAATAAATTTCCTGTAAGGAACACAAGCGTTTTTACATTTTACTGACTTAAATGTAGTCTCCATCAAAAATCATCAAAATAAGCTGCCTAGACATATATGAAACTGTGAAGTAATTTAATTAAACACTCAGGGAGCTGAGAAATGTATCTCAGTACAAATATTTTAAACCACATAACTCTTAAGGAGTAATAGCTGCCAGACTGACAAAATTCAAAAGAAAAAAATTTCTCTATTTGGTATCAGCGAAGTGCCTTCACGTGTGTTTTTCCTGATACGACTTATGAATCTATAACCAGTATCTGAAAAGGGATTAACATCATTCATCATCTAGGAGAGGCAAATTAGAACTATAGACAGAGTTTGTCACACTTCTTAAAATGGATGCCTCTTTATTTATTTATTTATTTATTTTCATTGGCTTACTTTATTTTTTTCACTTTTATTTAATGAATATAAACTTCCAAAGTAAAAAGACACATTAGTTTATGTAAGAGTCGGGGAGAGAGAGAGAGAGAGAGAGAGAGAGAGAGAGAGAGAGAAATAGAGCAGGCAGAATGAGCAAGTCAAAGAGAGACAGATGGAGGTCTTCCACATAATCACTCATTCCTCCAAGTTCCTGCCCCAGCTGTGGCTGGGTTGGCAGAAGTGGGAGCCAGGGATTCTTCAGGGATGCATGCATGGCAGGGATCCAAGATTTGACCAGCGTCAGCTGCCTTGCAGATGCATTCCCAGGAAGCTTGATTGGAAGGGGAGTGTCCGGGACTCCAACAGGCTCACTGCAGTGGATTGGGGCATCGCAAGCCACGGCCTCACCTGCTGCATCATGAATCCCACCCCAGGTGTTATTTTAAAATGTCAAAGACTGCTATAAATCGCCATCTTTGCTTTGTTGTGGCGTCCAGCTCCTCACTCATCCATCGCCTCTGCTGCTGCGGAATCCCGCAGCTTGGGCCCCAGTCTCTGCACTTTCGCCATGTCAAACCAGACCACCCTGGCCGGACACCCGCTCCCAGATCACCACCAAGGACTTACAGAGAACAAGGACGTCCTGGAGGAGGCTGGGAACCGAAGAGACGCCCCTGCCAAATGGGAGCGCTCATGAGGACAATGGGGAGTAGGAGGCGCACAAGGATGCATTGGAAGAAGGTGGAGAGGAGGAGGGCGTGGAGGAAGAGGGCCATAGAGAGGAAGAGGATGGAGACGAAGGGGAGGAGGCCGAGGCAGCTCCAGGAAACGGGCACCTGGAGATGATGAAGATGACTCGACAGTAGAAAAGGAAAACTAAAACATAAAAAATAAGTAAATAAGAGGCAGCAGTGACCTGTTCCTCTTCCACTTCTGGTCTCAGAATCTCAACGTGATCACTATGGAGCAGAGGCCGCCGCCACCCGCGGCAGCGCCCCCTGCCGACGACGCGCTCTCTGCACCTCCCAACCAAGATCAAGTGTGTTTGCAACAGGGTAGGGAAAAAAAAAATTCAGCTCTGCTTGTATCTGAAAAGGACTTCAGGAAGGAAAGTTTGTATGTATTTTCCCTTTTTTACGATTTGTATTTGTGTACGTATTGGTAGGGAGCAACCATTTTTAATGATCTTGGGATGAAAAAGCAGCCTGCAGGGTGTTCTCTGTATGCTTCTGACTGTACTTGTGTTGTGATCATGTGATCATGTAAATACATTTCAGAGTAGAAAAAAAAACTGTAAAAGAGCAAAATCAACAACAACAGCAAATCTTGCATCAAGCATTCCTCTAACCTTTTTGGTTGTTTGTTTGTACTTAGCTGTACAGTAAGTTTTTGGTTTGTTTGGTAGAATGGGCTAAGCATCTGCTTGTGGTGCCAGAATCCCATCTGCATGCCAGGTTCGAGTCCCACATACCCCTCTTCTAAGCCAGCTCTCTTCTACGGCCTGGGAAAGCATTAGAAAGGGGCCCCAAAGTTCAGACCCTTGCACCGGCATGGGAGAGATGGGAGAAACTCCTGGCTCTCAGCTACAGCTATTTAGGCCATTTCCAGAAGAACCAGCAGAATGAAGACCTATCTCTCTGTCTCTCCCTCTGTCTGTAACTCTCTCTCTCAAATAAAAAAAAAATTCCCCCACCATAAGCCAAAGGATTGCTCTTTTTTTCCTTTTTTTGTCTATGAAGTTTCTGTTTACTTTTTGCTTTTGGTGTTTGATGTACTTGTGAAACATGTTATCCAACAAGAAACCAGAATTTTATTTTGCTGAGTTGTTCTAAAAAAAAGATAAGACATGTAGACAAGGATGTGGTAGAAGAGGACACTTATCCAGTGTTGCTAGAATATATGTTACTACATCCATTATGGAAAACAATGGAGAGGTTTTATCAAAAATAAAAATTCAGCTTTCCTCAGAATAGTATAACAAATAATTATCAAGGCCAGCGCCGTGGCTCCATAGGCTAATCTTCTGCCTTGGGGTGATGGTACACCAGGTTCTAGTCCCAGACGGGGGCCAGATTCTGTCCCAGTTGCCCCTCTTCCAGGCCAGCTCTCTGCTATGGCCTGGGAGTGCAGTGGAGGATGGCCCGAGTGCTTGGGCCCTGCACCTGCTTGGGAGACCTAGAAAAGCACCTGAATCCTGCCTTCGGATCAGCGCGATGTGAATGCTGCAGTGCGCTGGCTGCAACGGCCATTGGAGGGTGAACCAACGGCAAAAGGAAGACCTTTCTCTCTGTCTCTCTCTCTCAATGTCCACTCTGCCTTTCAAAAAAAAAAAAAACAAATAATTATCAAAGGAATAAAACAATTTCAAATTAAAACTGCTATAGATCCTGCAATCCCTATCCTGGGTATAAATCCAAATGAATGAAATCTCTGTGTGGAGAGAGATGGCACCCCATGAATCATACAGAAATGCTCACTAGTAGTGCCAATGTAAGTACCCATCAGCAGACAGATGAGTGAGTATGTGCTATCCATATGAAATACTATATTTCTAGGTTGCTATGTGGGCATGAGGCTTCCTCATAAGTTTATGGAAAAACAAGTTACACAAATTAATTTCATATATGGAATTTCATTTATTTATTTAATTTATGGACACATAGGCTTGGGAGAAAGAGAGAGAGACAGAGAGAGAGAGAGAGAGAGAGAGAAAGAGAGAGAGATAATTTTTCATATGATGGTTTTCCTCCCAAATGGCTGAAAGGCTGGAGCTTGTCAAGACAAAAATCAGGAGCCTGGAATTGCATGGAGGGTGATTACATGATTAATATGGGTGCATGATCTTGGGTCATCATCTGATGCTTTGGCAGGCCCAGTAGAAGGGAGCTGAATCAGAAGCAGAGCAGCCAGAACTTGAATGCACATCCCTTTATTCAATGATGCTGTTCCAAAATGGGGCTTAAATCACAGTGCCGCAATGTGGCCTGCCCTGTTACAATTTTTGAATCTATGCAGATATTTTGCAGAATGCATGTGTTCCACAGACTCCTTTTAACCCAAATTTATTAAGTAATTTAGAGATGGGGGAGAGAGAGAGAAGGAGAGGGAGATCAAGAGATGCACACAGAGACAGAGGGACAGAGAGGTCATATCTGCTGGTTCATTGTCTTAAGCCTCTTCAGTTAGAGTTGGGACATTGAGTCCAGGAGCTGACATCTCAATCTAGGTTTCCCATGAGAGTGGCAGGGTTTCAACTACCCGAGTGGTCATTTCTTTGAAGAATTATTTATTTTATTTGAAAGGCAGAGTTATAGAGAGACAAAGGCAGAAACAGAGTGGGCAAGAAAGAGAGATCGAGCTAGAAGGAGAAACAGAGATCAACCATCAGCTGGTTCACCCCCCAAATGGCCATAATGGCCACAGCTTGGATGATCCAAAGCCAGGAGACAGGAGCTTCTTTTTGGTCTCCCATGAGGGTTCAGAGGCCCAAGTGCTTGGGCCATCCTCTGCTACTTTCCCAGGTGAAGAAGCAGGGAGCTGGTTCAGAAGTGGAGCAGCTGGGACTCAGGCAGTGCCTATACATGCTATACCTCAGCGCTGAAATGGAGTTGATACTTTTGTATGCCAGGACATGCATCAGCAAGAAGTTATAATCAGGAGTCTGATTGGACTAGAAACCAGGCATCCTGAAATGTCTGGGGTTTTCTATTCTCCTGTTTTAACTTTTAGGTGAGATATAAGCCCCATATAGGCTTTGAAGTTCCTTGAGTTTATAGATACACACACTGGAAGGACACAGTAGGAAGTCACAGACCAATAAGGTATGATCATGGCCCAGGTTTTCTCCACAACCAGACTGTGGGTGCTGAGCCCCACTGCAGAGCATTGTTGTCTCCCAGGGTGACTGGGGAGAGCAAGTTTGTGGTTAGCTACCCATCTTATCCAGGTGGACATTCTGCTGCCCAGGTGCCCAGATATTAATGGCCGACAAGGTTTTATTTTGTTCATTATGGATTTCTTTAATATTTGCAAGTCAGAGTTACACAGAGAGAGGAGAGGCAGAGAGAGAGAGAGAGAGAGAGAGAGAGAGAGAGAGTCCATCCATCCAATAGTTTATGCCTCAATTGGCCTTAAGGCTGGAGCTGGGCCTATTGGAATCCAGAGGTCAGGAGATTTTTCCGGGTCTCTCACAAGGGTACAGGGGACCAAGGACTTGTGACATCTTCTGCTGCTTTCCCAGGTCACAGCAGAGAGCTGGATAAGAATTGGAGCATCCAGGTCTCGAACCAGCACCCAAATGGGATGCTGGACCTTCAGGCCAGGTGTTAACCTGCTGAGCCACAGTGCCAGGCCGGCACTGATTAGGTTTTTTTTTTTTTTTTTTTTTTAAGGCAGAGTTAGACAGTGAGAGCCAGAGAGCCAGAGAGAAAGTTCTTCCTTTTCCATTGGTTCACCCACCAAATGGCCGCTATGCCAGCATGCTGGGGTCGGACCCTGAGCTGATCCAGAGCAAAGAGCTTCCTCCTGGTCTCCCATGAAGGTGCAGGGCCCCGGGACTTGGGTCATCCTCCACTGCCTTCCCAGTCCACAGCAGAAAGCTTGACTGGAAGAGGAGCAACCAAGACAAAATCCAGAGCCCCAACTGGGACTAGAACTCAGGGTGTTGGTGCCACAGGCTGAGGATTAGCCAAGTAAGCCAGGGCTCCAGCCCTAATTAGCTTTTAAAAAACACCTTCAGGGTTGGAGCTGTGGCTCACTAGGCTAATCCTCTGCCTCGAGGCGCAGGCACACGGGTTCTAGTCCCGGTCCGGGCGCCCGATTCTGTCCATGTTGCCCCTCTTCCAGGCCAGCTCTCTGCTGTGGTCAGGGAGTGCAGTGGAGGATGGCCCAAATCCTTGGGCCATGCACCTCATGGGAGACCAGGATAAGTACCTGTCCCCTGCCATTGGATCAGCGCGGTGCGCAGGCTGAAATGCGCTGGCCACGGCAGCCATTGTAGAGTAAACCAATGGCAAAAGGAAGACTTTTCGCTCTGACTCTCTCTCTCACTGTCCACTCTGCCTACCAAAAAAAAAAAATCTTCTGGTGGTGACTGATGAGATTGTAACCAGACATTGTAACTAATGCGTGAATGTGCTATCCATAAGAAATATTATATTTCCAGGAGTAAGGAGATTCTTCCAGGTCTCCCACGTGGTTGCAGGGCACAAAACTTGGGATATTTTCTAGCTTTCCCAGGTAACAGCAGAGAGCTGGAAAAGTATTGGAGCAGCCAAGTCTCGAACCAGCACACATATGGGATGCTGGTGCTTCAGGCCAGGGTGTTAACCTGCTGAGCCACAGTGCCAGGCTTGGACTGATAAGCTGTGAAACAAACAACTGCAAGTGGTGACTGATGAGAGTGTACCCAGAAACCCTCAGGTGATCTCACTTAATCTATTTGGCACAATGGAATGCCTTTTTTCACTTTTCACATACCTTTGAATATTAACATTCATGTTGTGAACCTGACACAATTTTTAATTTTGATATTGTCATTGCTGAATGGCTAGGATTTCTTAGCTTGTGTCTATAAAATTTAATCCTATTGATTACTCTCTTCATATGGAAAACATGTCATTTTATCTCATTCTTTCTTTTACTGATTTCTTTACTCAGTTGAAAGGCAAACCTACATGGAGGCAGAGGCAGAGAGAGAAAGTTCTTCCATCTGATGGTGCACTCCCCATATGGCTACAATGGCAGGAGCTGAGCCAATCCGAAGCCAGGAGCCAGGAGCCTCCTCCTGGTCTCCCACTTGGGTGCAGGGGCCCAAGGACCTGGGCCATCCTCCACTTCTCTGCCAGAGCACAGCAGAGAGCTGGATAGGAAGTGGAGTAGCTGGGACAGGAACCGGCATCCATATGGCATGCCAGCACTTCAGGTGGCAGCTTTACCGGCTATGCCACAGCACCGGATCCAAGTGGAAAACTGTTCTAGAAATGTTAACATGCAGCTTGTTTGCTTCTGCAGCTGGAAATCTAGGCAGGGTCTTATTGGCACATTTGGGTGGTAATTGGGCTGGAAGAGCTTGGGTCCAGTCCTCTGCCTTTTGTCCCAGTGTCCTCTCACACTGTATTTCTGCATTGGATACTAAAAAGAGACCTTATATCCACATCACACCACCACCACCACCACAGGTGAAAACTGATGCTTGCACTGGTGATTGACAGGAGAAAGGAATTCCTCCCTCCAATAGGCATGAGCCCCGCCCTCAGGAGGGGCTTTAAAAGGCAGATGGAGCAGGGCTATCCTCCCTCTCTGCACACTTGAGCCTGGAACCTTGAACTTCAGGATGGCACAGGAAAGTGCAGACCAGGAAGCTCTTGGGCTGTCAGTTGAGCTGCCCTCTTCCCCACTAAGGTCTTTTCAAGATGGGGGCACAGATGAAGAGGAGCAACCACCACAAGGACAAGGTGAGATACTGTTTTCTGATTTCCCTGAGAGCTGCCTGTAAAGTCAAGGTAGGTCCTTGGGATGTCAGGGTGAGTGTGGAAGGTGGTTTGGAACCTGGCAACTGGTCTCTGTGTGTGTGTGACGGAGGGTTTCATTTCGAAGTGGGAAATGGGAAGTAGCTGGTAGCTCCAGGGGCCTATTGAGAAATGTGGCAGCAATGAACCTATGGAACTCTAATGTGCTCATTATCCTTTGATCCTGGCTTAACTGGCTCAGCCAACAGGATGCCAGAAACATGAAATCTGAGACAAAATGGGGGCCGGTGGGATAAAATGCATACATGTTATTAGGTTTTCATTCTCATGACAAATATCTGAGACATGTTACTAAAGAAGGAACGTTTATTTCAAACCACATTTTGGAAATTCACAAGAAAAGCCTTCATGTCCCTAATAGTTCATGACCCAAATGCTCTGGCATTTTATGAGGGTAGGGGAGGATTCAGAAGGAGTATGGAGGAAAACTCACATGACAACCCAATCTGTCAGGGAGCTTTCTGTGCACGTGATCTCTCCTTATTCAGATACCAAGATTTCAACAGCCGGGCTCCCCCTTCCCAACATCACCCAGTCTAAACATTGTCCACATCTCAGGTTATTCCCCACCCTTGATCCATTTCTATTTTCATTAGTTTTCCCCTTAATACTTTTTATTAAAGAGATTTATTTATTTATCTGAAAGAGGTACACAGAAGGAGAAGGAGAAGCAGAATTTGAGAGAGATCTTCCACCTGCTGGTTCACTCCCCAATTAGCCGCAACAGCCAAAGCTGTGCTGGTCTGTAACCAGGAGCCAGGAGCTTCTTCAACAGCTCCTTCAAGGGTGCAGGGGCTCAAGAATTTGAGCTATCTTCCACTGCTTTCCCAGGCCATAGCAGAGAGCTGGATTGGAAGTGGAGCAGCTGGGACTCGAACCAGTTCTGTAATGGGATGGCAGCACTGCAGACCGTGGGTTTTCCTACTATGCCACAGAGCTGGCCCCTTCCCCTTAATACTTGAAATATTAAGTTACAATTTTGTAGACAAAGAGATTCACAAACAACCTTTGGAGGACACAAATTTTATATACATGGGGAATTTTTATTTTATTTCATGGGGAAACTCAGTCATACGTACTCTCTTTTGCTGTAGGATCCAAGCCCAGTCCACATGAGGAGAAGTCCCAGGAAAGGAAGCTCAGAGGCAGAAGCAGCATTGCCAGAGCAGGTAAGTTCAGACTCACCCGGAGCGAGAAGGTCATAGGGTGCTGTGGCACAGTCTTCTCTGGGAGACAGGGGCCCTGAGACCAGATGGGTCAGCAGCACCTCAGAGATGCTGGGGTACGGGGACCAGAGGGGAAGGGAGCACTGGTGGGAGGCGCTGCTCCCTGTGTCCTGGGTAGACCTGGGCTGTGGCTGTGCCTTTGGAGGCAGGCACTCCAACTCCCTGTGTTTTGCAGAATCAGAGTCCAGCTGTGACGGGGTGAGTTCCAGCAAGAAGACAATCAGTTCCGAGGACAGCAGCCACACGGGGACAGGTAGCATCGTGCTTTCTCTACCTCGAGGGTCAGGACCAGCGAGCTTATCCAAGGTTGGGAAGGGAGGGGTTGTCAGAGATTGAGAGCAGTTTCGAGATCCTGAGAGCATGTGAGGGGGAGGATGGGTGCTGCCTGGGTTCCTGCTGGAGTCCATTGTGGGGAAGGAAGTGCAGGATTCGGTGGGGTTCACGTGAAGGGGGCAGGACTTAGGTTTTAGGGCCCAAGGAGCTGTGCTGAGTGTCTCCCGTGTGTCTGCAGGCAGCTGTGTGCATGAGCTCAGCGTGACTTTGCAAAAGAAAGCAAAACCTTCGGACGATGGAAATGACAGAGGAATTGAGGAGGCGCATGCGGAACCTCGCAGGGGATCCTCCAGGGCCCGCTCTGGGCACAAGAGGAGGCGCAGGTCCAAGACCCAGCAGACCACCCACCGCCCCTTCGGAAGAGCCTGGTAACCTCCCTGCGCTCTCTGAGGCCATTTATGAAGATTTAGCCAAGGTGCAGGCGCAGCAGGCACAGTTCCTGCTGACCCAGGACCAGCTGTTTGCGCTGGCACAGCTCCGCGGGCCTCCATGCAGCGCCATGCAGAGCTGCTATGCGCTGGCCTCGCAGGCGGCCTGGGCCTTCCCTGCCCAGGGCTGGCTCCTCCCGGCCCAGGCCCAGGTCCCGGGCGAGACACCGGCCCCTGCCCCGGCCTCGGAGTTCATGCCTGCTGTCCAGTCGCTGGCACCGGCTCAGACCTACTCCCAGGAGGGGGAAGGCCAGCCCTCTGCAGAGCAAGAAGAACCTGAGGCTCACAGGGCATCAGACTAATCTTGTGCTGGGGAGCCCGCATGGTGGACACTAGAGGGCGCATCTCTGACACACAGAAAGACTTGCTGCTGCTACTTCTGCGCAAGCCCAGCAGAGACCCTGTCGTGGGGATGAGCTGAGGCCTGAGGGAATCTGGGTGGCCATAGGAAAGGAACTCGAGCGACTTCCTCGGAATCAGGAACCTGTTCTTTCCTTGAGGATGTCATGACAGAAGAATGTCGGTTTTCACATTACCAATCTGAATCCTTGTAACTGATTTGAATTTTTAAATGAAGCACATATTAAGAGGTCATCATTGACACTTGTGCATTTTTGTCAATGTAAAGTTTTCTACCTGGAGAAGTTCTGGGGAGGTGGGAGGAGCAATGCCCAGGAGGACTCTGAGGGGAGATGACAGGGTGGGCCTGCGTTTAAAAGTGTATTAGAAGGGTGTGCCTTTGTTCTATTTTTACGTTTTCTATTTTTGTGCATATTGGTAGGGGTTAGCCAATTTTAATGATTTTGGGATGACCAAACTAGCATTCAATTTGTTTTTGTATGCTTTTTCTGTACTTGTGGTGTGAATTCTTCATTAACATATCAAAGGAGAAAAAATCTTTGTAAAATATCTAAAGCAACAACAGAAAACCTTGTGTCAAGCATTCCTTTTTTTTGTATGTACTAGCTGTACTGTAAGTAGTTGTTTAGTATGAGATAGTTAAAAAGGCCAAAGGTAGGGGCCAGCAATGTGGTAGAGTGGGCTAAGTGTCTGCCTGTTGTGCCAGAATCCCATATGGGTACCAGGTTGGTGTCCCAGATGCCCCTCTTCTAAACCAGCTCTCTGCTATGGCCTGGAAAAGCAGTAGAACATAGCCCAGATGCTTGGGCCTCTTCACCTGCATGGGAGACCTGCAAGAAACTTCTGGCTCTCAGCTACTGCCATTTAGGCCATTTCCTGAGGGACCAGCAGGTGGAACCTTTCTGTTTCTCCCTCTGTCTGTCTATAATTCTATCATCAAATAAATAAATAAAATCCCCTCCACACAAAAGCCAAAGGTTTCCCTTTTTTTTGTCTATGTAGTAGTTTTTGAGTTTTTTATTTTTCACATTCTTGACATAGGTGTGAAACATTTTATCTTAAAATAACTGGAATTTATTTTGCTGAGTTGTTCTAAAATAAATGATAAGATGTGTAGACAAGGATGTGGGTAGAAATGGACACTTATCCAGTACTGCTGGAATATATGTTACTACAGCCATTGCAGAAAGTAATGGGGAGGTTTTACCAAAAATAAAAATTGAGCTTTCCTCAGAATATTATACAAATAATTATCAAATAGATAAAACAATTTGAAATAAAAACTATTATAAATGCTACAATCCCTATTCTGGGTACAAATGCAAAAGGAAATGAAATCCCTGTGTAGAGAGAGATGTCACCCCATGTTTAGTACAGCAATGCTCACCAGTAGTGCCAATGTATTGAAACAGTTCAAGTACCTATTGGCAGACAGATGAGTATGTGCTATCCATATGAACTATTATATTTCTATATTAAATGTGTGCATGAGGATACTTCATAAGCTTTATGGAAAAGTAAGATTCACACAAATGAATTTCATATATAGATTTTCATTTCTTTATTTAAATATATTTATTTATTGTCACATAGTGATGGGGAGAAAGAAAGAAAAGAGAGAGAGAGAGAGAGAGAGAGAGAGAAAATTTCATCTGCTCCTTCCCTTCCAAAATGGTCGAATTGCTGGGGTCTGTGAAGGCAGAAATCAGGAGCCTGGAATTCCATCCAGAGGGACAGAGAGGTCATATCTGCTGGTTCATGCTCAAAAGCCTTTTAGAAAGAGATGGGACATATAGATTCCAGTAGTTGAAATAACAAACTAGATTGCTCATGAGAGTGGCAGGGTTTCAACTAACTTCTTTTAAGATTTATTGATTTTATTTGAAAGGTAGAGTTAGACAAAGGCAGAGGAGATGGAGAAAGACAGAGAGAGAGAGAGAGAGAGAGAGATCAACCATCAGCTGGCTCACTCCCCAAATAGCTATAAAAGCTCAGAGGCCCAAGTACTTTGCTGGAATGTTTGTTACTACAGCCATTGCAGAAAACGATGGAGAGGTTTTACCCAAAATAAAAATTTAGCTTTCCTCAGAATATGATATCAAACAATTCTCAGAGTATAGAGCAATTTTAAATTAAAACTGGTACAGATCCTACAAACCCTCTCCTGGGTATAAATCCAAAGGAACCAAATCTCTTTGTAGAGAGAGATGGAACCACATGTATAGTACAGCAATGCTCACTAGTTATCCCAGTGTATGGAAAGAGTGTAAGTACCCATTGACAGATGGATGAGTCCGGATGTGTTATCCATTTGAAATAGTATATTTCTATGTGACATTGTATGCATGAGGCTACTTCATAGGTTTATGGAAAAACAGATTCACACAAATTAATTTCCTATGTAGAATTTCATTTCTTTCTTCCTTTAATTTATTTATTGACACAGTGATGGGGAGAAAGGGAGAAAGAGAGAGAGAGAGAGGGAGAGAGAGAGAGAAAATTTTTCATCTGCTGGTTCCCTTCCCAAATGGCTGAATGGATGGAGCTTGTCAAGGCAGAAATCAGGAGGTGGGAATTCCATTCAGGGCTCTTTCAAGATTAATGCAAGCTCAAAATTTTGGATCATCATCTGATGCTTTGGTGGGCACAGTAGAAGGGAGCTGAAACAGAAGCAGAGCAGTCAGAACTTGAATGTGAATCCCTTTATTCAATGATGCTGTTCCAAATTGTGGCTTAACTCACAGTGCTGCCATGTGGCCTACCCAGTTACAATTTTTGAATCAAAGCAGATGTTTTAAATAATGCATGTATTCCACAGACTCATTTTAACCTTCACTAATTAATTAATTTAGAGACCAGGGGAGAGAGAGAGAGAGAGAAGGAGAGGGAGATCAAAAGATGCACACAGCGGCAGAGGGATGGAGAGGTCACATCTGCTGGTTCATTGTCTTAAGCCTCTTCAGTTAGAGTTGGGACATTGACTCCAGGAGCTGAAATCTCAATCTAGGTTTCTCAGGAGAGTGGCAGGTTTTCAACTACCTGAGTGGTCATTTCTTTAAAGAATTATTTATTTTATTTGAAAGGTAGAGCTACAGAGAGACAAAGGCAGAAACAGAGAAAGCGAGAGAGAGAGAGAGGGAGAGAGAGGGAGGGAGGGAGAAAGAGAGATGAACCATCAGCTGACTCATTCTCCAAATGGCCATAATGGCCACAGTTTGGCTGATCTGAAGCTGGGAGACAGGAGCTTCTTCTGGGTCTCCCATGAGGGTTCAGAGGCCCAAATCCTTGGACCATCCTCTGCTACTTTCCCAGGTGAACAAGCAGGGAGGTGGTTCAGAAGTGGAGCAGCTGGGACTCAGGCAGTGGCTACACCTGCAATGCCACAGTGCTGAAATGGAGTTGACACTTTTGTATCCCAGGATGTTCACCAGCATAAAGTTGTAATCAGGGGTCAGGTGGGACTAGAAGCCCGCCACCCTGAAATGATCTGTAGGTGTCTAATCTCCTGGTTTAACTGCTAGGTGAGATTTGGGACCCATAAAGTCTTTGAAGTTCCCTTGAGTTCACAGAAATACACACACAGGAGTGACACAGTGGCAAGGCCAACAGCACTAAGGTATGATCATGGCCCTGGTGTCCTCTGCTAAACTGTGGGTGCTGAGCACCTTCTACAGAGTGTCCTGAGCTTCCAGGGTGACTAGGGAGATTGAGGTTGGGTCAGCTCCCCATGTGGCTGGAATTTTTCTGCAGAGAAATCAGTGACTGATGAGGTTTAAACACCCTCAGGTGGTGACCAATGAAGTTGTAACCAGACACCCTCAGATGATCTCACTTATTCTAATTTGGCACATTGAAATACCTTTTTCACTTTCTATATACCTTTGAATATTAGGACTTACATTGCATCTTGTCACAATTGATTATTTTGATATGGTCATTACTGAGCAGCTAGGATTTCCTAGCACGTGTAGATAAAATTTAATCTTTGTGATTATTTGATTGTCTTCATTTGGAAGACTTTTCTAAACATGTGTACAGGCTGTTTGTTTGATTCTGCAGCATGAGATCTAGGCAGGGCCTTAATAACACTTTTGAGTGGTGATTGGGCTGGAAATGAAATGGGGACCAGTGCTTATCTTTCAGTCTGTGTGCCCTCTAGCACTGTGTCCCTCCATTGGACACAATGATAGGACCTCTCATCAGGGTCACATCACCACCACAAATGAAAACTTAAGCATGACTGGTGATCCACAGGAGAATGGAATTCCTCTCTCCAATAGGCATGAGCACCACCCTGAGGAGGGGCTTTAAAAGGCAGATGCAGCACATCTTTGAATACCTTGCTTCTACTTGTGGTTGTGTGATTTTCTTTTTTTTATGATTTTCTTTATTTTACTTGGGAGGTAGAGTTTGAGACAGTAAGAGGGAGAGACAGAGAGAAATGTCTTCCCTACGTTGGTTTACTCCCCAAATGGCTGCAATAGCTAGAGCTGCACCAATCTGAAGCCAGGAGACAGGCACCTCTTTCTGGTCTTCCAAATGAGGGCAGAGGCCCAAGTATCCAGGCCGTCCTCCACTACTTTCCCAGGCCATAGCAGAGAGCTGGATTGGAAGTGGAGCAGCTGGGGCTAGAATCAGCGCCCATATGTGAAGCCTGTGCTGCAGGCAGAGGATTAACCTACTGCACCACTGTGCTGGGCCTGGCTGTGTGATTTTCATCATTTAGCATTGGAGCATGGGTGTGTCATGGTTGGCCATTCCCTAACACCATGGCTGATCTCTACTCAGGTTTGCAGTTTTAGGCAACATTTTGAGCTGCACACACAGAATTTTCCACATGAGGCTGCCCTTCTCACCTCATGGAACTTACAATTTAGACAAGGCAGACTAGAAAAGAAATCTTTCTAAAATTATGGGGCCAGCATTTTGGTGTAATGGGATGCCACCGTTGCATTAGGGCACTGGCTCACATCCTGTCTGTTCCACTTCTGATCCAGAACCGTACTAATGAGCCGGGGTAAGCAGTGAAGGATGGCACATGTACTTGGACCTCTGCACTCATGTGGGAAACTCAGATAACTCTCCTGGCTCCTGACTTCTGCCTGAACCATCAGAGGTAATGGCAGCCATTTGGGAGTGAACCAGCAGAATGAAGACATCTCGCCAACTCTCCCACTCTCTGTCTGTAACTCTTTTTTAAATAAACAAAAATAAATGTTTCAAAATAAAGAAATGGCAGGTATGAAATGCATTATTTCATAAAGAAGCTTTTTTTTTTCCCATTCACTCTTCATTGCAGAAGGTCAGAGTTAATGCATTGTGATGGCACAGCCTGTAAGAACTGAAAATACTGAGAAAGCTCTCCAGGCATAAAATTCTCCATGTAGCAAATGAAATTTTGTCTGGAATTAACTTTACAAGGAGAAAGGTGTGAGTAGCCACATGGCCCAACCACCAGTGTCAAGCTCCACCCCCTTCCTAATGGGATTCCCTGTTCCTATTTCCCTCCCTGCCCCTGGGCTAAGTTTTAAAAGGACCTGTTCCTGAACATGTCTCTCTCTCTCTCCTTTGCTCTCTCCAGGACCATCTGCATCCATATCTCCATCTCCATCTCCTGACCTCTGTCTCTGTCTCTGTCTCTATCTCTCCCTTATGCTTTCATACTGTCTCTTTTCCTTCATTGCCCTTCCCTCCAGCCTGTCAGGTTTCCCCTAATAAACTCTTTCTCCAAATGAGAGAGAGAGAGAGAGAGAGAGGAAATATATGAGAGAGAGCGAAGGCTGCCACAACAACAACAAAAAACAAAGTTCTGAGCCTGCATGGAGGGTGACTGTGTCAGAGTGGAAATAAAATGACAGACTACTGTGGGACTCTCAAGTCCTGAATGTGTGTTTTTAACCATATCTTGAGAACAATAAATGTCCTGTAAGGAACACAAGCGTTTTTACATTTTATTGACTTAAATGTAATCTCCATCAAAATTCATCAAAATAAGCTGGCTAGACATACAAGAAACTGTGATATAATTTTTTAAACCATCACATAGCTGAGAAATGTATCTCAGTACAAATATATTAAACCACATAACTGTTAAGGAGCAATAGCTGCCAGACTTAAGAACTGACAAAATTCAAAAGAAAAAATTTCCTTATTTGGTATCAGCAAAGTGCCTTCATGTGTGTTTTTCCTGATAAGACTTATGAATGTCTAACTGGTATCTGAAAAGGGATTAACATCACTCATTATCTGGGAGAGGCAAATTAGAACTATAGACAGAGTTTGTCACACTTCTTAAAATGGATGCCTCTTTATTTATTTATTTATTTTTATTGGCTTACTTTATTTTTTTTTCACTTTTATTTAATGAATATAAACTTCCAAGGTAAAAAGACACATTAGTTTATTTAAGAGTCTGGGAGAGGGAGAGAAAGAGAGAGAGAGAGAGAGAGAGAAATAGAGCAGGCAGAATGAGCAAGTTAGAGATAGGCAGCTGGAGGTCTTCCACATAATCACTCATTCCTCCAAGTTCCTGCCCCAGCTGTGGCTGGGTTGGGCAGAAGTGGGAGCCAGGGATTCTTCAGGGATGCATGCATGGCAGGGATCCAGGATTTGACCAGCATTAGCTGCCTTGCAGATGCATTACCAGGAAGCGTGATTGGAAGGGGGAGTGTCCGGGACTCCAACAGGCTCACTGCAGTGGATTGGGGCATCGCAAGCCACAGCCTCACCTGCTGCATCATGAATCCCACCCCAGGTGTTATTTTAAAATGTCAAAGACTGCTATAAATCGCCATCTTTGCTTTGTTGTGGCGTCCAGCTCCTCACTCAACCATCGCCTCTGCTGCTGCGGAATCCCGCAGCTTGGGCCCCAGTCTCTGCACTCTCGCCATGTCAAACCAGACCACCCTGGCCTGACACCCGCTCCCAGATCACCACCAAGGACTTACAGAGAACAAGGACGTCCTGGACAAGGCTGGGAACCGAAGAGACGCCCCTGCCAAATGGGAGCGCTCATGAGGACAATGGGGAGTAGGAGGCGCACAAGGATGCATTGGAAGAAGGTGGAGAGGAGGAGGGCGTGGAGGAAGAGGGCCATGGAGAGCAAGAGGATGGAGACGAAGGGGAGGAGGCCGAGGCAGCTCCAGGAAACGGGCACCTGAAGATGATGAAGATGACTCGACAGCAGAAAAGGAAAACTAAAACATAAAAAATAAGTAAATAAGAGGCAGCAGTGACCTGTTCCTCTTCCACATCTGGTCTCAGAATCTCAACGTGATCACTATGGAGCAGAGGCCGCCGCCACCCGCGGCAGCGCCCCCTGCCGACGACGCGCTCTCTGCACCTCCCAACCAAGATCAAGTGTGTTTGCAACAGGGTAGGGAAAAAAAAAATTCAGCTCTGCTTGTATCTGAAAAGTACTTCAGGAAGGAAAGTTTGTATGTATTTTCCCTTTTTCACGATTTGTATTTGTGTACATTTTTAATGATCTTGGGATGAAAAACCAGCCTGCAGGGTGTTCTCTGTATGCTTCTGACTGTACTTGTGTTGTGACCATGTTCTTTTACATCTCAGAGGAAAAAAAAAACTGTAAAAGAGCAAAATCAACAACAGCAGAAATCTTGCATCAATCGTTCCTCTTTTTTTTTTTTTGTTTGTGCTTGGCTGTATAGTAAGTTTTTGGTTTGTTTGGTAGAGTGGGCTAAGCATCTGCTTGTGGTGCCAGAATCCCATATGCAAGCCAGGTTCTAGTCCCACATAACTCTCTTCGAGCCAGGTCTCTGCTACGGCCTGGGAAAGCATTAGAAAGGGGCCCCAAAGTTCAGACCCTTCCACCTGCATGGGAGAGATGGGAGAAACTCCTGGCTCTCAGCTACAGCTGTTTAGGCCATTTCCAGAGGAACCAGCAGAATGAAGACCTTTCTCTCTGTCTCTCCCTCTGTCTGTAACTCTCTCTCGCAAATAAAAAAAATGCCCCCACCATAAGCCAAAGGATTGTTCTTTTTTTCTTTTTTTGTCTATGAAGTTTCTGTTTACTTTTTGCTTTTGGTCTTTGATGGACTTGTGAAACATGTTATCCAACAAGAAACCAGAATTTTATTTTGCTGAGTTGTTCTAAAAAAAGATAAGCCATGTACAAGGATGTGGTAGAAGAGGACACTTATCCAGTGTTGCTGGAATATATGTTACTACATCCATTATGGAAAACAATGGAGAGGTTTTATCCAAACTAAAAATTTAGCTTTCCTCAGAATATTATAACAAATAATTATCAAAGGAATAAAGCAATTTTAAATTAAAACTGCTATAGATCCTGCAATCCCTATCCTGGGTATAAATCCAAATGAATGAAATCTCTGTGTAGAGAGAAAAGGCACCCCATGAATAATTGTACAGCAATGCTGACTCGTAGTGCCAATGTATGGAAACAGTGTAAGTACCCATCGGCAGACAGATGAGTGAGTATGTGTTATCCACATGAAATATTATATTTCTAGGTTGCTATGTGGACATGAGGCTTCCTCATAAGTTTATGCAAAAACAAGATTTACACAAATTAATTTCACATATAGAATTTCATTTATCTATTTATTTTTTGACACATAGCGATGAGAAGAAAGGAAAAGAAGGAGAGAGGGAGAGAGAGAAAATCTTTCATCTGCTGGTTCCCTTCCAAATGGCTGAATGGCTGGGGCTTGTGAAGGCAGAACTCAGGAGCCTGGAATTCCATGGAGGGCTATTGCATGATTAATACGGGCACATGAACGTGGATCATCATCTGAAGCTTTGGCAGGCATAGTAGAAGGGAGCTGAATCAGAAGCAGAGCAGCCAGAACTTGTAAGCACATCCCTTTATTCAATGATGCTGTTCCAAAATGGGGCTTAAATCACAGTGCCGCAATGTGGCCTGCCCTGTTACAATTTTTGAATCTATGCAGATATTTTGCAGAATGCATGTGTTCAACAGACTCATTTTAACCCTCACTAATTAACTAATTTAGAGACCAGGGGATAGAGAGAGTTGGGAGAAAGCAAGGGATTCACACAGAGACAGAGGGACAGAGAGGTCACATCTGCTGGTTCATTGTTTTAAGCCTCTTCAGTTAGAGTTGGGACATTGACTCCAGGAGCTGACATCTCAATCTAGGTTTCTCATGAGAGTGGCAGGGTTTCAACTACCCGAGTGGTCCTTTCTTTGAATAATTATTTTATCTGAAAGGCAGAGTTATAGAGAGACAAAGGCAGAAACAGAGAGAGACAGAGAGCGAGATCAACCATCAGCTGGCTCACTCCCCAAATGGCCATAGCTTGGCTGATCCAAAGCCAAGGAGACAGGAGCTTCTTCTGGGTCTCCCATGAGGGTTCAGAGGCCCAAGTCCTTGGGCCATCCTCTGTTACTTTCCCAGGTGAACAAGCAGAGAGCTGGTTCAGAAGTGGAGCAGCTGGGACTCAGGCAGTGGCTATACCTGCTGTGCCACAGTGCTGAAATGGAGTTGACACTTTTGTAACCCAGGACATGCATCAGCAGGAAGTTATAATCAGGGATCTGATTGGACTAGAAACTAGGCACCCTGACATGAGCTGGGGTTTCTAATCTCCTGGTTTTTAGTTTTAGGTGAGATATCAGCCCCATAAAGGCTTTGAAGTTCCTTGAATTTACAGATACACGCACACAGGAAAACACAGTAGGAAGTCACAGAGCAATAAGGTGAGATCATGGCCCAGGTTTCCTCCTCAGCCAGACTGTGGGTGCTGAGCCCCACTGCAGAGCATCATGGGCTCCCAGGGTGAATGGGGAGAGTAAGTCTGGGGTTAGATACCCATCCCATACAGGTGGACATTCTGCTGCCCAGGTGGCCAGGAATTAATGGCCGACAAGGTTTTTTTTTTTTTTTCCTTTAGGGATTTCTTTAATATTTGCAAGTCAGAGTTACACAGAGAGAGGAGAGGCAGAGAGAGAGAGAGAGAGAGAGAGAGAAGAGAAGACAGAGAGAGAGGTCTTCCATCCAATGGTTTACTCCCCAATTTGCCCTCATGGCCCAGATATGGGACTATCTGAAGCCAGGAGCCAGGAGTTTCTTCTGGGTCTCCCACGTGGGTATAGGCGCCCAAGGACTTGACTTTGGCTATCATCTGCTGCTTTCTCAGGTCACAGCAGAGAGCTGGATAAGAATTGGAGCAGCCAGGTCTTCAAACAGTGCCCAAATGGGATGCTGGCGCTTCAGGCCAGGGTTTGAACCAGCTGAGCCACAGCACCAAGCCTGCACTGAATAGGTTTTTTTCTTTCTTTCTTTGTTTTTTACAGGTAGAGTTAGGCAGTGAGAGACAGAGAAAAAGGTCTTCCTTTAACCTTGGTTCACCCCCCAAATTACCACTACGGCCGGCAAGCTGGGGCCGTCATGCTACGCTGATCTGAAGCCAGGAGCCTGGTTCTTCCTCCTGGTCTCCCATGCAGGTGCAGAGCCCAAGCCTTTGGGCCATCCTCCCCTGCCTTACCAGACCACAGAGGAGAGCTGGACTGGAAGAGGAGCAATGGGAAGGATTTGGAGCCCCAACTGGTGCTAGAACCTGGGGTGCCAGTGCTGCAGGTGGAGGATTAGCCAAGTGAGCTAAGGCGCCTGCCCTGATGGATTTAAACAACTGTAACCATATCTTGAGGGCAATAAATATCCTTTAAAGAACACAAGCATAGAGAGCAGTGGCCTTAAAAACAAAAACAAATGAACAACAACAAAAAAGAACCACAGAAGCGTTTTTACATTTTGCAGACTTAAATGTAGTCTCCATCAAAACTCATCAAAATAAGCTGGCTAGACATACATGAAACTGTGAAGTAATTTTTTAAACCATCACATAGCTGAGACATGTATCTCAGTACAAATATTTAAAACCTCATAACTGTTAAGGAGCAATAGCTGGCAAACTTAAGGATTGACAAAATTCAAAAGCAAAAATTTCCCTATTTGGCATCAGTGAAGTGCCCTCACGTGTGTTTATCCTGATAAGACTTATGAATGTCTAACCGGTATCTGAAAAGGGATTAACATCACTCATCATCTGGGAGAGGCAAATTAGAACTATATACAGAGTTTGTCACACTTCTTAAAATGGATGCCTCTTAATTTATTTTTAAGAAGACACATTAGTTTATTTAAGAGTCGGAGAGAAAGAGAGAGAGAGAGAGAGAGAGAGAAATAGAGCAGGCAGAATGAGTAAGTCAAAGAGATACAGCTGGAGGTCTTCCACATAATCACTCATTCCTCCAAGTTCCTGCCCCAGCTGTGGCTGGGTTGGGCAGAAGTGGGAGCCAGGGATTCTTCAGGGATGCATGCATGGCAGGGATCCAAGATTTGACCAGCGTCAGCTGCCTTGCAGATGCATTCCCAGGAAGCTTGATTGGAAGGGGAGTGTCCAGGACTCCAACAGGCTCACTGCAGTGGATTGGGGCATCGCAAGCCACAGCCTCACCTGCTGCATCATGAATCCCACCCCAGGTGTTATTTTAAAATGTCAAAGACTGCTATAAATCGCCATCTTTGCTTTGTTGTGGCATCCAGCTCCCCACTCATCCACCGCCTCTGCTGCTGTGGAATCCCGCAGCTTGGGCCCCAGTCTCTGCACTCTCGCCATGTCAAACTAGACCACCCTGGCTTGACACCCACTCCCAGATCACCACCAAGGACTTACAGAGAGCAAGGACGTCCTAGAGGAGGCTGGGAACCGAAGAGACGCCCCTGCCAAATGTGAGCGCTCATGAGGACAATGGGGAGTAGGAGGCGCACAAGGAGGTAGAGGAAGAAGGTGGAGAGGAGGAGGGCATGGAGGAAGAGGGCCATGGAGAGCAAGAGGATGGAGACAAAGGGGAGGAGGCTGAGGCAGCTCCAGGAAACGGGCACCTGAAGATGATGAAGATGACTCGACAGCAGAAAAGGAAAACTAAAACATACAAACATAAGTAAATAAAAGGCAGCAGTGACCTAGTCCTCTTCCACTACTGGTCTCAGAATGTGAATGTGATCACTTTGGAGCAGAGGCCGCCGCCACCCGCGGCAGCGCCCCCTGCCGACGACGCGCTCTCTGCACCTCCCAACCAAGATCAAGTGTGTTTGCAACAGGGGAGGGAAAAAAAAAATTCAGCTCTGCTTTATCTGAAAAGTACTTCAGGAAGGAAAGTTTGTATGTATTTTCCCTTTTTTACGAATTGTATTTCTGCACATTTTTAATGATCTTGGGATGAAAAACCAGCCTGCAGGGTGTTCTCTGTACGCTTCTGACTGTACTTGTGTTGTGACCATGTTCATTTACATTTCAGAGGAGAAAAAAAAAAACTAAAAGAGCAAAATCAACAACAGAAAATCTTGCATCAAGCGTTCCTCTAACATTTTGTTTGTTTGTACTTAGCTGTACAGTAAGTTTTCTGTTTGTTTGGTAGAGTGGGCTAAGCATCTGCTTGTGGTGCCAGAATCCCATCTGCATGCCAGGTTTGAGTCCCACATACCCCTCTTCTAAGCCAGGTCTCTGCTACGGCCTGGGAAAGCATTAGAAAGGGGCCCCAAAGTTCAGACCCTTGCACCTGCATGGGAGAGATGGGAGAAACTCCTGGCTCTCAGCTACAGCTGTTTAGGCCATTTCCAGAGGAACCAGCAGAATGAAGACCTTTCTCTCTGTCTCTCCCTCTGTCTGTAACTCTCTCTCACAAATAAAAAAAATGCCCCAACCATAAGCCAAAGGATTGTTCTTTTTTTCTTTTTTTGTCTATGAAGTTTCTGTTTACTTTTTGCTTTTGGTCTTTGATGGACTTGTGAAACATGTTATCCAACAAGAAACCAGAATTTTATTTTGCTGAGTTGTTCTAAAAAAAGATAAGACATGTACACAAGGATGTGGGTAGAAGAGGACACTTATCCAGTGTTGCTGGAATATATGTTACTACATCCATTATGGGAAACAATGGAGAGGTTTTTATCCAAACTAAAAATTTAGCTTTCCTCAGAATATTATAACAAATAATTTTCAAAGCTGGTGGCATGGCTCAATAGGCTAATCCTCTGCCTTTTGGCACTGACACACTGGGTTCTAGTTCTGGTCTGGGTGCCGGATGCTGTCCCGGTTACCCCTCTTCCAGGCCAGCTCTCTGCTATGGCGTGGGTTTGCAGTGGAGGATGGCCCAAGTCCTTGGGACCTGCACCTGCATGGGAGACCAGGAAAAGCACCTGAATCCTGGCTTCGGTTCAGCACAATACACCGGCTGCATTCAATGGCAGCGGCATCATTGGAGGATGAACCAACGGCAAAAGGAAGACCTTCTCTCTGTTTCTCTCTCACTGTCCACTCTGCCTGTCAAAAAAAAATAATTATCAAAGGAATAAAACAATTTTAAATTAAAACTGCTATAGATCCTGCAATCCCTATCCTGGGTATAAATCCAAATAAATGAAATCTCTGTGTAGAGAGAGATGGCACCCCATGAATCATACAGAAATGCTCACGAGTAGTGCCAATCTAAGTACCCATCGGCAGACAGAGGAGTGAGTATGTGCTATCCATATGAAATATTATATTTCTAGGTTGCTATGTGGACATGAGGCTTTCTCATAAGTTTATGGAAAAACAGGATTTACACAAATTAATTTCATATATGGATTTTCATTTATTTATTTAATTTACGGACACACAAGCTGGGGAGAAAGAGAGAGAGACAGAGACGGAGAGAGAGAGAGAGAATCTTTTATGTGCTGGAGTGTGTCAAGGCAATATTCAGGGACCTGGAATTCCATGGAGGGCTTTTGCATGATTAATACGGGCAGGTGAACATGGATCATCATCTGATGCTTTGGCAGGCATAGTAGAAGGGAGCTGAATCAGAAGCAGAGCAGCACATCCCTTTATTATTATTCAATGATGCTGTTCCAAAATGGGGCTTAAATTACAGTGCCGCAATGTGGCCTGCCCTGTTACAATTTTTGAATCTATGCAGATATTTTGCAGAATGCATGTGTTCCACAGACTCATTTTAACTCAAATTTATTAACTAATTTAGAGATGGGGGAGAGAGAGAGAAGGAGAGGGAGATCAAGAGATGCACACAGAGACAGAGGGACAGAGAGGTCATATCTGCTGGTTCATTGTCTTAAGCCTCTTCAGTTAGAGTTGGGACATTGACTCCAGGAGCTGAAATCTCAATCTAGGTTTCTCATGAGAGTGGCAGGGTTTCAACTACCTGAGTAGTCATTTCTTTGAAGAATTATTTATTTTATTTGAAAGGCAGAGTTACAGAGACACAAAGGCAGAAACAGAGTGGGCGAGAAAGAGAGAGCGAGCGAGAAACAAAGATCAACCATCAGCTGGTTGACCCCCCAATGGCCATAGTGTCCACAGCTTGGATGATCCAAAGCCAGGAGACAGGAGCTTCTTCTGGGTTTCCCATGAGGGTTCAGAGGCACAAGTACTTGGGACATCCTCTGCTACTTTCCCAGGTGAACAAGCAGGAAGTTGGTTCAGAAGTAGAGCAGCTGGGACTCAGGCAGTGGCTATACCTGCTATGCCACAGTGCTGAAACGGAGTTGACACTTTTGTAACCCAGGACATGCATCAGCAAGAAGTTATAATCAGGGGTCTGATTGGACTAAAAACCAGGCACCCTGAAATGAGCTGCAGGTTTCTAATCTCCTGGTTTAACTTTTAAGTGAGATATAAGCCCCATATAGGCTTTGAAGTTCCATTGATTTTACAGATACACACACTGGAAGGACACAGTAGGAAGTCACAGAACAATAAGGTATGATTATGGCCCAGGTTTCCTCCTCAGCCAGACTGTGAGTGCTGAGCCCCACTGCAGAGCATCGTGGGCTCCCAGGGTGACTGGGGAGAGCAAATTTGTTGTTAGCTACACATCTTACACAGGTGGACATTCTGCTGCCAAGGTGCCCAGGAATTAATGGCCAACAAGATTTTATTTTTGTTCATTATGGATTTCTTTAATATTTGCAAGTCAGAGTTACACAGAGAGAGGAGAGTCAGAGAGAGAGAGGCCGTCCATCCAATAGTTTATGCCTCAAGTGGCCTTAGGCTGGAGCTGGGCCTATTAGAATCCAGAGGTCAGGAGATTCTTCTGGGTCTCCCACGAGGGTACAGGGAACCAAGGACTTGTGCCATCTTCTGCTGCTTTCCCAGGTCACAGCAGAGAGCTGGATAAGAATTGGAGCATCCAGGTCTCGAACCAGCACCCAAATGGGATGCTGGCCCTTCAGCCCAGGTGGTAAGCTGTTGAGCCACTGTGCCAGGCCTGCACTGATTAGGGTTTTTTTTTTTTGACAGACAGAGTTAGACAGTGAGAGATAGTTAGCCAGAGAGAAAGTTCTTCTTTTTCCATTGGTTCACCCACCAAATGGCCGCTATGCCAGCATGCTGGGGTCGGACCCTGAGCTGATCCAGAGCAAGGAGCTTCCTCCTGGTCTCCCATGCAGCTGCAGGGCCCTGGGGCTTGGGCCATCCTCCACTGCCTTCCCAGTCCACAGCAGAGTGCTGGACTGGAAGAGGAGCAACTGGGACAGAATCCAGAGTCCCAACTGGGACTAGAACCTGGGGTGCTGGTGCCACAGGCTGAGGATTAGCCAAGTGAGCCAGAGCTCCAGCCCTGATTAGGTTTTAAAAAACACCTTCAGGTGGTGACTGAAGAGATTATAACCAGACATTGTAACCTGATGAGTGAATGTGCTATCCATAAGAAATATTATATTTCCAGGAGTAAGAAGATTCTTCTGGTGCTCCCATGTGGGTGCAGAGGCCCAAGGACTTGGGCCACTTTCTAATGCTTTCCAAGGTCACAGCAGAGAGCTGGAAAAGTATTGGAGCAGCCAAGTCTCCAACTAGTCGCATAGGGGATGCTGGTGCTTCAGGCCAGGGTATTAACATGCTGCGCCAAAGTGCCAGGCCTGGACTGATAAGGTGTAAGACAAACACCTTCAGGCAGTGACTGATGAGATTGTACCCTACACCCTCAGGTGATCTCACTTAATCTAATTTGGCACAATGGAATGCCTTTTATCACTTTTCACATATATTTGAATATCAACATTTATGTTGTCATACAATTTATTATTTTGATATTGTCATTGCTGAACAGCTAGGATCTTGGTTGTTTCTATAAAATTTAATCCTATTGATTATTCTCTTCATATGGAAAACATTTCCTTTTATCTATTTCTTTCTTTTACTGATGTCTTTACTCATTTGAAAGGCAAACCTACGTGGAGGCAGTGGCAGAGAGAGAACATTCTTCCATCTGATGGTGCACTCCCCATATGGCTTCAATGGCAGGAGCTGAGCCAATCTGAAGCCAGGAGCCAGGAGCCTCCTCCTGGTCTCCCACTTGGGTGCAGGGGCCCAAGGACCTGGGCCATCCTCCACTTCTCTGCCAGACCACAGCAGAGAGCTGGATAGGAAGTGGAGTAGCTGGGACAGGAACCAGCATCCATGTGCCATGGCAGCACTTCAGGTGGCAGCTTTACTGGCTATGCCACAGCACCGGATCCAAGTGGAAAACTGTTCTAGAAATGTCAACATGTAGCTTGTTTGATTCTGCAGCTGGAAATCTAGGCAGGGTCTTATTGACACATTTGGGTGGTAATTAGGCTGGAAGAGATGGGGTCCAGTCCCATGCCTTTTGTCTCAGTGTCCTCTCACACTGTATTTCTGCACTGGACACTAAAAACAGACCTTACATCCACATCACACCACCACCACCACCACAGGTGAAAACTGATGCTTGCACTGGTGATTGACAGGAGAAAGGAATTCCTCCCTCCAATAGGCATGAGCCCCGCCCTCTGGAGGGGCTTTAAAAGGCAGATGGAGCAGGGCTATCCTCCCTCTCTGCACACTTGAGCCTGGAACCTTGAACTTCAGGATGGCACAGGAAAGTGCAGACCAGGAAGCTCTTGGGCTCTCAGTTGAGCTGCCCTCTTCCCCACAGAGGTCTTTTCAAGATGGGGGCACAGATGAAGAGGAGCAACCACCACAAGGACAAGGTGAGACTCTGTTTTCTGATTTCCCTGAGAGCTGCCTGCAAAGGCAAGGTAGGTCCTTGGGATGTCAGGGTGAGTGTGGAAGGTGGTTTGGAACCTGGCAGCTGGTCTGTGTGTGTGATGGAGGGTTTCATTTCGAAGTGGGAAATGGGAAATAGCTGGTAGCTCCAGGGGCCTATTGAGAAATGTGGCAGCAATGAACCTATGGAACTCCAATGTGCTCATTTCCCTTTGATCCTGGATTAACTGGCTCAGCCAACAGGATGCCAGAAACTTGAAATCTGAGACAAAATGGGGGCCAAGGGGATAAAATGCATACATGTTATTAGTTTTTCATTCTCATGACACATATCTGAGACATGTTACTAAAGAAGGAACGTTTCTTTCAAACCACATTTTGGAAATTCACAAGAAAAGTCTTCATGTCCCTAATAGTTCATGACCCGAATGCTCTGACATTTTATGAGGGTAGGGGAGGATTCAGAAGGAGTATGGAGGAAAACTCACATGACAATCCAATCTGTCAGGGAGCTTGCTGTGCAAGTGATCTCTCCTTATTCAGATACCAAGATTCCAACAGCCGTGCTCCTCCTTGCCAACATCACCCAGTCTAAACATTGTCCACGTCTCAGGTTATTCCCCAACCTTGATCCATTTCTATTTTCCGTAGTTTTCCCCTTAATACTTTTTATTAAAGAGATTTATTTATTTATCTGAAAGAGGTACACAGAAGGAGAAGGAGAAGCAGAGTTTGAGAGAGATCTTCCATCTGCTGCTTCACTCCCCAATTGGCAGCAACAGCCAGAGCTGTGCTGGTCTGTAACCAGGAGCCAGGAGCTTCTTCCACATCTCCTTCAAGGGTGCAGGGGCTCAAGAACTTGAGCTATCTTCCACTGCTTTCCCAGGCCATAGCAGAGAGCTGGATTGGAAGTGGAGCAGCTGGGACTCGAACCAGTACCATAATGGGATGGCAGCACTGCAGACCGTGGGTTTTCCTACTATGCCACAGAGCTGGCCCCTTCCCTTTAATACTTGAAGTATTAAGTTCGAGTTTGTAGACAAAGAGATTCACAAACAACCTTTGGAGGACACAAATTTTAGACACATGGGGAATTTTTATTTTATTTCATGGGGAAACTCAGTCATACGTACTCTCTTTTGATGTAGGATCAAAGCCCAGTCCACATGAGGAGAAGTCCCAGGAAAGGAAGCTCAGAGGCAGAAGCAGCGTTGCCAGAGCAGGTAAGTTCAGACTCACCCGGAGTGAGAAGTTCATAGGGTGCTGTGGCACAGTCTTCTCTGGGAGACAGGGACCCTGAGACCAGTTGGATTAGCAGCACCTCAGAGATGCTGGGGTACGGGGACCAGAGGGGAAGGGAGCACTGGTGGGAGGCGCTGCTCCCTGTGTCCTGGATAGACCTGGGCTGTGGCTGTGCCTTTGGAGGCAGGCACTCCAACTCCCTGTGTTTTGCAGAATCAGAGTCCAGCTGTGACGGGGTGAGCTCCAGGAAGAAGACTATCAGTTCCAAGGACAGCAGCCACACAGGGACCGGTAGCATCGTGCTTTCTCTACCTTGAGGGTCAGGACCAGGGAGCTTATCCAAGGTTGGGAAGGGAGGGGTTGTCAGAGATTGAGAGCAGTTTCGAGATCCTGAGAGCATGTGAGGAGGAGGATGGGTGCTGCCTGGGTTCCTGCTGGAGTCCATTGTGGGGAAGGAAGTGCAGGATTCGGTGGGGTTCACGTGAAGGGGGCAGGACTTAGGTTTTAGGGCCCAAGGAGCTGTGCTGAGTGTCTCCCGTGTGTCTCTGCAGGCAGCTGTGTGCAAGTGCTCAGCTTGAATTTGCAAAAGAAACCAAAACCTTCCGAGGATGGAAATCACAGAGGAATAAAGGAGGCGCATGCGGAACATCTCAGGGGATCCTCCAGGCCCTCTCTGGGCACAAGAGGAGGCGCAGGTCCAGGTCCCCAGCAGACCACCCACCGCCCCTTCGGAAGAGCCTGGTGACCTCCCTGCGCTCTCTGTCTGAGGCCATGAAGATTTAGCCCGGGTGCAGGCGCAGCAGGCGCAGTTCCTGCTGACCCAGGAGCAGCTGTTTGTGCTGGCACAGCACCGCGGGCCTCTATGCAGCGCCATGCAGAGCTGCTATGCGCTGGCCTCGCAGGCGGCCTGGGACATCCCTGCCTAGGGCTGGCAACTCCCTGCCTCCTCCCGGGCCCCGGCCCCTGCCCCAGACCCGGAGCACATGCCTGCTGTACAGTCGCTGGCACCTGCTCAGACCTCCTCCCCGGAGGGGGAAGGCCAGCCCTCTGCTGAGCAGGAAGAACCTGAGGCACACAGGGCATCAGACTAATCTTGTGCTGGGGAGCCCGCATGGTGGACACTAGAGGGCGCTTCTCGGACAGACAGAAAGACTTGCTGCTGCTACTTCTCTGAAATCCAAGCAGAGACCCTGTGGTCAGGATGAGCTGATGCCTGAGGGAATCTGGGTGGCCATAGGAAAGGAACTCGAGCGACTTCCTGGGAATCAGGAAGCTGTTGTGTCCTTGAGGACGCCATGACAGAAGAATGTCGGTTTTCACATTACCAATCTGAATCCTTGTAACTGACTTGAAGTTTTAAATGAAACACATATTAAGAGGTCATCATTGACACTTGTGCATTTTTGTCAATTTAAAGTTTTTTGTCTGGAGAAGTTCTGGGGAGGTGGGAGGAGCAGTGCTCAGGAGGACTCTGAAGGGAGATGACAGGGTGGGGCGGCTTTTCAAAGTGCATTAGAAAGTATGTCCCTTTGTTTTATTTTTATGTTTTTTATTTTTGTATATATTGGTAGGGGTTAGCCAATTTTAATGATCTTGGGATGACCAAACTAACCTTCAATTTTTTTTTTCTGTATGCTTTTTCTGTACTTGTTTTGTGAATTCTTCAGTAACATATCAAAGCAGAAAAAATCTTTGTAAAATATGTAAAGGAACAACAGAAAACCTTGTGTGAAGCATTCCTTTTTTTGTATGTACTTAACTGTACTGTAAGTAGTTTTTTAGTATGTGATAGTTAAAAAGGCCAAAGGTAGGGGCCAGCAATGTGGTAGAGTGGGCTAAGTGTCTGCCTGTTGTGCAAGAATCCCATATGGGTACCAGGTTCGAGTCCCAAATGCCCCTCTTCTAAACCAGCTCTCTGCTATGGCCTGGAAAAGCAGTAGAACATAGCCCAGATGCTTGGGCCTCTTCACCTGCATGGGAGACCTGCAAGAAACTTCTGGCTCTCAGCTACTGCCATTTAGGCCATTTCCTGAGGGACCAGCAGGGGGAACCTTTCTGTTTCTCCCTCTGTCTGTCTATAATTCTATCATCAAATAAATAAATAAAATCCCCTCCACACAAAAGCCAAAGGTTTCCCTTGTTTTGTCTATGTAGTTGTTTTCGAGTTTTTTATTTTTCACATTCTTGACATATGTTTGAAACATTTTATCTTAAAATAACTGGAATTTTATTTTGCTGAGTTGTTCTAAAATAAAAGATCAGATGTGTAGACAAGGATGTGGGTAGAAGTGGACACTTATCCAGTGTTGCTGGAATATATGTTACTACAGCCATTGCAGAAAATGATGGGGAGGTTTTACCAAAAATAAAAATTGAGCTTTCCTCAGAATATTATACAAATAATTATCAAGTAGATAAAACAATTTGAAATAACAACTATTATAAATGCTACAATCCCTATTCTGGGTACAAATGCAAAAGGAAATGAAATTCCTGTGTAGAAAGAGATGTCACCCCATGTTTAGTACAGCAATGCTCACTAGTAGTGCCAATGTATCGAAACAGTTCAAGTACCTATCGGCAGACAGATGAGTATGTGCTATCCATATGAACTATTATATTTCTATATTAAATGTGTGCATGAGGATACTTCATAAGCTTTATGGAAAAGTAAGATTCACACAAATGAATTTCATATATAGATTTTCATTTATTTATTTAAATATTGATTTATTGTCACATAGTGATGGGGAGAAAGAAAGAAAAGAGAGAGAGAGAGAAAATTTCATCTGCTGCTTCCCTTCCAAAATGGTCAAATTGCTGGGGTCTGTCAAGGCAGAAATCAGGAGCCTGGAATTCCATCCAGAGGGACAGAGAGGTCATATCTGCTGGTTCATGGTCAAAAGCCTTTTAGAAAGAGATGGGACATATAGATTCCAGTAGTTGAAATATCAAACTAGATTGCTCGTGAGAGTGGCAGGGTTTCAACTACCTTCTTTTAAGATTTATTGATTTTATTTGAAAGGCAGAGTTAGACAAAGGCAGAGGAGATGGAGAAAGAGAGAGAGAGAGAGAGAGAGAGAGAGAGAGAGAGATCAACCATCAGCTGGCTCACTCCCCAAATAGCTATAAAGGCTCAGAGGCCCAAGTACTTTGCTGGAATGTTTGTTACTACAGCCATTGCAGAAAACGATGGAGAGGTTTTACCAAAAATAAAAATTTAGCTTTCCTCATAATATGATACCAAATAATTATGAGTTTATAAAGCAATTTTAAATTAAAACTGGTACAGATCCTACAATCCCTCCCCTGGGTATAAATCCAAAGAAACCAAATATCTTTGTAGAGATAGATGGAACCACATGTATAGTACAGCAATGCTCACTAGTAGTCCCAGTGTATGGAAAGAGTTTAAGTACCCATTGACAGACGGATGAGTCCGCATTGTTATCCATTTGAAATATTATATTTCTATGTCACATTATATGCATGAGGCTACTTCATAGCTTTATGGAAAAACAGATTCACGCAAATTAATTTCATATGTAGAATACTTTATTTTTTCATTCTTTAATTTATTTGACACAGTGATGGGGAGAAAGGGAGAAAGAGAGAGAGAGAGAGGGAGAGAGAGAGAGAACATTTTTCATCTGCTGGTTCCCTTCCCAAATGGCTGAATGGATGGAGCTTGTCAAGGCAGAAATCAGGAGCTGGGAACTCATTCAGGGCCCTTACAAGGTTAATACAAGCTCAAAATCTTGGATTGTCATCTGATGCTTTGGCGGGCACAGTAGAAGGGAGCTGAAACAGAAGCAGAGCAGTCAGAACTTGAATGTGAATCCCTTTATTCAATGATGCTGTTCCAAATTGTGGCTTAACTCACAGTGCTGCCAAGTGGCCTACCCAGTTACAATTTTTGAATCAAAGCAGAAATTTTAAATAATGCATGTGTTCCACAGACTTGTTTTAACCCTCATTAATTAACTAATTTAGAGACCAGGGGGGATAGTGAGGTAGAGAAGGAGAGGGAGATCAAAAGATGCACACAGAGGTAGAGGGATGGAGAGGTTCATTGTCTTAAGCCTCTTCAGTTAGAGTTGGGACATTGACTCCAGGAGCTGAAATCTCAATCTAGGTTTCTCATAAGAGTGGCAGGGTTTCAACTACCCGAGTGGTCATTTCTTTGAAGAATTATTTATTTTCTTTGAAAGGCAGAGTTACAGAGAGACAAAGGTAGAAACAGAGAGAGACAGACAGACAGAGAGAGACAAAGAGGGAGGGAGGGAGAGAGATCAACCATCAGCTGGCTCACTCCCCAAATGGCCATAATGGCCACAGCTTGGATGATCTGAAACCGAGAAACAGGAGCTTCTTCTAGGTCTCCTATGAGGGTTCAGAGGCCCAAGTCCTTGGGACATCCTCTGCTGCTTTCCCAGGGGAACAAGCAGGGAGCTGGTTCAGAAGTGGAGCAGCTGGGACTCAGGCAGTGGCTACACCTGCTATGCCACAGTGCTGAAATGGAGTTGACACTTTTGTATCCCAGGATTTCACCTCCATAAAGTTGTAATCAGGGGTCAGGTGGGACTAGAAGCCAGGCACCCTGAAATGATCTGCAGGTGTCTAATCTCCTGGTTTAACTGCTAGGTGAGATTTGGGACCCATAAAGTCTTTGAAGTTCCCTTGAGTTCACAGAAACACACACACAGGAGTGACACAGTGGCAAGGCCAACAGCACTAAGGTATGATCACGGCCCAGGTGTCCTCAGCTAAACTGTGGGTGCTGAGCACCTTCTACAGAGTGTCCTGAGCTTCCAGGGTGACTAAGGAGATTGAGGTTGGGTCAGCTGCCCATGCGGCTGGAATTTTTCTGCAGAGAAATCAGTGACTGATGAGGTTTAAACACACTCAGGTGGTGACCAATGAAGTTGTAACCAGACACCCTCAGATGATCTCACTTATTCTAATTTGGCACATTGAAATGCCTTTTTCACTTTCTATATACCTTTGAATATTAGGACTTACATTGCAAACTTGTCACAATTGATTATTTTGATATGGTCATTACTGAACAGCTAGGATTTCCTAGCATGTGTAGATAAAATTTAATCTTTTTGATTATTTGATTCTCTTCATTTGTAAGACTTTTCTAAACATGTGTACAGGCTGCTTGTTTGATTTTGCAGCATGAGGTCTAGGCAGGGCCTGAATAACACTTTTGAGTGGTGATTGGGCTGGAAATGAAATGGGGACCAGTGCCTACCTTTCAGTCTGTGTGCCCTCTAGCACTGTGTGCCTGCATTGGACACAATGATAGGACCTCTCATAAGGGTCACATCACCACCACAAATGAAAACTTAAGCATCACTGGTGATCCACAGGAGAATGGAATCCCTCTCTCCAATAGGCATGAGCACCACCCTGAGGAGGGGCTTTAAAAGGCAGATGCAGCACATCTTTGAATACCTTGTTTCTACTTGTGGTTGTGTGATTTTCTTTTTTTTTAGGATTTTCTTTATTTTACTTGGGAGGTAGAGTTTGAGACAGTAAGAGGGAGAGACAGAGAGAAATGTCTTCTCTACATTGGTTTACTCCCCAAATGGCTGCAAGAGCTAGAGCTATTTGCAGAGGAACTAGCAGAACCAAGAACTTTCTGTCTCTCCCTCTGTCTGTAACTCTATCTCTCAAATAAAGAAAATTCCCGCAACACAGGCCAAAGTATTGTCCTTTTTTTCTTTTTTTGTCTATGAAGTTTCTGTTTACTTTTTGCTTTTGGTCTTTGATGGACTTGTGAAACATGTTATCCAAAAATAAACCAGAATTTTATTTTGCTGTTGTTCTAAAAAAAAGATAAGACATTTAGACAAGGATGTGGGTAGAAGAGGACACTTATCCAGTGTTGCTGGAATATATGTTACTACATCCATTATGGAAAACAATGGAGAGGTTTTATCCAAACTAAAAATTTAGCTTTCCTCAGAATATTATAACAAATAATTATCAAAGGAGTAAAGCCATTTTAAATTAAAACTGCTAATCCAAATGGCCAACAGGCCCATGAAAAAATGTTCAAGAACACTAGCAATCAGGGAAATGCAAATCAAAACCACAATGAGGTTTCACCTCACCCCGGTTAGAATGGCTCACATACAGAAATCTACCAACAACAGATGCTGGTGAGGATGTGGGGAAAAAGGGACACTAACCCACTGTTGGTGGGAATGCAAACTGGTCAAGCCACTATGGAAGTCAGTCTGGAGATTTCTCAGAAACCTGAATATAACCCTACCGTTCGACCCAGCCATCCCACTCCTTGGAATTTACCCAAGGAAATGAAATTGGCAAACATACAAGCAGTCTGCAGCCTAATGTTTATTGCAGCTCAATTCACAATAGCCAAGACCTGGAACCAACCTAAATGCCCATCAACGGTAGACTGGATAAAGAAATTATGGGATATGTACTCTTTAGAATACTATACCGCAGTAAAAAACAACAATGAAATCCAGTCATTTGCAACAAAATGGAGGAATCTGGAACACATCATGCTGAGTGAAATAAGCCAGTCCCAAAGGGAAAAAGATCATATGTTCTCCCTGATTGGTGACAACTGACTGAACACTAAAAAGGAAACCTGTTGAAGTGAAATGGACTCTATGAGAAACGGTGACTTGATCAGCATAGACCTGACTGTTAATGAACAACTTAATACATTATCCCTCTTAGCAGTTTTTTTGTCTGTTCTACTTAATACTACTGGTTTAATTCTGTAATTAATACACAGTTATTCTTAAGTGTTGAAATTTAACTGAAATGTGATCCCTGTTAAACATAAGAGTAGGAATAAGAGAGGGAAGAGATGTACAATTTGGGACATGCTCAAGCTGACTTGCCCCAAATGGTAGAGTTAGAAACATACCAGGGGATTCCAATTCAATCCCATCAAGGTGGCATGTACCAATGCCATCTCACTAGTCCAAGTGATCAATTTCAGTTCACAATTGATCATAATGAAAGGACTAAGAGTCAAAGGGATCACATAAACAAGTCTAGTGCCTGCTAATACTAACCAATAGAATAAATAAAGGGGAGAGCGATCCAACAGGGGAAGCGAGATACTCAGCAGACTCATAGAATGGCGGATGTCCTAAACAGCACTCTGGCCTCAGAATCAGCCCTGAAGGCATTCCAATCTGGCTGAAAAGCCCATGAGAGTATTTCAGGCATGGAAAGCCAAGACACTCTGGCAAAAAAAAAAAAAAAAGGACGTAAATGAAAGATCTCTGTGAGTGAGATCCCAGTGGAAAGAACAGGTCTTCAAAGAAGGAGGTACCTTTCTCTGAAGGGAGGAGAGAACCTCCACTTTGACTATGACCGTGTCTAAACAAGATAAGAGTCGGAGAACTCAGAGGGCTTCCATAGCCTTGGAAACTCATGACTGGAGCATAGGGAGATTACTGATGCCATAAACAGGAGCATCAATTTGTAAAGTCAACAACAGGAGTCACTGTGCACTTACTCCTCATGTAGGATCTCTGTCCTTAACATGCTGTACATTGAGATTTAATGCTATATTGGGTACTTAAACAGTACTTTTCACGTCTATGTGGGTGCAAACTGTTGAAATCTTACTTAATGTTTACTAAACTGATCTTCTGTATATATAGAAAATTGAAAATGAATCTTGATATGAATGGAAGGGGAGAGAGAGTGGAAAACAGGAGGGTTGTGGGTGGGAGGGAATTCATTGGGAGGGGGGAGCCAACGTAGTCCATAAGCTGTACTTTGGAAATCTATATTCATTAAATAAAAGTTAAAAAAATACAAACCCAGACTAAAACTCAGCTGCTTTGCACTTATTATCAGGATTTCTTAGCGTACATACACAGTGTAGAATGTTTGCTATGAATGAAGAAAAGAAGCACCACTGAGCACTACTGGAATTACAATTTAGTAGCTAAAGGAAAGTCAGTTTCTTATAAACCTTTGTTAATCTTGGGGCTTGGTAAGAATAGAACTAAGCAAACCAATAATTTTTAAAAATTTTTTTCTCAAAAATTCAATTTAAGCCCATCGCCTGAAAAGAGGAAAAACCAGGGTAAAGAATTGGCATGGTACATTTAACTGCAGTATTCTCTATGCAAATACAAGCATTTGAGTGCACTGAGAGCTGTTTGGCAAGGTAATATCACTTTAATTTTTACAATTATGTAACAAGGATAATGACACTTCCTATGAGATGTGGAAACTGCAGTAACTGTTCCTCTTCCCGCTTCATATATATATAAATATATGTGTAATATATATTTATGTAAATGTTACATAGGGAGAACTCAGAGTATAAGATTTAGTAGAGATGGATTACTGAATGAAAGAGCACACTGCATTTCATTTGATATCACATAAGCAACATCAGTATTTTCAGTACATCTCTACTGTGGTGAATAGTTACACAAAACACACTTCTCTCTACAATACATTGAGAAATTGAAAGTATAAGAACAGGAAAGTCAGACAGGTGTTTGGCACAATGGTTAAGACACCACTTGGGATGCCTACATCCCTATAGGAGTGCCTCTGCTTTAGTCTCAGCTCTGCTCCCTATTCTAGCTCCCACAAACACACACTCTGGAAACAGCAGATGATGGTTCAAGTACTCAGATCTTCGCCATCCATGAGGAAGCCCCATTTTGAGTTCTGGGCTCCTGGCTTCAGCTATTGTGCGAATTTGGAGAGTGAACTAGTAGATTAAAGATTCTCTCTCTCTCTAATTCTGCCTTTCAAATAAATAAATCCTTTTTTAAAACAAAAATTAAAACTGCTATAGATCCTGCAATCCCTATCCTGGGTATAAATCCAAATGAATGAAATCTCTGTGTAGAGAGAGAAGGCACCCCATGAATAATTGTACAGCAATGCTCACTAGTAGTGCCAATGTATGGAAACAGTGTAAGTACCCATTGGAAAGACAGATAAGTGAGTATGTGCTATCCATATGAAATATCATATTTCTAGGTTGCTATGTGAGCATGGGGCTTCCTCATAAGTTTATGGAAAAGCAAGATTTACACACAAATTAATTTCATATATAGAATTTCATTTATCTATTTATTTTTTGACACATAGTGATGAGAAGAAAGGAAGAGAAGGAGAGAGGGAGAGAGAGAAAATCTTTCATCTGCTGGTTCCCTTCCAAATGGCTGAATGGCTGGGGCTTGTCAAGGCAGAAGTCAGGAGCCTGGAATTCCATGGAGGGCAATTACATGATTAATACGGGCACATGAACTTGGATCATCATCTGATGCTTTGGCAGGCATAGTAGAAGGGAGCTGAATCAGAAGCAGAGCAGCCAGAACTTGAATGCACATCCCTTTATTCAATGATGCTGTTCCAAAATGGGGCTTAAATCACAGTGCCGCAATGTGGCCTGCCCAGTTACAATTTTTGAATCTATGCAGATATTTTGCAGAATGTATGTGTTTCGAGACCAGGGGAGAGAGAGAGGTGGGAGAAAGCAAGGGATTCACACAGAGACAGAGGGACAGAGAGGTCATATCTGCTGGTTCATTGTCTTAAGCCTCTTCAGTTAGAGTTGGGACATTGACTCCAGGAGCTGACATCTCAATCTAGGTTTCTCATGAGAGTGACAGGGTTTCAACTACCTGAGTGTTCATTTTTTGAAGAATTATCTAATTTATTTGAAAGGCAGAGTTACAGAGAGACAAAGGCAGAAACAGAGAGAGAGAGAGAGAGTGTGTGTGGGGGGGAGAGAGAGAGATCAACCATCAGCTGGCTCACTCCCCAAGTGGTCATAATGGCCACAGCTTGGCTGATCTGAAGCCGGGAGACAGGAGCTTCTTCTGGGTCTCCCATGAGGGTTCAGAGGCCCAAGTACTTGGGCTATCCTCTGCTACTTTCCCAGGTGAACAAGCAGGGAGCTGGTTCAGAAGTGGAGCAGCTGGGACTCAGGCAGTGGCTATACCTGCTATGCCACAGTGCTGAAATGGAGTTGACACTTTTGTAACCCAGGACATGCATCAGCAGGAAGTTATAATCAGGGGTCTGATTGGATTAGAAGCCAGGCACCCTGATATGAGCTGCAGGTGTCTAATCTCCTGGTTTATCTTCTAGGTTAGATATCATCCCCATAATGGCTTTGAAGTTCCTTGAGTTTACAGATACACACACACACACACACACACACACAGGAAACACAGTAGGAAGTCACAGAGAAATAAGGTGAGATCACAGCCCAGGTTTCCTCCTCAGCCAGACTGTGGGTGCTAAGCCCCACTGCAGCCATCGGGGGCTCCCAGGGTGAATGGGGAAAGTAAGTTTGGGATTAGATACCCATCCCATACAGCTGGACATTCTGCTGCCCAGGTGCCCAGGAATTAATGGCTGACAAGGTTTTTTTTCCTTTAGGGATTTCTTTAATATTTGCAAGTCAGAGTTACACAGAGAGAGGAGAGACAGAGAGAGAGAGAGAGGGAGAGAGAGAGAGAAGAGTGAAAGAGAGAGGTCTTCCATCCAATGGTTTACTCCCCCAATTGGCCACATGGCCCAGATATGGGACTATCTGAAGCCAGGAGCCAGGAGTTTCTTCTGGGTCTCCCACGTGGGTATAGGGGCCCAAGGACTTTGGCCAACTTTTGCTGCTCTCCCAGGTCACAGCAGAGAGCTGGATAAGAATTGGAACAGCCAGGTCTTGAAACAGTGCCCAAATGGGATGCTGGCGCTTCAGGCCAGGGTTTCACAGCTGAGCCACTGCACCAAGCCTGCACTGAATAGGTGTTTTTTTTTACAGGTAGAGTTAGACAGTGAGAGAGAGACAGAGAAAAAGGTCTTCCTTTAACATTGGTTCACCCCCCAAATGGCCATTATGGCTGGAACGCTGGGGCCGTCATGCTACGCTGATCTGAAGCCAGGAGCCTGGTTCTTCCTCCTGGTCTCACATGCAGGTGCAGAGCCCAAACATTTGGGCCATCCTCCACTGCCTTACCAGACCACAGAGGAGAGCTGTACTGGAAGAGGAGCAATGGGAAGGATCTGGAGCCCCAACTGGTACTAGAACCTGGGATGCCAGCACTGCAGGCGGAGGGTTTGCCAAGTGAGCTAAGGCGCCTGGCCTGATGGATTTAAACAACTGTAACCATATCTTGAGGGCAATAAATATCCTTTAAAGAACACAAGCATAGAGAGCAGTGGCCTTAAAAACAAAAACAAATGAACAACAACAACAAAAAACCCACAGAAGTGTTTTTACATTTTACAGACTTAAATGTAGTCTCCATCAAAACTCATCAAAATAAGCTGGCTAGACATACATGAAATTGTGAGGTAATTTTTTTAAACACTCACGTAGCTGAGAAATGTATCTCAGTACAAATATATTAAACCACATAACTGTTAAGGAGTAATAGCTGTCATACTTAAGGACTGACAAAATTCAAAAGCAAAAATTTCCCTATTTGGCATCAGTGAAGTGCCCTCACATGTGTTTTTCCTAATAAGACTTATAATGTCTAACTGGTATCTGAAAAGGGATTAACATCACTCATCATCTGGGAGAGGCAAATTAGAACTATAGACAGAGTTTGTCACACTTCTTAAAATGGATGCCTCTTTATTTATTTTTAGAAAGACACATTAGTTTATTTAAGAGTCAGAGAGAAAGAGAGAGAGAGAGAGAGAGAGAGAGAGAGAGAGAGAGAGAGAGAGAAATAGAGCAGGCAGAATGAGCAAGTCAGAGAGAGACAGCTGGAGGTCTTCCACATAATCACTCATTCCGCCAAGTTCCTACCCTAGCTGTGGCTGGGTTGGGCAGAAGTGGGAGCCAGGGATTCTTCAGGGATGCATGCATGGCAGGGATCCAAGATTTGACCAGCGTCAGCTGCCTTGCATATGCATTACCAGGGAGCTTTATTGGAAGGGGAGTGTCTGGGACTCCAACAGGCCCACTGCAGTGGATTGGGGCATTGCAATCCACAGCCTCACCTGCTGCATCATGAATCCCACCCCAGGTGTTATTTTAAAATGTCAAAGACTGCTATAAATCGCCATCTTTGCATTGTTGTGGCGTCCAGCTCCCCACTCACCCACCGCCTCTGCTGCCATGGAATCCCGCAGCTTGGGCCCCAGTCTCTGCACTCTCGCCATGTCAAACCAGACCACCCTGGCCTGACACCCACTCCCAGATCACCACCAAGGACTTACAGAGAACAAGGACGTCCTGGACGAGGCTGGGAACCGAAGAGACGCCCCTGCCAAATGGGAGCGCTCATGAAGACAATGGGGAGTAGGAGGCGCACAAGGATGCATTGGAAGAAGGTGGAGAGGAGGAGGGCATGGAGGAAGAGGGCCATGGAGAGGAAGAGGGTGGAGGCGAGGGTGAGGAGGCCAAGGCAGCTCCAGGAAACGGGCACCTGAAGATGATGAAGATGACTTGACAGTAGAAAAGGAAAAATAAAACATAAAAAAATAAGTAAATAAAAGGCAGCAGTGACCTGTTCCTCTTCCACTTCTGGTCTCAGAATCTCAACGTGATCACTATGGAGCAGAGGCCGCCGCCACCTGCGGCAGCGCCCCCTGCCAACGACGCGCTCTCTGCACCTCCCAACCAAGATCAAGTGTGTTTGCAACAGGGTAGGGAAAAAAAAAATTCAGCTCTGCTTGTATCTGAAAAGTACTTCAGGAAGGAAAGTTCCTTTGTTTTTTACATTTTTACGAATTGTATTTTGTACATATTGTTATGGAGCAGCCATTTTAATGATGTTGGGATGAAAAACCAGCCTGCAGGGTGTTCTCTGTATGCTTCTGACTGTACTTGTGTTGTGACCATGTTCATTTACATCTCAGAGGAGAAAAAAAAACTGTAAAAGAGCAAAATCAACAACAGCAGAAAATCTTGCATCAAGCGTTCCTCTAACATTTTGTTTGTTTGTACTTGGCTGTACAGTAAGTTTTTGGTTTGTTTCATAGAGTGGGCTAAGCATCTGCTTGTGGTGCCAGAATCCCATCTGCATGCCAGGTTCGAGTCCCACATACCCCTCTTCTAAGCCAGCTCTCTGCTATGGCCTGGGAAAGCATTAGAAAGGGGCCCCAAAGCTCAGACCTTTGCACCTGCATGGGAGAGATGGGAGAAACTCCTGGCTCTCAGCTACAGCTCTTTAGGCCATTTCCAGAGGAACCAGCAGAATGAAGACCTTTCTCTCTGTCTCTCCCTCTGTCTGTAACTCTCTCTCGCAAATAAAAAAAATGCCCCCACCATAAGCCAAAGGATTGTTCTTTTTTTTCTTTTTTTGTCTATGAATTTTCTGTTTACTTTTTGCTTTTGGTTTTAATGGACTTGTGAAACATGTTATCCAACAATAAACCAGAATTTTATTTTGCTGAGTTGTTCTTAAAGAAAAGATAAGACATGTAGACAAGGATGTGGGTAGAAGAGGACACTTATCCAGTGTTGCTGGAATATATGTTACTACATCCATTATGGGAAACAATGGAGAGGTTTTTATCCAAACTAAAAATTTAGCTTTCCTCAGAATATTATAACAAATATTTATCAAGGCCAGCGCTCTGGCTCCATAGGCTAATCCTCGGCCTTGCTGCGCCAGCACACCAGGTTCTAGTCCCAGTCAGGGCACCGGATTCTGTCCCGGTTGCCCCTCCTCCAGGCCAACTCTTTGCTACGTCCCGGGAGTGCAGTGGAGGATGGCCCAAGTGCTTGGGCCCTGCACCCGCATTGGAGACCAAGAAAAACACCTGAATCCTGCCATCGGATCAGCGCGATGCACCGGCCGCAGTGCGCTGGCCGCAATGGCCATTGGAGGGTGAACCAACGGCAAAAGGAAGACCTTACTCTCTGTCTCTCTCTCTCTCATTGTCCACTCTGCCTGTCAAAAAAAAAAAAAAAAAAAACAAATAATTATCAAAGGAATAAAGCAAATGGAAATAAAACTGCTAAAGATCCTGCAATCCCTATCCTGGGTATAAATCCAAATAAATGAAATCACTGTGTAGAAGGAGATGGCACCCCATGAATCATACAGAAATGCTCACAAATAGTACCAAAGTAAGTACCCAGCAGCAGACAGATGAGATAGTATGTGCTATCCATATGAAATATTATATTTCTAGGTTGCTATGTGGGCATGAGGCTTCCTCATAAGTTTATGGAAAAACAAGTTACATAAATTAATTTCATATATGGAATTTCATTTACTTATTTAATTTATGGACACATAGGCTTGGGAGAAAGACAGAGAGTGAGAGACAGAGAGGGAGAGAGAGAGAGAGAGAGAGAGAGAAAGAGAGAGAGAGAGAATTTTCCATATGCTGGTTTCCCTCCCAAATGGCTGAATGGCTGGAGCTTCTCAAGACAAAATTCAGAGGCCTGGAATTCCATGGAGGGCTATTACATGATTAATACGGGCACATGAACTTGGATCATCATCTGATGCTTTGGCAGGCCCAGTAGAATGGAGCTGAATCAGAAGCAGAGCAGCCAGAACTTGAATGTGCATCCCTTTATTCAATGATACTGTTCCAAAAGGGGCTTTAATCACAATGACGCAATGTGGCCTGCCCAGTTACAAGTTTTGAATCTATGCAGATATTTTGCAGAATGCTTGTGTTCCACAGACTCATTTTATCTCAAATTAATTAACTAATTTAGAGATGGGGGAGAGAGAGAGAAGGAGAGGGAGATCAAGAGATGCACACAGAGACAGAGGGACAGAGAGGTCATATCTGCTGGTTCATTGTCTTAAGCCTCTTCAGTTAGAGTTGGGACATTGACTCCAGGAGCTGAAATCTCAATCTAGGTTTCTCTTGAGCGTGGCAGGGTTTCAACTACCTGAGTGGTCATTTCTTTGAAGAATTATCTATTTTATTTCAAAGGTAGAGTTACAGAGAGACAAAGGCAGAAAAAGAGAGAGAGAGAGAGATCAACCATCAGCTGGCTCACTCCCCAAATGCCCATAATGGCCACAGCTTGGCTGCTCCAAAGCTGGGAGACAGGAGCTTCTTCTGGGTCTCCCATGAGGGTTCAGAGGCCCAAGTACTTGGGCCATCCTCTGCTACTTTCCCAGGTGAACAAGCAGGGAGCTGGTTCAGAAGTGGAGCAGCTGGGACTCAGGCAGTGGCTATACCTGCTATGCCATGGTGCTGAAATGGAGTTGACACTTTTGTAACCCAGGACATGCATCAGAAGGAAGTTATAATCAGGGGTCTGATTGCACTAGAAACCAGGCATCCTGAAATGAGCTGCAGGTTTCTAATCTCCTGGTTTAACTTTTAGGTGAGATATAAGCCCCATATAAGCTTTGAAGCTCCATTGATTTTACAGATACACACACTGGAAGGAAACAGTAGGAAGTCACAGAGCAATAAGGTATGGTCATGGCCCAGGTTTCCTCCTCAGCCATACTGTGGGTGCTGAACACCACTGCAGAGCATCGTGGGCTCCCAGGGTGACTGGGGAGAGCAAGTATGTGGTTAGCTACCCATCTTATCCAGGTGGACATTCTGCTGCCCAGGTGCCCAGGAATTAATGGCCGACAAGGTGTTTTTTTTTTTTTTCCTTTAGGGATTTCTTTAATATTTGCAAGTCAGAGTTACACAGAGAGAGGAGAGGCAGAGAGAGAGAGAGAGGCTGTCCTTCCAATAGTTTATGGCTCAATTGGCCTTAAGGGCTGGAGCTGGGCCTGTTGGAATCCAGAGGTCAGGAGATTCTTCCAGGTCTCCCATGAGGGTACAGGGGACCAAGGACTTTGGCCATCTTCTGCTGCTTTCCCAGGTCACAGCAGAGAGCTGGATAAGAATTGGAGCATCCAGGTCTCGAACCAGCACCCAAATGGGATGCTGGCCCTTCAGGCCAGGGTGTTAACCTGCTGAGTCACCGTGCCAGGCCTGCACTGATTAGGTTTTTTTTTTTTTTTTTTTTTGACAGGCAGAGTTAGACATCGAGAGACAGAGAGCCAGAGAGAAAGGTCTTCCTTTTCCATTGGTTCACCCCCTAACTGGCCGCTATGCCAGCGTGCTGGGGTCAGACCCTGAGCTGATCCAGAGCAAAGAACTGTCTCCTGGTCTCCCATGAAGGTGCAGGGCCCCAGGACTTGGGTCATCCTCCACTGCCTTCCCAGTCCACAGCAGAGTGGTGGACTGGAAGAGGAGCAACCAGGTCAAATTCCAGAGCCCAAACCAGGACTAGAACTCAGGATGTTGGTGCCACAGGGTAAGGATTAGCCAAGTGAGGCAGGGCTCCAGTCCTAATTAGGTTTAAAAAACACCTTCAGGGCCAGTGCTGCGGCTCACTAGGCTAATCCTCCGCTTTGAGGCACAGGCACACCGGGTTCTAGTCCTGGTCCGTGCGCCGGATTCTGTCCTGGTTGCCCCTCTTCCAGGCCAGCTCTCTGCTGTGGCTAGGGAGTGCAGTGGAGGATGGCCCAAGTCCTTGGGCCCTAAACTCCATGGGAGACCAGGATAAGTACCTGGCCCCTGCCATTGGATCAGTGCAGTGCGCAGGCCGAAATGTGCCGGTCACGATGGCCATTGGAGTGTGAACCAACAGGAAAAGGAAGAATTTTCTCTCTGTCTCTTTCTCTCACTGTCCACTCTGCCTGCCAAAAAAAATTTCAGGTGGTGACTGATGAGATTATAACCAGACATTGTAACCTGATGAGTGAATGGGCTATCCATAAGAAATATTATATTTCCAGGAGTAAGAGATTCTTCCAGATCTCCCACGTGGGTTCAGGGCACAAGACTTGGGATATTTTCTAGCTTACCCAGGTCACAGCAGAACGCTGGAAAAGTATTGGAGCAGCCAAGTCTCAAACCAGCATTCATATGGGATGCTGGTGCTTCAGGCCAGGGTGTTAACATGCTGAGCCAAAGTGCCAGGCCTGGACTGATAAGCTGTGAAAAAAACACCTTCAAGCGGTGATCTCACTTAATCTATTTGGCACAATGGAATGCCTTTTTTCACTTTTCACATACCTTTGAATATTAATATTTATGTTGTGAACCTGACACAATTGATTATTTTGATATTGTCATTGCTGAATGGCTAGGATTTCTTAGCTTGTGTCTATAAAATTCAATCCTATTTATTATTCTCTTCATATGGAAAACATTTCCTTTTATCTCTTTCTTTCTTTTCCTGATTTCTTTACTCATTTGAAAGGCAAACCTACGTGGAGGCAGAGGCAGAGAGAGAACGTTCTTCCATCTGATGGTGCACTCCCCATATGGCTACAATGGCAGGAGCTGAGCCAATCCGAAGCCAGGAGCCAGGAGCCTCCTCCTGGTCTCCCACTTGGGTGCAGGGGCCCAAGGACCTGGGCCATCCTCCACTTCTCTGCCAGACCACAGCAGAGAGCTGGATAGGAAGTGGGGTTGCTGGGACAGGAACTGGCATCCATATGGCATGCCAGCACTTCAGGTGGCAGCTTTACTGGCTATGCCACAGCACCGGATCCAAGTGGAAAACTGTTCTAGAAATGTCAACATGCAGCTTGTTTGATTCTGCAGCTGGAAATCTAGGCAGGGTCTTATTGGCACATTTGGGTGGTAATTGGGCTGGTAGAGATGGGGTCCAGTCCCCTGCCTTTTGTCCCAGTGTCCTCTCACACTGTATTTCTGCTTTGGACACCAAAATGGATGTTACATCTGCATAACACCACGACCACCACCACAGGTGAAAACTGATGCTTGCACTGGTGATTGACAGGAGAAAGGAATTCCTCCCTCCAATAGGCATGAGCCCCACCCTCCGGAGGGGCTTTAAAAGGCAGATGGAGCAGGGCTATCCTCCCTCTCTGCACACTTGAGCCTGGAACCTTGAACTTCAGGATGGCACAGGAAAGTGCAGACCAGGAAGCTCTTGGGCTCTCAGTTGAGCTGCCCTCTTCCCCACAAAGGTCTTTTCAAGATGGGGGCACAGATGAAGAGGAGCAACCACCACAAGGACAAGGTGAGACACTGTTTTCTGATTTCCCTGAGAGCTGCCTGCAAAGGCAAGGTAGGTCCTTGGGATGTCAGGGTGAGTGCAGAAGGTGGTTTGGAACCTGGCAACTGGTCTGTGTGTGTGATGGAGGGTTTCATTTCGAAGTGGGAAATGGGAAGTAGCTGGTAGCTCCAGGGGCCTATTGAGAAATGTGGCAGCAATGAACCTATGGAACTCTAATGTGCTCATTTCTCTTTGATCCTGGCTTAACTGGCTCAGCCAACAGGATGCCAGAAACTTGAAATCTGAGACAAAACGGGGGCCGGGAGGATAAAATGCATACATGGTATTAGTTTTTCATTCTCATGACAAATATCTGAGACATGTTACTAAAGAAGGAACGTTTATTTCAAACCGCAATTTAGAAATTCACAAGAAAATTCTTCATGTTCCTAATAGTTCATGACCCAAATGCTCTGGCATTTTATGAGGGTAGGGGAGGATTCAGAAGGAGTATGGAGGAAAACTCACATGACAATCCAATCTGTCAGGGAGCTTGCTGTGCAAGTGATCTCTCCTTATTCAGATACCAAGATTCCAACAGCCGTGCTCCTCCTTGCCAACATCACCCAGTCTAAACATTGTCCATGTCTCAGGTTATTCCCACCCTTGATCCATTTCTATTTTCATTAGTTTTCCCCTTAATACTTTTTCTTAAAGAGATTTATTCATTTATCTGAAAGAGGTACACAGAAGGAGAAGGAGAAGCAGAGTTTGAGAGAGATCTTCCACCTGCTGGTTCACTCCCCAATTGGCAGCAACAACCAGAGCTGTGCTGGTCTGTAACCAGGAGCCAGGAGCTTCTTCAACATCTCCTTCAAGGGTGCAGGGGCTCACAAACTCGAGCTATCTTCTACTGCTTTCCCAGGCCATAGCAGAGAGCTGGATTGGAAGTGGAGCAGCTGGGACTCGAACCAGTACCGTAATGGGATGGCAGCACTGCAGACCGTGGGTTTTCCTACTATGCCACAGAGCTGGCCCCTTCCCCTTAATACTTGAAATATTAAGTTCTAGTTTGTAGACAAAGAGATTCACAAACAACCTTTGGAGGACACAAATTTTATACACATGGGGAATTTTTATTTTATTTTGTGGGGAAACTCAGTCATACGTACTCTCTTTTGCTGTAGGATCCAAGCCCAGTCCACATGAGGAGAAGTCCCAGGAAAGGAAGCTCAGAGGCAGAAGCAGCGTTGCCAGAGCAGGTAAGTTCAGACTCACCCGGAGTGAGAAGGTCATAGGGTGCTGTGGCACAGTCTTCTCTGGGAGACAGGGGCCCTGAGACCAGATGGGTCAGCAGCACCTCAGAGATGCTGGGGTACGGGGACCAGAGGGGAAGGGAGCACTGGTGGGAGGCGCTGCTCCCTGTGTCCTGGATAGACCTGGGCTGTGGCTGTGCATTTGGAGGCAGGCACTCCAACTCCCTGTGTTTTGCAGAATCAGAGTCCAGCTGTGATGGGGTGAGCTCCAGGAAGAGGACAATCAGTTCCGAGGACAGCAGCCACACGGGGACAGGTAGCATCGTGCTTTCTCTACCTCGAGGGTCAGGACCAGGGAGCTTATCCAAGGTTGGGAAGGGAGGGGTTGTCAGAGATTGAGAGCAGTTTAGAGAGCCCGAGAGCATGTGGGGAGGAGAATGGGTGATGCCTGGGTTCCTGCTGGAGTCCATTGTGGGGAAGGAAGTGCAGGATTCGGTGGGGTTCACGTGAAGGGGGCAGGACTTAGGTTTTAGGGCCCAAGGAGCTGTGCTGAGTGTCTCCCGTGTGTCTCTGCAGGCAGCTGTGTGCATGAGCTCAGCTTGAATTTGCAAAAGAAAGCAAAACCTTCGGACGATGGAAATGACAGAGGAATTCAGGAGGCGCATGCGGAACCTCGCAGGGGATCCTCCAGGCCCGCTCTGGGCACAAGAGTAGGCGCAGGTCCAGGTCCCCTGCAGACCACCCACCGCCCCTTCGGAAGAGCCTGGTGACCTCCCTGCGCTCTCTGAGGCCATTTATGAAGATTTAGCCCGGGTGCAGGCGCAGCAGGCGCAGTTCCTGCTGACCCAGGAGCAGCTGTTTGCGCTGGCACAGCTCCGCAGGCCTCCATGCAGCGCCATGCAGAGCTGCTATGGGCTGGCCTCACAGGCGGCCTGGGCCTTCCCTGCCCAGGGCTGGCTCCTCCAGGCTCAAGCCCTGGCCTCCGCCCGGGCCCCGGAGCATATGCCTGCTCTCCAGTCGCTGGCACCTGCTCAGAGCTCCTCCCAGGAGGGGGAAGGCCAGCCCTCTGCTGAGCAGGAAGAACCTGAGGCACACAGGGCATCAGACTAATCTTGTGCTGGGAGCCCGCATGGTGGACACTAGAGGGCGCATCTCTGACACACAGAAAGAATTGCTGCTGCTACTTCTCCGCAAGCCCAGCAGAGACCCTGTATTCGGGATGAGCTGATGCCTGAGGGAATCTGGGTGGCCATAGGAAAGGAACTCGAGCGACTTCCTCGGAATCAGGAACCTGTTTTTTCCTTGAGGATGGCATAACAGAAGAATGTCGGTTTTCACATTACCAATCTGAATCCTTGTAACTAACTTGAATTTTTAAATGAAACACATATTAAGAGGTCATCATTGACACTTGTGCATTTTTGTCAATGTAAAGTTTTCTACCTGGAGAAGTTCTGGGGAGGTGGGAGGAGCAGTGCCCAGGAGGACTCTGAGGAGAGATGACAGGGTGGGTCTGTGTGAGACAGGGCCTCAGAAGCAGTGGGTGTCTGAGGGTGGGCAGTGACCGTGCCCAGACGTCTGAAACCAGTGTTGATCAAGCGTGGACAGTTTCTTGCCCCACCGGAATTTGACGCTGTGACTGTGTGATTTTATTCTGCTGAAACCACTTTCAATTGATAACATAAGTTTCAGATGTTGGAGATATATAAGGATGTGTTATCTTCATAAAATTAGTTTCGTGTATTTATATGATCATGAGTACATGAGTGTTCTTCCAAATCTTAATATAAAAGAATTGAAGACAAATTTAATTTAATAGAAGTTTTAATTATTTAAATGAATGAATTCTCTCTTTATTGTGGCTTAGTAATGGTGACAGAGGGAGAGGGAAAAAGAGAGTGAAACTTTTCATCCGCTAGTTCTCTTTGCAAATGGCTGAGTGGCTGGGGCTGTTCCATGCAAAAACTAGAAGCCTAGAACTCCAACAGATTTCTCACGCGTGTGTCAGTGTACCAGGTACTTGGATCTTCACCCATGGCTTTGGCAGACACATTAGCAGGGATCTAGATCAGAAGCAGAGCAGCCAGGATGTGAACCCACAGCTCTATAGACTATGCTGCCGTGCCAAATAGTGGCTTAACCTACATAGCTACAATTGGGCTAGTTCTGTGTCAATTTTTGAACCCATGCTGAGATCAGTAAATAGCACAGAGTATTTATTATTTACGGAGAGAAGTCGAGACAGAGAGAGGTCTTCCATCCACTGGTTCACTCCCCAGTTGGCCTCAATGGTCTGAGCTGCACCTGTCAGAGGCTAGGTGTGAGGAGCTTCTTCCAGGTCTCCCACATGGAAGCAGGAGCCCAAGGACTTGGTCCATCTTCGGCTGTTTTCCCAGATCATAGCAGAGAGGTGGATCCTGAGAGGAGCACCCACAGCTAGAACCAGTGCCCATATGGGATGCTGTTACTTCAGGCCAGGGCTTTAACCCACTGCACCACAGTGCCGGCCCCCAACCTTGTGTTTTAATTGTTGGCCTGAGTCCATGGGCAGGGTCCAAAGCTCTGTGTTACAATCATATCCAATTCTCCTCCTCAGCTGGACCGTTGGTGCTGAGCACCCTCTACAATGCTTCCTGGTCGCCCAGGATGACTCGGAATATGAGGCAAATGGCCAGTTACCATTTCCAGCTGGGTTTTCTGCTATCCCAGGCATCAGTTGTTAATTAGGTTTTAACCAAAAGCTCTGATAATCTCACGTGATCTAATCATGGCCATCACTTTCAAGATAAATGAACTTTTTTTGTTTTGTTTTTTATTTTCCTCTACTTTTTTATTATCAACTATGTGTGTTTGTATAACATTGACTCTGTTTTTCCCTCAGAAACATTTTATTTAAATTACACAAATTTCATACATTTCGTAATTACAACTTTAGAAATACAGTGATTTTTCCCATCATATGCACCACCATCCCTCTTTCTCCTCCCTTTCCTATGCCCATTCTTATTTTTTACTAAGATCTATTTTGAATTATCTTTATAAACATATGATTAATTCTATGTTAAGAAAAGAGTTCAACAAATAGTATAAAAAAAAATTCCTCAGCTGTCAAGACAAAGAGCTGTTCAAAGTCATTGCTTCTCAAGGTGTCAATTTCACTTCTATAGATTGGTTTTAAGTGATCTATTAGTTATCACAGGTCAGGCAGAACATTTGGTATTTGTCCTTTGGTGATTGGCTTATTTCACTAAGTACATTGACTAATTTGAAATTTGTCATTTCTGAACATTTGGGAATTTAAACACATCTGTTCAAAATTTAACAGTATTTATTATTCTATCATGTGCCAAACATTTGTAAAAATGCCAACATCCTCATTGATCCTGCTACTTGAAATTAGGGCAGGGTCAGAAAAATGCTTCAGCATGGTAACTGGGCTGGAATTCAGATCAGGACCAGTTCTGTCCCTGTGCCCTCTAGTTCTATTATCCTGATTTTTAGCACAAAGATTGGACATTACATCTGGGTCCCCACTCCAGCCACAGACCAAAGATTTTTATTGAGACACTGGTCATCAACAGTAGAAAGGAATGTCTTCCACCCATAGAAGAGAGCCATGACCAGAGCAGAGGCTTTAAAAGGTAGATGGAGAAGGGCCATCCTCACTCTTTGGACACTTGAGTTCAGGATGGGACTGGGAATTGAGAGCATGCCCCTGAGCAACCTCCTTCCCCGCAGATGTCTCTTAAAGATGAGAGCACAGATGAGGAAGGGCAATTACTGGAAGGAAAAGGTGAGACACTTGCTTCTGATTTCTCTGAGCTATGTGCAGAGTCAAGGTAGAGATGTGAGATGTCTGCAAGGAATGTGGAAGGTGATGTGGAATCAGGAAACTGAGTTGTGTATCTTTGGGTGGGTGTAATTTTGAAATGGGGAATGGGAAATGGCTTGAAGCTCCAAGATATATTGAGAAATGTGGCAATGAACCTGTGACCCCTAATCTTTTTGTTTGCCTTTGACACTGGTATAACAGGGCTAAGGTAACAAAATGACTCGGAAACATGAATCAGGGACAAATCTGGAGAACTCCATGTGTCTGGAAGTTATTAGATTTTCATTCCTATAACAAATATGGGGGAGAAGGTACTAAGGAAGGAAGGTTCACTTTAATCCACATTTTGAAACTTCACAGTAAAAGGCTGGGTGACCCATGAGTTTGATGATCCCTTTATTCTGGCCTCTGATGAAGGTGGCTGGAAGTGCCAAGGAAAATCACATGATAATCCAGGAAGCAAATGTGATTTCCCCTTGTACAGACACCTTGATTCCAACAGGGGGTTCCATTGTGACAACATAATCCAATCCCAGCATTTCCAGTCACCCTCAGCACGAGAATTAGATCAACACTCCACCCTTGCTCAATTTCCATTATCATTACCATTAATCATTTAAGCATTAACAGAAGACTTTTGGGACAAAGAGAATAATATACTGGATGTGAGTGGACAGGAAAACTTAGATCCGAGTTATATTATGGGGAAAGTCAGTCACTTGAACTCCTTTTGATCTAGGATCAGAGCCCAATGCCAGTGAGGAGATGTCCCAGACTACTAAGCTCAAAGCCAGAAACAGCATTTCTGGATCAGGTAAGATGTGATGGTCCTGAAGTGAGGAGGGACAAAATATGGTATGACACAGTCTCCTGTGTCAGGGAACAGGGATCTGGTTGGCAGCCAGGACTTCTAAATACTGCAGTGTGGGGAACAGAGGTGAAGACAGAACTGGTGACAAATTGTGCTCCTTGCGTGTTCTGGATGGAAGAGGGTTGTGGCAGTCCATCTGGAGGCCACCACTCAAACTCTCTATCTCAGAATCTGAATCTAGCTGTGATAGGGTGAACTCCAAGAATAGGAAAATCAGTTCAAAGGACAGTCATCATGTCGGCATAGAGAGGATCTTGCTTTCCCCACCTCGGGGCAGCGTTGGGCTGGAAGGTGATTGTTAGGGTCTGAGTGGTTGAGAAGAGGATGGTGCAGCCTTTTGGAGTCCAGGGGTGGGGAAGGAAGGAAGAGTTAAGTGGGGTTCACTTGAAGGCATCTGAATTCAGACTTTAGAGCTCAAGGAACCAATACTGGTCTCTTGGGTGTGTTTTCCACAGGCAACTGTGTGTATATGCTCAGTGTGACTTTGCAAAGGAGGCAGAAACCTTTGGACTCTGGAAACCACACAGAAATTCAGCAAGCTGCTGATGACCATCACAGGGGATCCTGGACGGTCCACCCTGGGCACAAGATGAAGCACAGATCCTGGTCCCAAGCAGACCAACCGCCACCCTTTGGGGAGAATCTGATAACCTCTCTGCACTCTCTGCCGGAGGCGGTTTATGAAGATGTTGCATGAGCACAGGTGCAGCAGGAGCAGTTCCTTTGGATCCAGGAGCAGCTGTGCACATTGGAGCAGCTTCCTGGGTCTCTATGCGCAGCTCTGCACTGGCCTCATAGGCATCCTGGGCTGTGCTGCTCAGTGCTTGCTCCTTCTGGCCCCTCAGCCTGAGCTCTGCAGTCGTTCACTCGTTTGTGTTCATAGCTTCACCAGGGATGAGAAAGGCCAGTCACACACTGTGCAGGTGGCAACTGAGGCAGGCAGAGGATTCGAATAGTTGTGCTGCCAGCTTGGGTCATGTTCAGTAGTGGATGTATCTCTGGTGGAGACAAAGACTTGCTTTTGCTCCTTCTCAGGATGACCTGCGGAGACCCAATATTCAGGAATTGTTGATTGGTGACAGAATGGGGGCAGTACTGGGAAAGCAACTTGATCAACATCCTCAGAATTATAAACCTGTTTAACCTAGGTTTATGATGGCGAGAATGTTAAATTTCATGTTAATCGTTGGTTGTCTTGCAACAGTCATACTTTAAAAAAAAAGATTTATGGGAGCTGGCACCATGGTGCAATAGTTTAATCCTCTGCCTGTGGCACTGGCATCTGTTACAGACACCGGTTCTAGTTCCGGCTGCCTCTCTTCCAATCCAGCTCTCTGCTATAACCTGGGAAAGCAGTAGAAGACAGCGTGAGTGCTTGTGCCCCGCACCCACATGGGAGGCTGGGAAGATGCAGCTGGCTCCTGACTTTGGATTGGTGTAGCTTCGGTCATTGCAGCCATCTGGGGAGTGAACCAGCAGAAGGAAGACCATTCTCTGTCTCTCCCTCTCACTGTCTGTAACTCTACCTCTCAAATAAATAAATAAAAGGTCTTTTAAAATATTTATTTATTTGAAAGAGTTACAGAGAGAGGTAGAGAGAGAGAGAGTGTGAGAAGAGAGAACAGAGAACAGAAAAGAGAGAGAAGAGAGAGAGCTTTTTCATTCTTCTGGTTCACTTCCCAAATGACTGCAATGGCCAGAGCTGAGCTGATCTGAAGCCAGGAGACAGGAGCTTCCACCAGGTCTCCCACGAGGGTGCAGGGGCCCAAGGAGTTGTGCCATCTTCCACTGCTTTTCCAGGCCATAGCAGAGAGCTGGATCGGAAGAGGAACAGCCAGGATTTGAGCCAGTACCCATATGGGGTGCCAGCACTGCATTTTGGGGCTTTAGTCCACTGTGCTATAGGGCCAGCCCAAAAAGTCATGCATTTTTAAAAATAATCAGATAAATGTTAAAGAGGAATCATTTACACTTCTGTGGGTTTTTTCTTTTTCCTTTTCTTTTTTCTTTTTGGTCTTAAAGCTTTTAGGCTTGGAGAAGTCCTTGTGAAGTGGGATGAGTAGTCACCAGGAGAACTTTGACCTCCTCTAGTCTGCTCTGAGGGAGATGACAGGGTGGGTCCACCTGGTACAGGGATTCAGAAGTGGGTGGTTATCCCACAGTGGGCATTGGTGGGTCTTATGCTTCTTTTTTATTTTTTTGACAGGCAGAGTGGACAGTGAGAACAGAGAGAGAGGTCTTCCTTTTTCTGTTGGTTCACCCCCCAACGGCTGCTGCGGCTGGTGCGCTGTGGCCAGCACACTGTGCTGATCCAAAGCCCGGAGCCAGGTGCTTCTCTTGGTCTGCCATGTGGGTGCAGAGCTCAAGGACTTGGGCCATCCTCCACTGCACTCCCGGGCCAGAGCAGAGAGCTGGACAGGAAGAGGAGCAACCAGGACAGAATCTAGCACCCAGACCAGGACTAGAACCCGGGATCCTGGTGCTGCAGGTGGAGGATTAGCCTATTGAGCCGTGGCGCCAGCCTCTCAGGCTACTGAGACCTTTGCTGGTCAAGTGTGGACTGTCTGTGTTGCCCAAAAAGAAGCTGACACTGAGATTCTTTGGGATTTTATTGTGTTGCAGCCACTCTTTTTTTCCATTTTATGATATAATGTGACAAGCAATTTAACCTAAATCCCTAGAATCTTCTGGAACAATTATATTAGCTATTAAGCAGTTAATTCATAACAATACAAAAGCAACAAAATCATAACGTTAGAGACAGGCATTTGATGTAGTGGTTGGGATGCTGACTGGGACACCTCCATCCTATGTTGAAATACTGGGACCGCTGCCCAGTCCAACTCCTGACTACCAGATTCTTGCTAGTACACACCCTAGAGGCAGCAGTGACAGCCCAAGTGTTTGAATCCCTTCCATAGAGCTTGATTGGTGATTCATGATTCTGGATTCTCTTCCCTCCCCAAAGGTTGCTATGCGTATTTGGGGAGTGAAACAGCAGATGGTACTTCTCGTCTATCTCTGTCTCTTAAGTCAATCATAAAAATAAAACAGTAATACTTCCATCAGTGCGTGGGCCTTCAGAGAGCCTAACAAGAATCTGATGGAAACTGACAAAACTGAATCTAAAGTCTCTTAAAAACTTCCCTTCACTGGTACTGAGCCCACAATGCTGAGTCTCTTGTGACTATGTGTTATTTTGTGGGTGATTTCTTTTGTTTACCATAATAACTTCAATATCCAGCTATGCCGATACAAATATCAGCTGTTCACTGTTCCCATGCTGAATAGTATTTCTTTGCATCTATTTACCTCTTTAAAAACTGGTCATGGACATCGGGTGGATTCTACTTTTTGTATTTGGAGTAATACTTTTGGAAACTATGATGTGCAGCATTTTTTTCACCTATGGTATATCATTCATCTGAGTTCTGAGTCACTTAAAAAGTCTACATGATCTAGAGGAAAGAGATTATCCCACTTCCTCATTGTTTGGGTGAAATACTACCTTTTCCTCTGGTGATATTTTGTTCATTTCATAGCTTTATTGAGATAGTGTCCACTCATTGAACTATATATTACAGCACACAACTTGATGTTTTGATAGATGTGTATATGGTGACATGTTCAAAATGTACCTAAGTAACACATCTATCAACTCTTCTTTTTTCATTTAATTTTAATTAATTTTTAACAGATTCTCTAATATGATTTGTACATACACATCTAAGAAAATAGTGATATTCCCTTTCTTCCACCCTGCCTCCCACTCTTATTTCTTCTACCATTTGTTTTGTTTTTCAGTTTTTGAGAGTAAATATTTTAAATGTACATTTCAAGAAAAGGCTTAATAATTCACTAAATAAGAATTTTAACAAGTAAAAATCAAATAAAAACCTCTAGTTTAGTGATAATTATACATTACATATTTTGTACTCTATTGGTTACCACAGATCAGGAAAAAAATACAGTATTGTTTTTTTTTTTTTTGAGATTGGTTTCTTTCACTAAGTATGATTATTTCCAGTTGTATCAGCTTGCTGCAAAAGACAGGATGTTACTATTTTTTGTTGTTGTTTTGTTTTTTTTTGTTTTGTTTTTACAGCTAAATAATATTCCATAGTGTATATAGCCCACATTTTCTATATCCAGTCATTGGTTGCTGGACATCTGGCTTGATTCTATATCTTAGCTATTGTGCAGTGAGCTCTAGTAAACATGGGGGTACACATAACTCTTTCATATGCTGATTTCATTTTGTTTGGGTAAATTCTTAGGAGTGGGATGCCTCGGTTAAATGGTAGATCTATTTTCAGCTTTTTGAGAAATCTCCATACTGTCTTCCACAATGGTTGTACTAGGTTACATTCCCACCAACAATTAGGTTGGGTACTTTAGGATACCTTTTCCCCCATATCTTCCCCAGCATTTATTATTTTTTGATTTCTGTATTAGAGTCATTGTAACTGGGGTGAGGTGAAACCTCATTGTGATGTTTACTTGCATTTCTCTGATGGCTAGTGAACCTGAGGTTTTTTCATGTGTCTGTTGGCCATTTGGATTTCATCTTTTGATAAAATGTCTGTTCAAATCCTTTGCCAACTTCTTAATTGGATTGCTTGTTTTGTTGTTGTTGAGAATCCCATTTGCCTATTTTTACTTTGATTGCCCATGCTTCTGGGGGCCTTTTCCAAGAAGTCTTTGCCTATGCCAATGTCTTGCAGATTTTCTCCCATGTTCTCTAGTAATTTGATGTTATCAGGTTATAGATTAAGATCCCTTATCCATTTTGAATTGATTTTTGTAGAATGTGTAAGGTATGGGTCTTGTTTCATACTTTTACACATGCAGATCCAATTTTTCCAATACCACTTGTTGAGGAGACATTCCTTTCTTCAGGGATTGATTTTACCTCTTTTATCAAAGGTTAGTTGGTTGCAGAGGTGTGGATTGATTTCTGGAGACTCTATTATGTTGCTGTGGGGAGCAATCCGGACTAGACTAAGTTACTCGAATTAAGACTTATTCTATGCATCTGCTCTCCCACAATATGGCGCTGGGAGAGAAGTAAACAGCTTCCGCACAGCTGCCTCCAGTTCAACTAATAAATTGTAGGACTTGCTCCTGATTGGAGATCAGCGTACTCGGCGTGTGGGAAGCCGAGTTGGGATTGGCGGAGGAGGACTATAAAGGAGGAGAGAAACGGCATGCACCGGAAACATCTATGGGGAACATCTAAGGGAACCCGTGCAGCCCCCGAGAAAAGCCGGCCGGCGGTGTGCCGCTCCCCTGCGGAAGTGGGGAATGCGGCCAGGGGGAACTGCCCTTCCACGGAGGTGGAAGGGATAGTAGCCAACCCGGGAAGAACCAGCAGCAAACCCGGGGAGGGCCGAGCAGATGAAAGAACAGCGCAGGGTCCTGTGTCGTTCCTCCACGAAGAGGGGGAGCGACAGTTGCAGTTATCTACACATCTATTTTGGTGCAAGTACCAGGTTGTTTTGATTATAATTGCCTTTATAGTATATCTTGAAGTCAGGTATTGTGATACCTCTAGCTTTGTTTTTGTTGTTTAAATTGCTTTAGCTATTCATAGTCTCTTGTGTTTCCATATGAATTATAGCATCATTTTTGTAGATATGAGAAGGATTTGGTATTTTGATTGGGATCACATTGAATCTGAAAATCGCTTTGGTAGTATGGACATTTGGTTTATGTTAACTCTTGCAATCCACAGGCATGGAAAATTTTTCCAGTTTTTACATTTTCTTCTATTTCTTTCTTTCATGTTTTGTAATTTTCATTGTAGAGATCTTTCGCATTATTGGTTAAATTAATTACAAGGTAAGCCATTCAACCTCCTTCTGGGTTGTACTCTGTATAGTCTTCAATCCCACATAGCTGTCTGTATCTCAAGAAATGGCCACTAGAGGACAGAAAGAACTGCTTCTCTTGAAAGTTCTTCCAGGCTTGGGCAAGCCTAATTTCTGTTAGGCAATGCCGTTATCCACTAGTATACATGTAGCTATCTTTATCTTGCAACTATTTTTCTTCAGTTTTATTTCCTAAACAAACTCTCGTCTCTACATAGTGTTACCAAAGCACTTTATAAATAGTAATCACCTTGATTTTCAACTCTTGCATATTTTCAG